>NC_069079.1:99561927-100220280 GCF_025698485.1 Gossypium arboreum
AAGTGCTAATATCAGGGCCCGAAGCCAACTCAATGTATCCCCTAATGCCATGTTACTAGTATCCTAAACTAATTCTAAGGTTCAACCGGGATTTCAAATGCTGAATTACCATCGAGTCATTATCGAACTTATTCGAAGTCTCGTATTCACAACTTATTCAATATGAAAGCATTTAAAATACACTTATAATGAAATTTATCCAATACGAACTTACCTCGGATGTGAAAACGATGGAATAAGTCGATTAGTCGATAACTTTAGTTTTACCCCGATCTAGATCCGAGTTCTACTTTTCTTGATCTAAATATATTCAAAATTAACTTATTTAATAATCTCTCTATTCAATTTAATCCAAAACACACATTTAAGAATATTTACACTTTTACCCCAAAAATTTCACCACTTTTACAATTTAGTCCTTATTACACAAAATCACAAATTCATGAAATTTCTTTAATACCCATGATAGCCAAATTACTATAATGCCCCTAGTAGCCCACATTTATCAAATTTTCACAAATTTAACCACACATTTTCACATTTTCACAAATAAATCCCTATTTTGCACTTTTACTCAAAATCACTTTACAAAATATGTAAATCTAGCAACAAGATTTCATATTTCATCATCAAACACCAAAGAACACATATTTTCATCAATGACAACTTTCAAAATCTTTAAAAATTTTGCAAAATAGTCCCTGGGCTAACTAGAACTAGTTGCAACGATCACAAAAACATAGAAATCATTAAAAATCGAGCAAAAACGGACTTACAATTTAAGCATGCAATGGCCAAACCCTAAAATGCTCTCCAAGATTTATTTTTCATTCTGAATTTTGTTGAAGATGAAGATGAACATAAAATTATTTCTGTTTTAATTAATTAACCTTATTAGACAAATTACTAAATTAACCTTAATGATAAAACATTTATATCATCCATTTCATGTCCATTAATTTCCATTTACCTTAATAATGGTCCATTTATTACTTAAGTGCCTCCATATTTAATATTCATAGTCATTTAGTGCATTTAACAAATAGAATTCAACTTTTATGCTTTACACGATTTAGTCCTTTTATCAAATGGACCAATCAAACAATAAAATTTCTTAACGAAATTTTCACACCAACATAATATCATACTGTAAACACATAAAATAATATTAAAATAATTTTTTTCAACCTCGGATTTGTTGTCCCGAAACTATTGTTCCGATTTGACTAAAAACGGGCTGTTACAAAAAATAAAGCTTCTATTAAATAAGTTTAGATACAAGTTGATTAACGGTTAGATTAAATTTATGAGTCAATTAAAACAAGTATAATTTAATTAAAAGTTTAGAATAAGAATAATTATTATTATTTGATTAAATTATAGTCTAGGTGAACTATCGCTTGTTTAATTTAGATATAAAATTAGATTAATTTGACTTAAAATGATTAAAATTTACTTAAGATTAAAATTTTACTAATCTCCATCCAATTGATAACTTAGATTTATTTTTAATGATTTCATTAATTTTTTTCTATAGTGTAGTGAAAAAGTTAAGTGAATCATCAAAAGCGAAGGTCGTTGTGGATTGATCGCTTCTAAGCAACGAATGCTTAGAAATTTGGTTTGTGATCTCTACGTTTTAAATTATTAAATGTTCCAATTAAAGTATTAGTTTAGTGGTGGTGATTTTATGATTCATTGCATTCGAAATTTACTTTGTGTAGTAGTTTATCAAATTAATTTTTATGTTCAATAATACTTTTTAAATTGTTACTTCTATTAATTGCTTATCTCCCAAAAAATATTACTAAAATTACATTAATAAATGGTAAAATTCTTAGTAAACTAGTTGGAAATTTCTCGGATATAGTCAGCATGCCGTAAAGTGTAGGGGTCCTCATAATTGATTATTTTTCATTGTGCAGGCTGCCTTAAGCGTTTGAGAGTATTGTCATTATTGCGCTTTGCGCATTTGGTGTGATAGCTAGTTATAATTTAAGTCATGTTTACCGCTCAATAGAATATTGTCATTGTTGGTACTTGTATCAATTTTTATTGATCGTTTGGAGTTTGGTTGGACACTCTTGTGGCCGAACATTTTTCCTCCTCATGTTGGGCAAAATGATTAAATGTATTTAAACATTAAATTGAAACACTATCGTTATTTATTGAATGCCTTGATAATATTTCATTTTTATTTTAAATGTTATTTTGTGACTGACTTATGAATGTATTATGTCCTTAAATTTCGATTGAACATGACTTTCACTACTCGAATTATTACATAAATATATATGTTTGTATCTTATTAAAATGTTTTTATTTTAACTATATGTATTTGTAGTTTAAAATGTATTGGATCACCATTGAATTGTAAAAAGCTCAGTGCTTGAGTTGTTAATTCTGTGAGTTTGTGGTCGAGCAACAACATTGTCAAAGAGTCTCTTCAATCCTTATTTTGTAAAACCACTAGAAATAGTATAGTTTGACATGTACTCAGGATTTGTTAATCAATTTTGGTGCTTTGATTTTTATTCGAAACATATTTGATTATAAGTTAAGTTTGTTAAATGCTTTATTATTTGTGTTTTAACTTTTTTAATTTACATTTTAACTTGTAATTATTGAATGATTGATCGAGTAGATCACTCCAACAAACACTGTAATGCTTCAAATCTAATCTGATTTTGAGCTAGGCTAGGCGTGTTACATGGATCACTGGTTGTCCTTATAACACCCCTTACTCAATCCCAAACCCCCACCTAGACTCGAGCAAAGGATGTCACATTTCAAGTTATTCACTTCACTTAAACACTGAACCCAAAATCATGTCCCACTCATATTTTAAACCTACTTAAGTTCCTTAAAATCATATTGAACCATTTCCAAGCTTTCCCTAAGTATTGGTTGTAGTTGGGGTTCGTTCGAGACTCTTTCAACGCAAACTAAACAAATACATGGAAAAACAAGGGGGTTGTACAAATACAACTAGCTAAGTTTCAATACATCTCCACTAGAACTATTCATTTTTGCATTTTGTTGATGTTGTAACAATACAAGCCCATGTAGTATCGATACAAGGGTGTAAAGGAGCCGAAATGAAGCTTGAAAAACCTCTATTTTATACCAAAACATTCTCAATCTCTCACAATCATTTTAAACCTTTAATATACCTCAAATATCACTTAAGACATCTCACATTCATCAATTATCATTTCAAAAGTCACAATGTCTCAAAAGATTCTAACATTTTCCATTTAACCTCTAAGCTTGTACACTTATTTAACACCTAAGTACATTGTAATGCCCCGATTTTCAATGGTACCAAAAAATGCATTTTTGGGACCTCATTCTTGTAAAATGAGTTCGTACATATAAAATAAGAACATTTACAGAGTTAATAATTAAAGAATAGTTGAATAATTTCATCAATTAAATAGTTAATTAAGGCTAAGAGACTAAATTTTAAAAGTCTAATCTCTATAGAATTTTAACTAACAATAGGCTTGAAGACCTAATGTAACACCCCAAACCCGTATCCGTCGCCCGAATAAGGCTATGAGGTATTACCAGACAAGACACAATTTTCAAACAATCATAAATATGCACTTGAAAAAACTTTTAAACCAACCAATCCTTATAAATATTTATTTAAAAATACCACATAGCCAAATATAATTTTAATGTAATTTAAATAATATGTAAAATATGCAAATTGCATTACATTTCAAAAGCAAACTAAAATTATACATTAATAGAACCCACAAAACCAAATACACATAATCACTACAATTTGATCAACTTATATTTGACATTTGTACTTTATAACATGTACAATCAATTTTAATCATAATTAAAGTACTAACTTATACATTATACAACATTCATCTAACATCAAGTAGGTCACTTATACATCACACTAAAACTCATATAATTCCCATGGTTTACTATTGCTCAAATCACTATTCATTTGGTCATTTATTATCATTTCACTTATATACCATATTAAACAAAACAATCTCAATAGATAAACATTATTTAACTTCATTAACCATACCTATTTATTTAACCATTTAAACACTTTTAGTACACATACATTTTCCATGCAAATCGAACCAACAGAATCTATGCATATTCGAACATACACATACATCATTAATTTCTTAATCCGTTAATAACCAAAACTAAGTTTCATTCACTAAAACATAACATACCCTATATCATGCACATCTTAATATACCCTAAATAAGCTTAACATCTGAACTCATGTTTATAATTGACTATACATACACCAAAACTGAATTCACAAACATATACATGCAAAAACATTAACCAATTTTTTTAAAGCATATAACTCACAAAAGTAATAATTAAACTCCAAAGTCAAACATGATCAATTATATATATACCACCATTATCAAGCTAATTCCAAATCATATAACACATAACTCAAACAATACTTATTTAAATCACATATCATTTTAACCAAAATGAACTCAATCCATAAGCAAACTTAACCGAAATCAAACATGGAAATTTAGCCATTTTTGCATGGCCTTATACAAACCATAGTCAACATTTCAAAAGTATGTTCCAACCTATACATGCCATAATTCAAGTTCAACTATATAAATACCGAAACAGTGGATAGTGTGATGAACTTTACTGATGATCCCCAAGCTCGTAACTTGCTTCAAAATATATAAAATAGAATCACATGTATACACAGAGTAAGCTTTTATAGCTTAGTAAGTCATAACCAAATAAATAAGCTTTTATAGCTTAATAAGTCATAAGCAAATAAACAGTTCAAATTATATAATGAATTCATTTAAGTTAACCAAATTATATTAAACTTATCACTCCTTAATCTCAAACTATAGAATTACATATATAATACATTTCATACTCCACTTTCCACCTTGGCCTAATGTTCAAGTGATCAAATTTAACAAATGTTATTCAACTTTCATATTCAAAATGTCATTAAATAACCAAACATACATATTCTCAATACACAAACTCAAGAATCATAATATAACATCATATACATTTATTACTTATTTGGCCGAATATATATATTATAATCACATATGTATTTCATTTGTATCGAATGCAATTTGTAACAAATAATCAAATTACTCACTTACCTTAATTCAAATAAGTAACAAGCTAATTCATACCTGGTCATTTAGCTCGTTTTACACATTTGATCACACTTATCGTTGCCCATTGAACCATTCGGAATTGGATAGGAGACTCGAATAATCACACATATAGTACAATGCCAACGTCCCAGACGTGGTCTTACATGTAATCACATATCGATGCCACTGTCCTAGACAGGGTCTTACTCGTATACATATATCGGAGTCACACATATCGATGCCATGGTCTTACTCACACACATAAATTGGAATCTTATGTCATTACATATGTATCCTAACTATTCCTAAGGTTCATACGGGACTTTCGGATGTCGTAACTTGGTTGAAACGAATTCGAAAATGTAGTAGTCAAGCCTTTTCATATTCCGCCATAACAAATATAAATCCATACATTTCATAACAGCATATATATCTAGTATTTAATTACAATTAAACACGTCTATTTGCTTATAAACTTACCTCGGACGATGAAAAACCGGTACGGACCAGCTAGTCGACAACTTTAGTTTTCCCCCGATCTAAATCCGATTTTCTCTTTTCTTGATCTAAATTAATATACATTAAACTTATTAAATCAAATATTCAATAAAATTTATCCAAAAACACACAAATGAGAAAATTACACTTTTACCCCTAATAGTTCACATTTTTCACAATTTAGTCCTTATTGCACAAAACACAAAATATGCAAAATCTCACAACAACATAGCTAGGCCGAATCTTCCTTATATTCATACTAGTCCATACATTTAATTTATTTCATATTTTAGTCCCTCAATTTATTATTTTTTCAATTTAGTCCTAATTACTCAAAATCATCAAAAACTCTAATACAAAACATGTTAATCTAAAACATATCTTTCATTTTTCATCATCAAATAAAAAAAATCACAAACTCTCATCAATGGCATAACTCAAAATATTCATCAAAATAAAAAAAATAAAGCGTGGGTCTTGAAGATTACTAAGCAACAATCTCAAACAAGTAAAAAATATCAAAAACCGAGTCAAAACCATGCCTTAATCAAAAGAAACAATAGCCAAACCCCAAGCTTGTATTTTTCTTTCTTTTGTTCTTTTATTTCGGCAAGAAGATGATAAATTGGCTTTATTTTCATGCCATTTGTTTTATTTATTTAACATTAATAATATATTTACCTAACCATCCATTAAAATATTTATAATTACCAAAATGCGAAACCATAAATTCCACTAAAATTTTAATGGTCAAATTACAACATAAAAACCTTCCCTTTAATAAGCCTTAACAATTAAGCACTTCTAATAAATAGCCAGTCACTTTTATATTTTACGCGATTAAGTCCTTTTATTTAATCGGCACTCAAACGACAAAATTAAATCACGAAAATTTCACACACACAAATTCACAAATAATAAACACATAAATTAATTTTTAAACATTTTTCTGAGTCAGATTCGTGGTCCCGAAACCATTGTTCCAAATAGGGTCTAAATCGGGCTATTACAACTCTGTCATCTTAGGGATTTTCGTCCTCGAAAATCTTACCAGTGAATAGGTTTGGATAACATTCTTTCATTGCATCTTCTGGCTCCCACGTTGCTTCCTCAACTCCTTGTTTATGTCATAACACTTTAACTAAAGGAATTTTCTTATTTTGCAATTCTTTAATCTCTGAGCCAGAATACGAATCGGTTCTTCCTCGTACGTCATATCGGGCTTAATCTCAACCTCAGTTGGGCTAATCACATATGAAGGATCAGATTGATATCTACGAAGCATTAAAACATGAAATACATTGTGGATCTTTTCTAACTCAGGTGGCAAGAACAGTCTATAAGCAACTGGCCCGACACGATTTATAACCTCATACGGCCCAATAAATCTTAGACTCAATTTCCCTTTACAACCGAATCTGAGTATTTTCTTCCATAGTGAGACTTTCAAAAAAACTCTATCCCCAATCGGAAACTCTATATCTTTACGTTTCAAACCCGCATACGATTTTTGAAGATCTAACGCTGTTTTCAGACTTCTACGGATCACTTTTACTTTCTGTTTTGTTTCTCTGATTAAATCAACACCGTGTATCTTGTTTTCACTAAGCTCAGTCCAATACAAAGGTGTACAACATTTACGACCATACAAAGCCTCATACGGTGCCATTTTGATACTCGATTGAAAGCTATTATTGTATGCGAATTCAATCAATGATAAGTATCGTTCCCATGTACCTTCAAACTCGAAAATGTAACATCTCAACATATCCTCAAGTATCTGTATGATTCGCTCGGACTGACCATCTGTCTGGGGATGGAAAGCAGTGCTAAAATACAATTTGGTACCTAGTGCATTTTGCAGTTTCTTCCAAAACTGTGACGTAAATCTCGGATCTCTATCCGATACAATGGATATTGGTACTCCGTGTAATCTCACAATCTGAGAAACATATAACTCAGTAAGTTTTTTGAGTGAATAATCTGTACGAACCGGAACAAAGCGACCATATTTAGTCAATCTATCTACAATAACCCAGATTGCATCTTTCTTGCTCGGTGTCAACAGTAAACTAGATACAAAATCCATCGTAACTCTGTCCCATTTCCATTCAAGTATCATGATTGGCTGAAGCAATCCAGAAGGTACCTGATGTTCGGCTTTTACTTGTTGACAGACTAAACATTTCAAAACAAAGTCAGAAATGTCTCGTTTCATACCTTACCACCAATAGTGCTGTTTCAGATCATTATACATCTTTGTACTACCCAGTGAACTGATAACTGACTGTTGTGAGCTTCGTTCAAAATCATTTGAATCAACTTTGGATTTCTTGAAACACATATTCGGTTTCTAAACCTCAGACAACCTTCGTTTTCAACTTAAAACTCCGAATCATCATTCGAATTACATTGGACATGTTTTGCAATAATTTCATCATCAACTTTTTGGGCATCATAGATTTGTTGAACAAATAACGGTCTTGCTTTTAATTCAGCTATTATCAAACCATCATCAGACATAGCCATATGTGTATTCATTGCACGCAAAGCAAACAATGATTTTCGACTTAGAGTATCAGCAACTACATTAGCCTTTCCCGGATGATAGTCAATCACAAGCTTGTAGTCTTTTAGCAATTCTAACCATCGGCGTTGTCTCAAATTCAGGTCTTTCTGAGTCATCAAGTATTTTAGGCTTTTGTGATTAGAATAAACATGACATTTTTCACCGAATAGATAGTGACACCAAATTTTTAACGTAAACACGATAGTTGCAAATTCTAGGTCGTGTGTCGGATAGTTCTTTTCATGTGGCTTCAACTGTCTCGAGGCATAAGCTATAACTTTGCCTTCCTGCATCAAAACATATCCCAAACCATTTAAAGGAGCATCACTATAAACAACAAATTCTTTACCCGATTCTGGCTAAACTAGTACTGGAGCTTTGGTCAAAAGGGCTCTCAACTGATCAAAACTTTTCTGACCACTCGAACTTAACATCTTTCTGCAATAGCTTTGTCATTAGGGCGACAATCATAGAGAAACCTTTCACGAACCATCTATAATAACTAGCAAGTCCCAAAAAACTTCAGACTTCAAAAACATTCCCCGGAGGTTTCCAATCAAGTATAGCTGAAATTTTGCTCGGATCCACTCGAATACTCGATGCTGATACAACATGGCCCAGAAAACTGACTTCGCTTAACCAGAACTCAGATTTACTGAACTACACATACAACTGTTTATCTCATAAATTCTGTAACACCAGTCTCAGATGTTCGGCATGTTCGGTTTCATCACAGGAGTAAATCAAAATGTCATCTATGAACACAACTACAAACCGATCCAAATAATGTCTAAAGATCCAATTCATCAAATCCATAAAAACAACAGGTGTATTAGTAAGTCTGAAAGGCATGACTAAAAACTCATAGTGTCCGTACCTCGTTTGGAAAGCAGTCTTTGGCACATCGGAGTCTTTAACTTGCAACTGATAGTAGCCGGATCTCAAATCTATCTTCAAAAACAGTGTAGCCCCTTTCAGTTGATCAAACAAATCATCAATCCGTGGCAACGGATACTTATTCTTTATAGTCACCTTATTGAACTGTCTATAATCGATGCACATTCTCATAGTTTCGTCCTTCTTTTTCACAAATAAAACTGGTGCACCCCAAGGAGAGAAACTCGGTCACGCGAAACCTCTATCTGTCAACTCTTGTAACTGAGCTTTCAATTCTTTTAATTCAGTAGGAGCCATTCTGTACGGAGCTATCAATATCGGAGTAGTCCCTGGTACTAATTTAATATTGAACTAAACTTCTCAAATAGGTGCCAAACCTGATAATTCTTCAGGAAACACATCTAGATACTCGCACACAATAGGTACTGATTCAATCTTTCTTTTAGTTACTTCACTGTCAAGCACATATGCAAAATAAGCTTCACAACCTTTTCTTACATATTTCTGAGCTAACATCGAGGAAATCACTACCGATAAACCATTCAAATCATTAGATTCAATCCGAATAATCGCATCATTCTGGCACCGTAAATCAATAGTCTTTCTTGTAGTTTACAACAACATCATGCAAAGTTAACCAGTCCATACCCAGAATTATGTCAAACTCATCAAATGGAAACAACATCAAATCAACCGGAAAGTACGGATCTCGAATCATCAGGGGGCAATTCTTACACACTTTTCAACCATAACACACTGGCCCAAGGGGTTTGATACTCTAATCACAAAATCAGTAGACTCAACAGGTAAAGTCTTACTGAATACTAAAGTCTCACTCACATAAGAATGAGTCAAACCAGGATCAATCAATGCAATTAAACTAGTATCATAGAGAGTAAATGTACCAGTAATAACAGTTGGGGATGAGGCCTTCTCGCGTACGTGAATAGCATAGGCTCTGGTAGGTGCACGAGCCTCAGATCTAGCTGCTGTATGTTTAGACCCTTTCTGACTGCCACTCATATTGCCCATATTCTGGGTGGTCTACCTCGAGCTGCAGTGTTACCCAATATCGTATTTTATACTGGATTTTGTTCAGCTAACTCTGGGCATTCACAAATATAATGATCCATTGATCCACATTTAAAACAGGTCTGATCATGCAATCTGTAACTACCTGGATGTCATTTACCGTAATGTTTACACTCGGGTTGATTTGATTGACATTTCTAACACTAGCTACTAAGGTAGCTCTCGAGCTCACAGGTGGTCTGTCCCGATCCCGTCATGGATAACCTGAAGTAGCCTTAGAACGGCTTAAATCATCTCGAAACTTCTTTGGTGCTGACTGAAATGACTTACTTGATGATCTCTTACGTGCATCTCTAGCTTCAAAGTTAACTTTTCTTTTCTCTTTCCCGAGCTCTTCAGCTTTGCAAGCTCGCTCAACCAGTACTACGAACTCTTTTATCTCGAGTATGCCAACTAGTAGCTTAATGTCTTCGTTTAGTCCATCTTCAAATCTTTTACACATTATAGCTTCGGTTGAAACATACTCTCGAGCATACCAACTGAGTCTCACAAATTTTCGCTCATACTCTGTCACAGTCATCCAACCCTGTTTCAACTCCAGAAATTCATTGTGTTTCTGGTCGATAAATCTCTGACTGATGTATTTCTTCCGGAACTCAGTCTAAAAGAACTCCCAAGGCACTTGCTCTTTCAGAACTACCGATACCAGTGTATTCCACCAATGATATGCAATGTCTCGTAAAAAAGATATGACACATTTTAAACATTCATCTGGAGTACAAGATAGCTCATCGAACATATGGATAGTATTATCAAGCCAAAATTCATCTCGCTCAGTATCATCATCATCATCAGTAGCTTTGAACTCTTCGGCCCTGTGTTTTCTGATTTTATCAACAGGTGGCTTAAGCAATCTCAACGGATCACTCATTTGAGGTATACAGGTATCGAAGATAGATTAGTCTGGGGTGGAGGTTGTTGTGCAACTGGATTAGTCCGGATATATTGAGTATACTAGTAGTTCATCATTTGGTAAAAGGCCTTCTTAGCCTCTCCTTCTTGGCTACTCGAGGTCGGTCGAGAATCAACTGGCGCTGCCCCTTGCACTGGAATAGGCGCTACACTTTCATTATCATCAACTACAGCTCTGTCAGGATTCATTTACTATACGAAAACATATTTTCGAATGTCAGTAGTCATCACACTATCACAGCATATAATATGGCATGTATAGCTAGACTCACGCGCGCTATGTTAGTCCAAGAATCGACTAAACCATGGCTCTCATACCAATAAAATGTAACACCCCTAACCCGTATCCATCGCCGGAATAAGATTATGAGGTATTACCAGACAGGACACAATTTTCAAATAATGATAAATATGCACTTGCACAAACTTTTAAACCAACCAATCCTTATATATATATTTATTTAAAAATACCACATAGCCAAATATAATTTTAATGTAACTTAAATAATATGAAAAATATTCAAATTACATTATACTTCAAAAGCAAACTAAAATTATACATTAATAGAACCCGAAAACCAAATACACATAATCACTACAATTTGATCAACTTATATTCGGCATTTGTACTTTATAACATGTACAATCAATTTTATAATCATAATTAAATTACTAACTTATACATTATACAACATTCATCTAACATTAAGTAGGTCACTTATACATCACACTAAAACTCATATAATTCCCATGGTTTACTATTACTCAAATCACTATTCATTTGGTCATTTATTATTGTCTCACTTATATACCATATTAAACAAAACAATCTCAATAGATAATCATTATTTAAATTCATTAACCAAACCTATTTATTTAACCATTTAAACACTCTAAGTACATATACATTTTCCATGCAAACCGAACCAACATAATCTATGCATATTCGAACATACACATACATCATTAACATTTTTAATCCATTAATAACCAAAACCAAGTTTCATTCATTAAAACATAACATACCCTATATCATGCACATCTAAATATACCCTAAACAAGCTTAACATCTGAACTCATGCTTATAATTGACTATACATACACCAAAACCAAATTCACAAACATATATATGCAAAAACATTAACCAATTTTTTTAAAGCATATAACTCACAAAAGTAATAATTAAACTCCAAAGTCAAACATGATCAATTATATATATACCATCATTATCAAGCTAATTCCAAATCATATAACACATAACTGAAACAATACTTATTTAAATCAAATACCATTTGAACCAAAATGAACTCAATCCATAAGCAAACTTAACCAAAATCAAGCATGGAAATTTAGCCATTTTCGCATGGACTTATACAAACCATAGTCAACATTTCAAAAGTATGTTCCAGCCTATACATGCCATAATTCAAGTTCAACTATACAAATACCGAAACAGTGGATAGTGTGATGAACTTTGCTGACGATCCCTGAGTTCGTAACTTGCTTCAAAATCTATAATAGAATCACATGTATACACAAAGTAAGCTTTTATAGCTTAGTAAATTATAAACAAATAAATAAGCTTTTATAGCTTAATAAGTCATAAGCAAATAAACAGTTCAAATTATATAATGAATTCATTTAAGTTAACCAAATTATATTAAACTTATCACTCCTTAATCTCAAACTAAAAAATTACATTTATAATACATTTCATACTCCACTTTCCACCTTGGCCGAATGTTCAAGTGATCAAATTTAACAAATGTTATGTAACTTTCATAATCAAAATGTCATTAAATAACCAAACATACATATGCTCAATATATAAACTCAAGAATCATAATATAACATCATGTACATTTATTACTTATTTGGCCGAATATATATATTATAATCACATATGTATTTCATTTGTATCGAATGCAATTTGTAACAAATAATCAAATTACTCACTTACCTTAATTCAAATAAGTAACAAGTTAATTCATACCTGGTCATTTAGCTCGTTTTACACATTTGATCACACTTAACATTGCCCGTTGAACCATTCAAAATTGGATAGGACACTCGAATAATCACACATATAGTACAATGCCAACGTCCCAAACGTGGTCTTACATGTAATCACATATCGATCCCACTGTCCCAGACAGGGTCTTACTCGCACACATATATCGGAGTCACACATATCGATGCCATGGTCTTACTCGCGCACATAAGTCAGAATCCTATGTCATGACATATGTATCCTAACTATTCTTAAGGTTCATATAGGACTTTCGGATGTCGTAACTCGGTCGAAACAAATTCAGAAATGTAGTAGTCAAGCCTTTTCATATATGACCATAACAAATATAAATCCATACATTTCATAACAGCATATATATCTAGTATTTAATTACAATTAAACACATCTATTTGCTTATAAACTTACCTCGGACTATGAAAAGCTGGTACGGATCGGTTAGTCGACAACTTTAGTTTTCCCCTGATCAAAATCTGATTTTCTCTTTTCTTGATCTAAATTAATATAAATTAAACTTATTAAATCAAATATTCAATCAAATTTATCCAAAAACACATAAATGGGAAAATTACACTTTACCCCTGATATTTTACATTTTTCACAATTTAGTCCTTATTGCACAAAACACAAAATATGCAAAATCACACAACAACATAGCTAGGACGAATCTTCCTTATATTCATACTAGTCCATACATTTAATTTATTTCACATTTTAGTCCCTCAATTTATTATTTTTGTAATTTAGTCCTAATTACGTAAAATCATCAGAAACTCCAATACAAAACATGTTAATCTAAAACATATCTTTCATTTTTCATCATCAAACAAGAAAAATCACAAACTCTCATCAATGGCATAACTCAAAATATTCATCAAAATCAAAAATTAAAGCATGGGTCTTGAAGATTACTAAGCAACGATATCAAAAACGTAAAAATTATCAAAAACCGAGTCAAAACCATACCTTAATCAAAAGAAACAATAGCTGAACCCCAAGCATGTATTTTTTCTTTCTTTTGTTCTTTTATTTCGGCAAGAAGATGATAAAATGGCTTTATTTTCGTGCCATTTGTTTTATTTATTCAACATTAATAATATATTTACCTAACCATCCATTAAAATATTTATAATTACAAAAATGCGAAACCATAAATTCCACTAAAATTTTAATGGTCAAATTACAACATAAAAACCTTCCCTTTAATAAGCCTTAACAATTAAGCACTTCTAATAAATAGCCAGTCACTTTTATATTTTACGCGATTAAGTCCTTTTATTTAATCGGCACTCAAACGACAAAATTAAATCACGAAAATTTCACACACACAAATTCACACATAATAAAACCAAAAATTAATTTTTAAATATTTT
Source organism: Gossypium arboreum (assembly GCF_025698485.1). Lineage (NCBI taxonomy): Eukaryota > Viridiplantae > Streptophyta > Magnoliopsida > Malvales > Malvaceae > Gossypium > Gossypium arboreum. Next base: position 99,576,445 of record NC_069079.1, read on the forward strand.
TCTGACTCGGATTCGTGGTCTCGAAACCACCGTTCCAAATAGGGTCTAAATCAGGCTATTACACCTAATTAGCAATTAGCCGAGTGGCTACTAAACCATTTTCCATATAGAGCTAGTGGAGGATGATGAAATTTTCCATTATATGTGTTTAAGAAAAAGTTATGTTAATTAAACCATGGTTAAATTAATTAAACTATGTTAATTAATGACCAATTAGGGTATTAAATCATAAGTAAGTGGATTTTTTCATCATTTTCATTAGCTTGTCGTCCTCCATAACCAATAAATTGAAAGAAACTCCAAAATTTTCTCTTTTTCATTTAGTCATTAATTTGGTAAGTAAACTAAGCCCTTTTTCATGTAATTTTTATAGATTTGGGATCATGAGAGCTTGATTTAGCTAGCCTATGTACCAATTTGATCAATTGTTAAATTTTAGAAAGTTTTCATTGTTGACTAATTGATGAATTAGGTTTGGGATTGATAGATATTGAGCTTACTTTATGAAAATGACTAGATTGTAAAGTTAATCTAGCTTGTTTGTTAAAATTTTTACATTAGGGACAAAATTGAATAAATGTAAAACCTATCATGAAATTATGTTAGAAATAGAAAGTATAAGGTCCTTGATGAAAGTATGTGAAATTGGATTTTAATCCAAAGCTAGGAATCGAAAGTTATGCTTATCCTGAGTTTAGGGACTAAATTGAATAAAATAAAAAAATGTAGGAAGTTGAAATGGATTTAAATAGGATCATACATCTCATGACATTGTATGAGAATATTTGGTATTGATTTGGTAAATAAAATATTTTTATTGATCAAGAATTGGACCAAAGTGAAGTAAATAGGTGAAAAGTTAAAATTGTGGATTAGTCTTTGAAGAATCCACCAGTTTTGTGTTTTGAATAGGTAAGTTCATATGAAACTTACTATCTTATCTTGTATTATATGTATGATGTCGCATGTGAAAATAGTATGCGAAATGTCCAAGTATAAACGTCGAATCAAGTAATATAATGATATGTAAGATCGTTTCCACAGGGATTAGTTAGGATTAATTTGGTTATGTTATTGCTATAAAGTGTATGATTTATGCTATGGCAAAACAGTGATAGAAATGTAATGATAATTAAAATGATGTTGATGCATGAAAAATGTAAACAAACAAATATATATAAAAATACTATTAGAAAGATTTCAGGGCAAGAATGAGAGGATCAAATATGTTGAACGGGAAGGTTGGGATTACTAGGAATCTACTTTTATAAACCAAAAATACCTCAGGAAAATCTTAACCATTTTACCGCTTAGAACAGGTCTAACGTAGTCTACTTCTTTCGAAAGCAAGGCCTTAGGTTACCCCACCTAAAGCAATATATGTTTATAGGTCCATATGTGATTCCCAGCGCGGATTTCTCTTCGTTCTGTATAAACACTGCTGTATGTTTAGAAACAGCTATGGGTATTCTGTCAAACAACCACTTGTATCATTCAATTTCAATCCAACTAACCAAACCTTTTCAGAATTAGATTATGTTTATAAGCATACTAAACATTCATCTACGTCTAGAGTCTGCATGCATGCAATTCAAGAAAAACAAATTGAATGAAACAATAAAATAGATTAAATCAAAGCTTCAACATCAATGGAAAACTAGAGTATCATCTAGTAAACCCAACCCAATAAGATTTAGCTCATGAGTTGATTAATCAAATCCAAATTCGAAATACCATTCAACATCTTAAATAAGTAATTGCACAAAGAAGCAATGTAAAAGAAAATAAGGAAGAACTTCAGGAAGCACGCTTTCACTAGTCCAGCCCTTAATTACGATGTTGTAATGTTTCGCAAAAGCCTAATTGACTTCCTTCATCCGCTTTCTTACATGCTTTTTAGCTACTACTATTACCCTCTATTTCTGCCTCAAGATCTTTCCCCTGAGAAAAGCTTGTTTTCTCTCCCTTCTCTCTTTTGGATCTTTCTCACTTTTTTATAGGGTAGACCCCCCTCTCAGCACATAATTTTTCTTCCCTTTTTTAGGTAGATATTTTCGGTACAAGTACAGGGCATGAATTGAGTGCTGATTTGGTGTCTTCCCAGAATTGTCATGGCATTAATGTTTACAATCTGTCCAACCTTTTGCCGTGACAAAACTTTACTCCTTCATTCCTTTTCCTTATTCTACATCTTCCATCCAAACACAAACAAATCTTTTCCACCCACAAGTAAAAGTAACATAATAATATTTAAGCACTATCCAGGCTTCATGATGCAATATTCTAAAAATACTAATATAATATTGTAAAATGCAAATACATCTGCTTGATTACAAAAAATTAACCAAGTCTAGAGGCTTGAAGTTTAACTCTTTTCAAGAGTTATTACACCCCCAAACCTTAGTTATTGCTTGTCCTCAAGCAAAATATGCATGAATGCATGAATTACCACAACAACATAATCACCTTGGTAATGCAAACTATGTAGAGCATATTTTGTACTTTAGTTCTCAACAATCTTTTACTTCTAAAAATTTGCTCAAGTTTCATAAGCTTGTTTAGCAAAAGTAGCACATAAAATATTGCCCCTAAAATTAATCATGCAATTTTAACTATAGTAAGTACCTCCTAATGTACTTAGTTTATCTGTCATCTAAACTTAGTTTTCTTTTTAAATCTGGCCTTGCATAAACCCAATGACATATATTTTTGCTAGGGGATTCATCTTGTCACATTCTTTACTTGACAATCTCAGTGGAGCATGCCAAATGTTCTATTATATCAAAATTTGAATGGAACTCACTCATGAAGCTAAGTCTTTTGACTTAGATGATGGATGTAGCAAATAACTACCTCATTAGCTACTCAGCCTATTACTACAGTGGACTGCCCCTAAAGTACTTTATTCTCCCCCTTTTTTTTAACACACTCTTACTTAAACTTGCTTTTCTAATCAACAACACAATAGAGCAAACAACGTATTGCTGACCTATTTGATATTTTCAAGTATTGGAGTGTTTCATGTTATTTCTTTAATTTTGTTTTGCCATGTCATTCATTATTAAACGTTGCCATATCACTGAACTTAGCTTCAAGAACCTCTAAAATTATTAAAAGAAACTTTCTATAGACTAATTGTAACTAGAATTAGTACATTCTACATTTATGGATCAATTTGCAAGCAACTATCCTAAGCTAAACTTACGTAATTCACTGTCACAATTTTCTACGTTTAGTGAAGAATTAAGCTCCTCATTGAACATCATAAGCAAAAATATACTTTTCACAACCTAACAATCTTTTCCATTTATGTATGTTATGACAAAATTAATGAAAAAATGAACAAAAATACTAAAATGAACATACTTAACTAAATACCTTATGCATCCTATATGCACAACACACCCCCAAACCTAAGATATGCATTGTCCTCAATGCATGAAAAAAGAAGAATCAATAATGGAAAAACATATATATATATATATATATATATATATATATAGAAAATGATATCACAAAAATAATGAATGCATGATGGAATGAAAATAAATTGATTAAATTCTTATGGCTAAGTTTTCGTTATTACTATAATTTGTGTGGGTGGATTTCCGTGCAGCATGCTTGTAGCGCAACTTCTGTTTCAACGTATGGAGTGGCACTTCCTCCTCCTCATCACCAGATTTGGTGAGATCATCAATGATCTAATTGATCTTTCGATCTTGTGCAGACAAAGGTTCAATCGATGGAGGTGGGACAGTAGCAATGCTATCCATTGGTGGTACAGGAGTTAGAGTTACTTCTACTCTTTCCTTATTATCAGTATCAATACTGATTGATTCAATAATTTATTCTTCCACATGCTTCTGTTCTTCTTGTCGTTCAGTAGCAAACAGTGTGGGGATAGGGTTTATCGCACCGGCCTTTGCTTCAGCTTCCCCTACCACTTCATCTGCATGCAGTTCCTTGGGAAAGTTAAGAAATGTAGGCATATGCTTGGTGAAGTTCTTTTGAAGGGACTTTTTATGGCAGCGTCTCTCCTTTCCACATAGGCCAGAATATGGCCATTTATTCTTATGATTGTGCCAAGTTTGTAACAATCCTCATTTGCTGGGTCTCAAATAAAGTGAACCACCTTTGCAACTTCTTGAATGAAATGAGCACTTGCTACTCAAAGACACTATTAGAGGTGAAGGGGCTTGCTGTAGCATAGGTTGGGGTAGAAGAGATAGAAGAAGAACAAAGAGGCGGATGTTGTGGCAATTCATTCCCTAAAAACTTCACAACAATTTGCTTCGTAATGGCCCCTTTGTTTAGAGTAACATCTTCATTGGCTTGGGCAGAGACATTCACACACTGGCACAACGCATTGATGAGAGAGGGAAAATTAAGGCTCACTGCATTCTTTTGAGCGTACCGGTGAACTTTTTTGAATATAATTTTTCCCATATTTATCTTACTTCCTTTTATTATAGAATGGAGTAACAACATCCACTCATTAGAAATCGTGGAGTTATGAGTGGAAAGAATTAGGCGTGTTTTAAGGAAGTGGTATCGAACCCTACAGTTGGGTTTTATGGTGGCCCTCTCCACGGTGTAACAGTCCTATCTTGACACCGTTCACTTAGTACCTGTTACACACAAGTCTTGAAGAACTTGTTCAGACCATCCGTAGTGATTGTAGCAGCAAACTGAGTTTGTTCATCTTGAACATTAGATAAGCCGTACTGAACATTAATGGAATATTCATCAAATAACATTGATGCTCTTCGCATATGAATAACAACATTGTTGGGAGAAGTAAGATGAGTATAAAACTCACGAACCACCTTTGTCAAAATATCCTTTAGATGCAAACAGAAAATCTTCCATCCATGTTGTTGTACCACAAAAGAAATAGATCCAGAAAGGTCTTATCTTGAAAAAGAAAGCTTTTTTCCAAGCAGAAAGGAAACTTGGAGATATTGTGCGTGTACTGATCTTCCACTTCTTGGTTGAAAATGTGTGTGGTGGCAGAGTAGATGGTTACAGAGTAAAACATCTGGCCATTAGGAGAAGGTAGAGTAAATGGTAAACGAAAAAGGTGAAAACTTGCAGGAGTAAAAGAAATATAAGTAAGTTTGGAGAAAAAGAAAACTTAGGTTAACTGTAAAAGAAGATGAAACGATTAGGGTAAAAGAAAAATAACACAGTAGTAAAATAATGGGGTGAAATGGGCGAGTGGATGGGCAATAATGATGGCTTGATTGTGGTGTGATTGAAATTGAAGGGAAAAGGAAAAAAATAAAAAAAATATTTGGAAGGCCAAATATTTAGGAAATAACTGCCGTTAGGCCAAAGAGCAATGTAGGGCCCGAACCCTTATTACCATGCAAATATTTGCAATACAAAATAAAATTTATTAAACGAAGTAAATGAAATAGCTAAGAGAAACTAAAAATCGACAAAACTAAAACTAAAAATAAAATCATCGAGACGCTGAAGTTAAACATCTCGGAGATCAATGGACTATTTATCTCGAGTCAGAAGAACACCCCAGTAATGCTTCAAAAGTTGCCCATTGATGTTAAATGTGAGCCCAGTCTAAACATCTTTAACATCCACAGCTCCACGAGGATATACGTGGGCTACTTCAAAAGGTCCTAACCAACGAGATTTTAATTTTCCCTGAAACAATTTGAGCATAGAGTTGAATAACAACACTTGTTGTCTGGGTTCAAATTGTCGTGGCATAATCCTTTTGTCATGCCAATGCTTGGTCTTTTCTTCATACAGTTGAGCATTCTCGTATGCCTGAGCTTAGAATTTATCCATTTCATTTAGCTCTAATAATCTTTTCTGTCGACTAGTGATCCAATCTATGTTCAACTTTTTAATAGCCCAAAATGTTTTATGTTCCAGCTCAACGGGTAAATGACAAGGCTTCCCATAAACCAGCTTAAAAGGTGACATCCCCAATGGTGTTTTGAATGCAATACAATATGCCTACAAAGGTGTTTAAGCAGGCTTAAATGACCTTCTCTTGTTATAATCTCGAAATCTCAAATTTGAATGTCATTTGCTTTTACAAATCTCTTCAATTTTCTGAGCCTGCTCTAAAAGTTCTACAAATTCCGGTAACTTTAATGCTGTTACAAGCATATGGATCTCATCATTCAAACCATCTTCAAATTTGATACAAATTCCGTCCTCATTTGATACAATGTTATGAGCATACTTACTTAACTGCACAAACTCACATTCATACTTATCTACAGTTCGATTTTCTTGTTTTAACTCGAGAAACTCTTTCTTTTTTCGATCAATGAACAATCGGTTAACATACTTTTTTCTTGAATTCATTCTGAAAGAAGTCCTAATTAACCCGATCATTCGATGCCATCGAGCTTAAAGTATCCCACCATAGATACGCCTCACCTTTTTGTAAGGACACTGCACTCCTGAAGCAATCTTTAGGGGCGCACAATAACTTCGTAAAAACTCTCTTTGTGTTCAATAACCAATACTCAGCTTTTGAAGGATCATCATCTACCGCACATCCGAGCTCTTCTATTCCATATTTCTAATTTTTTTTTTACAGATACCCGGGTAACCATTACAGGTACAAGGTTTAGAGTATTCAAGGGTGTCGAAGAAGACACAACATAGGGTAGAGGTGGTAGAGTTGCAAGATATGCTTGTTTAAATTTGTTGAACCATTGGTTCATCATTCCAAGAAATACATTTTTCATCTCATCACCCACGGATTGTGGAATAGATGCACTATTGCTTGCCTCAAGATTCAAAGCTTGAACATTACTTTCAATTTCATTAACTATAGCTCGATTTGATTCAGTTGACATCTTGAATCTATAAGAAACAAAATGTTAGAACGAATCAAAAGCATCACACTATCACAAGGTATATGTGGGATGTATATTCTGAGTCTTACTTCGCTATGTTAATCCTAGAATTGATTAAATCGTAGCTCTGTTACCATTAAATGTAACACCCCTAACCTGTATTCATCATCAGAATAGGGTTACAAAGCATTACCATATAAATGAAACATAAAAACCATACATTTCCAAGCATTAATAAAAACATAACATAATCCATTCATATATGTGCATATCGTCCCTCAATTGGGCCCTCGAGACCTTAGAAACACTTTAGAAATGAATTGGGACTAAATCAGAAACATTTGAAATATTGACGAAAAAGCTAGAAAAAATTAAACTGTAGGGGTCACACGGCCGTGTGACACACGCCCGTGTAGGCCGTGTAACAATCGAAATAGGGACACACGGCCGTGTCTCAGCCTATGTTTGTGCTTGAGTAACTCTCTAAGTAGGGTTACATGGCCAAGCCACACACCCATGTGTCAGGCCATGTGCTAGGCCGTGTAATTTCCTAACTTGCAACCTTTAAAACCTATAGGGGACACACGGCTGAGACACACGCCCGTGTCTTAGGCCGTGTGGATAAGAAATTAGCCAAAATCAAGCCATTTCCATCACCAAGCCAAAAGTGTACCTATAAGCAACTTACCCTTATGACCAAGGCATTAAAAACATACCAAAACATGCTTAAAATGACTAGTTCAAATAACCAATATTCATTCAACCAATATGCCATGTAAGGAACCTCAATTAGAAACAAACAACCTTACCTAAACATATGCATCACTACACTAAAAACATACACTACCAATTTAATATCATCTTGAAGCATACCACAATTGAGATCACAAGCAACTTAACATGACATAACATACCATTTTAATGACCTAAAAACAACCAACCAATGTGCCTTCATAGACACTACAGTTAAATTCAACATTAACATTTAAAACATATAAACATTGATCCATTTCTATCATAACACTTAATTCACTCATAAACCAAAACATTTCACAAGTGTGCAATTTCATACCATTTTAACTATGCAAAAAGATGCCTATCAACTTGGTTAGTATATTGTCATATATAGCCACGACCCTAAGGAATACAAAAACTACCAACATCGAAAGATAGTGTGAGTCGTAGATTCGATCCGTCCAAATGTAAGCAAAAACAATCTACAAAATAATTCACCAAAAAAATGAATAAGCTTTTAAAGCTTAGTAAGAGCATAGTTTATCACTAAACTTGACAAAAATTGAATACAACTCATATTTTACTCAATTCAATGTTGCCGGAGTGTAAACAGGGGCAAGTAGGTGCTATTCAGGGGTACCGAAGTACAAATAAGGGCACGTATGTTCAATTCAGGGATATCAAAGTACAAACAGGGGCATATATGTGCAATTCAATGGTATCAAAGTAGAAACAGGGGCACATATGTGCAATTCAGGGGTATCAAAGTACAAACAAGGGCATGTATGTGCAATTCAAAGAATAATTAAGTATAAGCAATTAATTACATAACTATATTGTAAACATGCAAGTAAAAGTTCATTTATGTATAGAAATACTATGAACTTACATTGACAACTAGAGCGTAAAATTACAATCAAGCTAATCCGTAGTTTTCGCCTTTTCCTGGTTTAAATCCGATTAAGATTTATCTTGATCTAAATAAATAATTATATTCAATTAAATGTTTCAATCAATCTCAAACATTTAATTCAATCCATAATCCACATATATACATAATTACAATTTTTCCCCTAACATTTTAACTTTTTTATAATTTAGTCTTTAAACTAACAAATTGAAATATAAGCATTTTCATCCTTAACTCATGCTAGCTGAATTTATTATGAACCCATATCAACTCATACAAAACATCATTTCACAATTTAAGCATGATAGTTTACTACTTTTACAAATAAATCCCTAAATGACATTTTCATAAAAAATCACTTTACAAAACTTGGTTATTTATCAACAAAGACTCATAATATTTCATTAAAATTCAAGAATCATGCAAACATGTTCATAGAAAAATGCTAATTCTTACAATTTTGCAAATTAGTCCCTAGGCTAGCTAGATTAAGCTACAATGATTTCAAAAACATAAAAATCATTAAAAATGAGATAAATTTCACTTACATGCAAGCTAGCAAAGTGACCGAACCATAAAACCTTAGCTATGGATTTTCTCCCTTCAAAATTTTGGTGGATGAACGCTTAGGATGATGATGCTTTTGTTTATTTTATTTTAACTTTAACTAATTTATTAATTTACTAACTTAACCTTCATTTAACATCAAAATTTCATTAATACTTAGCCATATACATCCACTAAATTCATTAATGATCTAATTACTATCTAAGTCCTTTCACATTAAAGCTTCATAGCCATTTGATACCTTTAACTACTAGAACTTTGCTTTTGCACCTTTTACGATTTAGTCCTTTTTACTTAATTAAGCATGCAAACGTTAAAATTTCTTAACGAATTTTTTTAAAAACCTTACTAGTATTCCAAAAAAAATTAAAATAATAATAAAATAAATATTTACTCATCAAATTTGTGGTCCTAAAATCACTGTTTTGATTTCGCTGAAAATGAGCTGTTACAACATTGAATGGATGTGGAAATGGTATGTGATTGGATAGCATGTATATGATGATTTTCCAAGTTTAAAATGTCTAGAGAACTATCATTCGAAATGTGAAATGTGTATATGGATAAAAGGTTTTGAAATGATATGGAATTGGTAAAAAACCTGTATGAATTTAATAAATGGTTTAGATACGAATGAAAAAGTCATTTGGGTTCAAAAGAGGAAAAATGGGAGTTGTGATTAGAGATTTATTTGATGGATGAAATTCAGCATAACTTGTGGATTCTTGACAGCTTGGGTGAGCAACATCGAATTATTATACAAAGATCTGTGATAGTTGAGATCCAACATAAATTGCGGATTCTCGACAACTTGAGTGAGCAACCTTGGATTATTATTTAGTGATGAATCAGATCCGGCATGTGTTGTAGCTTCTCGACAGCTTGAGTGAGTAGCATCACATTATACTTTAGCGATGACTGATATCTTGCACGTGTTACATATACTCGACAACTTGAGTGAGTAGCATCAAATAAAGCTTGTTTAAATAAATCAACTCTAAAGCTCATGGAAGCTAAGTAATTATGTATATCTGAAGTTAAATTAATATATTTCTTTGGGTGAAAATGATAAATAAAGAAACATGAAACGGTTGGAAGGATTGAACATGAATTTCATTATCACGTTGCAAAATGAACATGTCTCGTAGGTGGATTCTATTGATATGCTACACACTGAGCAAGGTTGAATGGTATGACGTAAAATAGTTTGGTTATACATGTTTATGTATTCAAAGGTTATGATCTTGTTATGTTTAATACTAACTTATTGGTTGTTTTGTGGAGTTGTATATGAAAGAGTAGGGATACCAAGAATATGTCATTTTGTGTTTTTGAGTTCAAATACTTAAATTGTTATAATGATAAGGTATGTTAAGTTAAATTTTCATATGAACTTACTAATCTCAATTGAAGCTTACTCTATTTTGTTTTCCTATTTCTTGTAGTTATCATTTTGAGGAACTCGATGATCGGATAAGCTTGAAGCTTACATTATCCAACTTCTATTTGATAGATTTTTAATTGTTTATTCCGGTCATGTGGTAGGTACTAGGGGTTAAATTTTATATAAATGTTTTGTAAAAGAAAAGTGTAACTTGTACGGCCCTAAAAATAGATCTAGTAGTTTCGGGTAAGTTTACCGGCTTCCGAGTGAAAATTAGGAATTAATTAGAAATTTATATTCTTAATTAGTTAGCTTAATTTAATCTAAAAATCGGTAAACAATGTTTTGAAAAATAAAATATTTTTAGAAAAATTAATTTTATGGTTTTAAATAATTTTGGGTAAAATAAATATTTTGGGTTAAATTGGAATTTAAAATAATTTAAAATGAGGGTTTAATTGGGTGGTTTAAAATATTAATTAAATAGGACTAATTTGACAAACAAGGGAAATGTGTCAGAGTTTTTATAGAAAATAAACCATATTTTTAGAATTTTGGGAGGAAATGAGCAAATTGTAATATAAGGAAAACGGGGAGTGGCCTGATGGCAAATTCCCCAAATTTTGAAAATCAGGTGGGTGTTTTTAGTTTTAAAAACTTTGCAACTACCTCACTTTTCACTCATTTTTCACCCGAATTGAGAGCTTTTTCATTTGTTTTTTTTTCTTGTTTTCATAAACCAAATATCGGAGAATAGATCAAAACCATTTCTCTCCTAAAGTTCTCTCTAAAATCTCTCGAAATAATTTTCATAGTTGGGCAAAAAGTCATCCGAATTTCTTCAAGCATTTTGATCCAAATTTCCAAATCAATGATTTGAGTTCAATTGAAGGTAATCCTCATCTCTAAACTTGTTTTTAAGTTGATTTCAATCATTATTTGCTAATTAAAGTGATTATAATGGATTTTCAACTTTAATTTCTTCTTTCTTAAACTTGAGGATCAACAACAGTGGATCTTTAATTTTGAGTTGGAATTTGAATATTAATGGATTTCTAAGATCAAAATAGGTCTAATAAGAGGTTTTTAATCTTAAACCAAAAGATCAAACACGTTTTATGGATCAATTTTGAGAAATTCAAATTAGATCAAGAACATGGATGATTTTTTCGAAAAATAAAGAAACAAATTAAATGATGAAATTAACACTTAGAATACATGTTATTGGACTAGGAATGAAGATTAGAAGTGGTTTGAGGTGCTGAAATGGGAGTTTAGTTCAGGAATTCCATATTTCGACTTAGTTGTGCAACATCGATAAGGTAGTTTAGAGCAATTATTTAGATTCTTATACTTCATCAAATTTCATGTTTCTTATTGCTATTGTTAGTTTGTAATGCATACTTTGTCTCTGTTAAAGCTCCACATCAAGAGGAGGAACATGCAAATCAAAATTGAAGCTCAAACTTGCTTGTTTGAACACATTTTTGCTTAAAGAGCTAAGTGTAGAGGTGAGTGACATTAATGGAAATTTGGTAAATTGGCCTAATTATATGTTAAATTAAAGGTTTAATTGGCTTTATTAATGAATTATTTGCATATTGGATGGTTAGATTTGCAGAAATAGGTTTTATTTTATAAAAGAGAAAAAATGGCAATTGGTTTGGTAAGTTGTGTATTATGCTTTTAGCATGATTAAATTGTATGAAATAAATTGATATTTTAAGCATGAATTGCTAATTTATTAAACATTTGATAAAGGTGTTCTAATTGGTATATGGATATTGGGAAAATGATATTTGCTATGCTTAATTTTATTGATGTTAAAATTGCTTAGCAACATACTTTTACTTGCATTTTAACATCCTAAATTAAGTGATTAAACAATAGATTTTATGCCTTGTATGTGTGATTATATTGGAAACATTTCATGGTAGATCCGTTGGATATAGTTTACATGCAATAGGACTTGTGAATACTTACCATTATTTGGGATATTGTGAGTATATGGCTCATGGTGGACTAATTTTTTTGGAGTAGATAAGGGAGTTTTGAGCTTGAGTTTCCACTCATCAGATTATTTGAGGCATTATAAGAGAGCTTGTGGCTTTGGTCCACTCAATTCGGAGGACTATATTTGATTTGTGGGAGTTCGGAGATCTGTTTATCCAATGTATGATCACACGTTTACTTATTTCCATGGATGTATTATGCCAATATAATTGATCGATTATGCCAATATAATTGAATGTTTATGTGTTAAAATATGACTTTATATGCCATGGAAAAATTGATCCTTAATTCGTGAAATAACATGTGATATTATGGTGAAATTTTAAATTGTTGTGACTGAAAAATTAATGCTTAATTGCTTTGATTTAAGCATGATTGGGTGCAAATTACCTGATGTTTTTACTATCAGTCACTGAGATTTTTAAGCTCACACCCTCATATTTTGTGCAGAGAATTTTTGGATGTAAGGAGTCAAGAAGTGACTGCAAAGGCGATCTAAGAATAAGGTTCGGTAGTGGCTTAAGAAATTTACTTTAGGGACTATATAGGGGTATTGTGATGCTTTAGGGGCTAGTGTTATTTTACTTGTAATGGACATTGGACATTAAATTTTGGACTTTAACTTTGGTGATTTTATAATTGCTTTAATACATGATTTTATGTCTAATTGATGTTTGATTTATTGTATGTTGATGAGTGTTCGTACAGTGGTTGATAACATGGTGTATGAAGCATGTATTTTATACTAACAATGTTTAATTAGGTTTACCATGGAGTGGATTGCTTGCGACTAAGGTATTAGCTTGTGTGAATTAATTGGTGTTTGCTAAGAGTGTAATTGGGTGTTAAACTTTGATTAATTGCTGCATATTTGTTGTAAATAAATTAAATTGGGGATGTGTGGATATTTATGGTAATTAATTGTAGCTATTTCAAGTTTAACGGGTAAGTAAAATATGTAAAATCGGGTAATTAAACGAATTCCTGACAAAATAGGTGCAGTGGTCACACGGGCATGTGTCTTTTCACATGGGCATGTAGGTTTTTAGGGGTTCAATTTTTAGTATTTGTAATCTAGTATTCTAATATGCTTAATTTATAATTGAGTCCTAAAACTTGATTAGATTAATTTAAGCCTTTAATGATAGGGAAACTTGGTAATATTTTAGAATTAGACTTGCAACTGGTAATATTTGGTAGAAACACCCTTAATTTTAATTTGGAAAATATACTAAAAGTTTGTAAAAGTTATGATTTATCCTCTAATAATAAAACTTGAATTAGACATAGTAAATGAACTCGAATTAAGCTTAAATTTTTAGGGCTTGCATAATTTGACTAAAAGAAGGTTGGTAACTATTTAGAAATAAAATAATCGGGATGGTTTAACCTTAGGTTGTAAAATGACCAAAATACTCTTAGGTTTAAATACTTAGAAAAATTTTACAAATGGTTCACAAATTGCTTTTGCATTAATAAATGATAGTTAACTAGTCATAAATAAGGTGTTATAAGGTTGGGGTATGTGTTGGGTGGTCGTTAGCTGGAAAGTCGCTTTGGTAGCTAATGTAACACTCCGAATTCGTGCCGATTCGTCCTGGTCGAGTTTGGAGTGTCACATAATATGTGTGTTAGATAACCTTTTGATATGCTTGGTAATGGTTTGAAATGGTGAATTTGAATATGGTTGTTAAGTATAGGAAAAATGAGAGATTCATCTGAATGGTTGGCATGATTTAGTTATGTTATGAATTGATTGAATAGGTGAGGTTGGTTGGAACATATGGCATAATGGTTTAATATTTGATTTGGGTGTTATGGATATATTATGTGCATTGATTCTTTTGGTGCCTATTGTAGAGATGAATATATATTGGTACATATTTAAGGATAAATAATAGAAATTTTGGCACATTTGATGATTTATATGGCATTCGCTTAGTTATGTTCAAACTTGGTATGAATTAGGAAACATATAGGTAGTGATTATTGGTTGTGATGGTGCCTTATGACATATTGGTTAGAATTAGGAAATTAATATGTTTTAGTATGATTTTGGTGTATTTATACAGGTCTATTGAATAGTTAATGGCATGCTTGTGGTTTAAGTAAGTAGTTGATGTTTGTGACTTGCATTATAAGTTACATTTTAGCACACACTAGCTAACATTCGACACTGTGTCACACACGAGCAAGTGACACGTCCACATGCTCTATTTGATCAGAGAGATTTTGGGTAGACATAATCTCAGTGTTTCACACGGCCTAGCTACATGGCCGTGTGAATGTTTTCAAGATTTTACAATTAGGTCCACACGACCACAACTTGTTACACAGCCTAGTGACATGACATGTGGCCCTGCACTACACGGCCTCAACCTATAATATGGTTGTGTGACACATGTTTTGCACTTTTGGCACACTTTTCTGAAAAGTTTCAAATTAGTCCCTGCTTAGTTCTAAATTATTTTTAGAGCTTTCTTAAGCTCATTTTAAGCATGTTCTTGTATGAATAACATGTTTTAACTTAATGTTTGATAATTGATAAATGTCTAAAGAAGTTTTAAATTGAAATAACATGATCCTATTCTATTATTTATTGTAGCATCCTGTAACACTAATCTGGTAATGAAGACGGGTGAAAGGTGTTACAAAAGAGGTTAAAGTCTATTTTTTGGCAAGTTTTTGCGAATTAAACTTTCAACACAACATTGTATCAGTATTTTGGCCATAACTTGATCTAAGAACTCATTTTGGGCCCATAATATATTGTTTTAAAGTGAATTGAAAGATATAACTGAAGTTATTACACAACTTGTGCCCAAGAAATGCCAAGAAGATGTTAAAAATAACCTAAAAGTTTGACGCGAAAATTTACTAAAATTATACTTTATTTAATCAAGGTTACTTCTTTATTTTTTTCCATTTTTGATTTTTGCTTTATAAATAGACATTATTGGGTTAATGCCCTGGGAGAACCACTCTTAGTGTTATCTTACTTTTGTGTTTATTTTATTTTATGGATTGCTAAACTATTTTTCTAGTCAAAATGGATTGAATTCCTATATATAAAAGCAAAGGGATTAAATTGAAAATATATTAAGAATCTGAGATACTTAGAGCATATTTTATCCTATTAAATTTTTAATAATTAGCAACTTGCTTTAAAGGACAATTGATTACCTGATTATAACCATATATACATAACAAATGAATTAAAGCATTATTATCATTTTTTATTTTCATTACAGTGAAGGCAAATGAAATATTAGATTCAATTTTGCTATAAAGAAGAAAAATGACAAAAGAGGTGGCAACGATAATGAAATTTCTTAAATGAGAACTATGAGAATCTGTAATGGCCTAAATTCAAGGTTATCGGAATAGTGGTTTGGTAACCACAAATTCGATTTAAAGATAAATTTATTTCAATATTTTTGCATGAAAATTGATATGATAGGAAAATCGTATGAAAATATTGATAAAATTTATTTACCGACTTAGTGGTTAGTTAGAAAAAGAAATTATTGAAGAAATTGGGTAAAATAAGGTATCGGGAACTCTATCTCGTAAGACCGAGTCAAAAATAATTTTATAAATATTTATGAAATGTTAGTAATGTGGTATTAAAATTTCGTTAGGAAATTTTAATGTTTGGATAGTTAATTAAATGAAAAGGACTAAATTGTAAAAAGGTGTAGAAGTGGATGGGATGATTAAATAGCTTAAGTGTCTAATGAGAGAGGATTTAAAAGGCAATTAGACCCAAATTTTATTTGGGATGGACGGCAAGGGCATGAAATCAGCAGGAAAATTGATAAATTAAGGGCAAAATTGAAATATTGCAAAATTAACTAAATAAAGCTAGGACTAAATAGGAAATATCTAGATTTCTCTTCATTTCTCTTCAATTCCAGCAGCTAAAAATGCCATAGGAGGGTTCTCTAAGCTGGTATTCCATAATTGTTTCACCAAGTGAGTTAATCCTTGCCTTTTTCTTGTAATTTTTGTGTTTCTAAGACTTTTACAACTAGGTCCTACTATTAAATTCATTAGTTTTTGGTTTCATGGATGAAATTGAAAGTCCACATGGTTGAGTTCTGTAATTTTATGACGAAATAGAATGAAATTAAAGCTTTAATTTGTTTATGAGATGATTTTATTAGGTAATTTCAATAGAAATTGATTTTTAGGACCTAATTGTGAAAATGTTTGGAATTAAAGTCTATTGCTGAAATTTTGATTCCTAAAGGTTGTAAACTAGTTTAAGGTGATAGAATAAAGTGTTAATTGAGAAAAATCAGCTTAATTGAGAGGCTAATTGAGTAGGGATGAAATTGTTATTTATTAAAAGCTTAAGGGAAAAATGGTAATAAACAACTTGTACTAAAACAATATTGGATAGCAGCAGTAGACTAACTTTGAAAAATCACCATAAATTTAATAATCAAATTAGAATATTAAAAAAATATGTAATGAAATCTTATTGAGTCTAGTTTCTCATGGAAGAAACGATGTAAGCAATTGATCTGTAAATCATGAGATATAATGAATTTTGTGAGACAAGGTTAGAATGAATTTGAGTTCCCCTGTTCTGAATTTAAAAAATCATAAAAATTGAATAAAAATAACTAGGGGCTTAAATTTATATGTCTAGAATTTTGAATGGGTCTATTTTCAAGAGAAACAAACAGGAACATAATCCAAATTCCGTATGAAGAGATAATTAATTTTTAGTGACAAAGGGTCAGAACTATTAGACAGCAGAACAGGGGTGACTTTAAAGAATAAACGGTACTTATTGGCTAAACCAAAAACTCTAAAAAGTTTATGGTAAGAATATATATGAGTCTAGTTTTAGGTAAAATTAACGGATCTTAATTTAGTGACTATGACTCAAATAGACGACTTTGAATAAACTATAAATAATAATAATGAAATTATAGAAATTGTTGCATATGAACATGAAATGTATTAAATTGATAATTAAATTTATTTATTTAGATCTAGAAGATTCAAATACGAAGCTAGATCGAGGAAAGGAAAAAGTTCAGAATTAGTAGATTTTTGTACACGAACAAGTATTAAGGTAAGTTCATGTAACTTGAATTATATTCTTAAATACTTGAAATGTATGTTTTTTATATGAATATGATTTGAATGTTCATTATATGAAAATTTATGAAACATTGACATATTTGATAAAAGGGGAAGAAATCCCGGTTGAATGAAAGGAAAATTTGATGGATCTCTAAAAAGGAATTGACGGTAAAAAAGATCTAGCCCGGACGGGTGATCCTATCCTGATATAGCCCTCCCGAAGAATATGTGGAAAATGGATTTAGCCCTGACGGGTAATCCGAATTAGAGTCTGAATTTAGCTTGGACTGGTAATTCAGATCCAAGCTTATTAGAGTAATTGTCGTTGCAAGGGATTTAGCCTGGACTGGTAATCCCGACAATACTCTATGAGTTTATATTACAGGGGATTTAGCCTAGACTGGTAATCCCGCTGTAAGGATGAGTTCGTGGGAGTGTGCTCTCTAAAATGGAAATGTGCGGACATGAATATGAATTGACGGACCCGAAAATGCACACTAAAAGTGTACCTCTGAAAATCCATAAAATATTCTAAGAAATTCAACGGGACAAATATGAAAAAAATATATATATATATATATAAGGAAATGGAAATCATGGTATTGATGAGCTCATCAATCATAGTATATAGTATTGGTACATGGAAATTATTGTACTAACTTGAATGTTGAGTTTGTGCATGTTAGGGTAATAATGCATTGAATGGATATATGAAAGTTTATTGTATTGTATTGAAAATATTAGGTAAGTATAATTCTTGTTACATGAGCTTACTAAGCACCAAGTGCTTACCTTGTTTCCTTTTCCCCTGTTTTGTAGTGTTAAGAGCTCGGAGGTTAGATTTGGTCAGAGACACATACACTATCAACCTCAGGATTTCAGTATATAAAGAAACTGTATTTTGGAAATCAATGGCATGTATAAGCTAATAAAGTAAATGTTAACGTGAAATGAATGTAAAGTTAGCCATTAGTATGGTTAATAAACCTGGTTTTGGGTATGTGATGACTTTATCTTATAAATATGCATGAATTTTTCTTGAAAATAATCTGAATTGGTTTGGTTGATGTGGATTGGTCTCGATTTAATATTACAGGGAATGTTAGATATTTATAAAGGGGCTATATTGAATAAAAAAAATCATAAACTCCGATAATACCTCGTACGCTATTCCGGTAATGAATATGGGTAGGGGGTGTTATATTTAGTGGTATCAGAGCTACAGTTTAGCCGATTCTAGGACTGATATAGCAAATACGGGATTAGCTATACATGCCATTTAAATTATTATTGATAGTGTGATATCTTCTGACCATTTAAATGTGTTTTTCTTATAGTAAATGTCTACTGACTGAGCTCAATTCGTGGAAGCCGGGAGTCATTCTCTTGCTCAGAAACGGGCACAGAGGGAAGCCGAAGTTACTAGTAGTACAAAGCCCGTATCTGAGGGTCAAGGGGAGGAGGAAAAACTAGCCTTCTTTCAAATGATGAATGAATGGTTTAATAAATACTTAAGAACTAACCCTGTAGTGCAGCAAGTTCAAGCTCCCCCTCCTACTCCTCCACCGGTTCCTGAGATCCCACAGGGTACAGGTATTGAATCTGTCAGAAAAGGAAAAGCTCCAGTAGATAAAATTCGAAAATATGGGGCCGAAGAATTTCGAGCAGCAGTTGATGATGATTTCGAACGGGCTGAATTCTGGTTAGAAAACACTACTCGGGTTTTGAAGGAATTATCTTGTACACCAGAAGAATGTCTGAAATGTGCCGTCTCACTGCTAAAAGACATAGCTTACCATTGGTGGAATACTAAAGCTTCAATTGTTCCGAAAGAAGAAATTACATGGGAATTCTTTCAGACCGAGTTTAGAAAGAAATATATCAGCCAGAGGTTTCTTGATCAGAAGAAAAAATAATTTCTTGAGCTGAAATAGGGTAACAGATCAGTATTTGAGTATGAAAGAGAATTTGTTCGATTGAGTAAATATGCTCGAGAATGGGTATAGTCAGAAGCTAAAATGTGCAAACGATTCGAAGAAGGGTTGAATGAAGACATTAAGCTACTAATCGGAATTCTTGAAATTCGAGAGTTTGCTACATTGGCAGAGAGAGCTTATAAAACAGAAGAATTGAGCAAAGAAAAGAAATAGGCTGAGAGAGACGCTCGAATTTTTAGTAAAAGACCGATGAGAAAATCCCAGTTTTCTGCTCCAAAGAAATTGAAGAAGTACCAGGATCGTTCTACCTCAGCCACTGGGTATTCGGGTAGAGAGCGAGGTTCTCAACACACTAATCCAAGACCTTCCACTCCATCAGTTACCAGTGTTGGCAGTGTTGGTACCCCTAAGTCGAGATGTCAGTACTGTAATAAAATCCATTTTGGTGAATGCCGATTTAAGAGTGGGGCTTGTTATCGATGTGGTTCTTTCGGCCATTTCCTTAGAGATTGTCTAAAAAGAGGTAAAAAAGAAGCTAAGCAGTGATCGAAGCTAAGTAATCCAGTTTCGAGGGGCAGACCACCTCGACCATCTAGTAATGTCAGTGGTAGCCGAGGAGCTACGAAAAATATTGCAGGCAGGTTTGAAGCACGAGCACCTGCTAGGACATATGCCATCCGTGCCAGAGAAGATACCTCAGCACCTGATGTTATTACTGGTACATTTTCTTTACTTGATACTGATATTACTGCATTGATTGATCCTGGTTCTACGCATTCATATATATGTGTTAAACTTGCAATTGTTAAAAATTTATCTATTGAACCTACTGAATTTGTGGTTAAAGTCTCGAACCCTCTAGGTCAATTTGTTTCGGTGGATAAAATTTGTAAAAATTGTCCACTGATGGTAAAAGGTTATTGTTTCCCCGCTGATTTGATGTTATTGCCATTTGATGAATTTGACTTGATATTGGGCATGGATTGGTTAACCCAGCATAATGCAGTAGTAAATTGTAGACAGAAATATATTGTGCTAAAATGTCAGAATGGTGAGTTGCTCCAGGTTAAATCTGATCAGACAGAGGGGTTATCTGATGTGATTTTAGTAATGGCAGCACAAAGGTATGTCAAAAAAGGGTATGATGCTTACTTGACTTATGTACTCGACACCAAGGTATCTGAGTCAAGGATACAGGCAGTGCCAATAGTATGTGAATTTTTTGATGTGTTTCCAGAGGAATTACCAGGGTTGCCACCAGAAAGAGAAGTGGAACTTTTTGACAGGGGTTTTGTCCGACCGAGTCATTCACCTTGGGTGCTCCGGTTCTGTTTGTGAAAAAGAAAGACGGGTCTTTGAGATTGTGTATCGACTGCCAGCAGCTTAATAAAGTAACCATAAAGAATAAGTATCCGTTACCCCGGATTGATGATTTATTTGATCAGCTGAAAGGTGCTACTGTGTTTTCATAGATTGATCTTCGATCAGGTTATTATCAGTTACGGGTAAAGGAGTCAGACGTGCCAAAAACAACCTTCAGAACTAGGTACGGGCATTATGAGTTTCTGGTTATGCCGTTTGGGCTAACTAATGCACCTGCAGTATTCATGGATTTGATGAACCGAATATTCAGACCGTACTTAGATAGATTTGTAGTAGTATTCATTGATGATATTTTGGTTTATTCTTGGGATGAAGAAGAACATGCAAAACATTTGAGAATTGTGTTGCAAATTTTGAGAGAGAAGCAGTTATATGCTAAATTTAGTAAATGTGAATTTTGGCTTCGAGAAGTGGGTTTTCTAGGACATATTATATCTGCCGAAGGCATTAGGGTAGATCCAAGTAAAATCTCAGCTATTGTTAATTGGAGTCCACCGAAAAATGTATCCGAAGTTAGAAGTTTCTTGCGTTTAGCTGGTTATTATCGGAGATTTGTACAGGGATTCTCTATGATAGCTTCTCCAATAACTCGATTATTGTAGAAAGATGTAAAGTTCGAGTGGACTGATGAATGTCAGCAAAGTTTCAACCGATTGAAAGATCTATTAACGAAAGCACATGTATTAGTGCAGCCTGAACCGGGTAAGGAATTTGTTATTTACAGTGATTCCTCATTAAATGGTTTAGGTTATGTCTTGATGCAAGAAGGTAAAGTAATAGGCTATGCTTCAAGACAACTTAAACCACATGAAAGAAATTACCCAGTACATGGTCTTGAATTAGCTGCTATTGTATTTGCACTGAAGATATGGCGGCATTACTTGTTCGGTGAGAAATGTCATATTTATACTGATCATAAAAGCTTGAAATATTTGATGACATAGAAAGATTTGAATTTGAGACACCGCAGGTGGCTTGAACTGATAAAGGACTATGATTTGATTATTGATTACCATTCGGGTAAAGCTAATGTTGTAGCTGATGCTTTGAGCCGGAAATCTCTGTTTGTTTTATGAGCTATGAATACCCAGTTGTCACTGACTGATGATGGTTCAATCATAGCTGAATTGAGAGCTAAACCAACATTTTTACAGCAAATATGTGAAGCTCAGAAGAATGATGAGAAGTTACAGGTTAAACGGGCACAGTGTGAGTCAGGTAATGATTCTGAATTTCAGATTGATTCTGATGGTTGTTTATTATTCAGAGGTAGGGTATGTGTACCTTAGAATTTAGAGCTCATACAAAAGATTCTATGCAACGCTCACAGCGATACTAGGTCTGTACATCCGGGGAGTAATAAAATGTATAATAATCTGAAAAAGATGTACTGGTGGTCGGGAATGAAACATGATATCTCTGAATTTGTATCAAGGTGTTTAATATGTCAGCAAGTTAAAGTTGAACATCAGGTACCTTCAGGGTTACTTCAGCCAATTACTATACCGGAATGGAAATGGGAAAGAATCACTATGGACTTTGTATCGGGGTTACCTTTGTCTCCGAGGAAAAAAGATGCTATTTGGGTGATTGTTGACTGATTGACAGAGTCAGCGCACTTTATTCTGGTGCGTATGGATTATTCTTTAGATAAACTAGCTAAACTATATATATCTGAGATTGTTAGGCTACATGGAGTGCCTGTCTCCATTATATCAGATAGAGATCCCCGATTTACGTCTCATTTCTGGGACAAATTGCAAGAAGATTTGGGTACTCAGTTGTATTTTAGCACTTCATTTCATCCTCAGACAGATAGTCAATCTGAGCGTGTAATTCAAGTATTGGAAGATATGCTTCGATGTTGTATACTAGAGTTTGAAGGTAATTGGAAGAGGTATCTACCTTTGATTGAATTTTCTTACAATAATAGTTATTAGTCCAGTATTAAAATGACTCCGTATGAAGCTTTGTATAGTAGAAAATGTAGAACACCGTTATATTGGACAGAACTCAGTGAAAGGAATATACATGGGGTTGATTTGATCCGGGAAACAGAAGAAAAAGTAAAGGTTATTCGGTATAGTCTAAAAGCAGCTTCCGATCATCAAAAATTATATACCGACCTTAAACGAAAAGAGATTGAATTTCAAGTCGGTGAGAAGGTATTCCTGAAAGTGTCTCCTTGGAAGAAAGTTCTTCGATTCGGTCGAAAGGGTAAACTGAGTCCAAGATTTATTGGGCCATATGAAATCACAGAAAGAATTGGACCGGTCACTTATCGATTGGCATTACCACTGGAACTTGATAGAATCCATAATGTTTTTCATGTATCTATGTCACGACGATATCGATCAGATCCTTTACATGTTATTTCTCCGACAGAAGTGGAGATTCAACCGGATATGACTTACAGTGAAGAACCGGTCAAGAATTGGCACGGGAGACAAAATTGCTTAGAAATAAAAAGATAAATTTGGTGAAAGTATTGTGGCAAAAGCACAGGATTGAGGAAGCGACATGGGAACCAGAGGAGGCAAGGAGGAAACAATACCCAAACCTCTTTACTGGTAAGATTTTCGAGGACGAAAATCCTAAAAGGGGGGAGAGTTGTAATGGCCTAAATTCAAGGTTATCGGAATAGTGGTTTTGTAACCACAAATCCGATTTAAAGAGAAATTTATTTCAATATTTTTGTATGAAAATTGATATGATAGGAAAATCGTATGAAAATATTGATAAAATTTTTTTATCGATTTAGTGGTTAGTTAGAAAAAGAAATTATTGAAGAAATTGGGTAAAATAAGGTATCGGGACCTCTATCTCGTAAGACTGAATTAAAAATAATTTCATAAATATTTATGAAATGTTAGTAATCTGGTATTAAAATTTCGTTAGGAAATTTTAATGTTTGGATAGTTAATTAAATGAAAAGGACTAAATTGTAAAATGTGTAAAAGTGGATGGGATGATTAAATAGCTTAAGTGTCTAATGAGGGAGGATTTAAAAGGCAATTAGACCCAAATTTTATTTGGGCTGGACGGCAAGGGCATGAAATCAGGAGGAAAATTGATAAATTAAGGGCAAAATTGGAATATTGCAAAATTAACTAAATAAAGGTAGGACTAAATAGGAAATATCTATGTTTCTCTTCATTTCTCTTCAATTCTAGCAGCTAAAAACGCCATAGGAGGGTTCTCTAAGCTGGTATTCCATAATTTTTTCACCAAGTGAGTTAATCCTTGCCTTTTTCTTGTAATTTTTGTGTTTCTAAGACTTTTACAACTAGGTCCTACTATTAAATTCATTAGTTTTTGATTTCATGGATGAAATTGAAAGTCACCATGGTTGAGTTCTGTAATTTTATGATGAAATAGAATGAAATTAAAGCTTTAATTTGTTTATGAGATGATTTTATTAGGTAATTTCAATAGAAATTGATGTTTAGGACCTAATTGTGAAAATGTTTGGAATTAAAGTCTATTGTTGAAATTTTTATTCCTAAAGGTTGTAAACTAGTTTAAGGTGATAGAATAAAGTGTTAATTGAGAAAAATTAGCTCAATTGAGAGGCTAATTAAGTAGGGACGAAATTGTTATTTATTAAAAGCTTAAGGGAAAAATGGTAATAAACAGCTTGCACTAAAACAATATTGGACAGCAACGGTAAACTAACTTTGAAAAATCACCATAAATTTAATAATCAAATTAGAAGATTAAAAAAATATGTAATTAAATCTTATTGAGTCTAGTTTCTCATAGAAGAAACGATGTAAGCAATGGATCTGTAAATCATGAAATATAATGAATCTTGTGAGACAAGGTCAGTATGAATTTGAGTTCCCCTTTTATGACTTTGAAAAATCATAATAAATTGAATAAAACTAATTAGGGGCTTAAATTTATATTTCTATAATCCTGAATGAGTCTATTTTCAAGAGAAACAAACAAGAACATCATCCGAATTCTTTATGAATAGATAATTAATTTTTAGTGAAGGACAGTTAGAACTGTCAGACAGCAGAACATGGGTGAATTTAAAGAATAAACTGTACTTATTTGCTAACCCAGAAATTCTGAAAATTTTATGGTAAAAATATATATAAGTCTAGTTTCAGGGAAAATTAACGGATCTTAATTTTGAGTTTCATAGCTCGAGTTATAAATAATTTAGTGACTATGAATCAAATAGACAGCTTTGAATAAACTATAAATAATAATAATGAAATTATAGAAATTGTTGCATATGAACATGAAATGTAGTAAATTGATAATCAAATTTATTTATTTAGATCTAGAAGATTCAAATACGAAGCTAATCGAGGAAAGGAAAAAGTTCAGGATTAGTAGATTTTTGTACATGAACAAGTATCAAGGTAAGTTCGTGTAACTTGAATTATATTCTTAAATACTTGAAATGTATGTTTTTGATATGAATATGATTTGAATGTTCATTATATGAAAATTTATGAAACATTGACATATTTGATAAAAGGGGAAGAAATCCTGGTTGAATGAAAGGAAAATTCGATGGATCTCTGAAAAGGAATTGACGGCAAAAAGGATCTAGCTCGGACGGGTGATCCTATCTTGATATAGCCCTTCCAAAGAATATGTGGAAAATGGATTTAGCCCAGACGGGTAATCCGAATTAGGGTCTGAATTTATCCTGGACTGGTAATTCAGATCCAAGCTCATTAGAGTAATTGTCGTTGTAGGGGATTTAGCCTGGACTGGTAATCCCGCTGTAAGGATGAGGTTCGTGAGAGTGTGCTCTCTGAAATGGAAATGTGCGCACATGAATATGAATTGACGGACCCGGAAATGTACACTAAAAGTGTACTTCTAAAAATCCATCGAAAATTCTAAGAAATTCAACGAGACAAATATGAATATATATATATATATATATATAAGGAAATGGAAATCATGGTATTGATGAGCTCATCAATCATAGTATATATTATTGGTACATGGAAATTATTGTACTAACTTGAATGTTGAGTTTGTGCATGTTAGGGTAATAATGCATTGAATGGATATATGAAAGTTTATAGTATTGTATTGAAAATATTAGGTAAGTATAATTCTTGTTACTTACCCTGTTTCCTTTTCCCCTGTTTTGTAGTGTTAAGAGCTCGGAGGTCGAATTTGGTCGGAGACACATCACACTATCAACCTTAGGATTTCGGTATATAAAGAAACTTTATTTTGGAAATCAATGTCATGTATAAGCTAATAAAGTAAATGTTAACGTGAAATGAATGTAAAGTTAGCCATTAGTATGGTTAACAAACCTGGTTTTGGGTATGTGATGTCGTTATCTTATAAATATGCATGAATTTATCTTGAAAATATGTTGAATTGGTTTGGTTGATGTGGATTGGTCTCGATTTAATATTGCAGGGAAGGTTAAATATTTATAAAGGGGCTATATTGAATAAAAAAATCGTAAACTCTGGTAATACCTCGTACCCTATTCCGGCAATGAATACAGGTAGGGGGTATTACAGAATCAAATTATTTTTAACTCAAATGAATAAATTTAAGGCTCAAATTTAAAATTTAATCTACTTTACTAATTAAAGAGTACAACACCCAATCTTTACCTTTTGTTACTAATTAAAGAGTACAACACCCAATCTTTACCTTTTGTTTTTTCTTTTAACCCTCTAATACATGTTTTAGGCTAAAAAATTTGGACAATCTCTTAGTTTACAATAGGGATGAAAGTAAGAAATTGAGTTATCAAGATTAATAAATCTGGGTATCTGGTATTTGTTTTTTTTTTCAAAAAATTGCGGAGCATTTTACTCAAAACAATTGAGTTTTTTCTTGGTTGATGGAAAAACACTTAAACAATTTCAAGCAATAAAGCCAAGCATCGAATACCAAATATCCAAATTTTTAGTGTGAAATTCTTTGCAATATTTTTCAAGAAAGAAAAAATATTGCATACCCAAATTGCTTAATATTGATGACTTTTATATCTTACTTTCCATCTCAATGTAAATCTAATTCCAATGTTTTTCTTCAAAAAAGAAATCAAATCTAAAAGTAAGAGAATATCCACCTTTTTTTTAACCTTAAAATTTTATTACATGACAAAAAGGAAAAAAAGGAAGAAGATTGGGTGTCATGCTCTTTATTACACTAAGGTAGATTAAATATTAAATTTATTTATTTTAATCTAATGGTTAAAACAACTTGATTCTCATGGGTCTCATTTTAAGTGTCATTTTAATTTATAGGAGCGTGTTATTTGTATGTAAATTTATATTATTTATTTATTAATTTTAGGG
This sequence comes from Gossypium arboreum, assembly GCF_025698485.1. Taxonomy (NCBI): domain Eukaryota; kingdom Viridiplantae; phylum Streptophyta; class Magnoliopsida; order Malvales; family Malvaceae; genus Gossypium; species Gossypium arboreum. Next base: position 99,603,615 of record NC_069079.1, read on the forward strand.
TTACATAATTGAGTAAATAGTTCTTTACTTTTGTAACCAAATTAACTTTGGAGTTTCTTGAATTAATATTTAATATTAAGCTTTTCTCTCAACAATATAAAACGTAATGTAGCCTTTTAGTTCTAACATATTGAATCTTATTTTGTTAAAATTAATATGGAGATCTTCTTGTTTGCTAAGGTGCAGTGTATATATTCAAGTTCAATTTGTTTTGGAAGTAATTATATTTTTTATAAGCAAGGAATGGAAGGAAAGAACATGTTTTGTTAAATCATAATAATTAACTAAAAGCTTAAACAACAATAACAACAATGACGACGATGATGACTACAACAACCTATCTGGAAAAGAAAAACATAAAAAAAAACTTGGCCACGAAATGAAATCGACAAAAAAAGACCAACAATTTTGGTCATATTCAACAACCCAAACGCTATGACGACTTATTGAGGATAATCAACATAAGAAAAAGTCTATCAGCAAAGAAACGAGATTTCATGCTGAAAGTTGGTGGGTCAATTTTAGTCATCAATTGGTCCCTTCTATTTCACTATTGCTTGTGTCGCCACTACTACTGCTTTCACCATTGAAAAACTCGAAATGGTTCCTTCCAAACTCATTTGCAGGGTAACTGCTTCCTAGTGGTCCTAATGGGTAATGTCCTAACCTCACATCTTGACCACTGAAAGGCCCTAAATTGTTATTGTCAAGTAGATCAATAACAATGTTAAGGATTCTGAAAATATCAAATGAAGATGTACTTGAATTACTGCTAAGTGGTGGTCTTTGTAGCCCAAAGTGGCCAACAACAACATTTGAAGAGTTACCCTCCCCAAATGAAGGCCTTGACAACCCTAAATAATCAACAACAACATTTGAGGAGCGACCTTCACCAAATGGAAGCCTTGGTAGTCCCAAGTGATCAGAAGCAACATTTAAGGAGCTCCTCTCACCAGCTAGAGGGCTTGGTTGCCCTAAGGCATAAGCAACAACATGGGAGGAGTTGTCCTTACCAAATGGAGGCCTTAGCAACCCCAAGCAATCAAAACCAACATCCGAAGAGCTATCATTACCAAATGGAGGACTGGGCAACCCCAAGCCATTAGCAACAACATTTGAGGAGCTACCCATACCAAATGGAGGCCTTGGCATTCCTTGTTTTGCAACAACACTTGAGCTAGCACCATATGAAGGTCCTAGCACCCATAAGTGAGGTGCAAGACTTGAGTCACTAGCACTACTATATGAGGGTTTTGGTAGCCCTTCCACATGAAATCTTAATATCATGCTACAAGTGCCACTTTTAATCATAGCATTTGCATTGCCAATTTGATCTCCAGTTGTAGGGTCTTGGGCTGCTTATGGTAGAGGTTTAACTTCTTGAGTGGAAGCTGCTAAAGAAAAAGGAACTTGTTGATAATATTCAATATGTTTCCTTGTAGAAATCCTCATCATTTCCATATAACAGATCAAGCAATCCAGTTCATTAACATTAAATTCATCCACCATCTTGCCTTGTTCTATTTAGAGCATGAATTTCCTCACCTCAACTTCCACGTTTTTCTTGTTCATCTTCTTAAGTTGATCTTGTAATTTGGAAACCTTCTCTTTGATATAGGTATCCAAGTTCATCATTTTTCATCGTTTAATCTCGGGAACTTGATAGAACTTTTGGATAAGTCGTCGAGCCTCCTCTTGAGATGGCCATACCATTGGCTCTTGTTCGTTAGGACTATATATCACAAGACAAGCTTCTATACCACACAGGGTAGTTAGCTCCATCACTTTTTTCACCAAGCCTAACCTCCTTTTCTTGAGGCTAGCTCGTCGGGTAGTGTTGTTGGCTATCCAAGCAAGTTTCACCTTTTTTCTTATCATTGTTATTGCTTCGCAAATAGTTTTCAACACTAGGTGAAGGAGACAACTAGTTTGCTTTAAAAGATTGGCCAATGATGCCTTTATATAGTGAGTGAGATGAAACAAACTTTTGAAGGCCTAAATTTTCATGTGGGGATCCAAGGGTATAACCTTACATGTAAACAAATCCATTTGTCAATACTATATAGATAAATAATGTTTGGTAAGATAATCTAATTTGATGCTTATTATGGCAACAAAATTCACCGTTATTTAATGCTTGGATTTTTTTCTAATTATTACCTTAAATAAACAAATTTCATTTGTGGTGGGTAGTGTAGAAGATAAGTAAGAACCAAGTTTATTTGCCTAATCTCAAAACAAACTTAGACAAGTAAATTCATCAATCAATCAGTCAATTTTTTAAATACATTATATAGATTGATCAAATTTTTAAAGTCAAAATTATATTATCATATGCGAAAGAGATAGTCTTTTGTCAATTTAGCATAATTTTGTCTTGATTCTAAAAAATTTAACGATTTTGGCCTCAACATTTATATATTTACAAAAACAATGCAAGTTAAATTTGTTAAATTATGACCAAATCGATAGAATATATAAATTATAAAGGCTAAATTTTTTATTGTAAATAAAATAAAATAAAATAAAATAAAGAACACACAAATTTTACGTGGAAACCCTTTCGGGAAAAAACCATGGGCAGAGGAGAAGAAAATTCACTATGTCGAAAAATTTGAATTCAATACAAGAGGAATAGACTATGTCTATTTATAGGCTTGTAAAGCCATATTCTAGTAGGATTGAAACACCTTATCCTAATCAATGTAAAATAGATGAAGTTAATAAGGTTCAAAAACCTTATTCTAAAATAAAATAAAAGAAGTCTAGTTCTATATGGATTTTACTTTTATTTATTTTCCATTGTATTTTATTTAAATAAGAATTCGGGTCACTTAATTCTAAAAATATCCACCTTGACACAAATTCTCAATGAACAAGTTCTTCATTGCGAACAAGTTTTCCACCTCTTCCACAAAATCGCTTAAGGGTTTAACTTCAACAATGAACACCAACCAAGTCTAAGCAATGCTCAAACTTGGTTATAAGAAGTGACTTAGTCATCATATCTGCAGGATTTTCATGAGTGCTAATTTTGCTCACAACAATATCACCACGAGCAATAATATCACGAACAAAATGATACCGAACATCAATATGTTTTGTTCTCTCATGAAACATTTGATCTTTTGTAAGGAAGATAGCACTGATTGTCACAAAAATCATCTTGATTTGAAGGTCTTCATTGAGTTCACTAAATAGTCCCTTCAACCAAATAGCTTCTTTACAAGCCTCAGTAATCGCCATGTACTCAGCTTCAGTGGTAGACAAGGCGACTGTAGTTTGCAAAGTGGCTTTCCAACTAATTGCATAACCTCCGATTGTAAAGACGTAACCTATGAGAGATCTTCTTCTATCAAGATCTCCAGCAAAATCAGCATCAACATACCCTATGACTCCATCTTTAGTTCTTCTAAACTGTAAGCAAACATCAGTAGTGCCTCGTAAGTATCTTAAAATCCACTGAACTACTTTCCAATGTTCTTTACTGGGATTTGCCATGTATCTGCTAACTGCACTGACTGCATATGATAAATCTGGACATGAGCAAACCATAGCATACATGAGAGATCCCACTGCACTAGAGTATGGAACATGTGACATGTACTCAATCTCATTATCTGATTGTGGAGACAAAGCCGATGAAAGTTTGAAATGGGCTGCTAAAAGAGTACTAACAGGCTTAGCACTCTGCATATTGAACCTACAAAGAACTTTCTCAATGTACCCCTTTTGACTTAGGAACAATTTACTTGTTTTTCTATCTCTGAGAATCACCATTCCAAGTATTTTCTTTGCTGGTCCTAAATCTTTCATCTCAAATTCTTTACTTAGTTGGGTTTTGACATTTCTTATCTTTCCTTTATCTTTTGCTGCTATCAACATGTCATCAAAATAAAGAAGTAGATACACAAAAGAACCATCGTTATTTTTCTTAAAATAAACACAACTGTCAAAACTACTTATTTTGAAATCATGAGAAGTCATAAAGGAATCAAACCTCTTGTACCACTGTCTTGGTGACTGTTTCAAATCGTAAAAGGGACTTTTTCAGCAAGCAAACATAGTCCTCTTTTTCTGAGACTATAAAACCCTCTGGTTGTTGCAGGTAAATATCCTCCTCAAGTTCTCCATGCAGAAATATAGTTTTTACATCTAGCTGCTCAAGATCCAAATCATGCATGGCCACAATACCAAGCAAAGCTTGAATCGAACTATGCTTAACAACTGGAGAGAATACATCTGTGAAGTCCACTCCTGGAATTTGACTGTAACCCTTTGCAACAAGCCTTACTTTATATCTGGGTTCTTCAACTCCTGGAGTCTCTTCTTTCTTTTTAAACACCCATTTACAACAAACAGCCTTTTTACCTTTAGGAAGTTTCACAAGGTCCCATGTTCTATTTTTTTGGAGTGATTCCATCTCTTCTTGTATAGCAAACATCTATTTTTTTGAGTCTTCACAGCTAACCGCCTCAGAATAATTAGATGGCTCTTGATTCGCATCTATATCTTCAGCCACATTTAAAGCATAAGTAACTAGATCAGCCTCGGCATACTTCTTTGGAGGTTTAATTTCTCTTCTAGTTCTGTTTTTGGCAATAGAGTATTGTGGTAAAGAAGTAACTCTATTCTCAATTTTTGTTCTGGCTTGAGGAGTTGACTCTGTATTAATCTGATGCTCCACCTACTTTTGATTTTCTTTATTGGAAGAGTCTTTAAGAGATAAGTTAGGTAGCATAGCAGTTTCATCAAAAACAACATCTCTGCTAATCACAACTTTTCTATTTTCAGGACACCATAACTTATACCATTTTACACCAGCTTTATAACCAAGAAAAATGCCTTTAATGGATCTCAGTTCCAATTTTCCATTATCAACATGAGCATATGCAGGAACACCCAAAAATCTTTAAATTAGAATAATTAGCAGGATTACCAGACCATACCTCTTGTGGAGTCTTTTTATCAATGGCAACGGATGAAGATCGGTTGATTAAAAAACATGCAGTAGAGTCTTGTTTAAGTGTATTTTTTCTTTAATTTTCTCGAGGAATCTTTCAAGGGAATACCCAAATTTCTAGATCTTTAACTGGGGAATTTTAATGATTTTATGGTTATTTTTCTAGCCTTTAAGAGTGTTTTCAATTGGCTTTTTACAACAACCCCAATTTACCATTGTTGGTGGTGGTACACCGTGCCTAGAGGCATCAAAAGGGGGCTGCCATATTCTTTAAAATTTTCCCATCTCTTTCCAACAATATATTGGTCCCTAGAACCCTTCCTAACCAGTCTTTAATCATATGTGTCTTAGGGAAATTTAGTATTGATCATTCGACGATTCAGATCTGACAATTCGGGAAGCGTAAGTGTGGTAATTTGTCGGCTAGTGCATAGTTTCGACTTAATTTTTGTGAAATTTGATAATTGGTTGGTGTAAGAAACCTTCGCGTGTACATTTCGCATCAAACCAGTCTAAGAGACCCAGTTAATTTGGATCCAAAAAAATCGTTATATGTGTTGTTTGATTTAAACCCATAAAAGGGTGTTTTAGGGCTGATTAGAAGCTGTATTAATTTGATAAAATATTTTTTTTTAATTTAGGTTCAATATAAGGTCTTAAGGAGAAACTGCGGGTTTCGTCAGTGTGTAGCAATAGAGTGAAAAAAAGGTGTGGGTCCTAACTTGTTAACTTGAATTTTTTGATAATATTATATATGATCTAAATGTGGATTAAGCTTATTGGTCGGTCTTAGTTAATTGACTATGTGAATGTGTTAAAGTGACTAAATCAAGTACATTATTGGCCTTGACTAAATGGCATGTTTTCAAAATTGTTTGGTTGACTGAATAGTTAATTGTTTGATTTTGATGTGAAAGGTATGTTGATATGGTGTGTGATTGATTATATGTGTGTAACACCCTAACTTGTATCCGTCGCCGGACTAGGGTTATGAGGCATTATAGGACATATCGAAACATTTCGTAATCATGTCACAATCAAAAGTCACACATCATCGTATCATAGTCAAATATCAACATAAAGTCCCTTTCTTAGGTCAACGAGACCTTAAACATGCATTAGAAAAAGATCGGGACTAAACTAAACACATACAAAATTTTTCGATGCTAAACATTTTTTTTCTAAGTTACAAAGGTCACACACCCGTGTGAACAGGCCGTGTGCCTTACATGGCATTAGACATGCTCGTGTGTCTAGGCTATGGTGAAACAGGGCATACATACTAACTTGTCCACACGGCCACAAGACACTCCCGTGTGCCAGGCCGTGTAAAAATTAGGGAGGCTACTGACTTGGGTTACATGGCTAGTCACACGCCCTTGTGTCTAGCCCGTGCTCGAAACTAACTTAGCCACATGACTTGGCACACGTTCGTGTGTGCGACCATGTGGTTTACCCAGGCTCATTTCGAAATGGCCTTCGGGCAACACGGCGGAGACACACGCCCGTGTCCTTGCTTGTATGGGAAAAAATAGGCCATTTACAAGACCAATATGCCACCCACTTAGGGTCTTCCCTACAAGCACCAAATAAGCATCAAACGCACTATAATTTCAACCAACTTCATTCACAAAACATAAATTACTCATGTCTTATAATCCCTAAACAATTTTATCCTTATTATCCAAGCCCAAAACATACTAAAATCACATACTGAATTCCTTCATTCATACATTTCATAATCCCAACTTTTTACATCCATTCTCATATCAAATTCATACCATTTCCATAACTAATTCACATAACTAACTTACCAAATTGACCATTTCTCATTTGGCCTTTTTATGCACATCAAAACATACCATTTCTTAACATAACTTATATACCAAAAATCAAACCAAATAACAATTTTAATCTAGCCATATAACATGGCATGATATACACTTCACAAAACATATTCAAATACTTTTAGCCTATACATGCCATACTTCAATATTCACATTTTCGAAAGGTACCAAAATAGAGTTAGATAGTGTGGTGATGATCCTCGACGATCTTCAAGCTTCCGGTAGCTTCGATATCTAAAAATAATTGAAAACACACACAAAGTATACTTTCCAAAGCTTAGTAAGCCATATACAAATAAACTTATCACATAGCACAATTCAAGAGCAATTCATTCATGTAGCTCATGGCTTAATACAATCACATATCCATATGTCTCATATAGCTCTTTTTTTCATAATTCACTTACATATATCATATGTTCACAAATGTACATATACTTACCTTTCATTCTCAAACATGATATACATTTCAAATGTACCTGAATTGATTACTCATTTACATAGTCATTAAATTCTAGGAATGCCCACTGAACCGTACGGAATCAAATAGGATACACGGATAACTCAGAAGGCTCGTACAATGCCATCGTCTCAGATGTGGTCTTACATGTAATCAAGTATCGATGTCACTGTCCTAGACAGGGTCTTACACGAAATCAAATACGATGCCAATGTCTTAGACATGGTCTTACACGTAAATCTCAAATGGATGCTAATGTCCCAGACGTGGTCTTACACGAAATCACATATCGGAATCCTATGTCATGACATATGTATCCTAACTATTCCTATGGTTCGTACCGGGTTTTCGGACGTCTTCACATTATCGAAACTTTCTCAATTCCACATATTCAACTTCTATAACCATTCATCACAATTCAATATCATATAACCATGAATAAACCAATTCAAACACATTTATTTGTATATAGACTTACCTTGTACTAAACTGAATGGAAACGAACGACTATTCAACGACTTTCGACTTTTCTCGATCTAATTTCGTTTTCTTTTGTTCTTGATCCATATAAATTCAAATTTAACTTTTTTATTCAACAAATCATTCAATTCAATCCATATACAAATATTTAGGGCATTTTACAAATTAGCCCTCACATTTTTACATTTTAACACTTTAGTCCCTATTTTATAAAATCACAAAATATGCATAATTTCCTTTCATACACGCCTAGCCGAATTTTCCTTTAGCTCATATAAGCCCACATAATCCATTTATTTCACATTTTAGCCCCTCAATTTCTCATTTCTACAATTTAGTCCAAAATACTCAAATTCATCAAAAATCTCAATACAAAACATAGTAATCTAACACATATCTTTCATTTTCTATCATCAAACTTCATAAAACTCACATTATTAATAATGGAAGATCTTAAAATCATCATCAAATTCTGAAATTGAGGCATGAGCTTAATACAACACAAAGAAACGATCACAAAAACATAGAAATTATCAAAAATCGAGTCAAAATTGTACCTTAATCAAGTAACCAAAGTGCCGAACCCTAGCAAGCTTATTTTATTTTCTTTTTCTTTCAATTTTTGGCAAAGATGATGAATATAACACTAAATTCATGTTTTGTTTTATTTAATCAACATTATTACATAATTTACCATTTTAACCTTTATTTAAAACATTAAAATTAATCCATTTTAAGGTCATTTATGACCAATCCCACTAACCATGGTCAAATTACAACATAAGAACCTTTGATTTAATAAGCCATAACAAATAGGCACACTTAACAAATAGAACACATCTTTTGCATTTTCTGCAATTAGGTCCTTTTATCGAATTAAGCACACAAACGATCAAATTTTCACACGAAATTTTCACAGATATAAATTCACATATTATAAGGACGAGAAATAATATTAAAATATTTTTAGACTCAGATTTGTGGTCCCGAAACCCCTTTTTGACTAGGGTTTAAACCGGGCTGTTACAATGTGTAGCATGTTTTATTTTGGAAATTGATACTGAATGACTAAAATCTTGATAAAATGCCATGAAAAGTATTGAATGGAAAAAATTCTACACATGCACTAGAAATATTTTCCTAAATTGTAAATGGTTCATGATATGATTAAATGTCACCGTATTGATGGTGAAACTGAACAATTGATATGTGAATGTTATAATGATGGCATGTAATCTATGCTACTGAAAGAATACATATGAAATGTGCATTTGACTAAAATATTGTATGACATATCACATGTGCATGGGATACATATGAAATGTGCATTTGACTAAAATATTGTATGACATATCACATGTGCATGGGGTGGGATATTGTAGTTGACGGAGGAGTTCCATGGAGTTGTAGTGGCATATTAAGTCTGCATTTATATGTATTCAGTGCACTGCTTCAAGAGTATTGTAGAGATTAGCGATTATATCACATATTGATTTACAATCTAAACTGCAATTAATTGGTGGCTTGTGCACAAAATTGGTAGCTTCTTTGCATATTAATTGATAGTATAATTGCATTGTTTATAATGGTGGTTTAACCGCATCGAGCTTTGCTCTCATTGTTCAGAGTCTGGCAGATGGGTTTTGGGGAACTCATGGTGTGTAGTGGATAGGTGGGTAGGAACCTCTTTGTATTGAATCATGCTCATGACATACTCGAATGACATTAATTTATGTTATGTATTGTATTCTGTTGAATCGAATGGTATTGAATTAATGATTGGTTCTTGTATGAATGATTGTGTGATTATATTGTTATTTACTCACACTGAGCTAGTTTAGTTCACCTTATAGTTTCAAACTTATCAGGTAATGCTCGAGAGTAGGATCATAACCGGCATACAGAGTATCACCTCGAACATTAGACTGTTTTTAAACAAGTATTTTTAATAAGTTTTTTATTGTGTTTTGGATTGTAATTTTTAATGTCTTGGGTCTGTGGCTTGATTATTGTTTTATTCGGGGATTTTGTGCATGCATGGACCATTAAAGCTTAATAACCAATAATTGCATGATATCTGACATAAGTAAAACCATCATTGATCATCAATTTTCCGCTGCGTTACAAATTAAACATTAAAACAAAACAATCGATAAGGCAACTAGATTTCCAAAATGACATGAATAATGATTTTCTTCTGCATTTTAAAGATTCAGTTATTTTTAAAATAAAATGTCAAATCAATTAGTCTTTAAAACATGGCGACAATAATAAAATGGTCTCTAAGTAAATATGGTCTAATTAAATGAATGCTTTAATGTTATTTAATTTCAAGAGTGATGACTTTTCCTAAAGTTAGACAAGTTAGAGTTTCTCGTAAGATAACCCTAATGTTTTATCTAACTTGGATCACCAATAGCTATTTTCTTCAAAATTAGTCGTGTTAAAGATTTTCAAAGGTCAAATGGTCTGCTTAGCCGTTTTGATGGCTAATGTAGCCTTCTCAGTCTGACCATAACGCTTAAGTTGGGTTAGAAGGTTACACATCATATATGTTTTACAATGAAGAAAACTTAAAATGTCTAAGTAGAAAATGTAACCATTTCTAATTTTATTTAGATCTATAATAATCAAAAGTGGACATATTATCATGTATAAGTTTCCATCTAACTCCTAGAATATATGCGGCGTCCCAAACCCAGCCTAGACGATTTGACTCAAATTTCAAATGTCACATTAGTCACTAAAGTAACTCCCCATTAAAACGCCATAATACACACCATATATTTTCAACATAAATTAAATTAAAAATAATCATACAACATGCCTTCTAGTCACATAATCAAATAAAAGCATAATAGTTTAGGTTTAAGCCATCCGAGAACCTACCTACTGAAAAAAATTAGCAGCTTGCAACAACCTAGGGAGCACAACTTGTGACCTACCCATGAACCTAGCTCTCGACTAGCCCCGTGAACCCCTTGGTTTTCAACCTAACTAGTGACCCAACTCACACCCTTCTCTACGACCCCTAAAGTCTGGTGAACATCCTAATATTTGGCGGACCTAACTTCCTTGTTGAACTCGCAACCCAGTGTACCCAGCATCACTAGCGAACATACCCCAACTTGGCAATCCCTACTGGTGAGCTCCTAAATCACAAACTCTCATGGTTTTTGTTGAACAACCTCACCATTTGGTGAGCTGCCTACCCTGGTGAACTCTCTATAATTAGGTGAACACTAGTCTTGGTAAACAATACGTGTTGGCGAACCCCCTTGGTACTGGCGTGGCCCTATACTTACAACCTGTAACAACCCATTTTTAGTAAAATCAGAATAGTGGTTTCGATACCACAAATTTGATTCATAAAGAAAATTGTATTTTAATATTATTGTATGGTCTGCATTATGATAGGGAAGACGTATGAAAATTTTGATAAGAAAATTTTATCGATTTCATGTTTAATTATGGAAAGGAACAAATTGTATAAAATGCAAAAGTTGAATTTTAGTAGCTATAAGGATTACTTAGCTATGACATTCAAAACTTGAGGTCCTTATATGAAAATTAGACCATTAATGAAGTTGTAGATATTTTTGATGAATCATCTATGGAAAATTAGAAAAAAGAAAAGGACTAAATTGGAATGTTGAAAAATTAATGGATGATAATAAATTTAAATAGAGATATCATATTATTATTATCATCATCTTTCCCAAAATACATGAAAACCCTAGGAAAGAGAAAGGAAATCAAACAAGCTTAATTGGGTAAGTAATATTGTCCGTTTTTAGTAATTTTTATATTTCCGAGATCAAAATAGCTTAATCTATCTATTTTGGGGATTAATTTGTAAAGATATCAAAGTATAGAAAATTTTTCCTTGGATGCAAATGCTGAAATTTTTAAATTTATGGTAGAAAATGAAAGGTTGTTGATAGATAAACAACTTTTACAAAGAGAATTTAGATGAATAGAGACTAAATTGAAAAATGGTAAAACCCATGGAAAAATTTGATTTTTGTGAAATTCATGGGCTATTGTTAAAACATGTAAAAATTGGTAAGGCTTGGAATAAGGATTAAATTGCATGAATTTTATTTCGAGCCTAGGGACAAAATTGTCATTTATGAAAAGTATAGGGGTAAAATGGTAATTTTGCCTAGAAAGTGAATTGGGTTCAGTCAAGTATGAAATGGATTAAATTAATGTTAAATTCATTTATATAGATCCGAAAAGATCAAATAAAGAGTTAGATCAAGGAAAAGAAAATGTGACGAATTAGTAGATTTTCATAAACGAACAAGTGTCGAGGTAAGTTCATGTAACTAAATTTTGTTTATTTTTATGCTTGAATTGAGTGTGGTATCTGTTTATATGAATTATATAAATGTTAAAAATGTATGAAATAATTACATGATCAATAATGTTCGGAAAATGTTAAGTTTTGTTTGAGTAATGAAATTCGATGGATACATGATTTCAATATTGAATGCGGTCTTGCATATGTTGTGAGAAAAATATAGCTCAGACGAGCAATCCTGCCCTCTTGAGCATCTTGTTATATAGTTCCTACGAGCATCCTAATCGGTAGTGATCCTGCATGTGTTGCGGACTAACGGATCTCTTTGTAAGCATCCTGTTACATGATTCGATCGGTTGTGATCCAACATTTATTGAGGACACAAACATAGCTCTTCATGAGCATCCTAATATAGGCTCTTATGAGCTTCCTAACATGGCTCGCTTAAACTCCCTGTTATGCTATTCGGAGCTCCTTGATAATAACTCTTCAAAGTTACCTGTTAAGCTCAATGAGCTTCCTGTTATAGACTCTTATGAGTTTCCTAATATAGCTTGGATAAGCTTTCTATTACATGGCTCATATGAGCATCCTGATATATGGCTTGAGAGTGCACTTACTAATTATGTGCCCTTATGGGTACCCCTAACATGAGTTGATGGATCATTGATTTGTATACCTCGAGTATACTATCTAGGTATCCATCGATATTTCAATGATTCAACAGATAAAACTTCTATTAAAAGAAAACATAAGATTAATATGATTTATTTTTTGAATATCCCTAAAATACTCAGAAATTATTATACGATGAGCTCATCTCTATTATCTTGATATACATATGAATCATATGACTAACATGTTTGATGAGATCTCGTGTTTAGGCAATTGATCAAAAATGTTTGGATGCATGTTATACATGTTTAATTAAATGAGCATGATTGTTAAGTTAAATTCTTTTTATACCAACTTACTAAGCATAAAATGCTTACTCTGTTTTATTTTCCTCTATTTTATAGTGCTCGGAAGCTCGAAAGGGATGGGAATCGGTCGGAGTATCATCACACTATCCTTCAACCCATTTTTATAACACCCCAAAAATGCCTAATATTTATTTCTGTATGTTTGTGACATAAGTGTGTATCTGCTTCAATGGTTATGAGTCTGGAGTGTCTGAGAAGTCTTGGGTTCAAGCCTTGTCTTGAGCAAAAATTTTGTTTTTATATGAATAATCCCTATCTCTGGCCAGTAGGCTTATAAGGATAAGTGTGTTAAAATATAACATAATGGGCCTGTTGGTCTAGTGGTTAAGAGGGTGGTTAACATGCTGGAGGTCTTGTGTTCGATTCTCTACGATGGCAAGTAGTATTACTTTTGCTTGTAACACCCTTAACCTGTATTTGTCGTCGAATTGGGGTTACGAGGTATTACTGATCTTACTGCAATTCATACAGATTCACATTATATTTTAATTTCGATATTTAAGTTGACATCAATGATTATAACAAAATCAACAACCAAAGCTTAAATATTCAATCATTCATAACATAGCATAAATGATAATATATAATCAAAATATTTCAAACAACTTATACAAATACAAAACTTACAATACATCAACAACTTCATCATTGAATATTAAAGCTATTTTTATCTTTATATTTTTATTTCATATATGCGGCATTAACATATTAATCTATATGATACTCATTTATTTTACCTATTAATACCAAATAAAACAAGCATTAGGTTATAAGTAAACTTGCTTCATTTCCTGGTCTATTTGATGATTTAAATCATTGTACATATTCACAAACTTACATGTAATTAGAAAATTCAAATAGCCACATACATATGTATACAACATCCATAAACATGAACATCTTTATACACATGCATAGCATATAAAAATCCAACTAATATGAGAAGGCCAAATTTCATGTACACATGTCTTAACTTAATCCATAAGTGAACACCAAAATTTGTATCATGCATATATTTTAATCTTTACCTAACAATGTCATAATTTACCTTAACTCAAATAACATCCATAATGAACCATATGGCCGAATACATGACATCATCACAAATATCATGTAATTTGGTTACACTCTCGATATAGACTCAATACAAGACCAAACAAATATATACAACCTAATCAGTATATTCATGCCACATCCGAATTCAACAACTAACCACAAAATGCAAACACATTGCATAAGTTATAATTAACCAGGACACATTACATAATAATAAAAAGAACTTAAATCATAATCCAACAAAACCGAAACTAAACAAAGAAATTAAGGCATTTCGCATAACCTTATACATAACCAAAATCCACTATTTCAAAACAAAATCCAGCCTATACATGCCATAGTTCCAAAATGCAATTTATAAAATACCGAAAATGATCGATAGTGTGATAGACTTTGCTGACGATCCCCGAGCTTGTAACTTGAATACAAAATCTATAAAACAGAATGAACATGAAAACACAAAGTAAGCTATAATAGCTTAGTAAGTCATAAGCAAATAAACATCCCCATGATATAATCAACTCATTTTAAACTAATCCAAATTTCATTATCATTATCAAGCTTAACCACAAATCTACAAATGAGATAAAGAATATGTAATAGCCCAAAATTGGGTCTAGTTGGAACAGAGGTTTCAGGACCACAAAATTCGAGAGAGAAATAATTATTTTATGATTATTTTGAGGCCTATGATATGATTGCATGATTGTGTGAAACTTTCGTGAAGAAATTCTATGCATAAAGTGCTCAATTTGAAGTTAGGGACTAAATTGAATAAGTTGCAAAACTTGCATTCTAGAAGTTTCTAGTATGAAATTGCTTTGTAATATTAATTAGGAGGTCTTAAATAGAAATTTGACCAATTTCTAAGTGATGGACAAAAATTGGACATGGATGGAATTTTTGAAAGTTTAGTAAGGAAGGGCATTTTGGTCATTTGGTAATTAAAAGAAATAAAAAGGGAAAATAAAGCCAAAATTGACTCATCTTTTTCATGGAGGCCGAAATTAGCATGGGGGAAGCCATGGCTAAGGTTTTCAAGCTTTCCAAGCTCAATAGTAAGTCCGTTCTAACCCCGTTTTTCAAGTTCTTTATGTTTTTGGAATCCCGGTAATTTGATTAAGCTTATTCTAGCAATAATTTAAGCTAGGGCTCATATTTGGAAAAATACCCATAGTTGAAATGTGTTTATTTTTCTGTTTTATGATAGAATATGAGGTTTTAAATTGTGTTAGACAACTTGTGCTACTCGGTTTTGAGTGAAAACGAGTAAAAGGGCTTAATTGGTAAA
Source organism: Gossypium arboreum (assembly GCF_025698485.1). Classification (NCBI taxonomy): domain Eukaryota; kingdom Viridiplantae; phylum Streptophyta; class Magnoliopsida; order Malvales; family Malvaceae; genus Gossypium; species Gossypium arboreum. Next base: position 99,619,001 of record NC_069079.1, read on the forward strand.
AATACCTAATAGTCATAAGTATATGTTAGAGTGAGAATTTGATGTTTCTATATAAGGGAAAAGTGATCAGCATGTCATAAAATATAAGAATAAGGGATGAATTTTAATTCCCGAGCCGAGGGGAAAAGTGTAAATATGCAAAAGTTTAGGGGCAAAATTGTAATTTTTCAAAAGTTTGAGTTAAGGACTGTTTTGAATAGTACATTAATTAAATAAGTAAAATATGATTTTTAGATTCCGAAAAATGAGATTTGAACCTAGAATGAGAGAAAAATTGAAAGTTGGGAAAGTTGGTAAAATGGTCGTTTTAGTATCGAGGTAAGTTCATATGTATAATAAGCATTAATTTATGCATGTTTCAATGTAAAATTGATATATTTATTATAATTTCCGAGGTGTTGAAAGTATGTAAGTTGGTATGATAATAATGCAGCAATAATGCTATAATTTTTATTTGAAAGTTAAATTTAGTGAATTAATTGAATTATGTTAAATTAAATGATTATGGTGCCAAGTTTATGAATTGATTTAAAAATATGCCTATGGTACATGAAGTGCATTGAATTATCATACATAAATGTGATTTCTATGATTATGGATATTATGGGAAATTGTAAGTTCATATGATTTTTAATAAGGTAATGTGTAATTTAATGTTATTGCCTTGATATTAAATGAGATGTAAGTTTATATGTAAGTAATACATCAATATTACTTGTATTATGATATTTTATAATAATATTGGAAATATGTTTGTGGATAATTACTTGATTGGTGAAATTGTTGGAAAAGAGAGAGAAATCCCGGTTGAACTTTCAAAAAGATTGGATGATACAGATAGTATGTAGCTAGGTCACATGTATGGTGCTGAGTGCACATCATGTGTACAAGAGAGCTACAAGACATTATGATGTAGCTAGGTCGCATGGGTGATACTATGTGTACACCATGTAGACAAGAGAGCTACGGGATATATGTAGCTAGGTCGCATGCGTGGTTCCAGGTGAAGGGCACCATGTAGATAAGAGAGCTACGAGATAAATTGGCTAGGTCACATGGGTGTCACCATGTGTACAAGAGAGCTGAACTATATGATGGGTGGAGCTATGTGCTGAAACCACCAAGTATCAAGGATTGATCCGAAGTGTTCAACGGGAGACTCTCTATGTATTGCTTTGTGAGTTTTGTGATGAATAAGTGCAGGAACTTGGTTATGTGAATGATGTGTTCATTAAGTGACCAGGACGTGGTAAGGTTATAAACAAGTAAGTTATACATGAGGATGATTTTATGGTGACCTTGTGATCATGGGCCTATACTTGTGATGTATGAAATGTGGTGAAAATGATTTGTGATATGTATGCTAAAATGAGGTTAATGCAAAGAAAGTGTGAAAGAGTGAATTAGCAATAAAACTGTTTTGGACAGTAGCAGTGATGTGATTTTGAAAAATCACCAAAAATAGTAGAAATTGAATCAGAGACTGAATGAGATATCAAATTAAATCTTAATGATTCTATTTTCATGTAAAAGAAACAGAGAAAGAAAAGGAGTTCTATATTTTGAGATATTTCTATTTTTGTGAGACTGGTTCAGAATGATTACGTGATCCCCTGTTCTGACTTTAAATCACAAAAATTTGGATAAAAATAATTAGAGGCTTAAACTTTTATTTTTAAAATCCCTAATGAGTCTATTTTCAAGATAAATCAACAAGAACATTATCCGAGTTCATCATTGTGAGATAATTAATTTTTAGTGAAGAGAGGTCGAAGCGCGGAATGCGAAACAGGAGAAATTTTAATGAATAAACTGTACTAATCGACTAAACCAAAAATTATGAAAATTTTATGGTGGAAAGATGTGAGTCTAGTTTCAGGAAAAATTTATGGATCTTAATTTGGAGCTCTGTAGCTCGAATTATAAATAAGTAAGTGACTATGACTTGTGTGGACAGTTTGATGTGAGCATTTATTAGTAAATTGTGAAATCGTACTTACAAGAATGCTATATACATTAAGGATGTGGAATGGAGAGGAGGAGGAGGAAAATAAATATATGTGGAATACATGGAAACTATGGTATATGAAATATTGATATAATGAAATAAATGATATTTGTTTATAAGAAAACAAAAGAGAATGATATGTATCATGACATGTACATATATATATATATATATATATATATATATATATATATATGACTAGTCTCAATGTAATGCTTGTTGGGTATGGAGTTGAATTGAAATGTTTCAGAAAACATGTTATTTTATGATCTGAATTGTGGTATTTTATAAAGATATGATCTAGTTTTAAATATGAATGCTTGATGATTAAGCTGAAGATATTTGGTAAGATGATAATCTTGGTATAAATGTATAAGTGGTACTATAATAAACAAGGTAAAATAAGTATGAGATACACATGTATGATGACATACAAATGCTATGTTTGGGGTTTAATTGAGAATATTTAATTATAAATGAATAACATGTTATATGCTTTTGATTTTGTATAAGTGTGTAAGAGATTAAGGTTGACCAAAGCTTGGAAAATAGCCTAGGTATATTCCACACAGGCAGAGACACGACCATGTGTCTCAGCCGTGTATGGAACACGACTTTGGGACACGGGCGTGTGGAGCCTTAAAGCATGAAATTTCCAAGATTTTTGTAAGTTCTCGGTTTAGTCCCGAACCCTTTCTAAAGTATGTTTTGGGCTTCGTAGACTCAAATAAGGGACTATGTGTAAGTGAATGAACGTTTTGAAATATGAATGAAATTTTATGGCCTTTATTTTAGTTTAATGTTTGTATATTTGTCCGGTAACGCCTCGTACCTTATCCTGGCCTCGGGTACGGGTAAGAGGTGTTACAGAATACATTTTCATGCACGAAATTTACCTTGGCCGAATGCTCACTTAATCAATTTGACCTAATATTATTCAATTTTCAAAGCCAAAGTGTCTTAATATAATTAAACATACACATATGCATTTATTTAAGCTCAAGAACTATGATATAACATCATGTACATATACCACTTATATGGCCGAATATACCTGATCACATATATGCACATATCCAAGAATCAATTCTACAATATTCATACCATTTATTGACAAGGCCGAATACACATACTAGATTCACATGTAGTCTCTATTTGTATCACACATAATTAGTAACAAATATCAAGTTACTTATTTACCTTATTTCAAGTAAACAACAAGATAACTCATACCTGATCATTTAGTTCATTTAAGATATTGAATTACCACCTCAGCATAAAGTTTTTTAGGTATAAACTTATAATAATTCATCGGCATAAAGCTTGCTAGGCCTAAGCCTGTATCACACACCGGCACAAGGCCTGCTAGACTCAAAGTCTGATTTTATACACTGGCAATAAGCCTGCTAGGCATAAAGCTCGATTAAATTCACCAGCACAAGGCTTGCAAGGCTTAAATCCCGAGTATCACTATTATAAAGTTGTCTCATAAACAATTCATATATAAAAAATTCCAGATATTTCATATAGTTCATACGGACTTTCAAATGTTATAACTCAGTCGAATTAAACTCAAATACATTATTTCCATGCTTAATCATATTCGGCTAACTCTACTATAAATCTATGAATTCCAATTCAGCATATTAAATTAAGTTACATTCAAAATTACCGATGTTTAATTGCTTAAAGGCTTACCTCGGATATCAACGAATGATGTAAATCGACTATTCGACTATTTTTGTTTTTCCCTGATCCAAGTCCGATTTCTTTTGTTCTTGATCTATACAATTTCAAACTAATCTCATTCAAACATAATTTCATTCAATTTAATCCAACAACACATAAATGGGAAAATTACCGTTTTACCCCTGATATTTCATACTTTTACAATTAGTCCAAATGGCATAAAACACAAAATATACCAAATCTCCATGTAACATACTTAGGCCAAATGTTCCTCTAGTACATACAAATACACATATTTCATTTATTTTTCATTTTAGTCCTTCAATTTATTATTTTTGCAATTTAGTCGTAATTACTCAAATTCATCAAAAATTCCAATACAAAACATATTAATCCCAAACATATCTTTCATAATTTATTATCAAATATCACAAAACACAAATATTCATCAATGGCATAACTCAAAATATTCATTAAAATAAAAAATTCTAACATGGGTCAGATAGTATTCGAAGCAACGATCTCAAAAACGTAAAAATTATCAAAAATCATAACCAAACTAACCTTGAATTTGAACCAACAATGGCCGAATACCTAGCTTTGCCATTTCTTTTCTTTCTTCTTTTTATATCACTTATTATTTTACACATTTAACCTTTCAAAATTAATCAGTAAACCATATATATCATATCCTAAATCGTCCACTTATATATGAAATAGTCTATTATCACTTTAAATGCTTCATATTAATAAGACAAGTTGAATTCGGTCCTTACATATTTAACCACCAAATTTTTCACTTTACGCGATTAAATCCTTTTATTAATCGGGCACCTAAACGACAAAATTAAATCACAAAAATTTCACACATACTAATTCACACATAATAAACACGAAAAATAATATTTAAATATTTTTCTGAATTAGATTTGTGGTCTCGAAACCACTGTTCCGACTAGGGTCTAAATCAGGCTGTTACAATATCCCCCTTAGGGATTTTCGTCCCCGAAAATCTTATCGGTGAATAGGTTTGGATAGCATCTTCTCATTGCATCTTCTGGATCCCGCATTGCTTCCTCAATTCCGTGTTTATGCCATAGTACTTTAACCAATGGAATTTTCTTATTTTGCAACTCTTTAATCTCACAAGCCAGAATACGAATCGGTTCTTCCTCGTACGTCATATCGGCTTAATCTCAACTTCGGTCAGACTAATCACATGTGAAGGATCAGATTGATATCTACGAAGCATCGAAATATGAAATACATTGTGAATCTTTTCTAATTCAGGTGGAAACAATAGTCTATAACCTCATACGACCCAATAAATATCAGACTCAATTTGCCTTTACGACTGAATCTAAGTATTTTCTTCCATGGTAAGACTTTCAGAAATACTTTATCCCCGATCTGAAACTCTATATCTTTTCACTTCAAGTCCGCGTATGATTTCTAACGATCTGATGCTGCTTTTAGACTTTCACTTTTTGTTCAATTTCTCTGACCAAATCAACCTCGTGTATCTTGTTTTCACTGAGTTCAGTCCAATACAATGGTGTACGACATTTACGGCCGTATAAAGCCTCGTAAGGTGCCATTTTAATACTTGATTGAAAGCTGTTATTGTACGTAAATTCAATCAAAGGTAGATATCGTTCCCACGTACCTTCAAACTCGAGAATGCAATATTTCAACATATCCTCAAGTATCTGAATGATTCGCTCGGACTGACCACCTGTCTGGGGATGAAAAGCAGTCCTAAAATACAGTTTAGTACCTAGTGCATCTTGTAGTTTCTTCCAAAACTGCAATGTAAATCTCGGATCTCTATCTGAAACAATAGATATAGGCACACCATGTAACCTCACGATCTGAGAAACATACAATTCAGCTAGCTTATCAAGCGAGTAATCTGTACGAACCGGAATAAAGTGAGCAGATTTAGTCAATCTATCTACAATAACCCATATTGCATCTTTCTTGCTCGGTGTCATCAGTAAACCGGATACAAAATCCATCTTGACTCTATCCCATTTCCATTCAGGTATCATGACCGACTGAAGCAATCTAGAAGGTACCTGATGCTTGGATTTTACTTACTGACAGACTAAACATTTCGATAGAAAGTCAGAAATGTCTCGTTTTATACCTTGCCACCAATAGTGTTGTTTCAGATCATTATACATCTTCGTACTACCTGGGTGAATAGATAGCCGACTGTTATGAGCTTCATTCAAAATCATCTGAATCAACTCTGTATTTCTCAGAACGCATATTCAGTTTCTGAACCGCAAACATCCCTTAGCATCTACTTGAAATTCTAAATCAACGTTCGAATCACATTGAGCCCGCTTTACCATCAAATCATTATCAACCTTCTGAGCTTCGCAAATTTGCTGAATAAATAACGGTCTTACTTTTTAACTCGGCTATTATCGTACCATCATTTGACATAACCATATTTGCATTCATTGCACACAAAGCAAACAGGGATTTTCTACTTAGAGCATCAGCAACAACATTAGCCTTTCCCGGATGATAGTCAATCACTAGCTCGTAATCTTTTAACAACTTTAACAATCGATGCTGTCTCAAATTCAGATCATTTTAAGTCATCAAGTACTTCAGACTTTTATGATTGAAATAAACATGACATTTTTCACCGAACAGATAGCGGCACCATATTTTCAATGCAAACATAATAGCTTCCAACTCTAAATCGTGCGTTGGATAGTTCTTTTCATACGACTTTAACTATCTCGAGGCATAAGCTATAACTCTGCCTTCTTGCATTAAAACACATCCCAAACCATTTAAAGATGCGTCACTATAAATAACAAATTCTTTACTCGATTCTGGCTGAACTAGCACTGAAACTTCGATAAAAGGGCTTTCAACTGATCAAAACTTTTTTGGCACTTTTCTAACCACTCAAACCTAACATCTTTTTGTAGAACTTTGGTCATCAGGGTTGCAATCATCGAGAAGCCTTTCACAAATCGTCTATAGTAACCAGCAAGTCCCAGAAAACTTCAACTTCAAAAATGTTTCTTAGAGGTTTCCAGTCAAGTATTGCTGAAATCTTACTCGGATCGACCCGAATACCTGATGCTGAAACAACATGTCCCAGAAAACTAATTTCATGTAACCGGAACTCACATTTACTAAACTTCGCATACAATTGTTTTTCTCGCAAAGTCTGTAACACAAGTCTCAAATGCTCCGCATGATCGGTTTCATCATGGGAGGAGATCAATATATCATCAATGAACACAACCACAAACCGATCTGAATAATACCTAAAGATTCGGTTCATCAAATCCATAAAAACAGCAGGTGTATTAGTATGTCCAAATGGCATAACTAGAAACTCATAGTGTCCATACCTCGTTTGAAAAGAAATTTTTGGCACATCGGAGTCTCTGACTCACAATTGATAATAACCCGATCGCAAATCTATTTTCGAAAACACTGAAGCCCCTTTCAACTAATCGAATAGGTCGTCAATCCGTGGTAACGAATATTTATTCTTTATAGTCACCTTATTTAGCTGGCGATAGTCAATACACATTCTCATAGTTCCATCTTTCTTTTTCACAAATAGAACTGGCGCACCCTAGGGAGAGAAACTCGATCGTGCAAAACCTCTATCAGTTAACTCTTGCAATTGTTCTTTCAACTCTTTTAATTCAGTAGGTTCCATCTGGTACGAAGCTATTGAAATCGGAGTCGTCCCTGGTACTAACTCAATACCAAACTCTACCTCTCGGATAGGTGGCAAACCCAGTAATTCTTCAGGAAACACGTCTGGATACTCGCATACAATTGGTACAGATTCAATCTTCTTTTTAGTCACTTTACTATCAAGCACATAAGCAAAGTAAGCTTCACAACCTTTTCTCACATACTTCTAAGCTAACATCGAAGATATTACTGCTGGTAAACCACTCAGATCATTAGATTCAATTTGAATAATCTCATTGTTTTGACATCTTAAATCAATGGTCTTTCTTTTGCAATTAACAATGGCATCGTGCAAAGTCAGCCAATCCATACCCAAAATTATATCGAACTCATTGAAATGTAACAACATCAAATCGGTCAGAAAGCATGAATCTCGAATCATCAACGGGCAATTTTTACATACTTTATCAAACAAAACACATCGGCCTAGGGGGTTCGATACTCGAATCACAAACTCAGTAGACTTAACAGACAAAGTCTTACTGGATACTAATGTTTCACACACATAAGAATGAGTCAAACCAGGATCAATCAATGCAATAACACTAGTATCATAAAGAGTGTAAGTACCGGTAATAACATCTGGGGAAAAAGCGTCCTCGCGAGCTCGTATAGCATATGTTCTGGCAGGTGCATGAGCCTCAGATCGAACTATTGTATCTTTTGTCCCTCTCTGACTACCACCTACATTACCCGAATGCCTGGTTGGTCGGCCTCGCACTGACATATTACTTGGTCTTACGTTCTAAACAATGTTTTGCTCGGCTAACATCGGGTAATCTCGGATAAAATGATCCATTGATCCACATTTAAAACAAGACTGCTCATACAATCTGCAATCTCCAGAATGCCATTTACCACAATGCTTGCACTCTACTCTGTTCTGTCGAACATTACCAACACTAGCTATCAAAGTGGCTCGTGAACTCACAGGGGGTCAGTCTCGATCTCGTCTAGAAAATCCCACAGTATCCATAGATCGACTAGAATCATATCTGAACTTCTTCGATGTTGAGTGAAAAGTCTTACCCAATGATCTTTTACGGGAATCTCTGGCTTCAAAATTAGCTTTTCTTTTCTCTTTCTCGAGCTCTTCGGCTTTGCAAGCTCGCTCAACAAGTACCACGAACTCTTTGATTTCAAGTATACCAACCAGCAATTTAATGTCTTCGTTCAAACCATCTTCGAATCTTTTACACATATAGCTTCAATTGAAACACACTCACGGACGTATCGACTGAGTCTCACAAATTTCCTCTCATATTCTGTCACAGTCATACGACCTTATTTTAGTTTGAGAAATTCCTTATGCTTCTGATCAATGAATCTCTGGCTGATATATTTCTTATGGAACTCAGTCTGAAAGAATTCCCAGGTCACTCGCTTTTTCAAAACCACCTATACTAGTGTATTCCATTAGTGATATGTGGTGTCTCGTAGTAGGGATAAGGCACATTTTAGGCACTCATCCGGGGTACAAGATAACTCATCAAACACACAGATAGTATTATCAAGCCAGAATTCAGCTCGCTCAGCATCATCATCATCAATAGCTCTAAATTCTTCAGCCCCGTGTTTTCTGATTTTATCAACAGGTGTCTTAGGTAATCTCAACGGATCACTCACTTGAGGTATAACAGGTATCGAAGACAGATTATTCGAGGGTGAAGGTTGTTGTGTAGCCGGGTTAGTTCGGATATATTGTGTAAACCAATCATTCATCATTTGATAGAAGGCTTGTTTAGTCTCCCCCTCATGGCCACTCGAGATCAGCTAAGATTCAACTGGCACTGTCCCTTGTGCGGGAGCAGGTGCTACACTCTCGACATCATCAACTATAGCTCTGTCGGGATCCATTTACTATATGAAAACACATTTTTAAATGTCAGAAGTCATCACACTATCACAGTATATAATATGGCATGTATAGCTAGACTCACACATGCTACGTTCGTCCTAGAACCAACTAAACCGTAGCTTTGATACCAATAAAATGTAACACCCCTAACCCATATTCGTCATCGAATTAGGGTTACGAGGTATTATCGATCTTATTGCAATACATACAGATTCACATTATATTATAATTTCGAGATTTAAGTTCACATCAATGATTATAACAAAATCAACTACCAAAGCTTAAATACTCAATCATTCATAACATAGCATAAATAATAATATATAATCCAAATATGTCAAACAACTTATACAAATACTGAACTTACAATACATCAACAACTTCATCGTTGAATATTAAAGGTATTTTTATCTTTATATTTTTATTTCATATATCGGCATTAACATATTAATCTATATGATACTCATTTATTTTACCTATTAATACCAAATAAAACAAGCATTCGATTATAAGTAAACTTGCTTCATTTCCTAGTCTATTCGATAGATTTAAATCATTGTACACATTCACAAACTTACACGTAATTACCAAATTCAAATAGCCATATACATATGTATACAACATCCATAAATATGAACATCTTTATACACATGCATAGCATGTAAAAATCCAACTAATATGATAAGGCCAAATGTCATGTACACATGTCTTAACTTAATCCATAAGTGAACACCAAAATTTGTATCGTGCATATATTTTAATCTTTACCAACGATGTCATAATTTACCTTAACTCAAATAACATCCATAATGAACCATATGGCCGAATACATGATACCATCACAAATATCATGTAATTTGGTTACACTCTCGATATAGACTCAATACAAGACCAAACATATATATACAACCTAATCAGTATATTCATGCCACATCCGAATTCAACAACTAACCACAAAATGCAAACATATTGCATAAGTTATAATTAACCAGGACACATTAATTAATAATAAAAAGAACTTAAATCATAATCCAACAAAACCGAAACTAAACAAAGAAATTAAGCCATTTCGCATAACCTTATACATAACCAAAAGCCATTATTTCAAAACGAAATTCAGCCTATACATGCCATAGTTCCAAAATGCAACTTATAAAATACCAAAAATGATCGATAGTGTGATAGACTTTGCTGACGATCCCCAAGCTTGTAACTTGAATCCAAAATCTATAAAACAAATGAACATGAAAACACAAAGTAAGCTATAATAGCTTAGTAAGTCATAAGCAAATAAACATCCCTATGATATTATCAACTCATTTTAAACTAATCCAAATTTCATTATCATTATCAAGCTTAACCACAAATCTACAAATGAGATAAATAATACATTTTCATACACAAAATCTACCTTGGTCGAATGCTCAATTAATCATTTTGACCTAATATTATTCAATTTTCAAAGCCAAAATGTCTTAATATAATTAAACATACACATACGCATTTATATAAGCTCAAGAACTATGATATAACATCATGTACATATACCACTTATATGGTTGAATATACCTGATCACATATATGCACATATCCAAGAATCAATTCTACAATATTCATACCATTTATTTACAAGGCCGAATATACATACTAGATTCACATGTAGTCTCCATTTGTATCAGACATAATTAGTAACAAATATCAAGTTACTTATTTACCTTATTTCAAGTAAACAATAAGATAACTCATACTTGATCATTTAGCTCATTTAACATCTTCAATTACCACCTCAGCATAAATTCTTTTAGGCATAAACTTATAATAATTCATCGGCATAAAGCCTGCTAGGCCTAAGCATGTATCACACACTGATACAAGGCCTGCTAGACTCAAAGTCTGATTTTATACACCAGCAATAAGCCTGCTAGGCATAAAGTCCGAATATCACTATTATAAAGCTGTCTTATAAACAATTCATATATCGAAAATTCCAGATATTTCATATAGTTCATACGGACTTTCAAATGTTATAACTCAGTCGAATTAAACTCAAATACATTATTTCCATGCTTAATCATATTCGACTAACTCTACTATAAATCTATGAATTCCAATTCAACATATTAAATTAAGTTACATTCAAAATTATCGATGTTTACTTGCTTAAAGACTAACCTCGGATATCAACGAACGATGTAAATCGACTATTCAACTATTTTTTGTTTTTCCCCAATCCAAGTCTGATTTCTTTTGTTCTTGATCTATACAATTTCAAATTAATCTCATTCGAACACAATTTCATGCAATTTAATCCAACAACACATAAATGGGTAAATTACTGTTTTACCTAATATTTCATACTTTTACAAATTAGTCCTAATGGCATAAAACACAAAATACACCAAATCTTCATGTAACATACTTAGGCCAAATGTTCCTCTTGTACATACTAATACACACATTTAATTTATTTTGCATTTTAGTCCTTCAATTTATTATTTTTGCAATCTAGCCCTAATTACTCAAATTCGTCAAAAATTCCAATACAAAACATATTAATCCAAAACATATCTTTCATAATTTATCATCAAATATCACAAAACATAAATATTCATCAATGGCATAACTCAAAATAGTCATCAAAATCAGAAATTCTAGCATGGGTCGGATAATATTCGAAGCAACGATCTCAAAAACGTAATAATTATCAAAAACTATAACCAAACTAACCTTGAATTTGAACCAACAATGGCCGAATACTACCTTTTTAATTTGTTTTCTTTCTTCTTTTCATTTTGATCAAAAGATGAACATTTAACATGGTTTTTAATTTGTATAATAATACAACATATATATCACTTACTATTTTACACATTTAACCTTTCAAAATTAAGTAGTAAACCATATATATCATGTCCAAAACCGTCCACTTATAAATGAAATGGTCTATTATCACTTTAAATGCTTCATATTAATAAGAAAAATTCAATTCGGTCCTTACATATTTAAACACCAAATTTTTCACTTTACGTGATTAAGTCCTTTTATTTAATCGTGCACCTAAACGACAAAATTAAATCATGAAAATTTCACACATACTAATTCACACATAATAAACACGGAAAATAATATTTTAATATTTTTCTGACTCAGATTCGTAGTCCTGAAACCACTGTTCTGAACTAGGGTCTAAATCAGGCTGTTACATTTGCTTTAGGTTCGGCTAGAGTTGTGCTATTAGTGGACTCCGAGTAGTGGCTGATTATTAGAGATTGATGGAGAAAATTAAGGGTTGTTGATATAGTGGGGATTTGTGGAAACACTTGGGTACCAAAATTCTCTTCGAAGAAAGAAAAACTAACGCATTTTCTTCCATTTTTTCTTTTTGCTGTAGTCGAAATTCCCCATTGCTGCTTTTTTTTCTTTCTTGTTTTTCATGATATTTTCTCATTCTGCAAACTCGATTTTTGCCTCCTTCCAATCGTCATTTCACATATCTACATTTTCGTGTGGCATTCGATTAATGATAAGTGAGTTCTTTTCATTTTATTCAATGAATATTTGTTTGACAAGAGTCACTTGCTATTTAGGCACAAATTAAGGGGCTGTGGATCCCAATAGACGCTGTGGTTGTGCAAAATTGGGGTTTCTTAAGTGAGGTAAGGTTGTCGATGGTTTTTGAGAATTTTCTGTTCGTAGTAATTTAGATTAAGTGACCGAAATTGGGCTTTCTATTGTCGAGTATAGGTTCTGGAGTGCTCGGGAGTAATTATGTGTCAAAATCAAACTAGGTGTTGGGATTTTGGGCCAGGCCATGTGATCGACACGGCCAAGGCCAATTGGGTCGTGTGGGCCTACACGGGCATACAACATGGGCGTGTGAGCCTATTTCCATTGATTAGTAGCTAAGGTTACACGGGTCACCCGAGACAACTGTGAACCTTCTATAGGGTCAGTGACTTACCTAAACCCCTAACTGAATGAAATAACTGAATGACTGTAATATCCATATATGTTATGTATAAATATGTATGACTGTATACTTAGCATACTGTTTATACTATATTGAATATATGCATGATACCATGATTTGGCATGACATGACTGTTTCATGCATTGCATGGGGATGGGTTGCTTTTGATCGGAGGAAGTGTACTGAAAGGCTTCAAGCCTAAATTACTAGCAGCACAACTGAAAAATTACTATCTAGTGTCGTATTCGGTACTATTTGGAGTGTAGGGATGGGTGGGTTGATTATATCCCCACATGGAGTGTAGGGTTGGACGGAGATAGTGTGTAGAAGTCAGTTAGGTAGGATTTTGTGACTGCATATGTAACACCCCGAACCCGAGACCGTCGTCGGAGTCGAACACGAGGTGTTAACAGACTTCAAACCACTTATTGAGAATTTCCCAGACAAGCTGCCAATCTGTGTACTAGTCGCTTCAAAAATCATAACTTGAGTTTTACAACTCGAAAATCAGTTTCGTAATTTTTCCCTGAAACTAGACTCATCTGTCCATCTACAGATTTTTTTCTAGAATTTTTGGTCAAGCCAATTAGTACAGTTTATTAGTTAAAATCTCCCCTGTTGCAGGGATCGACTACACTGATCTTTGTGCGTTACGAATTGGATATCTCCCTGTACAGGGCTTCAATACTGATGTCGTTTATTTCTATAGAAACTATACTCAGAGAGGAATCTACAAATATATGGCAGGACTCCTAATTATCTCTGGTTAATTTACAATGATTTTCCAAAGTTGGAACAGGGGATCCAGAAACCGTTCTGGCCCTGTTTCACGATAACTTTAATATCTCTTAAAATACAGCTCATATGGTCGTTTCGTTTCATCCATATGAAAATAGACCCATCAAGCTTCGAGTACGAATTTTTTTTAGCTATTAATTCCACTTCTACTATTTTTAGTGATTTTTCGATCTCATATCACTGCTGCTGTCCGCAACAGTTACTGCGAGACTATGCCAATTTCATGAATCCTTCCTTAGCCTTACTAATCATCCATCATACGTGACACAAATTATGGCCACCTTATCAAAATTAAGGTTTCTAAGACTGGTGGCTATAGATTCTAGCATCCCACTCAAACGACCACATAGGCCATTTTCACATGGCTTAAAGCTTACAACCCAAAATTTAACAAAACAAAATAGCCCATACATGCCAAATGTTCTCCTAAGTCGACTAAGAAGACAATACCAAAAATTGCTCACGGTGTGATGACTTCGTTGATGATTCTGAACACCCAAAAGGAGACGAGTCCAAGAAACCTAAAATGGGTGACAAGAAAACACCGAGTGAGTTTATAACTCAAGAAGTCATAAGCATTCCACGACCATCCATTAATAACATTATCATAAAATGAAATAATGAAACAAGGCCAAGTGTTCTAGCCATACCGAACTATACCATAGTTCCTTAGATCCTTCGGATCAATCTCATACCAAGTCATACATTTACATTTCATATACTATTCAATAGGATATTTGAAGCAATTTCCATACATCATTTCATTTCCGCAACAATCATGCAATTGAAATCATCACATAGATTTAAATCTTACCAACTCCACCCGAGCATGAACATAGCATCTATTGGCCATGAACTCAAGGTACTTACTCTTTTCGCTGTCCATACTCATCTCGATAGAGTCACACCTCCATATAAATATTCAATCGGAGATATATGTAGAGTTCGCACACATAGTGCTTAATACTCAATCACGCACACTTAGTGCCATGTGATTCAAGCCCGCACACATAGTGCCATATAGTCCAAATTCGCACACTTAGTGCCATACATTACAAGCTCGCACACTCAAGTGCCAATCTAAATCACCGTACACATCTATTTCTCGTACACTTAGTGCAAGCAAACTTCCTACACATTTCACTATCTCTTTTACGTTCAACAACATCATCTTTTCATACACATACATTTGTATATATTTCATCTCATTAAACACAATTGCATAGATATTACAATCATTTAAGCAATATCAAATATATGCTTAATGACTTACCTTGTGTTGGGTAAAATAGTCCAAGTCGGCTACTCGATGACCTTCATCTTTCCCTTGCTTGATTCTCCTTCTTTAACTCCTTGAGCTTAATCAATAAATCAACTAGTTTAACCATCTTGCTAAACATTCATAATTCAATTACACATGCATATGTATGTTTGTATATTCGCAACCATCCTCACTTATTACCCATTTAGTCAACAATCTAAGCCAAGATAAGGCTTCAATATGGTTGCCTCTAACCGAATACATGCACACCAATTTCCCCTCATGTGGCGAATATGCATGTCCATGTTGAGGCCATTTATGCACTTATTACCACACAAAAACAGCATACATTTTACTAACTAATACCTTTCCATATTGTAACTCAATACACATCTATCATTTCCTTCATAACCAAACATCATCATAAGTAAGTATATACCTTAAGATAGTATATATGTCATACCAAAACATCATGCTCGAACATATATACATATATGTATGCTAGAGCCGAATCTCAAGCTGATTGTAACTAAACATGAACATGATTTCGAAACACAAATCTTACTCTCCATGCAAAGAGCATAAATCACACTTGGGGATGTACCATGGCGAATACATCACAACACCATAATTTTGGTCATGATTACACAAAGAACTTAGTATATCATTCAAAAATGCTCAAAGAAAATCTAAGAGTCCTCAACCCACCATCACATGTATCATCATCAAGCTTCATATTTAGCATGCAATGGCATTAACTCAAAATCCACCTTGGCCAAATACCATCCCCATGATATAACAAAGATTTGAACCATGGGCTAATAAGAACATCAAGTTAGCAACCAAAAACATGCATGAATCTCATGGCACAACATCAAACATACCTTAATCTTGATGCAAATATAGCCAAACCTCTTCCTAATCCTCTTCCAACCCAAGCATGAAGCAAAATTCCTCCCTTCCCTTCTAGTATTTTTGGTCAAGAGAGAATGAAATGGATGAGCAAAATTTTTTTCTTTTCTTTTCTTCCATGTACGGCAATGGGGGGGGTTCACTCACACACATTTTTTTTTTCTTTCCTTGTTACCCATACTTATTTGTTTATTGTTTCTCCCTAATGCACCAACAAAACATGTTTCATGACATGTTTAGCCCATACTCCCTTGTCATGGCCGACCATCACTTGTAAAAAGGGGATATTTGACATGGAAGGCCATTGTTTTGCATGCATGCTTTAATTAGTCATCATACATTTCCCCATCATACTTTCAAAGTTTTCTACTAGGTCCTTTCTAGTGAAATTCACATTTATAACTCTAAATTAAAGCATCAAAATGTCACACATGAATTAACACATATTATAGGCATCAAAATAAATATCAAATTATTTTTATGCCTCGGTTTTGTGGTCCCGAAACCACATTCCGACTAGGGTCGTTTTAAGGCTGTCACAACTCTCCCCCACTTAAGAAATTTTCGTCCTCGAAAATCTTACCGGTAAATAGGTTTGGGTAACGCTCCTTCATAGAGTTCTCGGGTTCCCAAGTAGTTTCTTCCATCCCGTGTTTGAGCCATAACACTTTTACTAACGGAACCCTTTTGTTTCGCAACTCCTTCACTTCACGAGCTAGGATACGAATCGGTTCTTCTTCATAACTCATATCGGCTTGAATTAATCCTGAAGGTACTTGATGTTCCACTTTCACTTGTTGACATATTAAACATCTCGAAACAAAGTCGGAGATGTCTCGTTTCATACCATGCCACCAAAATTGACGTTTCAAATCGTTGTACATCTTCGTACTCCCCGGGTGGATTGCCATTCGGCTACAATGGGCTTCGTTCAGAATCATTGAAATAAGTTCCGAATTCTTTGGAACACACAGACAACTTCTGAACCTCAAACAATCGTCATCACCAATATGAAACTCCGATTCCTTGTTCGAACACACTCATTTCGTTTTGCAACCAACTCATCATCAACTTTCTGAGCTTCACGAATTTGATGAGTCAACAATGGTTTGGCCTTTAATTTGGCTACTAACACATTGTCGGGTAGAATAGACAAGTGTACATTCATTGCTCATAAAGCAAACAGTGATTTCCGACTTAAGGCGTCTGCAACCACATTAGCCTTTCTCGGGTGATAATC
This sequence comes from Gossypium arboreum, assembly GCF_025698485.1. Lineage (NCBI taxonomy): Eukaryota > Viridiplantae > Streptophyta > Magnoliopsida > Malvales > Malvaceae > Gossypium > Gossypium arboreum. The sequence continues at coordinate 99,636,481 of NC_069079.1, forward strand.
AATGACAAGCTCATAATCTTTTAACAACTCGAGCCAACGTCTTTGTCGCAGATTTAAGTCTCTTTGAGTCATTAAATATTTGAGACTTTTGTGATCCGAATACACATGGCACTTCTCACCAAATAAGTAATGTCGCCATATCTTTAAGGCGAATACGATGGCAGCCAATTCGAGATCATGGGTCGGATAATTTTTCTCATGTGGCTTTAATTGTCTCGACGCCAGAGGCCACAACTCGACCTTCTTGCATCAATACGCACCCTAACCCAAGTAGGGAGGCATCACTATAGATGACAAACTCTTTGCCGATTCGGGTTTGTACTAGCACTGGAGCTTCCGTCAAATGAGTTTTCAATTGGTCGAAACTTTTCTGACACTTTTCCGTCCATTCAAACTTGACATCTTTCTGAAGCAGTTTCGTCATGGGTGTGGCTATCATCGAGAATCCTTTTACAAACCGTCGGTAGTAACCGGCAAGTCCCAAAAAGCTCCGAACCTCAGTAATATTTCTTGGAGGTTTCCAGTTAAGTATGGCTGAAGTTTTGCTCAGGTCGACTCGAATACCCGATGCAGATACCACATGACCCAAGAAGCTAACCTCTCTTAACCAGAACTCACACTTGCTGAACTTAGCATATAACTGCTTATCCCGTAAAATTTGCAACACTAATCTCAGGTGCTTCGTATGTTCGGTCTCATCTCTTGAATAGACTAAGATGTCGTCAATGAACACAACTACGAACCGATCCAAATACGGGCTGAAGATCCGATTCATCAAATCCATAAATACCGCAGGGGCATTAGTGAGCCCAAACGGCATCACTAAGAACTCGTAGTGACCATATCTCGTTTTGGAGGCAGTTTTGGGTATGTCCGAGTCCCGAAATCGCAACTGATAATAGCCCGATCTCAAATCTATTTTTGAGAACACTGAGGCTCCCTTCAGTTGATCGAACAAATCATCGATACGCGGTAACGGATATTTATTCTTTATCGTCACTTTATTCAACTGACGATAGTCGATGCACAATCTCATAGTTCCATCCTTCTTCTTCACAAACAATACTGGTGCTCCCCATGGAGAAAAACTCGGTCGAGCGAAACCTCTATCCGTCAATTCTTGCAATTGAACCTTCAATTCCTTTAATTCCGTTAATACCATACGATACGGGGCTATTGAGATCGGCGTAGTACCCGGTACCACTTCGATGCCGAATTCCACTTCTCGAACCGGTGGCATCCGGTAACTCCTCAGGAAAAACATCTGAATACTCACAAACCACTGGTACCGATTCGAGTTTCCTTTCCGTCTCTTTACTCTCAAACACATACGCAAGGTATGTTTCACACCCCTTTTTCACATATCTCCGAGCGGTCATAGAAGATATTATCGCTGGCATTCCTCTTAAATTAGTAGACTCGACTCGGACTACCTCATTATTTGCACTCCTCAAATCAATGGTTTTCTTTTTGCAGTCCACCACTGCATCATGCACGGTCACCCAATCCATACCAAGAATAACATCGAATTCGTCAAATGGTAGAAGTATCAAATCGGCTGGAAAACAGGATTCTCGAATTATTAGGGGGCATCTCTTGCACACTTTATCAACGAGTACGTATTGACCCAAAGGGTTTGACACTCGAATTACGAACTCAGTAGACTCAACAGGTAGAGTCTTACTGGATGCTAAGGTTTCACATATATATGAATGAGTAGAGCCAGGGTCAATCAATGTAATCACACTAGTATCAAAGAGAGTGAAAGTACCAATGATAACTTCAGGGGAGGATGCCTCCTCTCGTGCGCGGATAGCATATGCTCTAGCAGGAGCACGAGTCTCGGATCGAACAACCGTATCAGAGACCCCTCTCTGATTACCACCCCTACCTTCTGAAGTCCTTGGGGGTCTACCTCTAGCCGTCGTCCCACTAGATCTTGCACCTTGCATCTTATTCTTCTCATCTAGCTCCGTGCAATCTCTAATGAAGTGGTCCTTGAACCGCATCCATAATGAGCCCTATTAATGCAGACTTACCCCAACATTCACCTATGTGTCGTCTTCCACATTGGGGGCATTCGGCTTTTCTTGACTATTATTGCCCACACTAGCTACCAAGTAGCTCGTGAGTCCATCGATGGTCGTGCTCTAATGGAAATCCCCGATGCGCCTCGACTTATTTGTGTCCTCTCGAACTTCTTTACAGTAGAAAATGGAACCTTGCCCGTCGATCTTTTACGATAATCTCTAGCTTCAAATTCAGCCTTCCTCTTCTCCTTCCGAGCTCTTCCGCCTTGCGTGCTCGTTCAACTAGTGTTACAAATTCTTTTATCTCCAAAATACCCACCAAGAGCTTTAACTCTTCATTCAATCCTCTTCAAATCTTTTGTACATAGCAACCTCATCAGCCACACACTCCGAGCATACCGACTAAGTCTTACGAACTCATGTTCAGATTCAGATATCAAATCATACGACCTTGCTTGAGCTCCAAGAATTCCTTACGCTTTTGATCGATGAACCGTTGACTAATGTATTTCTTTGAAATTCCGTTTGGAAGAAATCCCAAGTAACTTGTTCCTTTGGGACTATGGAAATTAAGGTCCTCCACCAATAGTAGGTGAGTCTCATAACAAGGATATAGCACACTTAAGACATTCATCGGTGTGCATGACAATTCATCAAACACTCTAATTGTGTTATCAAGCGAACTCACCCTTTCGGCATCATCAAGAACTATGGCCTTAAACTCCTCGCCCCACGCTTCCTAATCAAGTCCACGGTGGTTTACTCACCTCACAAGATGTCGAATCGATGGCATTACGGGCTCTTGGGGTGGATTATTTACATTTGGGAATGGTTGGACAGCCGGATTGGTTCGGGCATATTGCGCGACCCACTCGTTCATCATGGTGAAGAAGGCTTGTTTCGCCCTTCATCTTGATTATTCGCGGATGATCGAGGCTCAACAAGCGGTGTCCCTTGCACAGGAGCAGCCGCTACACTTTCAACATCATCCGCCAAGGGTCTCTCTACCCCGGGTTCCATTTGCTAATCAAAACAAAAATTTCAACCGTCAGAAGTCATCACATTTTTAAGCACTAACACATTGGCATGTATAGCTAGACTCACACGCGCTACAGTAGTCCTAGAACCGACTAAACCATAGCTCTGATACCAATAAAATTGTAACACCCCGAACCCGAGACCGTCGCCGGAGTCGAACACGAGGTGTTAACAGACTTCAAACCACTTATTGAGAATTTCCCAGACAAGCTGCCAATCTGTGTACTAGTCACTTCAAAAATCATAACTTGAGTTTTACAACTTGAAAATCAGTTTTGTAATTTTTCCCTGAAACTAGACTCATATGTCCATCTACAGATTTTTTTCTAGAATTTTTGGTTGAGCCAATTAGTACAGTTTATTAGTTAAAATCTCCCCTGTTGCAGGGATCGACTACACTAACCTTTGTGCGTTACGAATTGGATAACTCCCTGTACAGGGCTTCAATACTGATGCCGTTTATTTCTATAGAAACTAGACTCAGAGAGGAATCTACACATATATGGCAGGACTCCTAATTATCTCTGGTTAATTTACAATGATTTTCCAAAGTCGGAACAGGGGATCCAGAAACCGTTCTGGCCCTGTTTCACGAGAACTTTAATATCTCTTAAAATACAGCTCATATGGTCGTTTCGTTTCATCCATATGAAAATAGACCCATCAAGCTTCGAGTACGAAATTTTTTTAGCTATTAATTCCACTTCTACTATTTTTAGTGATTTTTTGATCTCATATCACTGCTGCTATCTGCAACAGTTACTGCAGTAGACTATGCCAATTTCATGAATCCTTCCTTAGCCTTACTAATCATCCATCATACGTGACACAAATTATGGCCACCTTATCAAAATTAAGGTTTCTAAGACTGGTGGCTATAGATTCTAGCATCCCACTCAAACGACCACAAAGGCCATTTTCACATGGCTTAAAGCTTACAACCCAAAATTTAACAAAACAAAATAGCCCATACATGCCAAATGTTCTCCTAAGTCGACTAAGAAGACAATACCAAAATTGCTCACGGTGTGATGACTTCGTTGTGATTCTGAACACCCAAAAGGAGACGAGTCCAAGAAACCTAAAATGGGTGACAAGAAAACACCGAGTGAGTTTATAACTCAAGAAGTCATAAGCATTCCACGACCATCCATTAATAACATTATCATAAAATGAAATAATGAAACAAGGCCAAGTGTTCTAGCCATACCGAACTATACCATAGTTCCTTAGATCCTTCGGATCAATCTCATACCAAGTCATACATTTACATTTCATATACTATTCAATAGGATATTTGAAGCAATTTCCATACATCATTTCATTTCCGCAACAATCATGCAATTGAAATCATCACATAGATTTAAATCTTACCAACTCCACCCCGAGCATGAACATAGCATCTATTGGCCATGAACTCAAGGTACTTACTCTTTCCGCTGTCCATACTCATCTCGATAGAGTCACACCTCCATATAAATATTCAATCGGAGATATATGTAGAGTTCGCACACATAGTACTTAATACTCAATCACGCACACTTAGTGCCATGTGATTCAAGCCCGCACACATAGTGCCATATAGTCCAAATTCGCACACTTAGTGCCATACATTACAAGCTCGCACACTCAGTGCCAATCTCGTCACCGTACACATCTATTTCTCGCACACTTAGTGCCGAAGCAAACTTCCTACACATTTCACTATCTCTTTTACGTTCAACAACATCATCTTTTCATACACATACATTTGTATATATTTCATCTCATTAAACACAATTGCATAGATATTACAATCATTTAAGCAATATCAAATATATGCTTAATGACTTACCTTGTGTTGGATAAAAAGTCCAAGTCGGCTACTCGATGACCTTCGTCTTCCCTTGCTTGATTCTCCTTCTTTAACTCCTTGAGCTTAATCAATAAATCAACTAGTTTAACCATCTTGCTAAACATTCATAATTCAATTACACATGCATATGTATGTTTGTATATTCGCAACCATCCTCACTTATTACCCATTTAGTCAACAATCTAAGCCAAGATAAGGCTTCAATATGGTTGCCTCTAACCGAATACATGCACACCAATTTCCCCTCATGTGGCCGAATATGCATGTCCATGTTGAGGCCATTTATGCACTTATTACCACACAAAAACAGCATACATTTTACTAACTAATACCTTTCCATATTGTAACTCAATACACATCTATCATTTCCTTCATAACCGAAACATCATCATAAGTAAGTATATACCTTAAGATAGTATATACGTCATACCAAAACATCATGCTCGAACATATATACATATATGTATGCTAGAGCCGAATCTCAAGTTGATTGTAACTAAACATGAACATGATTTCGAAACACAAATCTTACTCTCCATGCAAAGAGCATAAATCACACTTGGGGATGTACCATGGCCGAATACATCACAACACCATAATTTTGGTCATGATTACACAAAGAACTTAGTATATCATTCAAAAATGCTCAAAGAAAATCTAAGAGTCCTCAACCCACCATCACATGTATCATCATCAAGCTTCATATTTAGCATGCAATGGCATTAACTCAAAATACACCTTGGCTAAATACCATCCCCATGATATAACAAAGATTTGAACCATGGGCTAATAAGAACATCAAGTTAGCAACCAAAAACATGCATGAATCTCATGGCACAACATCAAACATACCTTAATCTTGATGCAAATATAGCCAAACCTCTTCCTAATCCTCTTCCAACCCAAGCATGAAGCAAAATTCCTCCCTTCCCTTCTAGTATTTTCGGTCAAGAGAGAATGAAATGGATGAGCAAAATTTTTTTCTTTTCTTTTCTTCCATGTACGGCAATGGGGGTTCACTCACACACATTTTTTTTCTTTCCTTATTACCCATACTTATTTGTTTATTGTTTCTCCCTAATGCACCAACAAAACATGTTTCATGACATGTTTAGCCCATACTCCTTGTCATGGCGGCCATCACTTGTAAAAGGGGTATTTGACATGCAAGGCCATTGTTTTGCATGCATGCTTTAATTAGTCATCATACATTTCCCATCATACTTTCAAAGTTTTCTACTAGGTCCTTTCTAGTGAAATTCACATTTATAACTCTAAATTAAAGCATCAAAATGTCACACATGAATTAACACATATTATAGGCATCAAAATAAATATCAAATTATTTTTATGCCTCGGTTTTGTGGTCCCGAAACCACATTCCGACTAGGGTCGTTTTAAGGCTGTCACAGCATATCTAATACTTCTTCTGTTACTGTGATGGGCTAAAGCCCTACTGCATGACTAATTTTGTACTGAAATGGGCTAAGGCCCAAACTGGACTGATACCAATACTAGAAAAAAGGCTTAAGCCAGACTGTGTTTGTCTGTTTATTTGCATGGGGATTACCCACTTAGTTTACGTAAACTCACCCCTTCTGTTTAAACTATAGAAGTAATCCTTAGGTGTAGGCGGATCGGTGTGGCGGAGGACTCAGCGGTGGCCACATGACTCATTTTATACCAATTAATACCTATTTATAATTTTAAATTTTATTTGGGTATTTTATTGTAAATGTGGCCTCTATGGATTTTTATTTTGGTTTGGGATTTATATTGGTTATGGTTTATAACTGCTAGTATTAGGAAAACTTAGGTTTTCAAAAGAAACAAACGTTTTAACAAGATTCTCACAAATATGCAAACTGCTTTAAAAGCTTCTGCATTGAAGAAACGTTTTGAAGATTTTCGACTGATAAAATAACACGATTTTAGGACTAATAAGTAATAATAATAAAAATTTTCTAAACGGAAATTATTTTAAGCAAAGTTACGGTTTTCAAATACACTACCATGTGACATTGCTCGATCCGGCCATAACGTTTAGGCTGGGTTTGGGGTGTTACAGTTTTGGTACAAATAGCAAACTTATTTAGTATAATGGCATGTATAATCTAAATTAGAATAAATGATGAAATATTTTGGTTGTATCTAGCCATTGTAATGGTTGATGTAAAGTGTATTTTGATGTAATCATAAAAGACCATATCATATTAAGATGTGTTGAAATGGTTAATGGTAAAACACATATAAATCAAAGGATGAATGAAATTGAGTTGCAAACAAACATAAATGCGATTATGGTAAGCTAAACATTTGAATATATATGTGTTAATATATCATACATACTACTTGTATTTGGGTTAGATTATAAGTGTCAATTTGGTTTGGAAATATGTTGGGGTGTTAATGCAGGTGCAAGGTAAAAAGGGTGAGAAATAAAGCTGGAAAAATGGCCTTATTTTACCCACACGGCATTGTGTCAACCATGTGTGACACAAGACCATGCGCATGGGCGTGTGGTTTGGCCGTGTGTCCCCTGCATCTTAAAATTAGGGAAACAAAATGATCAGAATTGAGCACACAGTGAGAAACTCGTGTGTCTTGGCCATGTAATCCCTGCATTTAATTTTTGAAAATTAAATTGTCCACACGGCCTAGCACACGGGCATGTGGCTGGCCGTGTGACCTAAGTCAGAGAGTTACACTGGTAAGGACACGAGCTAGGACACGATTTTGTGCCTCACATCGAATGTCCACATGGCCTGGGACACGAGCGTGTCATTGGCCGTGTGATCCATGCAGCCTGGCCACATGGGCGTGTGTCCCCTGCACCTAAGAAAAATTTTGAGATTTAGTGAAAAATTTTCTGTGCTCCCAGTTTTGTCTCGACTGGATTCTAATATGTATTTTGGATAAGGACTCATATAAGGGACATTATGATTAATTGTGATTGATTTTTGGAAATGAATAGTAAATGACATAAATTAATTATAATTGAACTGTAAACTCCAGTAAAACTCTGTAACCCTGTTTCAGCGACCGATATGGGTTAGGGGTGTTACACAACCCCTAAATCGCACTAGGCTTCGTTGGCTTGCAGGTTTTATTTAATCATGTTCCACATTTATCTCATGCATCCTAAGATGTTATTTTGATTTAAACATACAAGTGTTACGAGGGCGTACCTTAATTCTCGACGATCTTCTTAAACTACATAAGCTTGTTAGTTGATCGAATTAATAACAATTAACATGTACAAAATCCAAGCAATCAAACGAGCAATTATAAAATCCAAAATCTAAAATTAAATAGTCTGAAATGTCTGTTTACATCTTGTAAAAATTCTTTTAAAAGTCTAAGTCTAATTTCTAATCCCATAGGACAGTCCCATATTGCCTTCCACTTTAGGGTTTGAAAACACGCCACATACTCGGAAGCATTTGCCTTGAGATGGATTATCGGGTTGCCACACTTCACCACACGTCCCGCGAGCTACTTATCTTCAAGGTATATGTAAGGAGTGTGAGCTTATTGAAGCTCAATGAGTGCTCAAGCATACAACACAAATAAACAAATCATTCATGTTAGCAAGTAGACATGCTAAAACAATTTTCATAACATATTATAATTATACACATTATGGTGATATATTGGCAATTTGTGAATGTGAAACATAATCATATTATATACACATTAGATAAGTGGATCTCCAAAACACTCCAAATGACTTATAGAGTCGTATGTTGTCTCCAATAAGTGTAGCACGAATGCTCACACTCTTCAAAACACTCCACACTATCTACAGTGAATGGAGCTATGCTTGACATTCCCTTATCTCTCCATCACTATCTCCGAGCCATAATGCCCTAACACATAGTAAAAAGGGTGAGTACTCACAATCATATAGCATGCTAATGATATCCATTGGTTTCAAGTGTTCACAATGCAAACATATCATTTTTATCACATTTACAATGCACAAACACAGTAAGGCTCGCAATATGCAAAGCTTGCACATGTCAATTCACATAACAACACAGTCCGCATTCAACAGAGCTTGCATTTATGCAAAGCTCTCAACAAAAATATAGGCTCACAATAACATCATGTTCACATTAAGATATAGTGCTCATATATATTTAAGGCTCATATAAAATTAAGGCTTGCATGCATTGTATGGGTTCACACATAACATGTAGTTCACACCTACCACATAGGCTTGCACATACATATGGTCTCGCATAAAAGATAGAGCTCACTCACACATCTAAATACAGTTTGCATATATGGTAATAGGGTTCACAAGTCACAAGTAAGGCTCGCATAAGAATATATCAGGGCTCGCATGTTACATACCAAGGTTCACACATTTAATTAAGGGGTTCGCAAGCTTACCTTGCTTCCTTTAGCACTTGAACTTGTGTTTAAGTGTGATATGCCTAAACACTCACCTTTGTCTCACTATTGATTTGTAAACCTATACCACCTTCTGCTTGCCCTTGTCCTTGCTTGTTAAGGCACCCTCACTGCAATCAGAGGCTTCACATAAAATATAAAAACACACAGGTTACTAAAGGTTCTAAACAGACAGAGTAACCACCTAATAACTTCGTAGCTCGTGACTCTCCTAAATCTACCGAGCTCCCCTCGCATGACTTAAATCTCTCAAGTACTCCAATTATACTCAATTAAACCCTTAATTTTCACTTTCGAACATTAGATCTAATGCCTAATTACATATCTATGCCTTTAATTTTACTCAATTTCGTAAATCAACCTTTTTCAAAAAAATTACGTTCGTTTCAATCTTAAAGTAGAAAATCATTCATTTCATACACTACCTTTAAAGAGTTGTTAAATCAAGTTTATAAACCTCTTAATCATGTTAAAATAAGTTTAAAATCATTTTAAAATCATCACTTAGCACTCTATTATGAGATTCACCATTTTTATGTAAAATCAAGCTTTAAATCATAGATCTTTTATTTTCTTTCTTAAAAATAAAATTGAAATCACATAATAAATGTCTAATCCACAAGAAATTAGAATGTTTACCTCTAATTCGAAGATCTCCACAAAATTGAATTAATTTGAACAAAAACGAGTTAGTTGATGGAAAATTGAAGAAGAAAGAGTGAATTTCTTTTAAATTTGACAAATCAAAATGTGTTTGGATGCTAGGAAAATTAGAAGAACGAAGGAAATTTTAGAGAAAACTCTTGATTTTCAGGTCTAACAAACTTTTGAAATAGTTGAAAATATGGAAGGAAGGGACAGTAGGTGGTCTTATATAACCAACCAAATTTTACGCTATTTACCCCGAAGCCCCCTCTTATTTCCTCCCTTGTTCTAATAGTTTCTATTTCAATTAAATCTCTTAATTTACACATTAGATCTATAATTTAATCACTGTTTGAATTTAATCCTCACTAATATATTTTTATTAACCCAATTATTCTTAACTAGTTAGTTATTTTATTAATTTCTAATTTCTACAACACTAAACATGATATCTCACTCGAGCCCATGATTTAATTGCTGGACTCTACTAACCTAAGTTTTGGGGTGTGACAATATATTAGAAAAAAATCTTGAACTATGTAAATCAATTGCCCTTCTAAAATGTGTATTATTCATGAAGCATGAAGAATTCATGCTTGAAAGAGAATAAACATATTAATTTAAATTTAAATGTAATTATAATTTTTTCTAGACAGAGACTTTATTTATGTATAAACATATAGAACTTATAATAAATTTGAAAAGCATATAGATAAATCTATAAAAAAATTTAAGTTAAGTTCTCACGGGGAGGCCAAGGAAATCACTTACAATGCAGGTTGGAGGAACCACCCAAATTTCTCACGGGGAGGCAAAGGAAATCAGAGACCACAACATCCTCCAGGCTTCCAACAACAGCTTCACCAGCAAGAGAAAAAGCCAAACCTTGAGGAGATGATGTCAAAATTTATTTCAGTAGCGGAAACCCATTTTTAGAACACTTAAAAATCAGCAAGCGTCGATCCAAGGACTCGAGAATAAAATTGGGTAGCTGGCTAAGATGATTTTAGGAAGACCACCAGGAAGTTTACCTAGTAACAAAATCCTAATCCAAAAGAGCCTGGGAAAGCAGTTACACTAAGGAGTGGGAAGGTGTTATCTGAATCCGAAAAGAAGCCACCACAAAAAGCTGAAAGAGACAAAGGAGAGGAGGAAAAACTTGAAAAAATGACAATCCAATGCCAAAAAAACATAAACCACCAACCTCATATCCAGCAAAGTTGAAGAAAGACCGCATGGATGCACAATTCGGTCAATTTCTTGAACTTTTGAAACAACTGCATATTAACTTACCTTTTGTTGAAGCTATATCACAGATGCCTACATATGCAAAATTTTTAAAGGAGCTTCTAACAAACAAAAGGAAGTTTGACGACTTATCTACAATGGAACTTAATGAGGAGTGCTCGGCCATACTTCAAAATAAACTACCAACCAAACTGAAAGACCTAGGAAGTTTTACTATTCCCTGCTTAATTGGTAGTTTGAATGTTGATAAGGCACTAGCTGATTTAGGCGCTAGAATTAATTTGATGCCATATAAAATGTTTAAAAAACTTGGTCTTGGGGAGCCTAAACCCACTAGGATGAGTATTCAATTAGCTGATAGATCTGTTAACTATCCTTGGGGAATTATAGAGGATGTACTTGTAAAAGTAGATAAATTTATATTCCCTGTTGATTTCATTGTGCTTGACATGGATGAGGATGTTAAAGTGCCTTTAATCTTAGGTCGTCCATTTTTAGCCACTGCTAGGGCTATTATTGATGTGGGGGATGGTAAATTGGTACTTGGAGTAAGTAATGAAGAGATTATCTTTAAAATTTATGATGCCATGACATTTTCTAGGGAACAGGATGACTTATGTTATTTTGACTCTATTGATCATGCTACTCAAGATTTTTTTTAGGAAATCATATAGAAGGACATGTTGGAACTGTGTTTTGCCCAAGGAGAGGAGGGGGATGATAATTCTAAGATAGGAACTGAACTGAATTCCAATGAACCCTCCTCAAGTCCAGCTATTGAAGAACCTCCCAAACTGGAACTGAAATAATTACCGAATCACTTGGAATATGCATTCCTTGGAAATAACTCTACATTACTGGTAATTATTTCGTCTAACTTGCAACCCAAAGAGAAAGAGGAATTACTCCAAGTCTTAAGAGAGCATAAAAGGGCCATAGCTTGGAAAATTTCTGACATTAAAGGGATCAGCCCTTCTTTTTGCACCCACAAAATTTTAATGGAAGATGAATATAAGCCATACGTGTAAGCCTAAATATGATTGAACCCTAACATGAAGGAAGTTGTTAAAGTTGAGGTAATTAAACTCCCAGATGCTGGAATTATTTATCCTATTTCTAACAATTCTTGGGTAAGTCCAGTGCAGGTTTTTCCTAAGAAATGAGGCATGACTGTTGTAGCCAATGAAAAGAATGAATTAATCCTAACAATGACAGTCACAAGTTGGAGGTTTTGCATTGATTATAGGAAGTTAAATGATTCCACGAGAAAAGATCACTTCTCTCTTCCATTCATTGACCAAATGTTGGAAAGATTGTCAGGGCACATGTACTACTGCTTTTTAGATGGACTCTCTGGCTATTTTCAAATCCCAATAGCTCCTGAAGATCAAGAAAAGATGACATTTACATGTCCATATGGCATGTTTTCTTATCGTAGAATGCCTTTTGGATTATGTAATGCTCCTGCTACTTTTCAGCACTGCATGATGGCCATTTTTGACGAACTCGTAGAAGACGTCATAGAGGTATTTATGGATGATTTCTCGATTTTTGGTAACTTTTTCCATCTTTTCCTTAAAAATCTAAAATGAGTGTTAATACGATGTGAGGAAACAAACCTTATGCTTAACTGGGAAAAATGTCACTTTATGGTTTAAGAAGGTATTGTGTTAGGACATAAAATTTCTAGTAAAGGGATTGAGGTTGATAAATCTAAAATTGAAACTATTGAAAAACTACCTCCCCCTAATTCGGTTAAGGCTATTAGAAGCTTTTTAGGACATGCTGGGTTTTATAGAAGATTTATTAAAGACTTTTCTAAAATAGCTAAGCCTTTGACTAAATTACTTGAAAAAGATGTGCCTTTTAATTTCGATCAGGAATGTTTAGAAGCATTTAATACTTTTAAGGATAAACTAACTAAAGCTCCAATTATAATGGCACCTGATTGGAATTCACCTTTTGAACTAATGTGCGATGCAAGTTATTTTGCAGTAGGTGCAGTTTTGGGACTGTGAAGAGATAAACATTTTCAACCTATCTATTATGCTAGCAAAACTTTGACAGCCGTACAAGAAAACTACACCACCACGGAGAAAAAGCTGCTAGCTGTGGTTTTTGCATTTGATAAATTTAGGCCATATCTAATTTTGTCTAAAGTTGTCGTTTATACTGACCATTCTGCTATTTGTTACCTTTTGACTAAAACTGATGAAAACCTTGACTCATTTGATGGATTTTATTATTGTAAGAAATTGACTTGGAGATTAAGGATAAGAAAGGAGGTGAAAATCTCACGGTTGACCATCTCTCCAGGCTTGAAAATTCAAGTACCAAAGAGCTAGATGATGTTGAAATAAATGATTCATTCCCTGAAGAACAATTTTTTGCTATATTTGATTCTGAGGTACCTTGGTTTGCATACATTGCAAATTTTTTAGCCACTAACATTATCCCAAAAGGGTTGACACATTAGCAAAAGAAGCGATTCTTTACTGATGTGAAAAACTACTTTTGGGAAGACCCTTTCTTTTCTGTATATTTGCAGATCAAGTATTAGGAGATGCGTTACAAGGACAAAAGCATTGAAGATCTTGGAACATTTCCACTCAGGACTGACTAGAGAACATTACAGTGGAAATAAGACCGCACATAAAATCCTCGAATCAGGTTTTTATTGGCCCACTCTATTCAAAGACACCAATAGGTATGTTACTTCTCGTGACAAATGCTAACGGACAGGTAATATCTCCAAACGTGATGAAATGCCTCAGACATATATGCTCTCATGTGAAATATTTGACGTTTGGGTTATCGACTTCATGGGTCCATTCCCTAGTTCATTTGGGAATAAGTACATCTTAATAGTTGTTGATTACATGTCCAAATAGGTTGAAGCCCAAGCTTTACCTACTAATGATGCTAGAGTAGAAGTACGATTCCTTAATAAAATTTTCTCTCGATTTGGAACACCTAGAGCAATTATCAGTGATAGGGGTACTTATTTTTGTAATGCCCAATTTGACAAGACCCTTAAGAAATACAGTGTTCACCACACAACAGCCACCCCTTACCACCCTCAAACTAGTGGCAAAGTCGAAGTAGCAAACCCAGAGCTTAAACGTATCTTAAAAAAGACAGTAGAGTTAAACAGGAAGGATTGGGCGATAAAAGTAGATGATACTTTATGGGCTTATAGAACCGCTTTTAAGACCCCCATAGGAACTTCACCTTACAGACTTGTTTATGGAAAAAGTTGTTATCTACTATTTGAGTTTGAACACAAGGCATTCTGGGATATAAAATTTCTAAACTTCAATCCCAAACTCATAGGTGAAAACATTTTTATGCAGTTGAACAAGTTAGATGAGTGGCGAACCAATGCATATGAGAATTCACGCCTATACAAGGAAGCAACGAAGTGCCGCCACGATGCTCATTTAAAACAACGCAAGCAATTTGAAGTGAGAGATCTTGTCCTGTTGTATAACTCGAGGCTTAAGTTGTTACTAGGGAAGCTTAAATCACGATGGTCAGGTGCTTTCGTAGTCCAAAGTGTCTTTCCATATGGCACAATAGAGGTAAGTCACCTATCACAAGGCACTTTCAAGATAAATGGACATCGCCTAAAATTTTACAACGGTGAGAATTTCAAAGACGATAGAGAGGAGCTACGACTCCACGAACTCCCCTAAATATACCCACAAGGTAGAGTCGAGCTTAAACTCTAAATAAGCACTTCTTGGGAGGCAACCCAAGCATTAACCTCACTAAATAGGGTTTAATTTTTCTTTAACTATTCATAGTCTAACTGCAGGAAATGTTGACATTTAATAAGGGAAAACACGGCCTAATCCACGGGCGTGCCTAAGGCCATGCTCATACCACGGGCAGAGACATCGCCGTGCGATACAGCAGTGTGAAAGCAAAGCAAAAGTTTTTCCAAAACACGGGATTCGATACATTGCCACGACCGTGTGACATGGTCGTGGGTAATCCTGCCAAATTAACACGGGCGTACAACATGCCCGTGTCTATAAACCGTGGTCAAAACTGAGAAATTAGCACAGGCGTGGGCACATAAACATTGGCGTGGGAGAAGCGAACGAATTAACAAGGGCAGTTGGCACACCCGTGCCCACCTCCCATGGATAAAACTGAGAAATGAACACGGGTGTGCAACACGCCCGTGCCTACCACCCATGGTTGAAACTGTCAAAATGACATGACCATGTGCACCAACACGCCCCGAGGAACACGGGCGTGCGTCTTTTACTATTATTTTTATTTTTATCTTTATTTCTATTTTTATTCCATTGCCTCTTATTTACATTTGAAGACCTCCATCTTATATTCTACCTACCTTTATGGTTATCATCGAATTATTCCCTTAATTCCCCTTCATAGTGGTGGCTTTCATTTATCCCTGAGAATCATGCCTTCATTATAGCTTTTTCATCAGTTCTCGCTCTCGCTAATCCAAGGATATTATTCACAATTTTAGGGCAGTTTCACTTCTCTCCCTCTCTCTTGATATTATCTTTATATTACTATTATACATCTTTGTACATTAAGGACAATGTACATCTTCAGTGTAGGGGGTTATTTATTCCATTATCAGAAAAATCCTTGAATTTTGTCTTGTTCTTAAATAATCTTCTCATATCATTATTAGAATGAATTTTGATTAATTTATGATTTTTATTGATATGTCTTGGATTAAAACATAGGCATTTATGCATTGATTGTTTAAACTTTAAGGAATTAGAGAATCAAAGCATGATAAGTTGATTTTTGAGAATTATAAAAATTCCTAGGTTATTTCCCCAAGTTAAGGTACTATCTTGAGTTGAAATTCACAAGTTTAAACATCAAAAAACCATAATTTTTATGAGATCTTGAGATTTTAGAGCATATATTATTTCTTTCATGCTCACTTTTATTATTGCTTTGAGTGCGTCAATTTTGATCTGTTATTCTAGGACTTGCTTGATTATGCATGTCAAGACCACACCATTTGATTTGATATGGCAAGATGATAAAGGCACTTAGGTTTAACCTACTCACTCCATAAAAGCCTACCTTCATAATTAACCGTTAGTGAACCCCCTGGAGCCTAACAACCTATTCATTGATTTACCCTCAATATTAACCCATAATTGTTGAAATCCCCTAAATTAATTTTATCCCTATTTTTGTTGAGATTTGATTTGAATAAATTGCTTAGCTATATTTTATCTTTGATATTTAACCTATGTTATTTGATTTGTTCTTTAAAAAAAATAAAATACATAAATTTATATTAGTAGTATTCTTTGTTTTTGAGCTTAAATGTTTAAATCCATATTCTGAGAAAAAGCTCACTTGTATTCAATTGATGATTAGTTATTTTTCTAGTTAGGTAATTTTTCAATTCAATCTCGATTCTAACCTTTTCTTTCATCTTGTTACCACACCCCTTAACCAAAGCCACATTACAACCCTCTAAAGACCTTTTGATTGATGTTTCATCTCAATATATAGTGGTGGAGATTTCATTTTCATGCAAGCCTATGGTAATAACTTTTCATATTAACTATTGAGTGTCTAACTTGTCGTCCTTAAACACCTCGAGTGATTTGAGTGAATCCTTAGTGAGGATGTTAAAATTCTGTGATATTTTGAATCAAAGGTAATCACTTAGATAAGGGGAGACACCTATGTTTTCGTGATATTTTGAATGTTTGAAACTTTGATGTTCTTTCAGTTGAATTCTCAATGTATGATTACTTATGGTTTATTTTGAGATATTATTGATAGGAATAATAAGTTAAGAAAAATGAATTCATAATTGTGAGTTGAAGATTTTGCTTGAGGACAAGCAAACGCTTAAGTGTGAGGGTATTTGATAAACCGCAATTTATACATATTTTTATCCCATGCCTAGCACATTTATGGATGATTTCTCCTTAGATTTGGTGAATTTGATGCTCCTAATACTTTAATTTCATGTTTTATACTTAAGTGAGCATAGGAGAGTAAAAAGGGCGAAAAACGGACCGAAAACGGAGAAAATGGACCAACATGTGAAATTAACACGGCGTGGACTTCTGTACACGGGCATATCACATGCCCATGTCCTTTTAGCAGAATCGAGCATGACTTACACGGGTAGACCACATGCCCGTGTCTATTTAACAGCCTTGAACACGGATTGAAGAAATCGAACACGGGCATGTCCCTATCGAGCCCAAGTTTAGTCTTATTCAGAAAAGGCCACTCTTGAGGGCTTGTATGCATGCTAAAGCCTATTTAAACACACTAGAGGAGGATTAGAGGACACACACAGAGTAGGAGGCAAGGAATTACTCGAAGAAAACTAATTGATCCATCTCAGAAGCCGAATCCACCTTCAAGACGGAAGATCTCCCTTCAATTCCCTTCAAGAGTTCTTGGGTTTTCTTTATGTTTTGTTATCATTATTATTTTGAGATGTTTTCTTTCATAAATATGAACAAAACCCCCTAAATACCTAAGGGGAATGAAACCTATGACGGATCTTGTTATTATGTTCTGAATTGTATGATAAATATTTGACTTGTTCTTAATTATGTGTTCTTAATTCTTGCTTTAATATTCCAAGATATTGATTCAAGTATTGATGTGCTTATTCAGAGGAGCAAAAGTCCCTATCTAAGAGTAGATCTAGCATAATTGAGCGGAGTTGATTGCACACCTAAAGATAGGTTGACATAATTTTGCCGGATTAGGGTGAAATCTAATAAGGGAATTCATAGATCGAGTTAATGCAACACTAGGGGTTTTATTTAGAAGGAGATTTCAATTAATCAACCTAGGGTTAGATGTTGTTAGTCTCGAGAGAGATAATAATATAACTTAAGGATTTCTACGAATCAAGTCAAGTGAAGAAATCATCTGATTCAGAGTCAATAACAAGTGAAGTCTAGGTGGATTTTTCCCTTAGGTATTGTCCAAATCAATCAGTTTTCCCAAATGTTATTTCCCCAATTTACTTTCTGTGCATTCTTAGTTTAGTAATTAGTTTAGATAAAACAAACCCCTTTATTTTTAGGCTAGATAATAATAAAAAAAGTTAATACTAGTACTTTTAGTTTCTTTAGGTTCGACATCCCGATCTTGCCATAAGCTATACTACTGTTCGGTAAGGTGTGTTCGCCTTTGTCATGATAATAGTTAGTTTTCAGGAACGGATATTCATAAATTATAAAACTTATCACGATTCACATCACATCTTCTACATACTTTTCTTTAATGGTCTTACTACCATATCAGCACCTCTAGTTTTGAATTCCATAGCTATTTAATCCTTATAGCTATTAGAATTCAACTATTGCATTTTATGCGATTTAGTCTTTCTCGTAATTAAACACTTAATCGATAAAATTTTCGTATCAAAATTTTCACATGACAAATCTATCATAATACAGATCATATAATAAAATAAAAATAAATTTTATTTTCAGATCGAATTTGCGGTCCCGAAACCACTGTTTCGATTTCACTGAAAATGGGCTGTTAAAGTGTGAGCAAGTCAGAGAGTTACACGGGCTGGGACACAGTCGTGTGTCCCCATTTTGAATGCCCATATGACTTAAGACATGGGCCTATCTCTTGGCCATGGAACCCCTACAGTTTTGAAAAATTTCAATGTTTTTCGAAAAATTCTCTAAGTTTTTGATTTAGTCCCAACTCATTTCTAATGCTTTTTTTGGGCCTCGAGGCCTCGTCTAAGGGACAATATGTATGATTTTGTTTGATTTTTGATATGAATATTGATATGTTTTGAAATGTTGAAATTTCTATCTGTTTGATCTCAGAACTCGATAATGTTCGTAACCTGCTTTTACGACGGATCTGAGTTAGGGTGTTACAATTCTTTCAATTTCTGGTTTAAAATTGACAATAAACTCTGAATTGCTTTCAGTCATACAACACCTAAAATAAAATGTGAAAATAGCTACAAAAAGAAAACAAGTTATCAACAACTAAATATTAAAAAAAAACAAACAAAAATAAACATAAAACAAATGCCATCCCTGGCAATGGCGCTAAAACTTGATCGGCTATTTAACGTCACAACAATAATGTGCAAGCATACATTGTCGATACAGGTATAGTAGACAGATATAAGTCTGTCGGATATTAATCCCACGAGGATGGTTGTCGTTGTTCTATCAATGTCAATGCAATAAATAAAAAGAAATGAGATAAATTGTGAGAGTAGTTTTGAAGTAATAACTTGAAAACAGTAAGATAAAATATGATAATGATAAACTGGGATCCCCAACGTGAATATTCAATAGAATACTAAGTGCTCACAAGGTATAATAGGATAAGTGATTGTCGATGCATTGAATTGCAATGAATATCTTACCAAGCTTAACTTCTATATTTAATCTAAAACTTAAACATGCACTTTAGCCACAACTTCTAATGATGGAAATGGAACACTATTAAGAATAAGTGGATTTAATTCCTCTAATCCTCAAGCAACCTCAGTTGTCATGCTTGTTAGCTTGAACTATGGCTGCACTTTCCAATGTTAGTGACCGCAAAAACACTTCCATGCTAAAAAAATTCAAACCCAAGGATTAAACAGTAAAAGCAAGATTGAATAAAATAACATTTAACCCTTAAATTATGTATACTTCCATACAAACATGAAATAGAAAGTAATCACCATCGTTTAGAAAAAAAATATAAAAGAAACAAGTGGAGAGTACTATTCCTAGAAAAGCTCAACTTGATTCTCAATTCCCTCTTGTGTCGCATTTAGGACTCCTTGTCAGGAGCTAAGCTGCATCCCTTTCATGTCGATTCACCTGTAAGAGGCTTAAGCCACCATAGCCGAAAACTTTAAAAGATAGATTGAAGAAGGTAATACTCCTAAAAAAAGGCTCTATCCTTTTTTCTTTTCTTTTCACGTGAATATTAATATTTGTCCAAATAGCATAGGTGTCCTTTCATCAGAATCATGCTACCTCTATACGTACAAGTTAGTTGTACAAGACTTGATAGCCCATACATTTTTATTCTTCAGTAGCAGTTAGGTGCAATGATAATTCTAGGCATAATCTGGAAATACTCATGCAGCGACATCAATACCAAAACATGACAAAATTAAGGATAAATAGGCTAAGATCCACTAAGTTATAAAATGCAATTTACTGAATTGAAAATGTTAAAATATGTGCTGCTAAAGATAACTAAATGAGAACAAATTAACCAATAAGTAGGGAGAAAACATATTTTCTCTCTAGTACTATCAAAAAGTATGAGCAACAATCCACTACCCTACCGGTCTCCCACTACCACTACCGCGACCACGACCGACACAAAAGCAAGTGTCAAACTCTAAGTTTGTGAAACCTCAACTCTATTCAGCCAATCCCTAAGGAAATGTTCCTTTGAACCACATTTAAAACATCTACCCGTCAACTTACGACACTCTTTAGAATGCCTGCGCTCATAGTGTGTACAAAGTAGCTATCAAGAACCACTCATGGAATCATTAGCACTAAACATAGTACTGCTCTACTATCTAGACTAACTCCGTTGAGACCCATGTCTCGCACCCCTACCAGAACTATGACTGTTATGCCCTCTCTTAGGCAGTTGATCCGAGGCACCATCAGAAGCTCTCTTAATAGAATCAGTAACCACAGAATGAGGCGGCTTCGCTAAGGTCTCTTCAACGGCCTTAACTCTCTCAACTAACTCATCAAACATCTCTACATTCTGAGTTACCAAATAAACCTGAATCTCATGATTAAGCCCAAAGGGAAACTCTTACAATGGTCCCTTTCAGAAAGAATCATCTCTGGAGCATACTGGCTAATATGCACAAACCCAACCTCATAATCAACCATAGATAAATCACCTTGAATCAAGTCTAAAAATTCACGCTTACAAGCCTCCATATACTACTCACCCATAAACATCCTCTTAGAAACCTCGAGAAAGTAATTCCAATTAATCCTATCAAAAACAGTACTTCTTCTAACCATATTCCACCAACGATGAGCCTCACCATTAAGTAAAGATACAACATAACCTAGTTTTTCCTCGTTAGAACAAAACATCTGCTCTAGGATCATTTCAACTCCTTCCAACTAGTACTCAGCTATTGTCAGGTTAGTACCTTTTACCCTAAAAAATTCTTTACCACCTAATTGCCAAAGATGTTCAAGCGGTAACCCTCAATTAACAACTGCAGGATTGGTAAGTGCAGGAGTAGGGTTAGCATTAGCAACCCACTAAAACGCTCCTATCATAGCTTCCATCAGAGGGCCTACACCCTTATTAGGTATATTCACTCTACGCGGTGGCACAGGAGGTGTAGAGGATGTAAAATCCTCTTGAGCACAAGCTCTAACATTAACACATCTAGGAGGCATATCTAACAATCTAGCAAACAAAAACAAGATAAATGGTGTGAGTGGTGAAAATATGATGCAAGTTGTATTCCTACAAGAAAAATTTAGGATTGAGGCAATGTGTTCTCGTTCCTATCCCTCATGCTATTTAATCAAATCATTTCAATTGATTTTCATGCAATTCTAACAGAGTTATATCAGTCATTCCATGAAAGCAAGGAAATTTAAACACATGAGTTTCAAAACTCCACACACACCATAATCACCTAGGTCCGAGAGTTATTGAACCTATAGCTTTGATACCACCAAATGTAAAACCCTATACCTAGCCTGGCAGCTAAGCCCAAATACAGGGTGTCACACCATCTTCTTATGACATGCTCAACAAGTAAAGGCTATTCTTAACAAATCTTCCATTGTTTCAATATTCGGTTAGGTTATAGGTCACTCAAAATTGTTAATTACTAACACTACATGCAATTCTTACAGAAATTTGTCCTATAAACATTAAAAAACATGCAGAAGGTCCAATTAGTAAAATTCCCAAAACTTGTCCATAGGTATCGATACTGGCACTTAGGTATCGATATTTTCTCTAAGTGGTATCTGTAACATCCCGAATTAGGGCCAAGTCGAAACAGTGGTTTCAAGACCACAAATCTGAGATAGAAATAATCATTTTATTTTTTGGATGTTATGAGGTCCATTGATATACCGTAAATTATTCATATTTTTACCCCATGTTTAATGCATTTAATGGATGATTTCTCATTAGAATTGGAAAATTTGATGCTCCTAATGCTTTAATTTCATGTTTTATACTTAGGAGAGCATAGGAGAGCAAAAGGAACGAGAAACGGTCCAAAAACAGAGAAAATGGGCCAAAGTACGAACTTAACATGGCCTGAAGTAATCGCACACGGGCGTGTCACACGGGCGTGTCCCTGCCGAGCCCAAGTTGAGTCCAATTCGGAAAAGGCCACTTTTGATGGCTCATAGGCATTCCAAAGCCCATAAATACACCCTAGAAGAGGAGAAAAGGGAGACGAAGAATAGGCGGTAAGGAATTACTCCAAGGAAGCCGATTGATCCATCTCAAAAGTCGGATTCATCATCAAGACTGAAGATCTCTCCTCAATTTCCCTTCAGGAGTTTTGGGTTTTCTTTATGTTTTGTATTCTTTATTCTTCTGAGATGTTTTCTTATTTAGTTATGAACTAAAACCCCTAAATACCTAAGGGGAATGAAACCTAAGATGAATCTTGTTATTATTTTTTGAATCGTATGATAAATATTTAACTTGATCTTAATTATGTGTTCTTGATTCTTGTTTTGATATCCCAGGATATTGATTCAAGACATGCTTTTATTTAGAGGAGGAATAGACCCTGTCTAATAGTCCTTTTGTCATAATTAAGTGGAGTTGTGCGTGCCTAGAAATAGGGTGACAAGATTTTGCCGGATTAGGGTGAAACCTAATAAGGGGATCCATAGATCGAGTTAATGCACCCTAGAATGTTAATTAGAGAAAAGTATCGGTTATTCAATCTAGGGATTAGACGTTATTAGTCTTGAATAGGGATAATAACATAACTTAGGGATCTCTACGCAACAAGTTGAATGAATACATCGTCTCATTCGGAGCCAGAATAACAAGTAAAGTCTAGGTGGATTTATCCTTAGGTATTGTCTTAAGTCAATCGATTTTTCCCAAAAGCAATTCCCCAATTATTTTCTCTGTGAGTTCTTAGTTTAGATAATTAGTTAATTAAAACAAAACCTCTTTATTCTTAGGCTAGATAATAAAAAGACAGTCATTACTAGTACTTTTAGTTCCTTTGGGTTCGACAATCTGGTCTTGCTAAAACTATACTACAGTTCGATAGGTACACTTGCCTACATCGCGATAATAGTTAGTTCAAGAACGAGTAATTATAAATATTTAAAACTTATCACGAAACCTCGCAATCAGGTTTTTGGAGCCGCTGCTGGGGATCGAACCTGGGAACACTCAATTTTTATTACTTTAGCCATTTATTTTTCTTGCAATTTAATTTAATTTAATTTAATTATTAATATTACTAATTAATTTACTTTTTCTTTTTCTTGACAGGTTTTTATAGTTTATGACTAGAAGAAACTCGTTAGGACCATTACTTTTTGACGAAGAAATCAATCGCACAGTTTGTAGAAACCAAAGAAAAATAAGGCGAAGCTTAAGATACACAGAGAACGAGCAAGAAGATGATACTCAACTCCCAACCGAAGAGATGGCTAAAAACCAAGGCAATCAGCTACCTCCTGCAATTGTGGCTAATCAAAATCCTGCTCCACGTACTATATATGACTATGCTAAACTTTCTTTAACAGGAACTGAGTCAAGTATAGTTAGACCTGCTATTGCTGCGAATAATTTCGAACTGAAACCTAACACAATTCAGATGATACAACAGTTTGTTCAGTTTGATAGTTTGTAGGATAAAGATCCTAACACTCACTTGGCAAATTTTCTAGAGTTTTGCAACACTTTCAAAATTAATGGTGTTTCGATGATGCCATTCGCCTTCGGTTATTCTGTTTTTCATTGAGAAACAAAGCTAAACAGTGGTTGAACTCATTACCACAAGGGTCCATCACTACTTGGGAACAAATTACCGAAAAATTTCTACTAAAATATTTTTCGCCGGCTAAAACGGCTAAGTTACGTAATGATATCTCTTCTTTTGTGCAGATGGACTTAGAAACACTTTACGGTGCATGGGAGAGATACAAGGATCTATTACGAAGGTGCCCTCACCATGGGTTACCTCTATGGCTGCAAGTTTAAACGTTTTACAATGGTGTGAATCCCTCGACAAGACAGATGATTGACGCAATTGCTGGAGGAACCATGAACAACAAAACACCTGAAGAGGCTTATGAATTCATTGAAGAAATGTCGCTGAATAACTATCATTGGCAAGTCATGAGGACTAACCCAACAAAAACAGCCGGCGTTTATAACGTCGACTTAGTTACTATGCTATCAAATTAGGTAGAACTTTTCAATAAAAAGATTGATGGTTTACTTGGTTCTACACAGGTACATCCAGTAATGAGGTGTGACTCAAGTGGAGGAGGTGTGCACACAGAATATCAATCCTTCAATCCTACAACCAAAGAGGAACAAGTCAACTATATGGGTAACAATAACTTTAGATCTCAAAATAACCCATACAGTAATACTTATAATGCAGGTTGGAGGAACCACCTAAATTTCTCCTGAGGTGGTCAAGGGAATCAAAAGCCACAAACTCCTCAGGGTTTTCAACAGCCACCTTATCAACAAGAGAAGAAAATGAACCTTGAAGAAATGCTCTCCAAATTCATCTCGGTATCAGAAATCATTTCCAAAATACCGAGACAGCACTTAAAAATCAACAAGCATTGATCCAAGGGCTCGAAACTCAGATAGGTCAGCTATCCAAACAAATCTCTGAAGGACCACAAGGTAGCTTACCAAGTAATACTGAACCTAAACCAAAGGAACACCTCAACGTAATTAGTACTCAAGATAAGGAAGGATTCATTGCGCCTGAGCCAGAATTGATGCAAGAAACTGTGGTGAGCAAAGGTAAAAGTAAGGTAAGTCATAACAAAATGGTGAATAAAGAATATAGACCTCGTGTCCCATACCCTAACGTAACAAGGAAAGACCACTCAGACGAACAATTCAGTAAATTCCTCAAACTTATGAAAAAATTACATATTAACTTACCGTTTATTGAAGCTCTGTCGCAGATGCCAAATGCAATGAAATTTTTAAAAGAGCTTTTAGTAAATAAACGGAAGTTGCACGAAGCGTCACATGTGAAGCTAAATGCAGTCTGCTCAACTATTCTACAGAATAAGCTACCCCACAAATTGAAAAATCCAGGGAGTTACAATTCCTTGCCTAATTGGTAGTTTAGATATAAGTCATGCATTAGCTGATTTAGGGGCTAGTATTAACGTCATGCCTTACAAAATGTTTAAGCAACTAGGTCTTGGGAAATCTAAACAAACTAGGATGAGCATTCAATTGGCAGATAAAACTATAAGATTTCCTAGGGGTATTATTGAAGATGTACTAGTGAAAGTAGATAAGTTCATATTTCCCATTGATTTCATTGTTCTAGACATAGAGGAGGATAATAACACCCCTTTGATTTTAGGGAGGTGCTTTTTAGCAACTGCTAAAACAATTATTGATGTTGGCACAAGTGAGCTTACACTTCATGTGGGAGATGAAACGATCACCTTTCAAGCTCGTAATTCTGGCATCACATCGAACATTGAAGGTAATGGTCCACACCAATCTACTAAAACTGACAATATGACTTTGCAAAAATTGAGCTTCAAAGAAGTTCAAGAGCCATGTTCCAAAAATGATAGAGGACACATTCATGAAGAACGAAGGCTATGGATAGAGGAGCTAGACGAATGGCGAGCACATAAACTGAGAACACACGATAAACCAAAATTACGCCAGAATGAGTTCGATACCTCCCCAAATTTACTTAAGGTCGGTCATAAGGTCTTATTAGATGTGGCAGATCCCCACATTGTCACTACCACACCGAATGAGGAAATCCCTCTTACGGTACACAGTATTTTTCCATTCGGTATGGTGAATGTGAGTGATCCCAAGTTCGGCAATTTTAAGGTAAACAACACCCAATTAAAACCTTATTTTGAAAAGATTGATAGCAAGAATGAGGAGTATAAACTCCTCAAACCACCATGACCATTTACTGAAGAGGTAAGTCAAGCTTAGACTATAAATAAGCGCTTCTCGGGAGGGAGCCCGAGTACTAACATTATTAATTTCTTTAAATTTTGGTATTTAACTCCTAACCTACTAATAGAGATCTTGAATACAGGTGTTTCCACAGAGACACGACCAAGCACACGGGTGTGCTTAAGGCCGTGTGAAAATAGAGCAAAAGATTTCCCCAACACAGGCTACGATTAAATGCCACAGCCGTGCGATATGACCGTGGTCGAGCTTGCCAAAACAACACGGGTGTGCGACACACCCGTGTGGAAGAATCGTGGTCGAGCCTGCCAAAACGGCATGGGCGTTCGACACACCCGTGTGGAACACCTGTGGTCGAACTTGTTAAATTAACAAGGGCGTGGAGCTTGCACACACGGGCTTGGGAGAAGCGAACGAAGCTAGACACGACCATGCGACACGACCATGTGAACCCACATGCTCGAGGAACACGAGTATGTACTAAATGTCAGACGCGCCCAAATTTGAAATTCGTGAATCACACGGGCTAAAATTGGAGAACACAGGCGTGTGCCATGGCCATGTACCCCAAAATCTATAAATACCCTACACTATTCACTTTCTTCTCCATTCAAAAACCCTAACCCTAGCCGCTGCAACTCCACACGGCCCCTTGCCATGCCCATGCGCCGCCTCAACTTCATTTTTAAAGCTCAATCTTTCACCCTTAGCGTTTGTTTACTCCTTTAACTTTTATTTTACTCATTATTAATGCTTATTATTACAATAATCTCCATTACTTTTGAACTAGTTTTTATTTTTGTTCATTACTTTATCAGTTAGTTTCCATTTTTAGGTTCTTTATTATACATTTCAAATTAAATCAAATTGTTAGACACACCTTATATCCATGACATTACTATGCTTATTTTCATGCTATTATCATGCCAATGTCTATCATTTAAATTGGATTCCTAGGTTAGTTACCATACAATTTATGTTAAATTGAGACTAGGAAAACCTTATACCCATTACATTTCTATTCTCATTCTCATTATTAATGTGGTTGAGTTTGCTTCATATTAGTAGTCTTGGTTGAAATAGTTTACTTCCCCCTCGAATATGTTTACCTATTATTATTATTATTATTTATATTACAAGCCTTCAATGTCATCTTCAAGACGAAAGAAAACCGTCGTACCAGCCTCAAAGAAGAGGAAGGGAGCGTCATCCTCAGCGGGTCCAACTGTGAAAATTGGTCACCCTCTCCTACAGTTTCGACGAGGGACCTAAGAAGAGCTCTTCCAAATACTTAAGGCCCGACCTTTAGCAGCGGGCCGCTGCATCCACTGGGCTACTGTAGAACAAATCCAGATGGCTAATGCGATTCAGGCTCTCTTAACCACCGACCCGTGGGAGCTGTTTTTCGAGATTATCGAGCTGACATACATGATAGAACTCTGCACAACGTTCCATCTCCAGACCGTAATGACAAGGTACAATGATCCTGGCACGGTCCAATTTTGCCTAGGTGGATTAATCTGCCAGCTAAGCGTCCTAGAGTTTGGTGCTGCACTAGGCCTATATACGGAGGAGTTTAGGGAGGAGAATGAACTACATGCTCTCAGTCGCCACATACATTTCTCTCCCTCAAAATGTTGGAACACGTTGGCCCCTAGCACGGCCTCGTACAATCCTAGCTGTTCCAAGGCATCAATTCTCCCACCATCCCTGAGGTACTTACACGCTATTTTAGCTCACACGATTACAGGGAGGTGAGAGAGCACTGACGTCGTCAACACCCACGAAGTCTACTTCTTATGGTGCATGTTGCAACGGTACATCATCGACCATGCCTATTTCATCGCCCTTGCGATTCAGCACTAGTCGGAGCGGCATCGGAAGGGGGTCATCTCCATTGGCCCCTACATGACTAGGCTAGAGCGACACTTCAGGCTTCTCAGCACCACGGCCCAAGAATCATCCCTCACCCTCATTGACCAGATGTCTCCACAAGGCATTTCGAGCATGCTTAGCATGAGGATGATCGAGAGGCGCCGAGGAACCTACCCTCCCCAGTATCATCTCGCTCAATCTACCGAGGAGGAGGCCTACGAGGACACTTCTGATGATGTCCCTCCACAGCACGAGGAACCACCGACTCAGCCACCACCACCCTCTCGTCCAGTTCATGCGGCAGCTTCATATGTTGACGTCTCTAAGTGCCTCACCCGATTCGAACAGCAGTGTTTTCAACGATTTGACAACATTGATGCTACTCTACAGTAGATTTGTCAACACCTCCACATCTCATCACCAGTCCCACCTCGCGAACCATCCAACGATGAAGATGTTTAGAAATATTTATTTATTATTTTATGTTTATAATTTTTATTGAAACTACTTTTTATTTTTGTTAGATTTTAGAATTTTATTTTTAATTATTAATTTTGGTTATTTCTTTTCGAGTACTTATTCTTCCTAATATCCCTTAAAAAGTTCTTGATTTTATCACAGTTATATAGAGCTCTTAAGCTCATCATCACATAGGAACTAAAACTCCATCGGGAAAGGTTCTCCACGACTACCATGTCCTGCTCGACCACGACCATAGCTACCACTAGATATAATATTCTTTTGGCGCAGGACTTATGGACTAATGAACCTCTATGACCGCTAGAGTATCCTCCTCCACTCTCAAACCAATTACTCTCCAAAACTCTAGTTCAAGGAATTCATCATACAGGAAGTTTCACTTCTCTCCCTATCTTATTTTTATTTTATAATACCTATCTTTGTACATTGAGGGCAATGCACATTTTAAGTGTGGGGGGAGGCATTCATTTCATTATCAAAAAAATCCCTGAATGGCTGCCTTGTTCTCTTAAAAAGCTCTCATATTATATTTAAGATAAATTTTAATTGTTCTATGATTTTGATTGATATATCTTGAATTAAAACATAGGGATTTATGCATTGATTGTTTAAACTTTAAGACATTAGAGAATCAAGCATGATAAGTTGATTTTTAAGAATTTAAAATCTTAGGTTGTTTCCCCAAAGTTTGGGTATTATTTTGAATTAGAATTTACAAGTTTTTAACATCAAAAAGCCATAATTTTTGTGAGATTTTTGAGCCTTTTGAGCATCTTGTAATTCTTTCATGCTCACTTTTATTATTGCTTTGAGTGCGTCAGTATTGAACTGTTATTCTAGAACTTGCTTGATTATGCATGTCGAGGCCACACCATTTGATTTGATATATCAAAATGAATAAGGCACTTAGGATTAACCCACTCATGCCATGAAAAGTCTACCTCCACGATTAATCCCTAGTAAACCCCCTTGAGCCTAACAAGCCATTTCTTGTATTAACCTTAATATTAACCCTTAACCCATTACTGTTGAAATCCTCTAAATTAATCCCTATTTTTGTCGAGATTTGAATTGAATAAATTGTTTAGCTATGTCTTGTTCTTAATAGTTAGTCTATGTTATGTAACTTGTTCTTAAAAAATAAAACTATGTATGCATATCTGTAATTTCATATTCTGAGAGAAGCTCTATTGTACACAAGTGAAGATTAACTCTTTTTCTAGTTAGGAAATTTTTCAATTCAATCTCGATTCTAACCCTTTCTTTCAGCTTGTGACCACACCCCCTAACCAAGCCTCACTACAACCCTCTAAAGACCTTTTGATTGATGTATCATCTTAAATTATAATAGTAGAGATTTGATTTTCATGCAAGCCTATGGTAATGACTTTTCATTATTGACTATTGAGTGCTTCATTTATTGTCCTTAAACACCTCGAGTGATTTGAGTGAACCTTTAATGAGGATGTGAAACTCTATGATATTCTGAATCAAAGGTAATTACTTAGATGAAGGGAAGCACCTAAGTTTGCATGACTAAATATTCAACTTGGAATGTTTGAAACTTTTATGTTCTTTTAGTTGAATTCTCAATGTATGATTACCTATGGATTAATTTGAGATATTATCAATAGAAATTATAAGTTGAGGAGAATTTATTTTGATTATGAGTTGAGAATTTTGCTTGAGGACAAGCAAATGCTTAAGTGTGGGGGTATTTGATAAACTATAAATTATACATATTTTTACCCCATGTTTAATGCATTTTGTGGATGATTTCTCATTAGAATTGGTGAATTCGATGCTCCTAATGCTTTAATTTAATGTTTTATACTTAGAAGAGCATAGGAGAGCGAAAGGAACGAGAAACGGGCCAAAAACAGAGAAAATGGGCCAAAGTACGAACTCAACATAGCCTGGGCTTCCTCACATGGGTAGCCCACACGGCTATTTCAAATTGGTAGAATCGAAGCACGATTCACACGGGCAAACCACACGGCCGTGTCAATTTGACAGGCTTGAATACGACCTGAAGTAATTGTACACGGGCGTGTCACACGAGCGTGTCCCTGTCGAGCCCAAGTTGAGTCCAATTTGAGAAAGGCCACTTTTGAGGGCTCATAGGCATTCAAAAGCCTATAAATACACCATAGAATAGGAGAAAATGGAGATGGAGAATAGGGGGTAAGGAATTACTCCAAGGAAGCCGATTGATCCATCGCAGAAGCCGAATTCATCATCAAGGCTAAAGATCTCTCCTTAATTTCCCTTCAGGAATTTTGGGTTTTCTTTATGTTTTGTATTTTTTATTCTTCTAAGATGTTTTCTTATTTAGTTATGAACTAAAACCCCTAAATACCTAAGGGGAATGAAACCTAAGACGAATCTTGTGATTATTTTCTGAATCATATGATAAATATTTAACTTGTTCTTAATTATGTGTTCTTAATTCTTGTTTTGATATCCCAGGATACTGATTTAAGACATGCTCTTATCCAGAGGAGGAATAGACCCTGTCTAAGAGTACTTTTTTCATAATTAAGTGGAGTTGATTGCGCGCCTAGAAATAGGGTGACAAGAGTTATTCGGATTAGGGTGAAACCTAATAAGGGGATCCATAGATCGAGTTAATGCACCCTAAAATGTTAATTAGAGAAAAGTCTCGATTATTTATTCTAGGGATTAGACATTATTAGTCTTGACTGGGGATAATAACATAACTTAGGGATCTCTATGGAACAAGTTGAATGAATACATCGTCCGATTCGGAGCCAGAATAACAAGTAAAGTCTAAGTGGATTTGTAATTAGGTATTGTCTTAAGTCAATCGATTTTTCCCAAAAGCAATTCCCCAATTCTTTTCTCTTTGATTTCTTAGTTTAGATAATTAGTTAATTTAAACAAAACTTCTTTATTCTTAGGCCAGATAATAAAAAGACAGTCATTACTAGTACTTTTAGTTCCTTTGGGTTCGACAATCCGGTTTTGCTAAAACTATACTAATGTTCGATAGGTACACTTGCCTACATCGCGATAATAGTTAGTTCAAGAAAAGTAATTATAAATATTTAAAACCTATCACGAAACCTTGCGATCATCCATGATATATATGCATGCCTGTGTGAAAATATTGATGAGAAATTTTACTGACAAAGTGTCCAATTGAATTATTAGGACTAAATAGCAATATGTGAAAAACATGTGTTCTAGTTGATTTAAGGGCTTAATTGTGAAGATATTTGAAATTTGAAGTCCTTATTTGGCAATTAGACCATTATATGTCATTATGGACAAAAATGGACATAAGAGCGATAAAATATCAAAGTTATAATGGAAGGCCATTTTGGTCCATTGGTTAATAAAAGAATTAAAAGGGAAAAAATAGTAAAAATTTGTGTCCATCTTCATCCTCCTTGGCCAAATTTCACAAGAATCCATAGCTAGGGTTTCTTTCATCTTTCAAGCTCAAAGTAAGTGCATTTTAGCCCTGTTTTTAATGTTCTTTATAATTTTGAAATCCTCTAGCTCGATTTAGCTATTTCTACCTTTAATTTGAGCTAGGGTTCATGTTCAAAAACATACCCATGAATGAAATGCTTGTGCTTTGATGTATAATAGAAGAATATGGAGGTTTAAGGTGTGATAAACAACTTTTACTAGGTGGTTTTTGGTGAAATTGATAAAAGGGACCTAATTGTAAAAGTTGTAGAAACTATGTGTAAATGTGTGAATAAAAGAAAAATGTGGGTTGCTATAAGAGGGAAAATGATTCGGCTAGGCTTGAATAATAAGAAAAATGGGTACTTTTCATTTTACGAGCATAAGGGCAATTTTATAATTTTGTAAAATTTTAAGGGTAAAATTGTAATTTTGCCATATCGTGATTTTTGGATTGAAATGAATAATGCATGTATTAAATAAGCTAAATGTGCTATTATAGATTAAAAGGGATGAGGGATAGACCTTGACCGAGGAAAAGGCAAGGTTGTGGACTAAATCGCAAATTTGCCATATTTTGCATCGAGGTAAGTTATGTGTAAGTAATTCAACAACTCCAATATTACGTATTTAATTTTTGATATTATATGATACATGTATGTATGCTTTAATAAAATTGACTTGTGATGATCTAATGGACGTTTAGTGATAGCCTCATGTCTCGGAAGCCCAAGTGACCCAAAGGAATACTTAGGACTTGGATGTCGTGACACCGTGCTAAATGTGCCTGTGTAAGACCATGTCTGGGACATGTCATCAATGATGATTTATGTGCCTTTGTAAGACCATGTCTGAGACATGGCATGAGCAATGATATATGTGCCTGTGTAAGACAATATCTGGGACATGGCATCGGTAATAATATATGTGCCTGTGTAAGACAATATCTGGGACATGGCATCGGTAATAATATATGTGCCTATGTAAGACCATGTCTGGGACATGGCATCAGCGACGATATATGTGCCAGTGTAAGACCTTGTTTGGGACATGGCATCGGTGATGATATGTGTGCCAGTGTAAGACCATGTTTGGGACATGGCATCAACGATGATATGTGTGCCAGTGTAAGACCATGTCTAAACATGGCATCGGTAATGATATGTGGATTCATGTAAGACCATGTTGGGGACATGGAATTGGTACTTTAATTGGTGTATGACTATCCCGAGTGTCCCTTAGTGTTTCGGTGGTTCAATGGGCCATTTAAGATGTTGGGTTAAGAAGAGTGATATGAGTAAGAATGTACGGTACAGGTATGTACGTAAACCTCAGGAGTATTGAACTCGATTCATGATGGGAAATTTAGCATGAGTAGAAAGGAATAAGATAAGCTTGATGTTTAAAGACATTTAATATCCACTTTGACTAAGTTCATCTGTGTAGTACGATATTGTGGTGATAATTGATAATATGTTTAATCCATGAATATCTTGACTTATGTTGTTATTTATTTACATGCAATTTACTAGGCCCTATGCTTACCCTTCCCTCTTTTTCCCTTTTCTTTTAGCATCGTCAAGCTAGCTCGGGGATCGTGGACATCGGATCTTGAGTCACACTATCAACAAATCTTTTGGGGTATAATTAGTATACTACATTTAAGTATGGCATGTATAGGAGACTTAGTATTTTGTTATATGTATCATATTTGTTAGCCAAAGTGATGGCTCCTTTTGGTATATTATTCCATTTTGTATATAGCCATGAAATATGGCTCATATTGATTATTGGGTTGAAATCCCTAAATATTGTTACATGCATGAGATGTGTTATTGCTTTTGTGGTGTGTGTCAAATGGTTGATAAAATGTGGAATTTATGTTTGATGGATAAATGATGCCAATTGGTATGGTCACTATATTAATAAAGGTAAAGAAATGTATTGAATGAACTTAACAAGTCAAGGAGTCCTAATTAGATAAACTTGATATGAATTTATCATGCATGAGTTAAATTTATGGATGTCTAAGTAACCCTTTTATGCCATGTTAACCACCATTGGCATATGAGTGTGTGTTGAGGTTGTTAAAGGTGACAAGAGGGCTGGGAAAATAGCCTCAAAGTTGTCCACGAGGGTAGATACTTGGGCATGTGTCTAGGCTGTGTGTGACACACGGTCAGCCCCATGGCCGTGTAGTTTGGGCTTGTGGAGGACACAACCTTAAGACATGGGCGTGTGCCTAAGCTGTGTGAAGTGTGCACCTTAAATGTGGAAATTAAATTTGCCACACAGCTGTAATCTGACTTCCTGTACGTTCCCAAAAACAAAGGTATCAATTTTTAAGCTCAACTATCGATACCCCTGCTCTAGACCTCGAAAATACAACATACATAAGCAAATAACTCATTCCACTTTAGTTTCCAAAATTCATGCATCAAATACATAGACAAATAATTATCCAATGGCTAAATTCAACAATTCAAAACATGAAAAACATGTTTGAGTTAGAAATACCATGCCATCATCAATGTTTATAAACCTAAACATAATCATAACTCTTAAACCTTATAAACAAAAGTAATAACCAACAAAATGTATAGAAAATAACATGTCTATAAACAAGTCTACCACATTGTCATTTTCCCCGAAACGTAA
Organism: Gossypium arboreum; assembly: GCF_025698485.1. Classification (NCBI taxonomy): domain Eukaryota; kingdom Viridiplantae; phylum Streptophyta; class Magnoliopsida; order Malvales; family Malvaceae; genus Gossypium; species Gossypium arboreum. The sequence goes on from NC_069079.1 coordinate 99,671,341, forward strand.
ATAAATAAAGAACACATACGAATAACCAATAGACTTCCATGGATCAACTCTCAGAAACTCCACCGCCCACATCGGCACACAACTAATCTACAATAAGTAAAGAAGGGAGTGGATGAGCTTAACAAGCTCAGTGAATGATTAGAATAACCACATTGCAAACATATCATCATGCATCCACAAGACAACCATATATAAGTACGATTACAAAAGTCTTATGTTTAGTATCATATAGCTCTTGTTCATGCAAAATATATTAGTTCATTTATATAGCATTTTCACTCATGTGAACACATATCATGCAACACATTCAATCAAGCTTATATCACATTTCACACAAGTCCTATATAATAAATTTGGACTTGAGGTATGAAACATAAAGTGAGCACTATCATCATTCATCGAATACACAAATGTCCAACACACCTCATAGACTCATAGAGTCAAACATGTCCCAAAAGAAAACCATATAGCTAACACTCTCATTATTTCCCCTACATATCCCATTGAAGGGAACCTAGCTCACATTCCCTTATCTCTCCAACATGTCCCAGGGCCTCAACGCCTAAAATCACTATACATATAGGTAAGTACCCACAATCCTATGGCATGCCAGCTGTATCCAATTGTTTCAAAATTACAAGGCCAAAATATCTAAAATCAAACACATAACACTTACAGATTATCCATGCATTATCACTGCCTGTTAACATCTTTTGCAAAAACACTATCGCTGTCATATAACATGTATATATATATCATGTAGATATTTTCACTTTTCAATAGTTACCATATCTATATATCTCAAGTTATAGCATCTCATCAACATGCACAATTTCATAATCCTATAAACACATAAATCACAACATAATTATAGGTACAAGAAAACTTACACTCAGAATTTAGAGCAGGGGTTTAGGCTACTACTAAATTCCTAAATAACACATGACTCGAGTCTACGAGCAGTGATTCCAAACACTCACCCTTATGTTTTCGTTGAAAATTCAAACGTTCAAACTAGCTCTTAACTTGTAGAAGGCTCTAATGAATCCGAGGCTTTACACACAACAACCATACAATATTCACTTACAATCAGATAGTAGCCAAGGACTCACTTAAACCAACTAAAATATCAACCTGTTCTAAGTTCTCATGTAACTAAAAAATTTAACATAACAAACTTAGAATGCTCATAACTCGGCCTACACTTAATCTAATTAGTCATCTACGCCTAATCTTTAACCCTTAAACCACGAAAAACTACCCAATTTATGGTATAAAAAATTTTCGACATCTTTTTTGGAAAATTTCAAAAAATTCAATTAAATGTAAGAAATCATTAATGAAACTTCAAGCTAAGTTTAGAAACCTTCTAATCGTGACAAAACGAGTTAAAAAAACACTTCAAAACCATATTTTTACTCAAAATCCCGAAATCCACCATTAATGTCCCAATTTTCAACTTTTATTAAAAACTTTTGATTCAATGGCTAATACTTCAATTTTAAGGAATAGATATCATAAAAAACTTATAAGAATTCAAAACATTAACTTTGATAGAAGATTAAATTAGTTTTGATGCAAATTTGAAAAACCCACGTTTGGAAAAGATGATGAAATCTGTGGAGTTTTTGAATGTTTTTCTTGGAGTTTTAGGAAGGTTTAATGCTTAGGAATGATATGAAATCAAAGTATTATGGTTTTGGAATCAAAAATCAATTTGTATGGTGAAGGAAAAGCAAGGGACAACAACTTTAAAGAGAAGGGAAGAAGGTATCATGAAATATGCTAGGAGTGGGGGTTTTTATGTTGGGTTTTAAAATTTGGTAAAATTGCAACATAAATGCTAATAGTTTTGACTCTGTTACAAATCAATCATTTTTCTAAAATTAAGGATTTCCAAACCATATTTTCAAAAAAAAATTTAACAGCTAAGATGCCATAGTAGAATATAATTTTGGTTTACCATGCTACGAAATTCTGAGCACTCTAAGGCTAAAATTCCTAAAATACTCTTAAAAATCATTGGCCCTATTTTGGGGTGTTACAGGCCTGTTCACATGAGCTGTGGGTTGGATGTTAAGCTACACGATGCTGCTCACATGAGCTGTGGAGAATCTGTAACAAATGCAGGGCCTCAACCATCGATATGACATCCAAGAGTAGCACCCAAATTTGTGTAACTCTACTGACATTTCATTTGTATCCTAAGCACTCACAAGGTTAAAACAAAGCCATTTTTTTTATCCAAATCATATAATTATTTACACATTATTTCATTATGAGCACTTAACAATAAAATTTCCATTTTCAATCATGACATTCAAATTTAGCTAACATTATAATTTAATGCAAATTATTAATTATCACAAAACAATCATTTTGAGTTATACATAACACAAATACTAATCAACTTTTTACCAAAAACATCAATTAATATACATAATCAATATATGAACTTACCTAGAAAAAAAGGGTTACGAATACGATACTGACGACTAATCCTCTAACTTAGCTTTTCCATGGTTTGAGTTCAATTGATTTGTTTCTTGATATAAATAATATTTTTTACTCGATTAATCAATTCAATCTACTTAAATAATTAAACTTATATTATAGTCCCTAAACCCGAAACTTACAAATTAACCACTTTTAACTACAACCCATGCTAGCCGAATTTCTTAAGGCCTCTCTACATGCCATATTTATCATGTTTTCTAAACAATTTCATGAATTTTTACCATTTAAACAATTTAGTCCTTTAACATTAAAACACTAAGAACTACTTTACAAAATAGTCCTATTTAACAACCAAGTTTAATAATCCATCATCAAGCTTCAAAAACACCTCAAGCTCATCAATGGCATAATCTATAACATTTAAAACTTTACAAATTAACCCCCGGGTAAGATATATTAAACTAAAATAATCTCAAAAACATAAAAATCACTAAAAACAGATAAAAATTACATACCATGCACCAAGAAATAGCTTTAGTGTTAAGCTTCCTAAGACAACCATGGTATTTTCGGTTTTAAGGTGAAAAGAAAAGATGAAGATGATGATTGTTTCATCTTTTGTTTTATTTAATTTTTGTTTATTAATCAAATTACAAATTTTCCATTTAACAAATAATTAAATTTCATGTTAATAATCACTAAAATCGTCCAATAATAATGAAATAGGTAGATTTACCACCTAAAGCACTCAAATTAAATTACTAAAGTCAATTAACATCTTTAATTAATAGAAACTAACTTTTGCAGCTTTTATAAATTAGCCCTTGTTACTTAATTATCTATCTAAACATTAAAATTTCCCAGCCAAATTTTAATACAACCCTATAATAACTCTGTAAAAATTAAATAAATATTAAAATACTGACTCACTAGTCAAAATTGTGGTCTTGAAACCATTGTTTCCGACACCATTGAAAATTAGTTATTGTAGGTTCTATCAGGCAAAACATTATAATTGAATCTAAAAATTTGAAATCTAATGAGTTGAATTTGATAAAATAATTTTATACGTAATTCACTTCATATGGTACAAATTTCCGAATAGATGATAGAATGTGACATTAAGATGAGTTATATGAAATTGGTTCATATTGTTGTGAATTATGTTTATAATGTTTGATATGTATGAACAATTATGCTTACCTTGTTATTTGAGTTCCATGTTCTAGCCAAAATCATGTCAAAACTAATATAGTCTTCGACTCTACTCATAAATTTTCCAGTAATAGATCTTTCACAACGAGATCTATCTTATACAGTAACGGTATATAAGGATGAGGATTAATTGGGCAGCTGGCCCGGTTAGTCCGTTCTTTGCAAGAGTCGAAGCATAATCTTTTTGCCTTTTAAATAGGATTTTCCCCGCTTAATGGATAAGCATTTGCTACCAATGGGGAATTTTTTCTCATCTTAAATTCTAAGATTGGATTTGCGCCAATGGAAACCATAAATTTCATACACAATAGAAGGTATGGTAGATCTATCTTTTTTAGATAGTGAACGGACGAACCCCATTCTATTCATTGGTACAGATCGTTGATGCTGAAAAAGTTGTTTCTTTTTTCTCAGCCCATGATCTGAACAAGTCGCACATACACCCTAGTACATGTTCCTCGGCGCTGAGGACATCCCCCAAGAGCAGGGGATTTCGTGACATTTCTAATTGGCTGTCTTGCATTTCTAATAAGTTGTTTAATAGTTGGGAAGAAGTCCTATTTCCGTTCCTATGATATAGAATCAAAATATTATTTCTATTCTTTTCTTTCTTCCTATTTCTTTTATTTCCATTTATTTTATATTTTACTAGAATAACTAGAATAAATAATAATAAAAACTATGGATTTTGCACAATCCATTTTTATGTTATTTATGTTATGACTAAGTCCTTTTGTCGAATCCTGTCTATCAAAAATCCTATAACACAAGTCTTCTGACAAAAGGTGGCAAGGCCCTAATTTTCAGGATTTTTTAGGCTCCTATCTTGTAATCCTATCTTGATTACGCCCAATTCCCCTATAAAAAAATGAAATTCTAAATTATTAAATTAATAATTTATTTTAATTATGAACTTACTAAGCATTTAAATGCTTACTCTAGTTGTTTCTCCTACTTGTAGATCATCAACTTGTAGAACTCACCAAGTCAGATCAACGTAAATCATACGCTATCATCGAGATGGTAGAATTCTGCACACTTTGAGTTTAGTATTGTGGCATGTATATAAAGCATATGGTTTTGTAAATCGTCTCTTTCTTGATGTGGATTTCATGGTTGAATTTGTGGCTAACATTGAACTTGCATGATAAGCTTGGTATATAACTTATTTGATGCATGGTTTTGGGTCATGTTTGCTGCCATTAGATGTGATGATTTTAAGCTTGTATAAGTTAGATATATTAAGGGTTGCATAGTGAAGTAATTTGGCAAGTTGGGGAAAGGTTTGAAAATAGTTATGTTTTGGTCATGATTTTTTATGCCATTGGAATGATTATTTTCAAAAATGTTATAGGCTTAAATTGGCATGGATTGGCATGATTTGTATTGGTAACATCGGTATTCATCGGTGAACTAAAACTGTTTTTGTTGGAAGCATGAAATATGTACCAAATGTGATTCTTGCCAAAACAGGGGCGATGTCGTGACAATAAGTCCCCAACTTCGCAACATAGATTAATGATGAGTGATGTCACGACATCGAGAATTCTGATGTCGCGATCTAAGGACCTTGATGTCATGACTTCAACTTGCAGATTTTAAAAACTTTTCAATTAAGTCCTTAACTGACCTCAGGTTAGTAAAAGAGCTTTTGTAAGTTTGTATAAGACTTAGAATTGATTTTACATCATATTGAAATGTGTTTTATTCTAGCAATGTAACACCCTAAACCCGACCAAGACGTTATGGCCAAATCTAGAAATGTTACGAAGAAAAGTTATAAATCTGACTTTTTCTCTATGAAACCATCGTATATCTTTTTTACTAAAAGAGGCCACTTTATAAAATCATGTTGTTATACTTATTAATTAAAACCATCAATAGTTTACATTTTCAAAATAAATCAAATAATTTGCAGCGGAAGTTCTTAAGACGTTATTTTTGGAAAACCAAGTTTGTTTTCTCGAAAACAGTTGATTGCACAAAACAATTGTTTTCATAAAGTCGTTTTATCAAACATCATGCTAGAAATCCCAAATTAAAATCCAAATCCAAAATAAAACCCAAAAGTCTACAGAGTCCAAAATTTACAAAAGCTCCTAACCCAGAATTTTAATTAAGTTTAATTTAAGTAAAAGTAGTTTACGGAATAATGGACGTAATCGAGCTCCCATTGCACTGACCTGCCTAAGCCTGTGGGTTACCTGAAAGTGACAGAGAAACAGATAGTGAGATTTATAACTCAATGTGTAACTAACAGAAACAGAATTACAGACTGAATACATAACAAAACAGTTACTGACGAATGTCTCATGTAGAATCAGAGTCACATGCAAATTAAAATCCTACCCCCGTCTGCTTCACACCATCTCCAACCATCCCAACACACCATGTAGGGTATAAAACACCCACCTAGCCCTACACACCACTTAGTGTCTTTACGACACTTTTCAGAAAAATTGCAACAGCGCTACCAGTATAATAGTGAGTTAACGCCTCACACAGAACACTTCCTCCACATAATACATAACCTGCCCCATAACCAGATACAAACATATTTTTAGATATAACAGATTAACAGGTGCCAGAATATATATAAATACAGTGCATGCTCGAATAACAGATATTTAACATGCTTATACATAATATATCAAACACATCGCATCATATTACATGCATTTAGGCATTATTTACGTTGAATTCATATTAACATAATAGCATATTTCATGCTTTAAAGCTTATATAACACTTACCAACCACACGGATGGCCCACAGTCGATCGTGACGACATATATGGCCTTAGGGAAAAATTCTAAAATTTGGGTGTGGCCCACACGGCCTAAAATTGTAACAGTCCATTTTTTTCAAATTATTTTATTATTATTTTAATGTCTACAGTATGATAGTATGATTGTGAGAAATTTTCATTTAGAAAATTTTAACGTTTGAATGGTTAATTTGATAAAAAAAGATTAAATTGTGTAAAGTGTAAAAGTGATGTTTTAATAGCTAAAAGTACTATTTGGTTATTAAATTAAATAGATGACGAGAGTATGGGATAATTAGGCCATTGGTTGTTCAAATGGACATTTATGGACATTACTTATATAAGTTTTAATGTATTAGTAAAGGGTAATTTAGTAACTAGTGTAATAAACTAAAATAATTAAATAAAATCACTATTTTATGTTCATCTTCTTCTTCTTCAACCGATTCTAACCTAGAGAAAACCATGGATATATTCGGCCAAGCTTCTTATCTCAATTGCTGAGTAAATTTTGTCTTGTTTTTAATGATTTATATGTTTTTAAGACCGTCGCAACTTAGTCTAGCTAGCCCAAGGACTATTTTGCAAAACTATTGAAGGTTTAGGGTTTTTCCATTGATGAATATATTTGTGTTTTGATGTTTGATGATAGAAAATGCATGCTTGTTGTTAGATAACAACATTTGTAAATTGATTTTTGACAAAATTGTCAATTAGGGGTTAAATTATGAAATGTGTAAATTTTGTAGTTAAATTGTGAAATAAATGAAAAATATGGACTACTAGGGACTTAATTGAAATTCGACTATCATGGGTTTTGGTTGAATTGCATAAATTTGTGTTTTTATGAGATAAGGACTAAATTGTAAAAAATGTGAAATATTAGGGGCAAATGTGTAAAATTACCTTAATGTATATTTTGGACTAAATTGAATAGAGAGATTATTATATAAGTTAATTTTGATTACATTTAGATCAAGAAAGGAAAAATACCGATTTAGATCGAGGAAAGAACAAAGTTTCAAATTAATCGACTTAATTCGTCGTTTTTAAATTCGAGGTAAGTTCGTATGTAATAAACAATATTATATTTTTGTTTTAAATACTTTGATATTGCATAAGTTATGAGTACGACTCTACGGACATGTTCGACGATGATTCGGCAAGTGAGAAATCCCGATTGAACCTTAGGAATAAATTAGGATATGAATGACATGTCATTAGGGGTTATGTGATTTGGGTGCTAGTCCGTACGTCCTACCGGTGGCTGAGTTATCTGCCATGTGCTGCAGATACTTGTCCGGTTGTGTGACAGCACTGTGTAGCTCTGTCATGACCATCATCTTGTGTGAGAATACCCATTGATAGCTCTAGTGTGAGCATTATATGTGATACGAGATTGAGATGGCTTGGGCTATATTTGTGGCACTTAGGGTGCAAGATTTCGGAATATTCTATAGTATTCCAATTGGTTCAACGGTTAAATCAATGATGTGGATGAGTGTGTATTTGATACGAGGTGGCATAAATATGTACATAAACCGTACAAGCACTAAATCGAAGAAACTTGTGAAATGTATAACAAAACTTGTGAATGGAAATTGTGGTAAGTTAATGGTTTAAATTGAGATATGTTATGATATGTTTCAATTGCTTAAATTGTGCATATTTGATAAGTTAAGTTTATCGCTATATGAACTTACTAAGCTTTATAGCTTACATTATTTAACTTTTTCGTGTTTTATAGTGAATTCGAAGCTAGCTCGGATTCGGGGATTATCAGAGACTTCATCACACTATCTAACTATCTCTTGGTACCTTTGAACTTAAGTATTTTAGTAATATGGCATGTATAGAATTATGGTCATTTTTGATATATAGATTGGTAAAGAATTTAGCCATTTGAATTGGGTTGTAAATGTCTAAAGTTTGGTTTTGTATACAGCCATGAGAGTTGGCTTATTTTGGTTGGTTTGGTTGTGTATACATATGTGCATAGGTTTTTGGTTATGTGTTTAATGATGGATATGTTATTCTTATTGATAATTGGTAATTAGGGATACAAATGGTTGAGATTTGAGTTTTTTTATATTTGTGAATTTAGGTAAAATAATGCATGTTTAGAAAATGACCATATTAATGATTTGAGAAAGTGAAATTTGGTATAAAATTGGATAGCACATTGTGAGATTGTATATCTTGTATTTGTTGGTGTTGGAAATGGTATGAAACATGCTTGGTTGAGGTTGATTGAATGCCTATTATATGCTATGTTTTGGTGCCATCTGGGTTGATATTGGTGTAAGCAAGTTTAGGTGGCAAAATGACTTAGTAAATAACCTATCTTCGTCTACACGGGCAGAGACACTGGCGTGTGTCTCAACCGTGTATGACACACAGTTAGGTTGCACGGCCATGTGTCCCCTAGTTTTGAATTAAAAACTTAATTCAGTATGCTCCGCACGGCCGATCACACGGACGTGTGACTTGGCCGTGTGGCATAAGTTAGTATACCCTACAGGCTTGGCACGGCCTAGCACACGGCTTGGCACACGGGCATGTGTGTTGGTCGTGTGACCTAAGTTAGAGAGTTACGCGGGGTCAGACATGGGCTGGTACACGGCCATGTGATCCCATATCGAGTGTCCAAACGGCCTATGACACGAGCGTGTCTTTGGCCATGTGAGACACACGACCAGGCCACACGGCCGTGTGTCCCTGTAGTTTAAAACTTTTTTTTAAGTTTCGTAAAGATCTCTTGATTATTGATTTAGTCTCGAACCACCCTGAATGCATGTTTTGGGCCTTGTAGGCTCATGTTAGGGACAATATGAATGATGTTGAATGATGATTACATGAAATTGAAATATGTATGTGAAATGTATGTTTGTTTGTGTTATAAGTTTGGTAATGCTCTGTAGCCCTATTCTAGAGTTGAATATGGGTGAGTGGTGTTATATTTATTGGTATTAGAGCTACAATTTAGTCGATTCTCGAATTAACGTAGCGTATGTGAGAGTCTAACTATAGATACCATTTATAACCTGATAGTGTGATATCTTCTGACAATTTAAAATGTGTTTTCATATAGCAAATGGATCTCAATCAAGTTGTAGATGATTATGTTGAAAGTAATGCGCCGACCTCGTAGCGCAATCTATGTCGAAACCCGTATCGGATAGCCAGGGAGGAGAGGCTAAAGAAGCCTTCTTTCAGATGATGATTAGGTGGTTTATGGAGTTTGTTCGAACAAATCCGGCTGCTCAACAACCTCCACCCCATCTAATCCCCAACCGGTTGCTGTAGCTCCTCAAGGTGTAGAGCTTTTACGATTGAATAAGCCTCCGGTTGAAAAGATATGAAAATACAGGGCTAAAGATTTTAAAGCTATTGTTGACGATGATTCTGAGAGAGCTGAGTTTTGGCTTTAAAACACTATCAGAGTATTTGATGAACTTTCTTGCACATCGGCTGAATGTTTAAAATGTGTCGTATCACTTCTGAGGGACACTGCGTATCAATAGTGGAATACTTTGGTATCTGTGGTACCGAGAGAAAGGGTCCCTGGGAATTTTTCCAAGTTGAGTTTAGAAATAAATATATCAATCAATGATTTATTGACCAAAAGCGTAAAGAGTTTCTGGAGCTAAAAAAGGCCGCATGTCTGTAATCGAGTATGAGAGAGAGTTTGTGAAACTCAGTAAGTATGCCCGAGAATGTGCTTCAACTGAGGTGATTATGTGCAAAAGAGTTGAAGATGGGCTAAACGAAGAAATCAGATTATTAGTTGGGATTCTAGAGTTGAAAGAATTTGTTGTGCTAGTTGATTGAGCTAGCAAAGTCGAAGAATTGGGAAAAGAAAAGAGAAAAGCTGATTTCAAGGCTAGAGATTCAAGAAAGAGATTGATGAGTAAACCATATCAATATTTGACAGAAGAAATTAAGAGATTCGTACACTCGTTCGAATGCTTCAATCAGGTATCCAAACAGAGATCGTGGAAAGCAACATTCAAGTCCTAAAACTCAAGCTACATTAGTATCAAGTGTTGGTAGTATAAGAAATAATAAACCCAAGTGCCAACAGTGTGGTCGATGACATTTTGGTTAGTGTTGAATGAATAGTAGAGGTTGTTTTAAATATGGTTCGCAAGATCATTTCATTCGAGATTGCCCTGAGTTAGCAGAGAAAGATAAATTCCAGAATGCAAGATTGAGTAACACAGCTTCTAGAGGGAGACCACCTAGAACTGCGAGAAATGTGACCAGTAGTAAAGGAATGATAAAGGATTAGACTGTGAGATCCGAGGCTCGAACGCCAACCAAAGCTTACACTATTCGCGCTTATGAAGATGCGTCATCACCAGATGTTATAACCAGTACATTTTCTCTTTATGACACTAGTGTAATGATTTGATTCATCCTGGATCGAATCATTCATGTATTTGTATGAATTTAGTGTCTAGTAAGAATTTGCCTATTGAGTCTACCAAGTTTGTGATTAAAGTGTCGAACCCTTAGGCAATCATGTTCAAGTTCATAAAGTTTGCAAGAACTGTCCTTTACTGATTCGAGGTTTTTTTTCTGGCTAATTTGATGCTACTACCGTTTGATTAGTTCGATTTAATTCTGGATATGGATTGGTTGATGCTACATGATGCAGTTGTGAATTATAGATGAAAAACTATTGAGTTGAAATGTCAGAATAGTGAAATCCTTCGAATTGAATCAGATAAGTAGAGTGGATTGCCTATTGTGATTTCTTCTATGTCAGCTCAGATATGTGTGAGAAAAGGTTGTGAAGCTTATCTTGCTTATGTATTGGATACAAAAGTGTTTTAATCAAATATTGAGTCAATGCCAGTAGTCAGTGAGTATCTGAATGTGTTTCCAGAATAGTTACCAGGGTTACCACTGATCATTGAGGTTGAGTTTGCTATTGACTTAGTATCGGGAACATCACCAATATCGATAGCTCCATACAGAGTGGCTCCGAAAGAATTGAAAGAGTTGAAATCTCAGTTGCAAAATTTAATAGATAGAGGTTTTGTATAACCTCATTTTTCACCCTGGGGTGCACCTGTGTTGTTCGTAAAGAAGAAAGACGGATCAATGAGACTTTGTATTGGTTATCATCAGCTCAACAAGGTTACCATAAAGAACAAGGATCTTTTGCCATGAATTGATGATTTGTTCAATCAGTTGAAAGGACCAATAGTGTTTTCAAAGATTGATTTGAGATCTAGCTATTATTAGTTGCGAGTGAAAGATTCAGATGTGCCGAAGACTACATTTAGAACAAGGTACAGACATTATGAATTTCTTGTTATGCCTTTCAGATTAACTAATGCTCCTGCAGTTTTTATGGATTTGATGAATCGAATTTTTAGACTGTATTTAGACAAATTTGTGGTTGTATTCATTGACGACATTTTGACCTATCCATGAGATGAGTTTGAGCATGTCGAGCATTTGAGGATTGTGTTACAAACCTTGATAGACAAGCAACTATTTGCTAAATTCAGCAAATATGAGTTTTCGCTCCGAGAAGTCATATTTTTGGGACATATTATTTTTGCGGAAGGAATACGAGTTGATTCGAGCAAGAATTCAGCAGTTGTTGATTGGAAGCCACCAAGAAATATGTCTAAAGTCAGAAGCTTTCTGGGATTCACTGGCTACTATCGATGTTTTGTTAAAGGATTCTCGATGATTGCGACACCAATGACTAGATTGCTACAGAAAGATTTGAGATTCGAGTGGTCTGAAAAATATCAACAGAGTTTTGGTCAATTGAAAGCATTACTAACTGAGGCACCAGTTTTGGTTCAACCTGAGTCAGGTAAAGAATTTGTGATTTTCAGTGACACGTCATTGAACGGTTTGGGTTGTGTTTTAATGCAAGAGGGAAAAGTGATAGCAGACAGTTGAAGCCACATGAAAAGAATTATTTGACACACGATTTGGAATTAGCTGCTATTGTATTTCCATTGAAAATTTGGCGACATCATTTATACGGTGAAAAGTGTCATATCTTTACTGATCATAAAAGCTTAAAGTATATCATGACTTGGAAATATTTGAATTTGCAACAACGAAGATGGCTATAGTTGCTGAAATATTATGAGTTAGTGATTGATTATCATTCGGGGAAAGCGAATGTAGTTGCGGATGCTTTAAGTAGAAAATCATTATTTATTTTGCGAGTGATGAACAAATAGCTAACATTGTCTACTGATGATTTGATTTTGGCTGAATGAAAAGCTAAACCGGTATTTCTTCAACAAATTTGTGAAGCTCGGAAGTGTAACAATGAGTTACAAACTAAAAGAGTGCAATGCGAATCGACTAGTGATGCAGACCATAAGATCAGATCTGATGATTGTTTAATGTTCCAAGGTAAAATTTGCGTACCAAAGAATTTCGAGCTTATATTCAGAAAATTTTACATGAAGTACACAGTGGTTGTTTATCCGTACATCTGGGGAGTACAAAAATGTATAACGATCTAAAATAATTGTATTAGTGGTCGGGCATGAAATGAGACATTTTCGAGTTCATGTCGAGATGTTTGGTTTATCAGCAAGTTAAAGCTGAGCATCAAGTGCCTTTGAAATTGTTACATCCAATGATGATACCCGAGTGAAAATGAGATAGAGTTATGATGGATTTCGTATCGGGTTTGCCCCTATCTCCGAAAAAGAAAGGTGCTATTTGGGTTGTCGTTGATCGATTGACGAAATTGGCACATTTTATTCAGGTACATACAGAATATTCGGTTAATAAATTGACGGAATTGTACATATCTGAGATCGTTAGATTGCATGAAGTGCCAGTTTCGATTATTTTGGATAGAGATCCGAGGTTTATGTCCCGATTTTGGAAGAAATTGCAAGAAGCTCTGGGTACGCGGTTGAACTTTAGTACCACATTTCATCTGTAAACTGAAGGTCAGTCCAATAAAGTAATTCAAATACTTGAAGATATGTTTCGTTACTGTGTTTTAGAATTTGAAGGCAACTGGGAGAAATATTTGCCGTTGGTTGAATTCGCATATAATAACAGTTTTCAATTGAGAATAAAGATGACACCGTATGAAGCATTGTATGGTCACAATGCCAAACTCCATTGTGCTGGATTGAGCTTAGTGAGAAAAAGATTCACGGGGTTGATTTGATCAAAGAAATCGAAGAGAAAGTGAAAGTAATTCACGATAGTTTAAAAGCAGCTTCAAATCGACAAAAATCGTATGCGGATTTGAAACGTAAAGACATAGAATTTCAAGTCAGTGACAGAGTATTCTTGAAAGTATCTCCATGGAAGAAAATTCTTCGATTTGGTCGTAAAAGCAAATTGAGTTCTCGATTTATCGGGCCGTATGAGATGATCGAAAGAGGAGGGCCAGTGGCATATTGACTAACTTTACCTTCAGAATTAGAAAAGATCCATAGTGTATTTCATGTGTAAATGTTACGTCGATATAGATCAAATCCGTCACATGTAATTTATCCTGCAGAGATTGAAATTCAACCTGACATGACATATAACAAAGAACCAATAAAAAATTTAGCTCTAGGAGAAATAAACGCATAGCTCTGGTGAAGGTTTTGTGGCATTGACATGGTATCAAAGAGGTTACGTGGGAACCCGAAGAAGTTATGAGAAAATAGTACCCTAACCTCTTTTCTGGTAAGATTTCGGGGACGAAAATTCCTAAGGGGAGAGTTATAACAACCCGTTTTTAGTCAAATCAAAACAGTGGTTTCGGGACCACAAATCTAAAGTAAAAATAATTATTTTATTATTATTTTAATGTTTACAGTATGATAGGATGATTATGAGAAATTTTTGTTAAGAAAATTTATCGTTTGAATGGTTAATTTGATAAAAAGAACTAAATCGCGTAAAGTGTAAAAGTAATGTTTTAATAGCTAAAAGTACTATTTGGTTATTAAATTAAATAGATGAGGTGGTTATGTGATAATTAGACCATTGGTTGTTCAAATGGGCATTTATGGACATTACTTATATAAGTTTTAATGTATTAGTAAAAGGTAATTTAGTAACTAGTGTAATAAACTAAAATAAATAAAACAAAAATCACTATTTTATGTTCTTCTTCTTCTTCTTCTTCAACCGATTCTAACCTAGAGAAAACCATGGATATGTTTGTCCAAGCTTCCTAGCTCAATTGGTGAGTAAATTTTGTCCCGTTTTTAATGATTTCTATGTTTTTGAGATCGTTGCAGATTAGTCTAGCTAGCCCAGGAACTATTTTGCCAAATTGTTAAAGGTTTAGGGTTTCTCCATTGATGAACCTATATGTGTTTTGATGTTTGATGATAAAAAATGCATGCTTGTTGTTAGATAAACAACATTTGTAAAGTGATTTTTGACAAAATTGTCAATTAGAGGTTAAATTATGAAATGTGTAAATTTTGTAGTTACATTGTGAAATAAATGAAAAATATGGACTGCTAGGGAATTAATTGAAGTTTGGATAGCATGGGTTTTGGGTGAATTACATAAATTTGTGTTTTTCTAAGATAAGGACTAAATTGAAAAAAAATGTGAAATATTAGGGGTAAATGTGTAAAATTACGTTAATGTATATTTTGGACTAAATTGAATAGAGAGATTATTATATAAGTTAATTTTGATTACATTTAGATCAAGAAAGGTGAAATACGAATTTAGATCAAGGAAAGAACAAAGTTTCGGATTAATCGACTTAATTCACTGTTTTTGCATTCAAGGTAAGTTCGTATGTAATAAACATTATTATATTGGTGTTTTAAATTATTCGATATTTCATAAATTGTGAGTACAACTCTACAGACTTGTTAGATGACGATTCGGCAAGTGAGAAATCCTGGTTTAACCTTAGTAATAAATTAGGATACGAATGGGGTTATGTGATTTGTGTACTGGTCCGTACGTCCTACCGGTGGCTGAGTTGTCTGGCATGTGTTGCGAATACTTGTCAGCTTGTGTGAGCAGCACCGTGTAGCTTCGTCATTATTGTTAGCTTGTGTGAGCAGACCTATTGATAGCTCTAGTGTGATTATTATATGTGATACGAGATTGAGATAGCTTCGGCTATATTTGTGGCACTTAGGATACGAGATTCTAGAGTATCCGATAGTATTCTGACTGGTTCAATGGGTAAATGAATGATGTGGATAAGTGTGTATTTGATACGAGGTGGCACAGGTATTTACATAAACTGTACAAGCACTAAATCGAAGAAACTTGTGAAATGTATAACTAGACTTTTGAATGGAAATTGTGGTAGGTTAATGGTTTAGATTGAGATATGTTATGATATGTTTCAATTGGTTAAATTGTGCATATTTGATAAGTTAAGTTTATTGCTATATAAACTTACTAAGTGTTATAGTTTACGTTGTTTAACATTTTCGTGTTTTATAGTGAATTTAGAGCTAGATCAGATTCGGGGACCGTCAGAGACTTCATCACACTATCCAACTATCACTTGGTACCTTTGAACTTAAGTGTTTTGGGTATATGGCATGTATAAGATTATGGTCATTTTTGATATATAGTTTAGTAAAGAATTTAGCCATTTGAATTGGCTTGTAAATGTCTAAAGTTTGGTTTTGTATATAGCCATGAGAGTTGGCTTATTTTTGTTAGTTTGGTTGTGTAAACATCTGTGCATATGGTTTTGGTTATGTGTTTAATGATGGATATGTTATGCTTGTTGATAATTGATAGTTAGGGATAAAACTGGTTGAGATTTGAGTTTGTTATGTTTGTGAATTTAGGTAAAATAATGCATGTTTAGAAAATGGCCATATTAATGATTTGAGAAAGTGAAATTTGGTATGAAACTGGATGGCACATTGCAAGATTGTATATCTTGTATTTGTTGGCGTTGGAAATGGTATGAGATATGCTTGGTTGAGTTTGATTGAATGCCTATTATATGTTATGTTTTGGTACCATTTGGTTTGATGTTGGTGTAATCAAGTTTGGGTGGCAAAATGGCTTGGTAAATAGCCTATCTTTGTCTACACGGGTGTGTGTCTCAGCCGTGTATGACACACGGTCAAGTTGCATAGCCGTGTATTCCTTGGTATTGAATTAAAAAATCAATTCAATATGCTTCACATGGCCGAGCACACGGGCGTGTGACTTGGCCGTGTTACATAAGTTAGTATCCCCTAAAGGTTTGGCACGGCCTAGCACGGGCCTGGTACACGGCATGTGTGGCCATTTTTGGGGCACACGAGCTAGTCATACGAGCGTGTGTGTTGGTCGTGTGACCCAAGTCATAAAGTTACACGGGGTCGAATACGGACTGGGAGACGGCCATGTGATCCCATTTCGAATGTCCACACGACCTGTGACACAGGCGTGTGTCCCCTGTAGTTTAAAAAAATTGATGTTTCCTAAAAATCTCTTAAGTTATCGGTTTAGTCCCGAACCACCCTGAATGCATGTTTTTGGCCTCGTAGGCTCGTGTTAGGGACAATATGATTGATGTTGAATGATGATTACATGAAATTGAAATATGTGAAATGTATGTTTGTTTGTGTTATAAGTCCAGTAATGCTCCATAACCCTAGTCTGGAGTTGAATACGGGTGAGGGGTGTTACAAAAATGGCCTAGACTGTGTGTCACACATGACCTCGCACACGTCCTACCACACAGCCCTGTGATGTCGATAGGACCAAATTATGGTTTTCGTCGTTCACTGGGTTTTGAGTTTCTCCTTACACACTTGACCCTATTTCGATGCTAAAACTCCCATGAGTCATCCAAAACCTAAAAATGACAATTAGCTCACCAAATCAGTCACTTTAATCATTACCAAATCCGACTCACAAAGTCATTATAATCAACCTAACATCTCAAATTAATCTCTTACCTTCAAATAAAAACAATAGCCCACCAACGAAAATTAGGTCGTCGGAGGGAAACCTAATGATTATTGATCCTCTCCTAAACTACACATTAATATAATCAAACTCCTAATCCACACCTTTTTGCCACCATCCACTGAAACACAATAAACACAAGCAGAAATAAAACTTAAACCTTACCTTACACTAAGAACCACCACCGACGTAACACCCCTAACCCGTATCCATCGCCAGAATAGGGTTTCGAAGCATTGTCAAGGTTATCAATTAAAAAAATCATACAATTCTCATATCTAAACAAACATCATTCAAAGACAATATATAGTCCTTAATACGAGCCCTCGAGGCCAAAAACAAGCATCAGAAGTGGTTCAGGACTAAACTGAGAACTTAGGGAAATTTTGGGAAAACATAGAAAATTTTCAAAGTATAGGGGACACACGCTTGTGTCACAGGCTGTGTGGACATTCGAAATGGGATCACATGGCTGTGCCCCGGCCCGTGTCCTATGTTGTGTAACTCACTGAGCTGGGTCACTCGTCCAACCACATGTCAGTGTGACTAGACCGTGTACCCTTCGAAATGGCCTCACAAGCCCGTGTACCAGGCCATGTGCTAGACCGTGTAAAAACTAGAGGTTATACTGACTTATGCCACATGGGCAAGTCACACACTCGTGTGTTGGGCAGTGTGGAGCTACTGACTTGGTTTCTAAATAAGTACCAGGGGACACACGGCTATGTCACCTAGCCATGTGTCACACACGGCTAAGACACACGTCTGTGTCTCTACCGGTGTGGACAAAAATAGGCTATTTTCTAAGCTATCTTTCTCACCCAAAGTGTTGTCAACCTAGGCATACCAAAAAGCATATAACCATATCCTCAATAGGCATTCAAAACAACCACAACCAAGTACAATTCCAATACTAGCAACAACATTACTCATAAACGTTACAATTGGTCATTCAAATTTCTTACCAATTTCACATCCAAAAATAACCTAAATGGTCAATTCCATATATGCATTATCTTGTCTACTACCTAGCATGCTAATACATTCTCAAATTCAACCATTTACTACCTTCAATACCAAATCCCAATAAGATATTCACATAGCAATTATGAACCACATATCAAAGGGCTATTTACACATATTTACAAAACCGAGTTTACCAAAATAAGCCAAATCACATGGCTAAACACATAACCAAAAACATATATCATTTACAAGCCAAATCAATTGGCTATCAACATTACAAACATATAGGCCATATTAACCACAATACCTATACATGCCATATAATCAAGTATACAAGTTCAAAATTACCAAAACAACGAGTGGATAGTATGATGAGATTTCTGACAACTCCCAATCCGAGCAAGCTTTGAAATCACTATAAAACACAAAAAAGTAAACAGAGTAAGCTATTAAGCTTAGTAAGCTCGTATGGCTAATAGGTATAACTTACTATTCATTCACAATTTAAGTAATATAAACATAATATACAACAACTCCATTTAATCACAAGGCTAACATATATTCATCCACATAGTAAATCATGAAACTTACAAATTTCATGGATTCAATGCTTATATGGTTTATGTATATACCTGTACTGATACGTTTCAATCTCTTACCCTTTCATATCATCAATATACCTGTTGAACCATTTCGAATAATATCGGATACTCAGGAATCTCATACCCTGAGTGCCAATACATGGTCAAAACCATCTCAATCTCATATCTCATATGTAAATGCTCATCTCGAGCTATCACTAGGTCTGCTCACACAAGCTGATGGTCAAGACGTAGCTACATAGTGCTGCTCACACAAGCTGATGAGTAACCACAACACATGCTGAAAAACTCAGCCATCGGTAGAACGTACGGACCAGCACCTAAAATACAATAACCCTTAATGACATGTCGTTTGTATCCTATCTATTCTTAAGGTTCAATCAGGATTTCACACGTCGCCAAATCTTTGTCAAACATTTCCCTAAAGTTGTATTCACTAATAATGAAATTATAAAGCATTTAAAACATAATTACATTAATGCTTATTAACATACAAACTTACCTTGATCACAAAAACAACGTTATAGGATCGACTATCCCAAAACTTTATCTTTCCCTCGATCTAGTTCCGTACGATGCTTAACCTGATCTAAATAATCAAATTCAATCCATTTGGTATTCATTCTATTCAAATCAGCTCAATATACATATTTTGTAAATTTACACTTTACCCCTAATATTTCAACTTCTTTACAATTTAGTCCCTAGCTCATAAAAATGCAAATTCATGCAATTTAACCCACACCCATGCTAGCCGAATTATATATATACACATAGCAGCCCACATTTTTCATTATTTCACACATTTACCACGTAATATTTACATTTCTGAATTTAATCCCTAATTTGCAATTTCATTCAAATTCACTTAATGAATGTTGTTTAGCTAACAAAAATCATTCATTTTCTACCATTAAACTTGAAAACAAATACACACTCATCAATGGTACAACCCTAAACTTTTAACAGTTTCACAAATTAGTCCCCAGGCTAGTTAGATTAAGCTACAACGACTCAAAAAACATAGAAATTATTAAAAACGGATCAACGTCTCATACCTAAATGAAGAAATGAAGATGGTCGAATGAAGCATTTAAAAAAAGGCTTCTTCCCTTGCATTTTTCGATTGAAAATAGATAATGGAAGATGATGAAAATTTTTGTTTTATTTTAATTAACCTGTATTTGTTAATTTCCTAAATTAACCTTTAAAACATTTAATAATTACACAAAATACCAAGTCATTATCATCCAATAACTCATTAATGGGCTAATTACCATATAAGGACCTCTATTTTAAAGTTCTATAACTATTAGACACCTTTAGCTAATAGAACTCAACTTTTACACTTTACGCGATTTAGTCTTTTTTATCGAATTAAGCATTCAAATGATAAAATTTCTTAACTTAATTTTCATACAATCACACTATCATGCTGTAAACCTCAAAATAATAACAACAAACAGCAACAAAAGAGGAAAAGAACATCAGGACACAAAATGGAATAATGGAAATATGTTTTTTTTAAAATAAAGATGAGAGGCTTGGGGATAAAGTTAAAGGATTTAGGAGTAAAATTAGCCCCCCCACTACTAACCACCTCCCATTAACCAGAATCCCAACATGACCCCACTTCTACTACATGGGCAACCCACATGGAAACAAAATAAATAGACTCCCACAAGTCTTGAACCCAAGACCTCACCCTCCTAATCAAGGCTCACAACCATTGAGACACACATTTAATCATTGATTAAATCCAAAAAATCAAGTACTTGAATTCCTAGGCGTTACAACTTTACCCCCTAAAAGAAATTTTGGCCTCAAAATTTACCCGATTCAAACAAATGCATATACTGTTGATGAAACGATTCCTCAAGTTCCCATGTGGCTTCCTCTATGCCATGATTCTGCTACAAGACCATAACTAATGGAATAGATTTCATCCTCAATACCTTAACATCACATTCTAAAATCTGAATTGGCTCCTCCTTAAAAGTCAAATCCAATCTAACTTCAATCTCCTAAACAGAAACAATATGAGATGGGTCCGACCGATACCGCCTCAACATAGAGATATGGAACACATCATGGATAAGGTATAACTTTGGAGGTAGTTCCAACTGATAAGCAACTGGTCTCACACAGTTCAGAATCCAATACAGCCCAATGAACCTAGGTCGTAACTTGCCCTTATGCCCAAACTGTAGAACTTTCTTCCACGGAGATACCTTAAGGAACACATAATCACCCACAAAATACTCAATATCCCTTCATTTCAAATTTGTATAGGACTTTCGTCTATCGAAAGCCACCTTAAGACAATCTCAAATCAATAGAACTTTAGCTTTAGTCTTAGAAACCAACTCAAGACCAAAAACCCGTCACTCACCAAACTCATTCCAACATAGAGGAGTGCGATACTTACGACCATATAAAGCCTTGTAAGGTGCCATCTGAATACTAGACTGAAAGCTGTTGTTGTAGGTGACTCAACTTATGGTAGAAAATCCTCCCACTTACCTCGAAAATCGATTACACAACTCTGAAGCATATCCTCCAGTATTTGAATCATCTTCTTAGATTGACCATCTGTCTGTGGATGGAACGCAATACAAAGGTCCAACTTCGAACCTTGAGCCTCATAAAATATCCTTCAAAACTGAGAAGTGAAGCGAGGATATCTATCAGAAATAATCGTGACCGGTACCCCATGAAGTCTCACGATCTTTGAAATATACAACTTGGCCAACTTCTTAAGAGAATAATCTTTCTGAATAGGAATGAAGTGGGCAGACTTGGTCAACTGAACTACGATGATCCACACAGAATCCTTTTTAGTAGGTGTTAGGGGCAACTCACTAATGAAATCCATAATCACACACTCCCATTTCCTCATAGGAATCTTAATGGGTTGAAACAAACCTGAAGGCAATTGGTGCTCAACGTTAACTTGTTGGCACTTTAGACAACGAGAAACAAAATCTGTCACCTCCTATTTCAAAGCAGGCCACTAGTACAATTCATAAAAATCCCAATACATCTTATTTCCACCAGGATGCATAGTATAAGGGTTACTATGCACTTCCCTCTGAATGGACTGTCTCAAATTAGAATCATTTGGTACATAAACCCGTCCTTGGAAACACAGAACCCCATCATTATTTAGCCCAAATCAAATGTACCACCATCCTCCACATAACGAAATCATAGAACAAGAGAATCATCCCCCAACTGCTTATCCTGAATCTGATCAATCCAAGTTGGTTTAACTTGCGACTCAGCTAATAGACCCCCATCATCAAACAAACTTAGGCAAGTAAACATCGCCCTTAAATCAGGCATTACCCTACAACTAAGAGCATCGACCACCATATTAGCCTTACTGTGATTATACTCAATCATGTAATTGTAATCATTAAGCAGTTCAATCTATCTACGCTACCTAAGGTTTAACTCATTTTGGGTAAAGAGATACTTAAGGCACTTGTGATCGGTATACATAATACACCTCTCACCATACAAATAGTGCCTCCAAATCTTTAAGGCAAAGACAACAGTAGCTAACTTGAGATCATGCACCGGATAGTTGCCTTCGTGTGACTTAACTTGTTAGGACGCATAAGCCACAGCCTTACCATTTTGCATCAGAACATATCCCAAACTGACGTGTGATACATCACTGTATACCACGAACTCCTTATCAGATTTAGGCTATATCTGAATAGGAGTCTGAGTTAAAACTGATTTGAGCTATTCAAAGCTCAATTGTTGCTCATCAGTCCAGACAAAAGGGTTGTTCTTACGCAATAGCTTAGTTAGTGGAGCTGTAGTCAACGAGAACCCCTAGACAAATATCCAATAACAGCCCGCAAGACCCAAAACACTATAGATCTCAGAAACATTCATGGTTATTTTTTCTCAAGCACAGCCTCAATTTTCCTAAGATCAACTCAAATCCCCTCTACAAAAACCACATGCCCCAGAAAGGTTAGTACGCTCAACTGGAATTCACACTTGTTCAATTTAGTGTAGAGCTACTTCTCACGAAGTATCTAAAGTACTACTCTAAGATGCTCATCATGATAATCTTCAATCTTAAAGTATACCAAAATGTTATCTATAAAGACCATGATGAACTGATCCAAGTACGGCTAAAAAACCCAAACCATAAGATCCATGAATGCAGTCGGAGCATTTGTCAAACCAAAAGGCATGACTAGGAACTCGTAGTGCCCATAACGAATCCTAAAAGTAGTCTTATGAACATTAACATCCTTAACCTTATGATGGTACCTAGAACGGGGATCTGTCTTCAAAAACACTAAAGCCCCATGAAACTGATTAAACAAGTCATCGATCCTTTGAAATGGGTACTTATTCTTCACTGTTAACTTATTCAATTGATGGTAATCGATACAAATTCTTAAAGTACCTTCATTTTTCTTTACAAACAATACTGGTGCCCCTTACAGAGATATGCTAGGATGGATGAACCCATGATTAATGAGTTCCTAAAGTTGAGCCTTTAACTCCATAAGCTCCTTCAGTGCCATAAGACAAGGAGCAATGGACATCGGAGTTTTACCCGGTAGAAGATCAATACCAAACTTGACTTTTCGATTCTGATGCAAACCCAAAAAATCCTTGGGAAAAAAATCCAAAAATTCTTTCACCATTTGGATGTTCTCAACAAATGAACCAATAAAATCTGAATCACTCACAAAAGCCAAGTACGCTTCACACCATTTTCGAACTAGTTTCTCAGCTACAAGAGGAGAGATCACATTGGATAAGTAATCACGTTGCTCATCGATCATAACCACCTCCATGTCATTCTCAGATCTAAGAACTACCCTTTTAGTAGCACAATCCAAACTAACTCAATGCTCCACAAGTCAGTCCATACCCAGAATTAGATCAAATTCTCTAAATGGTAGTTCTATCAGATTAGCCGGAAACACAACCCCTTGTACCTCTAACGGTACATTCCTATATAGTTTACTAACCTGAACGGATTGGCCCAATAGATTAAGTACACTAATCTCATCGAAGGTGCTCTCAACAAACCCTCAAGTTTATAGAAATAGAGCTAGCTACATATGAATGTGTTGACCCTATGTTTATCAATGCAAAATGAGGGGTATTATAAATAAAGAATGTACCCGTAATAACATTTGTGGTGTCTCTGTCCTCAAGATATAGTATGAACCAATGCCACATCGCAAGCACTCTTCCAATCTCCTCCAACACTCGTCTGAGTGGCATCTTCCACTATCCCCACACATCTGAACCATAGTAGAAGTAACTGGAACCCGAACTCTCAAATGCCCATCAGACCTAACTCATTTTTCAGGCCTCTAAATAGAATTAAAGGGCTCTGAATCCCTCTTATTCTTACCCCTCTCTTGGTCCCTATTCTAACACTTAATATGTTTAACCTCCTCAGCAATCTTTGCCTTGTCCAACTAGACGGTGAATTCCCACTCCCTCTGCGGAGCTATCAGAACTCTCAGATTATCCTTAAACCATCCTTAAAGTAGACACATTTCTCATCCTTAGTCGCCACCATCCCAAGAGCATAATGGCTCAATCTCAGAAATTCATCCTCATAGTTGGCCATAGTCCTATTCCCCTGAGTGAGATTCATAAACTCGCATCTACAAGCATCCACATAACTTGCCCCCACATATTTACTCTAGAAGGTGGTCTTAAAATATTCCCAAGTAATCCGATCTGGTTGAGTACCCTCCTCAACCGTTAACCACCATTGATATGCCTCATCACGAAACAGAGATACTACACCCATCAATTTCTGCTCAAGGGTGTGGTCAATATCATCCATGATTCTCTCGGTGCCTCTAACCAATATTCAGCTACAATTGGGGCAACCCCAATAATGCCCCTAAATAGTTCAACAATATTAGATCGAAGTTGTTCAATTACCGCCTCACAGCTCTCAGAACCAGAATAGGGCCCAGCGACTCTCTCCAACACTCTAAGCATGGCTTGAAACAATGCATCGTCCTGAGTCAAGCGACTTTGAGACCCGATCTCAGTAGTAGGTGTAACTAATGTCTCACTCATATCCAGATTAGGCATACTGCCCATTGAGGATGACTTAGGTCGAGTCCCTTTAAGGCACCCGCCACGTCAACGAATACCATGATCACGGGCACTCATTGTATTCTCAAATTATCTACATTACGAAGTTTTATGTATCAGTTTTAGTATTTATTAGCAAGTATTTTATGCTTCAAATAATTATCAGAAGTAGTTTTAAAAATTTCAAGAATTTTCAGTCTCTAACTAACTCAGTGAGTTTTTAATCGTTTCAGAGTTTTCTCACTAAAGTATTTCTAAGTTAGAAGTACTTATAGGATTGGCACCGAAGACTCGGTATTCCACAAACTTACTTTTCAAATTAAAAATAAACTTTACTCAGAAAGCAATTTTTACAAATATAATTTTGAACCCAAAATTTTCACAGTTTAAGTTTTGCAACCTGACTCTAATACCACTAAATGTAACACCCCATACTCGACTCAGACATTATGGCCGAATATGGAAATGTTACGAAGAAATGTTATAAATCTAAATTTTTCTCTATGAAACCATCGTATATTTTTGTTACTAAAAGAGGCCACTTTATTTAAAATCGTGTTGTTATACTTATTAATTAAAACTGTCAATTGTTTAGATTTTCAAAATAAATTGAATAATTTTCAATAGAAGTTCTTAAGATGTTATTTTTTGAAAATTGACTTTGTTTTATCAAAAACGGTTGATTGCATAAAAAAATTATTTTCGTAAAGTCATTTTATCAAACGTCATACTAGAAAACCCAAATAAAAACCCAAATAAACTTAAAAGTCCAAAGAGTCCAAAATTTACAAAAGCTCTTAACCCAAAATTTTAATTAAGTTTAATTTAAGTAAAAGTAGTTTATAAAAGAATAGACGTAACCGAGCTCCCATCGCACTGACTCGTCTAAGTCTGAATGTTACCTGAAAGTGACAGACAATAAATAGTGAGTTTTATAACTCAATGTGTAACTAACAGAAATAGAATCATAGACTGAATACATAACAAAATAGTTACTAATGAATGTCTTATGCAGAATCAGAGTCGCATACAAATTACAATCCTACCCCCATCTGCTACACAACATCTCCAACCATCCCAACACACCATGTGGGGTATAAAACACCCACCCAGCCTTACACACCACTTAGTGTCTTTACGACACTTTTCAGAAAAAGCGCAACAGTGCTGCCAGTATAATAGAGAGTTAACGCCTCACAGAGAACATTTCCTCCACATAATACATAATCTACCCCATAACCAGATACAAACAGAAAACTAGATATAACAGATTAACAGATACCAAAATATATATAAATATCATGAATGCTTGAATAATAGATATTTAACATGCTTATACATAACAAATCAAACATATCGCATCACATTACTTGCATTTAGGCATTATTTACGTCGAATTCATACTAACATAATAGCATACTTCATGCTTTAAGGCTTTATAAAACAAAATCGACCACACGGAAGGCCTACAGTCAATCGGGACGACAAATATGCCCCTAAGAAAAATTTTGAAATTTGAGCCCACATACCCGTGTGGCCCACACGGCCCAAAATGGCCTAAACTGTGTGTCACACGACCTACCACACGGCTGTGTGGCATCGACAGGCCCCAACTCCAACTTTCTTCATTTGTTGTTTTTGAGTTTCTCGTTACACACCTGACCAGATTTCGATGTCAAAATTCCCACGAATCATCCAGAACCTAAAAATGACCATTAGCTCACCAAATTAGTCACTTTAATCATTACCAAATCTAACTCAAAAAGTCATCCTAATCAACCTAACATATCAAATAAACCTCTTGCCTTCAAACAAAAATACCAGCCCCAACAAAAATTAGGTTGCCAAAGGGAAAACCAATGATTCTCGATCCTCTCCTAAACAACACATTCATATAATCAAACTCCTAACCTAGACCTTTTTGCCACCATCCACTGAAACACAATAAACATAGGCATAAATGAAACTTAAACCTTACTTTGCACTAAGAACCACCACCGAAGGAATTAATGAAATAAGAATAAAGTCTGTAACAGTCTGGTTTTGACCCTAGTCAGAATAGTGGTTTCGGGACCACAAATTCGAGTCAAACAAATGTTTTAATATTATTTTCCATGCTTAAAATATGTGAATTAGCATGTATGAAAATTTCATCTAAAAATTTAATCATTTGTGTGTTTGATTTTAAAAAAGGACTTAATTGAGTAAAATGTAAAAGCTGTGTGCTAGATGTTAAAAGTGCCTATTGACTTGGCTTTATAATTGTGAGGTCCTTATGTGGTTATCTGACTGTTGGAAGTTTGAATGGACATAAAAGGGCATGTGTTAGGTGAATAAATAATTTTATAATAAAGGGCAAAATGGTCATTTAGTTAATATGTTAATATTAATAAAACAAAAACAAGAAAACATGTTAATTTATGTGTTCATCCACCAAAATTGAAAAGAAAATAAAAGAGAAAATCTCACTTAGGGTTCGACACTTTGAAGGACTAAAATGTAAAATAAATGAAATGTGTGGACCAGTATGAGTACTAGGAGAATTCAACTAAGCTTGTATACAAGCAAATTACGTGTATTTTGTGATTATCTAATTTAGGGACTAAAGTGTCGAAATGTGAAAATGTGATGGTTAGTTTGCAAGCATATGGATTGGTTTGAATAATTTAGTGAATAAAAGGATTAATTTTGAATACATATAGATCAAGAAAAGAGGAATTCGGACTTAGACTGAGGGAAGTTGAAGATTATAGAGTAAACAGTCCGAGTTGACAATTTCAAGTACGAGGTAAGTTCATACGTG
The DNA here is from genome assembly GCF_025698485.1 of Gossypium arboreum. Lineage (NCBI taxonomy): Eukaryota > Viridiplantae > Streptophyta > Magnoliopsida > Malvales > Malvaceae > Gossypium > Gossypium arboreum. Next base: position 99,699,158 of record NC_069079.1, read on the forward strand.
ATTAATGATGTTACAAGTATATTTTTGATTCTTTAATTATACATAAATTGTGTATATATTTGATTATGGATTAAATACGATGATAAAACAATTACATTTGGCGCTAAGTGTGCGATTCAAAATAGCTTCGGCTATAAATAGCACTAAGTGTGCGAAATGGTATAGCTTCAACTGTATGAGGCACTAAGTGTACGATACCGAGATAGCTTCGGTTAATTGAGATGGCACTAAGTGTGTGAAAATCATTCTAGCTTCGGCTAAACCTTAAAGCACTAATTGTGCGGATGCTTAAAGCATGAATAATCTTCGAAAAGTTTTGAAATATCAGGACAAGAGATGAGAATGAAAATGAATAAATACGGGAAGGTTCAGGTATGTATGATACCTATGTGATAGATGATGTTATACATATGAAGTTCATTGAATTGGTATAAACATATGAATTGTGTTGGCATAGAATTGACAGATGAATTGACAATTACTAAGTACTCATGTGTTGATGTTTTATATTTTATAAACTGTTGATGATTTTTGGTACGAGCTTACTCAGCTTTTGAAAGCTTACTCTCTGTATGTTTGTATTGTTTTATAGATATCGAAGATATAGTGAGCTTGAGGATTATCGAGGATTGTCACCACATTATCGAATCTCATTTTGGGTACCTTTTGAAAATGTATATATAGTAAAGTATGGCATGTGTAGGCTAGAAGTACTTTGGATAGGTTTTGTAATGTTTATATATAGCCATGTGATGTGGTTTGATATGGTTATGTTTATCTTTTGATTTTTGGTATATGGAATGTGATGCAAAATGATCTATTTGATGTGTTCATGAATGGCTAAGAGAAATGGTAAGTTTGGCAAGATTTGATATGATGTGGTCTTATGTTTTGGCACAATTGAGTTGAGTTTATTAGCATGTAAATGGATGATATTGTTATGGCATGAATGATGTATGTTTTGGTAAAGAATTGGCCAAAGTTTTTGTAAATATATGCTTAGTTTGGTGCTTGTAGGTTTGATCCAATTGGGGTGGCAAGTTGGCTATTCAAATGGCCTATTTCTGTCCACACGGGCAGAGACACGAGTGTGTGTCTCAACCGTGTGCGATACATGGCTATGTTGCACTATCGTGTGTCTCCTGGGGTACCCTACAATTGTAAGTCAGACTCGAGCACGGCCAAGGCATACGGGCGTGTGGCTAGCCGTGTTGCCCAAGTCAGATTCGACCACAGCCAAAGCACACGGGCGTGTCTTTTGGCCGTGTGAACAAGTTAGTATATATGTCCTATTTTGGCGCAGTCTAGACACACGGGCATGTCTAAAGCCATGTGAGGCACACGGGCTGTTCACACGAGCATGTAAACTATACTTGTTAGAAAAATGTTTAAATTTTAGAGAAATTTTGTATGTGTTTGGTTTAGTTTCGACCCTTTTCTAATACATGTTTAAGGTCTCGACGACCTATATAAGGGACTCTATATTGATGATTGATCTCTAATACTTCGATGCTTATGATATGAATCTTAATGTTCTGATTTTTTCCAGTAATGCCTTTAACCCTGTTCGGTAACGGATACGGGTTAGGGGTGTTACATTTTATTGGTATCAGAGCTATGGTTTAGTCGATTCTAGGACTACCATAGCGTATGTGAGTCTAGCTATACATGCCATATTTATGAACTGCGATAGTGTGATGAATCCAGACATTGAAATGTGCTTTTATATAGCAAATGGATCCCGAACGAGCCGTAACGGATGATGTCAAATGTAATGCGCCTACTCCCGCGCAAGGGATGGTACCATCTGATTCTCGACCGGCTACGAGTAGCCGTGATGGTGAGGATAGACAAGCCTTCTATCAGATGATGAATGATTGGTTCACCCAATATATTAGAACCAATCTGACTGTACAACAACCTCTACCCCCGATTAATTCACCATAAGCTCCTATTATGCCACTATTGAATCTGGTTCAGTTAAATAGACCGCCAATCGATAAGATTAAAAAATATGGGGCTGAAGAGTTTCGAGCTACATCGAATGATAATGCTGGAAAAGCTGAGTTTTGGTTAGAGAACACAATAAGAGTGTTTGAAGAATTATCATTAAATCCTGAAAAATGCATAAAATGTGTTGTTTCCCTTCTGAGAGATACGACATACCATTGGTGGAAGACTTTGATATCTGTGGTTCTGAGTGAACGAGTTACTTGGGATTTCTTCCAAGCTAAATTTTGGAAGAAATTTATCAGTCAGAGATTCATCGATCTGAAACGTAAAGAGTTTCTTGAGCTCAAACAAGGCGGTATGTCTATCACAGAATACGAATGGGAATTTGTAAGATTAAGTCAGTATACTTGTGAATGTGTATCTTCCGAGGCAATAATGTTCAAAAGATTCGAAGATGGCTTAAATGAAGATATTCATTTGCTAGTTGGGATTCTGGAAATCAAAGAATCCATTGTGCTTGTTGAACGAGCATGTAAAGCTATAGATCTTGGGAAAGAGAAAAGAAAAGCTAATTCTGAAGCTAGAGAGGTACGAAAGAGATTATCGGGGAAGTCATTTCAGTCTGTAACAAAGAAATTCAGAGATGATAATAGCCATTCAAAGGCTGTTGTGGGACATTCGAACAGAGATCATGCGAGATTGCTATCGAGCTTTAAAGCTCCAGCTGTTGCCAGTGTTGGTAATGCAAAGAATGAAAAACCCAAAAGTGATGAATATGGAAGACGACATTTTGCAGACTGCTGGGCAAAGAGTAATAACTGAGCTTGTTACAGTTGTGGTTCATGAAATCATTTTATAAAAGATTGCCTAGATTTAGCTGAAAAAGATAATGTTTAGAATTCGAGACTGAGTGGCAACGCTTCTCGTGGTAGACCTCCCAGAAATACGGGAAATGTAAGCGGTAGTCAAAGAGGAACAAAAGATACTGTTGTTACATCTGAGGCTCATGCACTGCTAGAGCCTATGCTATTTGAGCTTGTGAGGAAGCTTCGTTGCTAGATGTTATTACGGGTACATTCACTGTTTACGATACTTTTGTGATTGCTTTGATAGACCCTAGATCAATACATTTGTATATATGCATGAACTTAGTGAATAGTAAGACTTTCCCGTAGAGTCTACTGAATTTGTAATTAGAGTTTCGAACCCCCTAGGCAGATGTGTTTTGGTTGATAAAGTCTGCAAGAATTGCCCGTTGATGTTTCGAGTGTAATATCCTCATTTTTGGGCCTAGTCGGAATAGTGGTTTCGTGACCACAAAATCCGAGATATAAATAATTATTTTATGATTATTTTGAGGTCTATGATATGATTGCATGATTGTGTGAAAATTTCGTGAAGAAATTTTATGCATAAAGTGCTTAAATTGAAATTAGGGACTAAATCGAATAATTTGTAAAACTTGCATTCTAGAAGTTTCTAGTATGAAATTGTTTTGAAATATTAATTAGGAGGTCTTAAATATAAATTTTACCAATTTATAAGTCTATGGACAAAAATTGGACATGGATGGAATTTTTGGAAAGTTTAGTAGTAAGGGCATTTTGGTCATTTAGGGGTAAAATGAATTAAAATACAAAATTAAAAGCCAATTTTGCTCATCTTCAACCCCATGGCCAAATATAGCATGGAGAAACCAAGGGTTTTTCAAGCTTCCAAGCTCGATTGTAAGTCCGTTCTAGCCTCGTTTTTAATGATTTTTACGTTTTTGGAGTCCCAGTAGCTCGATTAAGCTTATGCTAGCAATAATTCAACCTAGGGTTCATATTTGGAAAAATACCCATAGGTGAAATTTGTGTATTTTGGTGTTTTATGATAGAATATGAGATTTTAAATTATGTTAGACAACTTGTGCTACTCGGTTTTAAGCGAAAACGAGCAAAAGGGTTTAATCGGTAAAAATACCTAATAGTCATAAGTACATGTTAGAGTGAGAATTTGATGTTACCATAGAAGGGAAAAATGATCAGCATGTCATAAAACATAAGAACATAGGCTGAAGTTTAATTTACAAGCTTTGGGGCAAAAGTGTAAATATACGAAAGTTTAGGGGCAAAACTGTAATTTTGCCAAAATATGATTTTGGGTCAATTTGTATAATGTGAGTCCTAATTAGACTATATTTTAAATGATAGAGCAAGGAAAACTAAAATTTGGGCTAAAATGGGGAAAATACCAAGTTGTGGACGAAATGGTAAAAGTAGCCATTTTCGCATACGAGGTAAGTTCATATGTAAATGTTGGTAACATAGTTATTATTTTAAATGTTTTAATGTTATTTAAATGATATGATAATTATAATGAAATATTATCTGTGATAATTGTTTGTTAATATGTCAAATTATGTGTATACTTGGAAAATGTGAAATACTACCGAGTATCAGAAGCGGCATTCCGTAGAAGATGGTTGAGACACATGATTGGAAAAAGGTCCGTTGAACCTTAGGAATGGATTAGGATACAAGTGACATGTCACTAGGATATTTGGGCATCCGAACTCGTTGAGTTGAGTCCGAGTTCACTTATGGATGCGAATGTTCGAACTCGTTGAGTTGAGTCCGAGTTCACTTATGGATGCGAACGCCCGAGCTCGTTGAGTTGAGTCCGAGTTCACTTATGGGCGGGTTACATGGTAGCTTAGCTACATATGTGGCACTTATGTGCAAACTTTCCATGTATCCGAATTATATTCCGATGTGTTCAACGGGTAAAATTCTACTCAAATGGAGGAATACTCGAGATGAAAGGGACGTATTGGTAAGTGTTGTGAAATGAATACTTTGAACAGTATGTACTTAACCCTCGGGTTGAAAACTCGATATAACAACAATATGGTAAGATGATAAATGAAAATGTGATATGAATGTCTCGGTGATGATTATGCAAATGATGTTTTATGTTTGTGTATATAGTTCATTACTTGCTATTTGCATGTGAGCTTACTAAGCATTTATGCTTACTCCCTCCTTTTCATTCCTTGTAGTGTTGACAAGCCAGCTCGAAATCGAACGGTCGGAGGCACACTCACACTATCCGTATACCATCTTGGCATAATGGCTTGTATATTTTGAGTATGGCATGTATAGCATTATAATCATTTTGTATATATGGTCTTATTATATGGTTATTGAGTGGTATGGAAATGCTTGGTAATGATTAGCCATTGGAATGGCTAATCATGATCATATTTGGTGTTATGTATGCTAAATTGCTAGCTAATCCATGGAAACCGTGAAATAGGTAAAATTTACCATAAAATAGATTTAGACAGCAGCAGTAACGTGAGTTTGAAAAATCACTAAAAATAGTAGAGATACAATTATATGATGAATAATATATGGAATTGAAGAATTATGAGTCTATTTTCACATGGATGGAACAAAACAGGTATATGAGTTATATTTTATGAGATGTTTAAATTTTTGTGAAACAGGTCCAGAGTGATTTCTGGATCCCCTGTTCTGACTTTGGAAATTCACCATAAATTATTCAAATATAATTATAACTCATGATTTATATGTACAGATTCCTTATTTAGTCTAGTTTTATTATAAACAAATAGTATAGTCATTGAAACTATGTAAAAGGAGATATCTGATTCGTAATACATAGAGGTCAGAGCAGTCGAACCCTGAAATAGGGGAGACTTTAACTAATAAACTGTACTAATTTGCTAGACCAAAAATTCTAGAAAAAAATTAGTAAATAGATATATGAGACTAGTTTTAGGGAAAATTTATGGAATTGGATTTCAAGTTTTTGAACTCGAGATATGAATTTTTAAGCGACTGTGACGCAGATTGCTAGCTTGACTAAAAATTTTAAAAATAAATTATTTGAGCTGTTTAAGTAATGAATTAAGTCTGTTAACACCTCGTGTTCGACTCCGGCGACGGTCTCGGGTATGGGGCGTTACATCGAGACACTTGTTTTCGATTGATTTGATATTGTTACCTTTTAATGAATTTGATATAATTCTGGGTATGAACTGGTTAACTTTCTATGATACTGTTGTGAATTGCAAATGGGAAACTATTGATTTGAGATTCAAAAATGATGAAATAGTCAGAATTGAATCCAGTGATTTGAATGGATTGCCTGCTGTGATATCTTCAATGAAAGCTTTGAGTATTGTGAGAAAAGGTTGTGAAGCCTACTTTGCTTATGTGATTTGTAACGCCCCAATTTTCGGGACTTCTGTTAATTTTGATGAATTTTGGAATTTTTGTGTTTTTACTGTTTGGCATAGGTTTAATTATGTTAGTGGGCTCTAGAAGGCCCAAGCTTAAGCTAAAACTCAGTAATTTTAGGTGATTTTAATCCATAAGAGGAAAAGAGGGGTTCTGGTTAACAAGGGTCTTAAATATTATTTGGGTAAAATAAGACATAAGGAAGCAAGTGGCAAAGTGGCATGTGACGCCACTGGCAAGGCTATAAAAGTGGCGTGTGGATGCTAGGGAGAGCTGAGGTTCAAGTCACAATGACAACATATTAAGGGAATTATTATTTTTATGTTCAGAAAAGGTAAGCAGTGGAACTGAAGTGAAAGTCTGTCAGGAGAGGATTTAGGAGTTGATAAGGGATAGGATTTAGGAGTTGATAAGGGATAGGATTTAGGAGCAGATAAGGGAGGAAATCTAGGAGCAGATGAAGGAACAAGAGGTGGCCGGCCAAGAGACTTTAGCATGGGAATTTCGGCTAGGGTTAGTGCCAGTATAAATTCGGCATTAGTGGTAAGTGGTGTCGTTTCCTGACCATTCTCTTCTTCTTTTATTTTCCTCTTCTCTCCATCCACTTATTCTTTTCTTCTTCTTTTCCCCATAGCCGAATCCTTCAGCCACCCTACTTGTGACAGCCCAAAATAGACCCTAGCCGGAATGTGGTTTCGGGACCACTAAACCGAGTCATAAAAATAATTAATTGGTATATTCTATGCTTACTATGTGTGTGCATGCATATGTGGAAATTTCACTCTCTAATTTTACCCATTTGTATGAGAAAGTATTAAATAGGGATCAAAGTGAAACATGGTGAAATATGATAGGCTAATTTTAAATGGCTTGTTAGTACATGTTAACAAAAGGTGGAGTTGCATGTCAAATAATCCCTTCCTAAGGAGGAGTGTCCGCCATGACAAGGTTATGGGCAAGGGAACATGTTCCCAACATGTTTTACTAATGGATGATGTTAGAAATAATAAACAACTAAGCATGGGTGAGAAAAGAAAAAATGTGTGTGAGAGAGTAGCATCCCCCATTGCCCTGCAACCAAGAAGGAAAACAAAAAATTTGTTCATGCTTGCTCTCTCCCATTTTGGCCGAAAATACTAAGAGGAAGAAGGATTTTGCTTCATTTCCTTTGTTTAGAAGAGATCTAGAAGGAGATTTGGCTAAGTTTGCATCAAGATTAAGGTATGTATGAGGTTGTGTTGGGAGTTTCATGCATGGTTTGGTTGCTAATTTGATGTGCATGTTAGCCATGGCTCAAATCCTTGTTATGCCATGGAAATGGTATTTGGCCAAAGTTGTTATGGTGATAAAGCCATTGCATGCTAAGTGTGAAGCTTGATGATGATGCATGCAATGATGGATTGTCTACTCTTGAGTAAGATTTTGAGTTTTCTTTTGTGTTTAACCATGATTGAAGTTGAATGGAGCATGATTGTCATATTCGCCATGATGCATTCATGAGCATGGTTCATGCTTCTTGCATGTTAGTTAAAATTTGTATTTTTGGATGGCTATGGACACCTTGAAATTCGCCATGCTCATATTGTATATATATGTTTGCACATGATGTTTTGGCTATGAAGTAAGTGATGAATATATTGGTTTAAAGAAGAAGATGTGGAAGAATGCTTGTGAAATTGCAAGCACAATTGCCTAGCACACATATAAGTGCTTGATGCTATATTATAAGTTTTGGGCCACAATGTGCAAAGCATTAACTAGTAAAATGCATGCTGTTTTTGTGAGGTATTAAGTGCAAAATTGACCTCAACATGTACATGAATATTCGCCTTGGGTAGCCTATTGAAGGCCTTAGCTTTTCCTTAATGCTCAAATAAATTGTATTGAATTGCTTGATGTAGTATAAAATGTGCATGACCATTGTGTATTCAAGCTAAAGAGTGGCCATATGACCATTTAAACTCCTTGTCATATTCGCCATAAGCAAGCACAATGAGGTTTTAATAAATTGAATTTGTTTGAATTAGCTCAAGAGCTAAGAGGGCCACAATTGGACAAGGGAAGGAAAAGGTGATCGAATAGCGAAAAAGCCGTTCGACAACATCCGAGGTAAGTCCTCAAGAAGTGACCCTACTTGAATTATGTGAAATAAAGTATGGATGTGTATTGATTATTGATTATGTATGTATGAGCATTTGAATTCTACCGGGCTAAGTCCCAAGGCGAATATGCTTGTGATTATATTTGCGTTTTGAGCCTTAGTAATGAAAATGAAATATGTATGTCCAATGATTATTGATGTATGTGTACATGAGAAATTGAATGATATCCGGCTAAGCCCCAAGACAATTACGCTGGAAATTATATCCGGTTAAGACCAAGGCAATTGTGCTAGTGGCTATATCCGGCTAAGACCAAGGCATTCGTGCGAAGTTATTCTATCCGGGCTAAGACCAAGGCATTTGTGCACGTGATTATATCCGGTTATATTCAAGAATCTTGGGCTGGAGGTGAGTGTTGGTTGCTGTAATGAATTCAATTAGTACACTCGAAAAGCCCAAAGGATAAGGTACGTTATATGTGCATTGAAAGTCGACATGTTTGAGCAACATTCGCTCAATCGACTAATGAATTTCAGTTATTGAATTGATTGATTCTTTGTGAAAGTATATAATGATGAAGTGTGAAGTAAGAATGTGTATTAATGAAATGATGCATTTGGCTATGTGAATGTATTGCTGTAATTAGAGCTGATTATATTCCTTGAGACTTACTAAGCATAAAAAATGCTTACCCGTTGCTTTGGCTCTCTGTTTTATAGATTTCGCCGATAGCAATCGGATTCGGGATCAATAAAGTCGAAGTCATCCACACTATCCACGCCTCTATTTTGGTATAAATTTTGGTTGAACTTTGAAATGGCATGTATAGGACTACCCCTTGTTGGTTGAATATGTTGTGATGTATATACGCACGCCATGCGAAAATGGCTCGTAAAAGTGAAGTATCGACTTAGACTAATTGTGGTTTGTATGTATATATTTGGTGTCATGATGTGGCTATGGCTTGGAAATGGGAATGTTGGTCATATGATCAGCCATTGGCATGGTTAAATTGATCATATATGAACCTATGTATGGCAAGACTAGTTGGTTCATGGAGACTACCAAATAGGTAAGACCTACCTTAAAAACAGATGCTGCCAGCTGCAGTGACGTGAATGTGAAAAATCACCAAAATTCGTAGGAATGGAATTAAATAGTGAATAAGCTATGTAAATGAACCTTGATGATTCTATTTTCATATGGAAGAAACGAAATAGTCATAGGAGTTACATGTTAAGAGATATTAAAGCTATTGTGAGACAGGGCCAGAACGGTTTCCGGGTTCCCTATCGCAACTTTAAAAATTTACTATAAATTATCCAAAAAGAATTAGGAGACATACCTTATATGTACAGATTCTATTTTGAGTCTAGTTTCATTAGAAACAAACGGCACCAGCATTAAATCCCTGTACAGAGAGATATTCAAGTTATACCGCACGAAGGTCAGAGCAGTCGATCCCTGTAACATGGGTGACTTTAACTAATAAACTGTACCAATTGGCCCAACCAAAAAATTCTAGAAATAAATCCATGGATGGATATATGAGTCTAAATTCAGGGAAAATTTACGAAACCAGTTTCCGAGTTTTGAAACTCGAGATATGATTTTTAAGGCGACAGTGACGCAGTTTTTCCAGCCTGACCGAAATGTCAAATGGATGGGCAAAACAAGTGAACTTGGCTTGCTAACCCTCGTGTTCGACACGGCGATGGTCTCGGGTTCGGGTGTTACAATTTTATTGGTATCGAGCCACGGTTTAGTCGATTCTAGGACTACCGTGATGTGTTTGGGGTCTAGCTATACATGCCATTAAATGATGAATCGATAGTGTGGTGATTTCGACAATTTGACTTTGTGTTTGTTTATAGCAATGGATCCCGATCCCAACCGAAGCGATAGCTGATGATGTGGAGAGTGTGGCGCTGCTCCCGACAAGGGACAGCGCCGCGGACTCTCAACCTATGGCCAGCAATCCTAATGACGAGGCTAGGCAAGCCTTTTATAGTGTGATGAACGAATGGTTTAATCAATACATTCGAACCAACACTACTGTTCCACAACCTCCATTCCCGACAAATGCAACCCCAAGACCTACAATACCTCCGGTGATGACCAAATAAGGTCAAGTAAGCCCCAATCGATAGGATTCAAAACATGGGGCCATTGAATTTAAGGCTACGGATGATGATGATGCCGAAGCGAGCTGAATTTTGGTTAGATAACACTATCCGGGTGCTTGATGAGCTATCTGCATACACCGATGAGTGCTTAAAGTGTACCATCTCCTTGCTACGCGAGTCCGCCTACTATTGGTGGAGTACTCGACTTCGTGGTGCCTAGAGAGCAAGTGACTTGGGAATTCTTTCAAACCGAAGTTTCAAAAAGTATATCGGTCGAGATTCATCGACCAAAAGTGGAGGGAATTCCTTGATCTTAAGCAAGGTTCGATGTCGCCATCGACTATGAACGAAAATTTGTGAGGCTTAGCCGATGCGCGAGAATGCATTTCGTCCGGCTATTATGTGTAAACGCTTCGAGGATGGGCTGAATGATGATATAAGGATGTTTGTTGGCATCCTCGAGATACGAGTTCGTAGTACTTGTTGAGCGAGCTTGTAAAGCCGAAAAGCTTAGAAAGGAGAAACAAAAAGCTGATGTGGGAACCGGAGAATTCGAAGAGGTCCTCGGAAAGTCTCTTCAACAAGCATCGAAGAGATTTCGAGATGATGTGAGCCGGTCAGAGGCGTTTGGGCTTTTCTAGACGAGGACGCGATCGACCCCTGTGACCACACGAGTCACCTCGATCACGGTGGTGGAAATGATCGCCGAGAGAGGGCGGAGTGTCCACATTGTGGCAAATGGCATTCGGGAGCTATTGGTTTCGTGATCGCTCTCGCTATAAGTGTGGATCGGCCGACCACTTTATGAAGGATTGCCCGAGGATGCATGAGCAGAATGTAAGTCGAGTGCAAACCCTACCGCTACCATCGCCGAGGTAGGCCACCTAGAAATATGGGCAATGTCGATGGCGGTCAAAGAGGATCTAGAGATGCTACCATCGATCTCGAGGCTCGTGCTCTGCTAGGACTTATGCCATACGCCGCACGCCGAGGATGCCGCTCTCCGGATGTTATTACCGGTACTTTCACTCTTTTTAATACAAATGTGATTGCTTTGATTGACCCCGGTTCTACTCATTCATATATATGTGAAACCTTAGCATCCAAGAAGACTTTGCCCATTGAGTCTCATCGAGTTTGTAATTCGGTGTCAAACCCCTTGGGTCATTACGTGCTTGTCAACAAAGTGTGCAAGAAAAGTCCCCTAGTGTTCCGAGGTTCTTGTTTTCCGCGGACTTGATGCTTTTGCCGCTCGATGAGTTCGACGTTATTCTTGGTTTGGATTGGTTGACCATGCACGATGCGGTTGTAAATTGCAAGAGCAATACTATCGATTTGAGGTGCGAATAATGAAATAATTCGGGTTGAGTCTACGGACTTAAAGGGTTGCCACCGTAATATCGCCGATGTTGGCCCGTAAATATGTAAGAAAAGGGTGCGGCGTACCTTGCATACATGCTCGATGACAAGGAATCGAAAAGAAACCCGAATCTGCGCCCGTGGTTTGTGAATACCGGATGTTTTCAAGAAGAATTGCGGGTTTACCACTGTTCGGGAAATAGAATTTGGCATCGAATTGGTACCGGTACCACTCCAATTTCGATAGCTCCGTATCGTATGGCACCAACGGAATTAAAGGAGTTGAAAGCTCGATTGCAAGAATTGGTGGATAGAGGTTTTGCTCGCCCGAAGTTTTTCGCCTTGGGTGCGCCAAGATTGTTCGTGAAGAAGAAGGATGGAACCATGCGATCGTAGATCGACTATCGTCGCCTTAATAAAGCGACGATAAAGAACAAATATCCGCTGCCACGTATTGATGACTTGTTCGATCAACTGAAAGGAGCCTCGGTGTTCTCGAAAATAGATTTGAGATCGAGCTATTATCAATTGCGAATCCGAGATTTGGACGCACTCCAAGACCGCCTTGTAACGAGATATGGTCACTATGAGTTCCTAGTGATGCCGCTTAGGCTCACTAATGCCCCCGCGGTATTTATGGATTTAATGAATCGGATCTTTAGACCATATTTGGATCGATTCGTAGTCGTGTTCATTGATGACATCTTGGTCTATTCAAGAAATGAGACCGAACATCTGAACACCGCGTTAGTGTTTGTAAATTTTACGGGATAAGCAATTATATGCTAAGTTCAGCAAGTGTGAGTTCGGTTAAGAGAGGTTAGCTTCTTGGGTCATGTGGTATTCGACGGTATTCGAGTCGATTCAATAAAATTTCAGCCATACTTAATTGGAAGCCTCGAGAAATATTAATGAGGTTCGAGCTTTTGGGGCTTGCTAGGTTATTACCGACGATTTGTAAAGGCTTTCAACGATAGCCACGCCGATGACGGCTACTCCAAAAGGATGTTAAGTTGAATGGACGGAGAAATGCCAAAAAGTTTCGATCAATCGAAAACTTATTTGATGAAGCCCCAATTCTAGTGCAACCCGAGTCCGCAAGGAGTTTGTCATCTATAGCGACGCCTCTCTACTTGGGTTAGGTTGCGATTAATGCAAGAAGGTCGAGTTGTGGCCTATGCGTCGAGGCAATTAAAGCCACATGAGAAAAATTATCCGACTCATGATCTCGAATTGGCGCCATCGTATTCGCCTTAAAGATTTGGCGACATTACTTATTTGGTGAAAGGTGCCATGTATACTCGGATCACAAAAGTCTCAAATATTTGATGACCCAAAGAGACTTAAATCTGCGACAAAGACGTTGGCTCGAGCTGTTAAAGGATTATGAGTGATCATTGACTATCACCCGAAAGGCGAATGTGGTTGCGGATGCCTTGAGTCGTAAATCGTTATTCACTTTACGAGCGATGAATGTGCACTTGTCCGTCCGATCCGACGGTGTGTTAGTGGCTGAATTGAAAGCCAAACCATTATTGACACACCAAATTCGAGAAGCTCGGAAAGTCGACGACGAGTTGGTTGCAAAACGGCTGCGTGTGTTCGAACAAGGACTCGAGTTTCAAATCGACGATGACGATTGTTTGAGGTTCAAAGTCATCTGTGTGTCCCAAAGAATTTGGAACTCATTTCGATAATTCGAATGAAGCCCATTGTAGCCGAATGGCAATCCACCCGGAGTACGAAGATGTACAATGATTTGAAACGTCGGTTTTGGTGGCATGGTATGAAGCGAGACATCTCCGACTTTGTTTGAGATGTTTAATATGTCAACAAGTGAAAGCGGAACATCGGTGCCTTCGAGATTACTTCACCAATCACGATACCCGAGTGGAAATGGGATCGAGTCACAATGGATTTTGTATCCGACCGCCATTGTCGCAAGTAAGAAGGATGCGGTTTGGGTCGTGGTAGATCGATTGACTAAGTCGGCCCACTTTTTCCCCGTACGTACGGATTTTTCAATGGACAAATTAGCGAAATTGTACGTTTCTCAGATTGTGAGATTACACGGGGTGCCTATTTCCATCGTGTCGGATAGAGATCCGAGATTTACCTCGCGATTTTGGAAAAAGTTACAAGAAGCTTTGGGTACCAAGTTGCATTTCAGCACCGCCTTTCACCCCCAAACCGATGGTCAATCCGAGCGGATAATTCAGATACTTGAGGATATGTTAAGATGTTGCGTCCTCGAGTTTAGTGGTTCATGGGAACGGTATTTGCCGTTGATTGAATTCGCCACAACAACAAACTTTCAATCAAGTATTAAGATGGCACCCTACGAGGCCTTGTACGGTCGTAAATGTCGTACACCACTGCTTTTGGACCGAGCTCGGTGAAAGCAAGATTTTCGGTGGATTTGATTAGGGATGCCGAATGTAAAGTGAAAGTAATCCGTGAAAGTCCGAAGATAGCCTCGATCGTCGAAGTCGATGCGGATCTGAAGCGTAAGGATATCGAGTATCGTGGGTGATAAAGTGTTTCTCAAGGTATCGCCTTGGAAAAAGATACTCGTGTTCTACCGTAAGGGCAAGTTGAGCCCGAGGTTTATTGGGCCATATGAGATATCGAGCGAGTCGGTCCGATGGCATATCGCTTGATTTTGCCCCCGAACTCAAAAGGTTCACGATGTCTTTCACGCTTCGATGCTTCGACGCTATAGATCCGATCCATCGCACGTGATTAGTCCATCGAAATTGAAATTCAAGCTAATATGAGTTATGAGGAAGAACCGATTCGTATCCTATCACGAAGTGAAAGAGTTATGAAACAAGCGGGTTCCGCTAGTGAAAGTGTTATGGCTCAAGCACGGGATAGAAGAAGCTACTTGGGAGACCGAGAATTCTATGAAAGAGCGATATCCAAACCTATTTACCGGTAAGATTTTCGGGACTAAAATTTCTTAAGTGGGGAGAGTTGTGACAGCCCAAAATAGACCCTAGCCGGAATGTGGTTTTGGGACCACTAAACAGAGTCATAAAATAATTAATTGTTATATTCTATGCTTACTATGTGTGTGCATGCATATGTGGAAATTTCACTCTAATTTTACCCATTTGTATGAGAAAGTATTAAATAGGGATCAAAGTGAAACATGGTGAAATATGATAGGCTAATTTTAAATGGCTTGTTAGTACATGTTAACAAAAGGTGGAGTTGCATGTCAAATAATCCCTTCCTAAGGAGGAGTGGCGGCCATGACAAGGTTATGGGCAAGGAACATGTTCCCAACATGTTTTACTAATGGATGATGTTAGAAATAATAAACAACTAAGCATGGGTGAGAAAAAAAAAATGTGTGTGAGAGAGTAGCATCCCCCATTGCCCCGCAACCAAGAAGGAAAACAAAAAATTTGTTCATGCTTGCTCTCTCCCATTTTGGCCGAAAATACTAAGAGGAAGAAGGATTTTGCTTCATTTCCTTTGTTTAGAAGAGATCTAGAAGGAGATTTGGCTAAGTTTGCATCAAGATTAAGGTATGTATGAGGTTGTGTTGGGAGTTTCATGCATGGTTTGGTTGCTAATTTGATGTGCATGTTAGCCATGGCTCAAATCCTTGTTATGCCATGGAAATGGTATTTGGCCAAAGTTGTTATGGTGATAAAGCCATTGCATGCTAAGTGTGAAGCTTGATGATGATGCATGCAATGATGGATTGTCTACTCTTGAGTAAGATTTTGAGTTTTCTTTTGTGTTTAACCATGATTGAAGTTGAATGGAGCATGATTGTCATATTCGCCATGATGCATTCATGAGCATGGTTCATGCTTCTTGCATGTTAGTTAAAATTTGTATTGTTGGATGGCTATGGACACCTTGAAATTCGCCATGCTCATATTGTATATATATGTTTGCACATGATGTTTTGGCTATGAAGTAAGTGATGAATATATTGGTTTAAAGAAGAAGATGTGGAAGAATGCTTGTGAAATTGCAAGCACAATTCGGCCTAGCACACATATAAGTGCTTGATGCTATATTATAAGTTTTGGGCCACAATGTGCAAAGCATTAACTAGTAAAATGCATGCTGTTTTTGTGAGGTATTAAGTGCAAAATTGACCTCAACATGTACATGAATATTCGGCCTTGGGTAGCCTATTGAAGGCCTTAGCTTTTCCTTAATGCTCAAATAAATTGTATTGAATTGCTTGATGTAGTATAAAATGTGCATGACCATTGTGTATTCAAGCTAAAGAGTGGCCATATGACCATTTAAACTCCTTGTCATATTCGCCATAAGCAAGCACAATGAGGTTTTAATAAATTGAATTTGTTTGAATTAGCTCAAGAGCTAAGAGGGCCACAATTGGACAAGGGAAGGAAAAGGTGATCGAATAGCCGAAAAAGCCGTTCGACAACATCCGAGGTAAGTCCTCAAGAAGTGACCCTACTTGAATTATGTGAAATAAAGTATGGATGTGTATTGATTATTGATTATGTATGTATGAGCATTTGAATTCTACCGGGCTAAGTCCCAAGGCTAATATGCTTGTGATTATATTTGCGTTTTGAGCCTTAGTAATGAAAATGAAATATGTATGTCCAATGATTATTGATGTATGTGTACATGAGAAATTGAATGATATCCGGCTAAGCCCAAGACAATTACGCTTGAAATTATATCCGGTTAAGACCAAGGCAATTGTGCTAGTGGCTATATCCGGGCTAAGACCAAGGCATTCGTGCGAAGTTATTCTATCCGGGCTAAGACCAAGGCATTTGTGCACGTGATTATATCCGGTTATATTCAAGAATCTTGGGCTGGAGGTGAGTGTTGGTTGCTGTAATGAATTCAATTAGTACACTCGAAAAGCCCAAAGGATATGTACATTATATGTGCATTGAAAGTCGACATGTTTGAGCAACATTCGCTCAATCGACTAATGAATTTCAGTTATTGAATTGATTGATACTTTGTGAAAGTATATAATGATGAAGTGTGAAGTAAGAATGTGTATTAATGAAATGATGCATTTGGCTATGTGAATGTATTGCTGTAATTAGAGCTGATTATATTCCTTGAGACTTACTAAGCATAAAAAATGCTTACCCGCTGCTTTGGCTCTCTGTTTTATAGATTTCGCCGATAGCAATCGGATTCGGGATCAATAAAGTCGAAGTCATCCACACTATCCACGCCTCTATTTTGGTATAAATTTTGGTTGAACTTTGAAATGGCATGTATAGGACTACCCTTGTTGGTTGAATATGTTGTGATGTATATACGCACGGCCATGCGAAAATGGCTCGTAAAAGTGAAGTATCGACTTAGACTAATTGTGGTTTGTATGTATATATTTGGTGTCATGATGTGGCTATGGCTTGGAAATGGGAATGTTGGTCATATGATCAGCCATTGGCATGGTTAAATTGATCATATATGAACCTATGTATGGCAAGACTAGTTGGTTCATGGAGACTACCAAATAGGTAAGACCTACCTTAAAAACAGATGCTGCCAGCTGCAGTGACGTGAATGTGAAAAATCACCACAATTCATAGTAATGGAATTAAATAGTGAATAAGCTATGTAAATGAACCTTGATGAGTCTATTTTCATATGGAAGAAACGAAATGGTCATAGGAGTTACATGTTAAGAGATATTAAAGCTATTGTGAGACAGGGCCAGAACGGTTTCTGGGTTCCCTATCGCAACTTTAAAAATTTACTATAAATTATCCAAAAAGAATTAGGAGACATACCTTATATTTACAGAGTCCATTTTGAGTCTAGTTTCATTAGAAACAAACGGCACCAGCATTAAAGCCCTGTACAGAGAGATATTCAAGTTATACCGCGAAGGTCAGAGCAGTCGATCCCTGTAACATGGGTGACTTTAACTAATAAACTGTACCAATTGGCCCAACCAAAAATTCTAGAAATAAATCCATGGATGGATATATGAGTCTAAATTCAGGAAAATTTCTGAAACCAGTTTCCGAGTTTTGAAACTCGAGATATGATTTTAAGGCGACAGTGACGCAGTTTTTCCCTTTGATTGGAAATGTCAAATGGATGGGCAAAACAAGTGAACTTGGCTTGCTAACCCCTTGTGTCCGACACCGGCGATGGTCTCGGGTTCGGGGTGTTACACTACTCTATACCACCTTCCTTCCATTATTTTTAAGACTATAGCCGATTGCCTCAAATCCCGAAATCCCGAAAACTTGACTCCTTTTGTACCGATTTTTCCCTAGCCAAATATCTTATTTTTCTCATCATCTTTGGCCGATTCTCTCAACCTCTAAACCCCAGGTTTCTGTTGACAATACCACAAGTAAAAACCCTCATATTTTATCTTTCTCTACACTTTTGCAAAAAGCCGAAACTCCCACGCTATCTTAGGGACATAGCCGAATACTGAGATCACTAAGGGCTCGACTTTTGTTATCGTTTGAGGGATTAGAACTGCATCAGAATCAAGTAGGAACTAAGGGGGAACGTTGACTGGAAGAATCGATGGTAAGTCTTTCCAACTTAGTCTATCTTGCATATTTTAAGAAAAGCCGGAATCCCTAAAAGGTTAGGGAGGTTGTCGTTTTTTTGGACTTGTAGCCCTAAGGGGTTGTGATAATAGTATTATTTTGGTAATAGTGTGATTAAGAGGCTGTTGATCAAGGGCTTGGACAAGTGGAGCGAACGGATCTGGATCAAGACACTATTTTCGGCAAAGGTAGGAACGCTAAGGCCTAATGTGTTGTTGGCCGAATATGGTAAGAAGCTAATATGTAGTTCATTTCGGTAGTAAGATTAACGTGGTAGTATTATAATTGTAGGTAGTTCATGCGTGGATCTCGTCAGTGAATCGTCATAAAACAGGTGTGTAACTGACACCCTCTCATAGACTAGATCGGCAAAAGCTGAAAAGCCAAAATGCCGAAAAGTTGGTATTTTGGGAATTTGCGAGTGTGCGAATGCTCGTAAGATAGTTGGGTTTGTATGTTTGGTATTCTGAAGGTAATAAACTGCAGTACGTGCGATTTTGTGCATTTTGATAACTTGGGCTTAATGGGCCAAAAATCGGGTTCATGGGCCAACGGGCTCAATTTGGTAAGTATGCGCGGTAAATATTCTGATAGTACGTAAATGGATAGGATATGCATGAAAACCCTAAAAGTAGCTAAATTACTACAATACCCTTACGTATGGAAAATTACCATGATACCCCTAGGTGTAAATGACCAATATGCCCCTAGGGTTAATTTTGTCTGAAAAGCATGTTGATTTAAATCTGTATGATGTATGCCATGAAATAATATTTGTTGCATGGGGACATCGGTTATATTATGAAGGAAGCGTCCTGGTGGCTATGCCACAATTATCTGATCTGGTGGCTCTGCCCACATATATCTGTTCTGGTGGTTCTGCCATGATTATATGTATCTGGTGACTCTGTCACATTATCTGTTATGGCAGCCATGCTGCATAATTCTGTGGCGTGTAGCGGTTGGGTAGGTCGAGTAGTCTTCCCAGATGGTGAAAGATTGGTAAAGGGGTGTATGTGGTTGGTTATGGGTTGGGTTATGCATATACATGAAATATCTGATCTGATCTGTTATGGGCCTATGGGCTTAATTTCAGATTCGCTGCGGGCTAAGGCCAATTTATTCTGTTTCTGTGGTTTGAACCGATATGGGCTATGGTTGGGTTAATTTTACACACTGAGTTTCCCCAAACTCATCCCCTATTTTCATCTATGCGGTAATCCCCAACCATAGTGAGCTTGGAGCTGCGAGGATTACGAGTGGCCACTGCTCTGCAATATGGATTTCTTCTGGTGATTTGGGCTTCAATTTTCTTTACTTTGATGATTTGGGTTTTGTTATGTAATAAGGCCGCTTATAATTTTTTTTTTGGGGTTTTGATTTATAACTTATCATGATGATCTTAAATTATATTAACGATCAAAATGGGCTAGATCTAGGGTTCGTTTTCCAAAAACATAAACTGATTTCAAAGTAACACGATCTCGAACAAGGCTTCTACTGTGATAACGTTTTCCTAAAATTAATATGCTTTATTTTAAAATGAACATAATTACAATGGTAACTTAAAAGAAATACACGATGTTGGAGTGTGGCAAGGGCGGTGTGCATGTCTAGGATTGGATCCAAAAGAGCTTGGTACTTAAGCAGTCCGATGGACTCACCTCCTCTTTTCTGGTTTCCTACCTGGTGCACAGCTTCCATTCACTTTAACCCTTAATGAATTAATCCTTTGAACATCAAGTACGATTTTCTGAACTTAGAACGGAAAAATGTTTTTAACGTTTTTGATGTGGCACGTCGGATCCGGTCATAACGTCTAGACCGGGTTTGGGGTGTTACATGATTGATTTGAAAGTGCCATAAAAGAAAGTTGAATCAGTGCCTGTTGTATGCGAGTTTCCTGATGTGTTTCCTGAAGAACTTTCGGGTTTACCTCTGGTTAGAGAAGTAGAATTTGGCATTGAATTGTACCTGGTACTACTCCGATTTTGATAGCTCCGTATAGAATGGCTCTGACCGAATTGAAAGAATTAAAGTTACAATTACAAGAATTAATCGATAGAGGATTTACTAGATCGAGTTTTTCACCTTGGGGTGCTCTAGTTCTATTTGTGAAAAAGAAAGATAGAATGATGAGAATGTGTATAGATTATCGTCAGTTGAACAAAGTGACTATCAAGAATAAGTATCCTCTGCCTCAAATTGATGATTTGTTTGATCAGTTGAAAGGAGCTACTATTTTTTCGAAAACAGATTTGAGATTAGGCTATTATCAATTACAAGTGAAAGAACCAGACATTCTGAAAACTACTTTCAGAACGAGGTATAGCAACTATGAATTCTTAGTTATGCCTTTCAGATTGACTAACGCACTTGTTATTTTTATGGATTTGATGAATAGAATTTTCAGATTGTATTTAGATCAATTTGTTGTTGTATTCATTGATGACATATTGATTTATTCACGTGATGAATCCAAACATACCGAGCACTTGAAATTAGTGCTACAGATTCTGCGAGATAAACAGTTGTATGCGAAGTTCAGTAAATGTGAATTGTGGTTACGAGAAGTTGGTTTTCTGGGTCATATTGTATCAGCCTCTGGTATCCAAGTTGATCCAAGCAAAATTTTAGTTATTTTAGATTGGAAACCTTCGAGGAATGTCTCTGAAGTCCTTAGTTTTTTGGGACTTGCTGGTTATTATAGAAGATTCGTAAAAGGTTTTTCAATGATTGTGACTCCATTGACAAAACTGCTTCAGAAAGATGTGAAGTTTGTGTGGTCAGAAAAGTGTCAGAACAGTTTTGATCAGTTGAAAACTTTGTTGACTGAAGCTCCGGTATTGGTACAACCCGAATCGGGTAAAGAATTTGTGATTTACAGTGATTCTTCTTGATCAGAATGGGATGTGTTTTAATGTAAGAAGGCAAAGTCATTGCTTATGCTTCGAGACAATTAAAGCTGCACGAAAAGAACTACCCGACGCATGACCTTGAATTGCTCGCGATTGTGTTTGCTTTAAAGATTTGGCACCACTATTTTTTTGGTGAGAAATGTCACATTTATTCTGATCATAAGAGTTTGAAATATACGATGACTCAGAAATATTTGAATCTGCGACAGAGAAGATGGTTAGAATTGCTAAAAGATTATGATCTTCTGATTGATTATCATCCGGGTAAAGAAAATGTTGTTGCTGATGCTTTGAGTCAAAAATCATTGTTTGCTTTTCGTGCTATGAATGCTCATTTGGTTCTGTCCAATAATGGTTAAGTTTTAGCTGAATTAAAAGCAAGACTTATGTTTTTGCAACAGATTATCGAAGTTCAGAAGATTGATAATGAGATTTTAGCTAAAATAGCTCAGTATGATGTAGTGTCTGAATCAGAATTCAGAGTTGATAAAGATAATTGTTTGAGATTCCGAGATCGAATTTGTGTTCTGAGAAATTCAGAGTTGATTCAGATGATTTTGAGTGAAGCTCACAATAGTCGGTGATCTGTGCATCTAGGTAGTACGAAAATGTATAATGATGATCTGAAACAGCATTATTGGTGGTCTGGAATGAAAAGAGATATTTCTAACTTTGTTTCAAAATGTTTGATATGTTGGCAAGTTAAAGCTGAACATCACGTGCCATTTGGTTTGTTACAACTGATTATGGTTGTAGAGTGGAAATGAGATTGAGTAACAATGGATTTTGTTTCGGGTTTACCCCTGTCTCTGAGAAAGAAAGATGATATCTGGGTTGTAGTTGATTGATTGACAAAATCAGCTCATTTTACTCCGGTACGATTCGATTACTTGCTAGATAAATTGGCTGAGTTATACATTTTCGATATTGTGAGATTACACGGTGTGCCATTATCTATTGCATCAGACAGAGATCCGAAATTCACATCACAATTCTAGAAGAAGTTGCAAGATGCTCTGGATACTAAATTGCATTTTACTACTGCTTTTCTCCCACAAATGGATGGTCAATCCGAGTGGATTATTCAGATACTCGAGGATATGTTGAGATGTTGTATTCTTGAGTTTGAAGGTACGTAGGAACAGTATTTGCCTTTCATTGAATTCGGTTATAATAATAGTTTTCAGTAGAGCATTAAAATGGCATCGTACAAAGCTTTATATGGTCGCAAATGCCGTACACCTTTGTATTGGATGGAGCTTAGCGAAAATAAGATTCACGGGGTTGATTTGATAAGAGAGACTGAACAGAAAGTGAAAGTGATCTGAGATAGTTTGAAAACAACTTCTAATCATCAGAAATCTTATGTGGAATTGAATAGAAAAGATATTGAGTTTAAGATCGGCGATAAAGTGTTTTTAAAGGTATCTCCATGGAAGAAAGTGCTTCGGTTCGGTAAAAAAGGCAAATTAAGTCCAAGGTTCATTGGACCGTATGAGATTACCAAGCGTATTGACCCGGTAACATATAGATTGTTATTGTCATTAGAGTTAGAAAAGATTCATGACGTGTTTCACATATCGATGCTTCGATGATACAGATTCGATCCTTCACATGTGATTCCTCGGTTTGAGATTGAAATTCAATCTGATATGACTTACGAAGAAAAGCCGATTCGAATCTTAGCTCGAGAGGTTAAAAAACTGCGAAATAAGAAAATTTTGTTAGTAAAAGTGATGTGGAATCGACACGGTATTGAAGAAGCCACCTGGGAGCCTAAAGATGCTATGAGACAACAATATTCGAATCTATTTAACGGTAATATTTTCGGGGACGAAAATCCCTAATGGGGAGAATCGCAACAGTTCGGTTTTGACCCTAGTCAGAATAGTGGTTTCGGGACCACAAAATTGAGTCAGATAAATGTTTTAATATTATTTTCCATGCTTAAAATATGTGAATTAGCATGTGAGAAAGTTTCTTCTAAAAATTTAATCGTTTGTGTGTTTAATTTTGAAAAAGGACTTAATCGCGTAGAATGTAAAAGCTGTGTGCTAGATGTTAAAAGTGCCTATTTCACTTGTCTTTATAATTGTGAGGTCTTTATGTGGTTACCTGACTATTGGAAGTTTGAATGGACATAAAAGGGCATGTATTAGGTGAATGAATAATTTTAAAACAAAGGGCAAAATGGTCATTTAGTTAATATGTTAATATTAATAAAACAAAAACAAGAAAACATGTTAATTTATGTGTTCATCCATCGAAATTGAAAAGAAAATAAAAGAGAAAATCTCACTTAGGGTTCGACACTTTGAATTGGTGAATTAGGTATGTGTTTTGCTCAGTTTTTTATTATTTCTACGTTTTTGTAACCGTTGCTTCGTGTATTATCAAGACCATGTCTCAATTTCTAATTTTGTTGATGATTTTGAAATGTGCCATTGATGAAACTATGAGTTTTGTGAAGTTAGTTGTTAATTTATGTGTTCATCCACCGAAATTGAAAAGAAAATAAAAGAGTCGACACTTTCAATTGGTGAATTAGGTATGTATTTTGCTCGGTTTTTTATTATTTCTACGTTTTTGTAACTGTTGCTTCGTGTATTATCAAGATCATGTCTCAATTTCTAATTTTTTTGATGATTTTGAAATGTACCATTAATGAAACTGAGTTTTGTGAAGTTAGTTGTTGATAAATAGAAGATATGTTTTGGGTTAACATGTTTTGTTTTTGGATTTTTGATGAACTTGAGTAAAATGGGCTAAATTGTGAAAATTGTAAATTGAAGGACTAAAATGTGAAATAAATGAAATGTGTGGACTAGTATGAGTACTAGGAGAATTCAGCTAAGCTTGTGTACAAGCAAATTACGTGTATTTTGTGATTTTCTGATTTAGGGACTAAAGTGTCAAAATGTGAAAATGTGATGGTTAGTTTGCAAAATGCCTTAATTATGTGCATATGGATTGGTTTGAATAATTTAGTGAATAAAAGGATTAATTTTGAATACATATAGATCAAGAAAAGAGGAATTCGGACTTAGACCGAGGGAAGTCGAAGATTATAGAGTAAATAGTCGAAGTCGATAATTCCGAGTACGAGGTAAGTTTGTACGTGATAAATAATGTTACAAGTATATTTTTGATACTTTAATTATAAATAAATTTTGTATATATTTGATTATGGATTGAATACGATGATAAATCAACTATATTTGGCACTAAATGTGCGATTCAAAATAGCTTCAGCTATAAATAGCACTAAGTGTGCAAAATGGTATAGCTTTCGCTGTATAAGGCACTAGGTGTGCGATATCGAGATAGCTTCAGTTAATTGAGATGGCACTAAGTGTGCGGTAATCATTCTAGCTTCGGCTAAACCTTAAGGCACTAAGTGTGCGGATGCTTAAAGCATGAATAATCTTCGAAAAGTTTTGAAATATCTGGACGAGAGATGAGAATGAAAATGAATAAATACGGGAAGGTTCAGGTATGTATGATACCTATGTGATAAATGATGTTTTACATATGAAGTTCATTGAATTGGTATAAACATATGAATTGTGTTGGCATAGAATTGATAGATGAATTGAGAATTAATAAGTACTCATGTGTTGATGTTTTATATTTTATAAACTGTTGATGATTTTTGGTACGAGCTTACTAAGCTTTTGAAAGCTTACTCTATGTATGTTTGTATTGTTTTATAGATATCGAAGCTATAGTGAGCTTGGGGATTGTCGAGGATCGTCACCACACTATCGAATCTCATTTTGGGTACCTTTTGAAAATGTATATATAGTAAAGTATGGCATGTATAGGTTAGAAGTACTTTGGATAGGTTTTGTAATGTTTATATTTAGCCATGTGATGTGGTTTGATATGTTTATCTTTATGTTTTGATTTTTGGTATATGGAATGTGATGCAAAATGATCTATTTGATGTGTTCATGAATGGCTAAGAGAAATGGTAAGTTTGGCAAGATTTGATATGATTTGGTCTTATGTTTTGGCACAATTGAGTTGAGTTTATGAGCATGTAAATGGATGATATTGTTATGGCATGAATAATGTATGGTTTGGTATAGAATTGGCTAAAGTTTTTGTATATATATGCTTAGTTTGGTGCTTGTAGGTTTGATCCAATTGGGGTGGCAAGTTGGCTATTCAAATGGCTTATTTTTGTCCACACGGGCGTGTGTCTCAACCGTGTGCAACATACGGCTATGTTGCACGGTCGTGTGTCCCCTGGGGTGCCCTACAATTGTAAGTTAGACTTGGGCACTGCCAAGGCACACGAGCGTGTGGCTAGCCGTGTGGTCCAAGTCTAATTCGACCACAGCCAAATCACACGGGTGTGTCTTGTGGCCATGTGAACAAGTCAGTATATATGCCCTATTTTGGCACGGTCTAGACACACGAGCGTGTCAAAATAGTGTGAGGCATATGGCCTGTTCACATGGGCGTGTGACCTGTACTTGTTGGAAAAATGTTTAAATTTTAGAGAAATTTTGTATGTGTTCGGTTTAGTCTCAGCCCTTTTCTAATACATTTTAAGGTCTCGATGACCTATATAAGGGACTCTATATTGATGATTAATCTCTAATACTTTGATGCTTATGAAATGAATCTTAATGTTTCAATTTTGTCCGGTAATGCCTTTAACCTTAGTTTGGTAACGAATACGGGCTAGAGGTGTTACAGAGTCCCACAGCCAAGTATTGAAAACTGAATTTCTTTTTTTGAGAAAAAGACGTCAACAGACAAAAACAAAAGAGGAAATGAATGTCAAGAAACAAAATGGAATAATGGAAATATTTTTTTAGAAAAAAATGAGAGACTTGGGGATAAAGTTAAGGGATTTTAGGAGTAAAATTAGCTCCCCACTACTAACCACGTCCCATTAACCAGAATCTTAACATGACCCTACTTCTACTACATGGCCAACCCACGTGGAAACAAAATAAATAGACTCCTACAAGTCTTGAACCCAAGGCCTCTGTAACACCCCTAACCTCGTCCCGTCACCAGAACAGGATTACGGAGTATTACCGGTCATTACAGTACATTTACATGTAAAACAAGAATAAATGCAATACTATACATCTAAATATAGCTTTAATGGCCCCACGGTACTTAATAAGAACATCTTAAACAAACCAGGGCTCGATCGAAAGCTTAGAAAATTTTTCATAAAATTTCAAAATTTCTTCCTTTGAATAGTACCATACGTCCGTATGGCTGGTGTGACAAGCCCGTGTTCCTGATGTGACACGCCCGTGTCATCAACCTGTGGGGCTCTCTGACTTATACCTATAAATCAATTAAATTCACACGGCCAAGGCACACGTCCGTGTGCTCAGCCCGTGTGACAACCTGTTTGTAGCATTTTAGGTGCAGGGGACACACAACCTAACAACATGCCCGTGTGCAAGTCGTGTGTCTCACACGGTCTGGTCACGCGCCTGTGTGACATATCATGTGGACTCCAAATGAACTTTATAATTCAACTTTACCAACCCTGCAAACTATTTCAAAATTTGCACTTAAGTACCGTTCAATTCAATTCAAAAAGGACTATATTATAGCACACTCATTACATCCATTAACTTTCTACTAACATTCTTCACTAATTTCACTTATAAACAATTTAACATCAAAACAACCTAGGTACATGCCATTCTTTAAGACAAGAAACTTCACCAATTACTTGAGTTTGGGAGTTGGCTCGGATGCTGAGACATTAGTTACTTTGTACCTAACCTGTGCACGGAAAGAAATCGTACGCTGAGTATACATTCAGTGGTATTTCTACAAACTAATGCTTAGAACAATAATAAGCCATGTGCATGTATTGTAACTCAAAACTTTTACTTTCATAGTCTTAATAGCTTAATCTTTTGACTTCATCTTATAGCTCTTAAATGTAATTAAACAATTCTTTATATATATTTCATATCATTCGATTCCTTTCAACAATCGTATAATAGTCATGGTTACATAATC
Organism: Gossypium arboreum; assembly: GCF_025698485.1. NCBI lineage: Eukaryota > Viridiplantae > Streptophyta > Magnoliopsida > Malvales > Malvaceae > Gossypium > Gossypium arboreum. The sequence goes on from NC_069079.1 coordinate 99,726,423, forward strand.
AATAGGATTCAGTCTTCAATACTTTCATTTACCCCTATTAACATAACTCGGACCTAGATGGATACACGGATCCAACCCACACAACGGGATATCATACAATGTTTCATCGGCCGAAGCCGGAATACACCGTAAGGGTAACAGTAATAGTAACAGTAACAGTAACAGTCAGGTATAGAGTACCTCTTTGGAACTAATTCGGGATAGTAACAGTAGTCGACACATACAGTGTCTCATCGACACACAGTCGGAATATCCCTGAACACTTCCAATCCTATGGCATGCCAACTATATCCGACTTAGCCCTACACTATTAATAGGGTATTTGAATCATTTCATTTTGATACATAAACAGTAACAATTCCTATCACATCATTTATCATACATACTAACAAATTAAAAATAACAAATACATTTATTAAATTATTAAGCATAGTTTATAGAAATACAAACCGTAATTCTCGAGTTTACTCGATATTCTCGTTCACTTTCTCCTTCCCCTTTTTTGATGACGTTTCCTATGCTACGTTGGCTACATAAAATTTAACATTTAAAATTATCAATGTTTGTTATTTAATAACACACTCTTTTATTTCCATGTAGCTTTTACATAAATTCCAATTTAGTCCTTCCACCATAACCATTCTTTTTCTTCAAAATAAATCCTATATTTTCATTCAATTATCACTTTAGATTATTCGACTCTTAAATTTTACAGCATAAAACATTAATTATAGAATTCTCTCAATTCAATCCCTACTATTTCAAAACTTATATCTCTCTCTTACAATGTAATCCTTCTCCCACTTCTAACTTGAATTTCTATCATTTTTATCTCATAATTTACTCAATAATTCAACTTAATCAACATCTAAAAATTCACTATCTTCCTAAATTCCAACATAATTCAATTAGTATTTCTTCCTAGGATTCTATAGACACCAAAATTACAAGAAAAGGGATTAAATTGGCTCACCAATCAAGCTTGAAACTCCAAAACCCTAAATTTTCCTTATCTTTTCTTTCCTTTTTCTTCCTTTCTTTCCCTACTATTCATGCCTTTCTTTCTCTTTTCTTTATGTTTTATTTCTTTTATTTTCTTTATTCATTCTTTATTTAATTAATATATTATAATTATATAATTTAATATAATTTACTTTATATTATTATTTACTTATATAATAAGTAAATACATATATATACATACATTTGTACCAATTAAAATAATACATATGTATTTATACTTACCACACACTTAGTCCCTTGAATTTTCTATAGCTTATAATTAAACTTTTACACTTTATTCAATTTAGTCCTTTCACTAAATTAACCTTAATTAAGCTAGATTTACTTAATTAAAATCTAATTAACCTCTCATTTAACTTCGTAAATATTTCTAATAAATATTTACGAATCTAGTTTTCAGAATCGGAGACTCAAAATTTCACTTTTCCGATGACCTTAAAATTTGGGTCGTTACAACCTCACCTTCCTAATCAAGGCTTACAAGCATTGAGACACACACTAAATTATTGATTAAATCCAGCAAATCAATTACTTGAATTCCTGTGAGTTATAAGCAAGCTTGTTGAAATGATAAAATGTATTAAAATTTATTATACTTGCTCCATCAACAAATGTAGCACTTATAGTTTGGATCTGGTGATTAGGTCAAGCAAGGGATTTACATACTGATGGAAAAAATCTGGTTCGAAACTGGTTTTCTTGCACAGCGAAAAAATAAAATTTTGAAGACCGGGATCGTTTCTGATATTTATAGTAATAAAATTTTTCTCAAAATCGCACCTATGTTTTGGGCTAGACAGATCCTTATAGTTTTTGTGTAACACCCCTAACTGTATTCGTTGCCAAAATAACGTTACGGAGCATTACTGTACAAACAAAACATTAAAACATTTATTTCATACATCATTGCAAACATAATCTAATTACATTCAATCACATACATAACGTCCCTTAAAAGAATCCCTCGAGGCCTTAGAAATACGATAGAAACAATTTGGGACCAAATTGGAAACAATCAGAAACTATAAGAAAAAGTTTGAAAAATTGGACTGCAAGGGTCACACGGCCGTGTGCCTTACACGGAAGAGACCCATACCCATGTCTTAGGCCACGTAACAATCAAAATAGGGACACATGGCCGTGTCCCAGCCTATGTCCTTACCTGTGTAACTAGAAACACAAAAATTTCCACACTTTTTCATACCCTTTTTAACTTAAATTCATGCAAATTCGGTTAAATTCTTATAAAAAATAATTAATTTTTATAAAATAATTAAAGTGCACTTAAAATATGAACTTATTGAATTTTATTTAATTTTATAATTAATTTTGATTAATTTTGGTTATTTTTTACAGAATTGCACAAAGGGCGACAAATGACTCGGCAGACACTATTAGAAGCACAAAACTGAGAAGCAATTTGAAGTACCAAGGTAAATTAATTTCCAGCCTAAGATGGTCCAAAATTATATGTATTTATTCATAATATAATTTATTTTAATTTATATCCAATTTAATTTGGATTAATAAATTATTATTAATTAATTATGAGAAAATGGTCAGATTGAAGTGAACTGAGTAAACCGAACCGGCATAGAAAAGGACAGCCCAAAACCATCCAAGTGCTGACCCAATTCAGCTCATTAGCTGATTATTTAAGCTTGCAAAGAGACCCTTGAATACTTGTTCAAAGTGAAAATCAACCCATCCACAATTGGTGGCTTTGTAGATTTGCCCCAAGCCATATTTAGAAAAGTTGAAGCCATCAAGTTTGCCACATCGATGGTCAGCCAAGGGGTGGCTCTTTGGCTACTATTTTTAGCAAAGTTTAGCTTCCACATTCAGCTATAAAAACCCCCTTGGCTGATCATTCAAAGCATCCCCTCATTCATTCACATCTCTTCTCTCCTCTCTCATTTTCTCCTCTCATTTTCCCATTCCAAGTCCCTTGCTCTCTTGTTGATTTCTCCTATTGGAAAAGGGGCATTCATTAGCCATTTTGGAGCAACATTGAGTGTTCATAGCAGCCTTGATCGACGAGGACAATAGAGAACGAAGACGGAGCAAACTAGTCAAGCCACGGAGAAACACCGGATTTGATTCTTGTTCCCTATCTCTTTAATTTTTGTTGTTATGATGAATATATCTATGAATATTTATGTTGTTGGAATGGTTAATTTAATAAGTTTAGCTTGAATTTAATTTGTGTTGGTTTGATTGCATTTCATCTCCTTAAATTATTAAAATTGTGTTTATGCTGTTATAGGCCTCGATAAAATGTTTGATTAAGTAGAATCATGCCTAATTTTTTCTTGCATTACAATTGTGATGTAGTTAATGAATGAATTATTCAAACGGATTGAAATTATAATTAATTGACACAATATTTAATCAGTGCATGTTTATTCTTCTAAGGTAGCTGAAGGTTAAATTAGCAATGTATCTGGCGATACACTTGCCTTGCATAACTTGCAAGATTATTGTGATTAAAATGTTTCAAAGTAAGGATACCTTGTTACCTCACATAGTCTTTTATGTGATTATTAGATTTAATTAATCGTTTGAATTGACATAGGGATATGCAAGAGATTAGTTCAATTTAATGAGTATGTATGTGCAATAACAAGTTTGCTTGTTAAAATTTGTTTAATCGTTTGAATTAATGTAACACCCCAAACCCGTGACTGTCACCGGATTTGACCACAAGGTGTTACCGGGCTTACTTCCCTTATTTCTCTCTTGGAAATAACTATTTTCTGTTCCGGGCAGGCTGGCTAACTGCGTCACTGTTACCTTAAAAATCATATCTCGAGTTCCAGAACTTGAAAATCAGTTCCGTAAATTTTCCCTGAAACTAGACTCATAATTCCATCTAAAAATTTTTTTCTAGAATTTTTGGTCAAGCAAATTAGTACAGTTTATTAGTTAAAATCTCCCCTGTTTCAGGGTTTGACTACACTGATCTTTGTGCACTACAACTTGGATATCTTCCTGTACAGGGCTCCAAAACTTATGCCGTTTGTTTCTAAAGAAACTAGACTCACAAAGAAATCTGTACATATAGAGTATGACTTCTAATTCTCTCTGGTTAATTTATTGTGAATTTTCAAAGTCGGAGCAGGGGATCCAGAAACCGTTCTGGCCCTGTTTCACGAAAACCTGATTATCTTTTAAAATCCAACTCATATGACCGTTTCGTTTCTTCCATATGAAAGTAGATTCATCAGGGTTCAATTTCATAATTTATTCACTATTTAATTCTACTTCTACTATTTTTAGTGATTTTTCAATCTCACATCACTGCTGCTGTCAGCATCTGTTACTAAGGCAAACAATGCCTATTTCATAATTCCTCCATGACCCAACTAATCATCCATCATTCATATCACAAATTATGACCACCTTTTCAAAATTGAGATTTTTAAGACTCATGAATAAGTGTTTTGGAACCAAATCCATCCAACCATATGGGCCATTTTCGCATGGCTAAAGTTTACAACCCAAATTTCAACAAAATAAAATAGCCTATACATGCCAAATGTTCTCCTAGATCGACTAAGAAGACAATACCAAAGATTGCTTGCCGGTGTGATGACTTCGTTGACAGTTCCGAGCACACAAAAGAGACGAGTCCACGAGACCTAAAATGGGTGACAAGAAAACACCGAGTGAGTTTATAACTCAAGAAGTCATAAGCACTTTACAATTATCCATTAGCTAAATTCATCACAAAGTGAAACAATGAAACAAGGCTAATTGTTCCATCCATATCGAACTATACCATAGTTCCTTAGACCTTCGGTTCAATCTCGCACCAAGTCATACATTCACATTTCATATTCTATTCAATAAGATATTTGAGTCATTTTATACACCAACTCATTTTCACCACAATCATACAATTGTAATCATCACATAGATTTAAAGCTTACCAAGCTCAACCCCGAGCATGACCATAGTGCCTATTCGCCATGAGCTCAAGGTACTTACCCGATCCGCTGTCCGGGATTAACTCGATAATGTCGCACACTCAACGCAAGAGCATATAGTGAATCCGCACACTTAGTGCTATATATTTTCAGCTCGCACACTTAGTGCCATATAATTTTCAGCTCGCACACTTAATGCTATATATTTTCAGCTCGCACACTTAGTGCTATATATTTTCAGTTCGCACACTTAGTGCTGTACAATTTTTAAACCCGCACACTTAGTGCCAATCTTGTCACCGTGTCCATTTATACCCGCACACTTAGTGCCGAGACCAATACCTTATGCATGTTGCTGCCTTTATACATTCAACAATGGCATCATTCCATACACATACATTTTCATTTACACATCAACTCATTTAAACACAATTGCGTATATATTATGGTCATTTACATCAACACCAAATATATGCTTAATGACTTACCTTGTGTTGGGCAAATAATCCCAAGTCGGCTACTCGATGATCTTCGATTTCCCCTTGTTGGACGCCTCTCCTTTAGGATCTTGAGCTTAAACAAATAAATTAGCTCATTCAACCGCTTTGGTACATATATTGGTATCCACATTTTAATGATCTTATGACATACGGAACGACATGGTAAAATTTTTATCTTACTACCTTACGTTTTAGCTATTCGCTAATAGCCTTATGCAATTACCATACTATCAATAATCCAATCATATTCATTACTCAAGTATAGTATTTTCACATTCGCAATAGTATTACATACAATAGCCGATTCTTCTTACTTTGTATTTATGCATCTATTTGATCATTAGTTTAGTTCAAACACCCATACACCAAGATTTATCAAGTTTAGCATGAAACATAACCTTAATCCTCAATGACCACTATGGCCGAAAATCCTAGTCAACCCAAAATCACAATTTCTAACACATAATTGTTCATAACACAATTAAAGCATCCTCTCCATTCCAACACTTCAAGACACATACATTTCCCACAAATCTCCAACTTCATATTCGCCTTAGTGTACATACACAAGCGATTTTTTTCTTCCTATCATCCAACCTAACTATATGAATATTTAACTAGCTCACACTTCACCCATCCACAATCACTCATTTAACACAAAGAAAATAATCAACTCCCTTCACTATCTACCATGGTCAATACTTCATGCACCACCCAAATCCAAAATTTTAACATGGGCTAGTTAAAGAACTTAGTAATCAACTTACATTAAGCTGAAATTTCAAAATCTAACATGAATTACTAACCTTGCTTTGAGCTTAAAGTTGACCGAAATCTCCCTCCCCTTTCTTTCTTCAATTCGCTAAGAGAGAACCAAAGGAAATGAAGCTCTCTTTTTTTCTTTCTTTGCTCCATTCACGGCAAGGGGGCAACCACACACACACACACATTTTTTTTGTTTCTCTTCCTACAACCTTAATATTTTATCAATTTTGACATCAACCATTAACAAAACATGTTTATGACATGTTTTCTTTTGCCCATCATCCTTGTCATGGCGGCCACTAGGCTATCTTTAGGAAATTTGACATGCAAATCCTCATTTTCACAACATGCATTATTAGGCCACTTTGCATTTGCCTAGCACATTTCTAAATTTTCTCACACAAGTCCTTTCTAGTGAAATTCACCTTTATAACACTAAATCAAATCATCAAAAATGTCACACACAATTTAACACATATCATAGGCATCACAATAAATTTTAAATTATTTTTATGCCTCGGTTTTGTGGTCCCGAAACCACATCCCGTCTAGGGTCAATTTTGGGCTGTCACAATTAACATAGGGATATGTTAATAGATGAATTCATTTGTGTAGGTGACTGTGTTCATAAGTTAGCAAATTACCGAGTTGCCATGAATTTATTCGTAACAACATAAACATAAGTTTAATAATTCTAAATTAAAGAAATGTAATTAATCCAACACGATTATGTCATCTTGATTAAATCGTATTTTGAAATCGTGTGTTTGAGATTTATTTCTTTAGTTTACTTAGTTTAAAATCTTAATTTTTAACCACCCTCTTCAAACAAAATTTTTTTTTCTTCCCCAAAGTGTTTTAAATAGCAATCATAAATAATTCTTTTCACAGTCCCTGTGGGTACGATATCTCGACATTTACTTGTCACTTTATTACTTGTTGCGATTGTGTACACTTGCAAATTCTCATCGTTCCAGTAACTGTCTGAGTTGGGTTACACGGCCAAGCCACACACCCGTGTGCTAGGTTGTGTAACTCTAGAAATAACCACACACGCCCGTGTACCAGGCCGTGTGCTAGGTCGTGTAACAGCCTGACTTGCATGCATTGAAACCTACAGAGGACACACAGCCATGCCACCTGGTCGTGTGTCATGCACGGCTTAGTCACACGCTCATGTCTCAGGCCATGTGGACATGAATTTGCCCAAAAACAAGCCATTTCCATTGCCAATTCAAAACAATCATCTAAAGGCCTTTAGTACACATAATAAAGTAATCAAAACATGACCAAAACCTACATGAAATGACCAATTCAATAATTCAAGATCAATCAACCAATATGTCATACAAGGCACTTCAAATGCATTCATCCACAACTTACCTAAACATGCATATTATACCCCTTTTCATTCATCAACTACAAATACCAATGCCTTGCAAAAAAATACCATAATCTTACCATATTCAAACTATTTCAAAACATACCTTATAAGCCATTCCAAACATGCAACATGAAGTCGCACAATGACACAAATCATCCAGGCATCAAAGAACCAAAACAAGACAACATTTACAAGCCAATTCACCAACAAAATATTCATCACTATGACATTATAATTCAACCTATACATGCCATTATAACCTTGTTCAAAACATCAAAAACTACCTATATGCTGAATAGTGTGATACATCTCCAACTAGCTTCCAAACTAATTAAGCTTCCAATTGTCTATAAAACATAGGAAAGAAAACAATGTAAGCACTTAATGCTTAGTAAGTTCGTAGAACATGAAAAATAACTTACTATTTCATTAAGAAAGATAAGAAAAAGTATAATGTAACACAACCACAAGCTTGGCACAAGTGTAAGCACCACCAACAAAACATGTTAGTGATTCATACATAATTCACTTGAATTTAACACAAGGTAACCCATTATACATTAACATACTTCATTTAAATTCATCATTTTTATTAACATAAGCATACTTCCATTGAAGCTTACCATTTCAACCCTTTTCTTATGATTTAGTTCATTTGAACACTTACCATTCCTTTCCTTTTCATGCCCATTGAACCACTTAGAATATCATCAAATACTCGGGAAATCTTACACAAAGTCTGCTTAAACATATAACTGTAACCTTTTCTTTACATCGTTGCTCACACGAGCTGTGAAATGGGCCTACTCACACAAGCTGTGCATCGGAATTTAAGCTACATGATGCTGCTCACATGATATGTGGAGTATCCACAACAAATGCATGACCCCAGCCATCAGTAGAACATTCAAGACCAACACCCAAAACATGAAATCTCTAATAACATGTCATTTGTATCCTACGAATTCCTAAGGTTCAATCGAGACTCGATAACCGTCATGACATCATTGAATATTTATAATTCAATTACATAGCAATTAATATATTAATATATAATTGAAATTAGCATTACAAAATGATACTTATTCATTCAAACTTACCTCCACGATAAGGGCGTAGAAATGAGATCAACTAATCGAAGGCTTTAGCTTTTCATCAACCAAGATCCATATATGGTCTATCTTGGTCTAAATAGAAAATTTTAACTCATTTAATATCTTTAGCATTCAATTTAGTCCACATTTCATATTTTTATAAAATTACTATTTTACCCCTAACATTTTAATTTTTCACTATTTAGTCCTTAAGCTCATAATTTGAAATTCAAACAATTTCATCCTCTTCTCATGGTAGCTAAACTCTTTATGGACCTAAATCAATCCATACAAACCATCATTTCACAAATTTACCATGAAATTTTATCTATTTTACAAATAAGTCCCTATATGTCATTTTCATCAAAAATCACTTTACAAAACTTGTTATTTATCAACAAGGATTCATAATCTTTCATTAAACATAAAAAATAATGAAAATAAATTCATGGAAAAACCCTAAATCTTTAACATTTTTGCAAATTGATCCTCGGGCTAGCTAGGTTAAGCTACAACGATCCCGAAAACATAAAAATCATTAAAAACGAAGTTGTAAAATATACCATGCAAGCATAACAACCTAGCCGAGTGCCTAGCAAGCTTCCATGGTGTTTCTTTCTTTTAATTTCAGTGGAAGAAGATGAGTGAAAATGAGAAATGTTTTTGTTTTATTTATTTTAACTTTATTTACTCATTTACATTTTTAACCTTTAGAAACATTCATAATTTCAACAAAACCAAATCCATGACTATCCACTAACTCCAAAATTGGTCTAATTACCATCTAGGACATTTCCTTTTAAAATTTCATAATCATTTAACCCTTTTAACTAATAGAACTTTACTTTTATACTTTTTACAATTGAGTCCTTTTCATTTAATTAATCATGAAAACGTCAAAATTTCTTAGCAAAATTTTAATACGACCTTATCAATGTCCCATAGACATTAAAATAATAATAAAATATTAATTTACTCATCAGGTTTGTGGTCCCAAGACCATTATTCTGATTTCACTAAAAATGGGCTGTTACATTCTGCTTCAACAAAACGACCTTCTCCGTTGTCCTCATACCACGAAGTACTTCGAGTGTAAGCTCGAACACTTTTGAATCAAACACAAAACCAAAAAATATTTTATTTAGTTTTAGTTCTCTCTTATAGAAACTGATAGAATTATTATTCCCAGAAAATAGAATTTATACTTAGAAATAAATTCTCACTATTTTCTAGCAAAATAACAATATCTCAAAGTTGTATATAACTTGTATTTTTAGGCCAACCGGTGCCATCTATTTATAGAGTGAGGAAGTGAAACCCTAGTTCAATTATTAGAATGCATTTAATGACTAATTAATACAAAAACAATCATCTAGTTGAACTAGGAAAAAGAGGGGCTAATAGGGTGTGCTTCCTTCATATGTATTATGATAAGGATTCAGACATCTCTTATATTGTGTCAAATTATATGTGTTTCCTATACTTTTAATCCAACACTTTATAATTTAATCCAACCAAATTAATTTAAATTAATTAATTTTCTAATTAAATACTTTTCTCAACCCGATTCTAATTCCATTAAAATCATGGAAACTTTACCGTAAAAGAATTTATGAGAAATTTTTTTTTTTACATTCAATGGATTCACAATGACGAATTAATTTCATTCCATTTTTTAACTTCAATTAATTAATTAATCGAAAAACTATAAATTAATTGTCGTATAATTTCCACACTTAGTGAGAAAACCACATTCATTTTTGAATGTTACTCATTTATCTAAATTTATCATTCTTAGATATTTCTGTTCATTTGATTCAACATGCAATTCATTTCTGGTTTCAATGAGCTAGTAGAGGGACCGATTGTACATATGTTATTGGGGCTCAATGAGTTATAATTAAGTTCCAACTTGGTATTAATTATAAACTCATTTAATCACGAAGTCATTCCACTATAGTATCATGACTAAGCTCTCCCCAATTACATATCATTATGAAAGTTACTCTGTAACACCCCAAACTTGGCCTAGGCATCAAGACCAAGTCCAAAGAGTTACATTAACGTTACTAGAAAAACCCATTTTCATAAACACAAATAAAAGAAAACCATTCGACAATTTATAACAATTATAAAAGCCAATTGATCACTCAACGATTTTAAGAAGCCATATTACTAAGAAATCCCTACTAATAATATAAATAAAGGGGAATAAAGCAGATAGACTGAGCTTCCACTATTCCGACCCAATCAAGGCTATGAGTTATTTGAAATTCAGTCAACAACAAAATGAGTTGAGAACTCATTGTATAACCTATATAGATTCAATTAGAAGTACGATTATAGTAATGAATTCTTATACTCAAGTTCCAATCAAAATCGAAGAATATCCAGTACAGTTTTAACGTATCATTTATATGGCAGAACAATTCATTTAAGATATAAAACAGATCAAAAACGGATGCAGTTATTCCTACCCCATCCGCTACACACCATCTTCAACCATCCCAACACACCTTAAGGGAATTTAGTACCCATCCAGCCCTACACACCATATAGTGTTGGTTCGAGACGTTTAACGAGATGTAGGCTAGCTGCCAGATCAAATTGAGATAAAACATTAGATTCACATATAAGTCATGGCTTAGCCACTGAATCAGAACAGATTAAGTGATATAGATCAATATCATTAATAGTCATCCCAATCAATATACATTTATAGAATTAATATCTCAGTATCAGATAGCACTCATATGGTCTCATTCATATCATAAATACACTACAGAAGGCCTACATTCGCGTTAGATGACACTTACAGCCTCAGAGATAAATTCCAGATCTGACCCACACGTTCGCGTGGTTCCACACTGCTTGCACACTCCCGTGTACCTACCCGTGTGTCTCACACAGCCTGACACATGCCTTGGTTGTCTTCCCGTGTGGTCTTAAATCATAAACAATGAGTCACATAGCCTAGACACATGCCCATATGGTCTTTAATAGCAACAGTGAGTCACATGGCCTAAACACACACTTGTGTCCCTAACCTGTGTGATCCTTATCTTGTAATCAGTGAGATATATGACCTAGACATATGCCCATGTCCTTGGCCCATGTGAACCTTACACGAACATGATGTAACACCCCAAAAATATAGGGTCTGTAATTTTGCATGCTTTGACACAAATATCATGTTTTCTTTACTGGCTTATTGATTTGGGTCTGTTTGGGAGTGTTTAGGAAGCCTGGGTTCGAGTTTGGGCCTTGGCAAAATTTTTAGTTTTATTCTTAAGAGAGACTGGCTGTTAGCAGTTAGGGTTTATGTTTAAGTGTGTTGGATTTTATGTCACAAAAAGCCTTGTGGCTTAGTTGCAAGTAGCTTGTGGAGCATCTAGGGGGGCATGGGTTCGAATCCCATGGCAAGCAAGGAGCATTTATATTGCTACCAAGGGACGGTAAGAGTTGGTGTTGGATTTGAACTCTAGTGGTGGAGAGTTTGAATGGGTCATAAAGGTTGCTGTGGAGGATATCAAGGAGGGATAAGGGGAGAAAATCTTGGAGATTTTCAAGGAATTTGAAATTGGAAGGAGTTGTAGCCGAATGGGGGTGCTTATGGGTGCAAATTCGGCCAAGAGGACTTTGGGAGTGCATTTTCGGCAATTGGTGTGAAAGTAGGTGCTGAATTCCTCCTCTTTTATGCTGGGGTTTTGTTTTTTTTTTTTGTCATTTTTGGTACCATTCTCCCTTGTGCCGATCTCTTTTCGTGCCTTTCAGGATTTAATCCGAATTTCCTTGTCTTCATTTCTTTTTTTTTATTCCACCTTGTGCCGAATGACATGACCTTCTCCTCTCTTTTCTTCCAAGTCTTTGACTGAATTCTTCCTTTCTCTAATATCCATTTTTCTTTTCTCCTTGCCACACTCTTCTTTGGCCGAACTCCACCTCTCCCCTCACCCATTCGTTTGCTTGGTTGAATATCTCTTTAATTTTTCTTCTTTCTCTATCTTACACTTAACTGTGTTTCCTTCTTGGAGCCTTGACTGAATTCCTCTTGCCTCCTCTCTCTTTGAACACATTTGGGCCTTTCTCTGAACTAGTCTAATACTCTTTTGCCTAGCCAAATCTCTCCCTGCTTGATCAAGGTAACTGAGTTTCCTATTGGATTGCTGAAATCCTAGCATTAGCTGAACCTTGATATTGCTATCTCCAATGTGTGGGTTCACGGTTGTGCCACTTCTCTTTCTTTTTGCTCTACTATAATAGTCTTTCTCTCTAATCCCTCTCTTTTTATCGATTATTGTTAAGGGGAGCGTTCGTGGCATCGTGTGCTCAAGTGTAATTTATGCTGGGAAAAGTTGAATACTGCTACTCTCCTCTCTTAGTCCTTGTTTCGGTAAGAAGTTCACATGGTTAAAGTGGATTATATTTAAGGTTGTGTAACAAAATGGACTTTAATGCAGATCCTTTCCAATAAGTGGGTGATCGTGGGTTAAGGGTGGTTTGAACCCTCCTTGAGCTATCAAGGTAAGCGGTATATTATGTTGGAAATTAAGAGATATTAAGAGAATAGCTAATCCAAGTAACTAAAAGCTGACTTTGGATGTTATTCTGGATTTAGGCTGGGCGCGTGATGATTTCTGTTTTCCTCTCTAAAAAGGTGTGTAATCGTACACCCAAACTGTTGCTACTACCAAAATGATGAACAAAGGTGTGTATTCACACTATTACGTTGTTGTGAATAGGCAAAAGCCAAAAAGTCAAAAAGCTGAAACTTCAGCATTTGAGGCCTCACGAGCGTGCATATATCTTGTGGTAAATCGAGCCTACAAATCAGAGACGATAAACGGTAGAGGCCACCAGGAGCATTTTCGTAAGCTTGGGCCGTTATGGGCCTCGTTGGTCCGAGATGGGCTGTGTGGGCCTAATGGCTCGTAGGCCCCACACAGATAAAGTTCACAGTAAGTGAAAAATAATGGAGTGGACTATGGCACCGCAACATCGCAACAGAAATTGGGCTATTTGGGCCACACGATTGTGTAGGCCCACTTGGGTTGAGTCATGGGCCTTGGACCCATTTACACTTCTTGGGCCATATGAGTTATCTGAGTCATTCGAGACTACTGTAGACCTTTTAAAGGGTCGTTACCCGTACCGAGACCCCAAAAGTAGTTGAATGACCAAAATACCCTTAAGGGGTAAATTACTATTTTACCCCTAATGGATGGAAATGACCATTATACCCTAGAGGTAGGTTGACTGATGAGTGTATGATATATGCATGACTGTATCTAAGTATGAAACCTTGCATGCACGTGATATTTATGACATGACATTCTGCATTGGGGTTGGGATTCTGATTCGGAGGAAGTACTGTACTAGTGGCTTTTCCATGTTTTACTATTTTGGTGGCTTTGCCATGTATTCTAATATTAGTGGCTACACCACATTTACTATTATTAGCAGCTTTACTGTGCTACTGTTAGTAGCTTCGCTGCGATATTGGTGTGCTGGCTGGGTGGGTCGATTTAATCCTTACATGATGTGTTGGTTGGTACGAGTGGTATGTCAGTTGGATTGGGATGGGTTGCATACCTGCATGTGCTATTACTATTTAGGGCTTAGGACCACACTATCACTATATAGGGCTAAGGCCCAAACTACGCTATTACCGAATACGACTTAGGCCCACACTATCACTATATAGGGCTAAGGCCCAAACTGCACTGTTACCGAATACGGCTTAGGCCCAGTCCGTTACTGTATGCACTGTTTACTGTTTGACTGGTAGGGGATTACACACCGAGTTTTTCATAAACTGACCCTTCTTTTTAACTGTGCAGGTAATTCCCAACCTTAGACGATTTGGAGCCGCGAGGGACTCAAAGGTGGCCACACAATCGCAGATTATTTGATTATGACTTAATTTATTCAAAGATTTTATATTTTATTTTTAATTATATAATAAGGCCATTTGGGGAATTTTTAACTTTTATTGGGCTTTTGATTTCGTGTTTTAAACTGCTAGAGTAGGAACATCGAGTTTTTAAATAATAACATTTTTGAAGATAAACTAGCATTTTTAACCTTAAGGTTTTCGACTTGTAAAGCTTCTGCAGTTTTATTCAGATTAGGAGATCAAAGATAACAAACGTTTTGATAAGTTAATTTCAGATGTAATAACGGAATTCATCGAGTTTTCTCAAGCAATAAAAACTAAATGGGTTTTAACTCAAAAAATGGTTTTCATCAACAAGTTCAATTTTTAGAAGGCACTTCAATGTGACACGTCAGATCCGATTGTAACGTTTAGGCTGAGTTTAGGGTGTTACATTTAGTGGTATCAGAGCTATGTTTGCAAAACTTAGCTCTGTAGAATGGGTTTTTAAAAATTTGAAGTTTAAACGCTGTGATGGGAAATGTGGCACTCCGAGTCTCCAACACCAAATCTGTAAGTTTTCTGACACTATATATTATTATAGACTAAAAATACTACTGAGGGATTACTATAAATAGTAGTAGTGCACTGAAACTCTTTAGTTAGAGGAGATTGAGATTAGAGGGATAGAAAAATGTAGTAAGACTTTGTTCTACGGAAACAAATCCTAATTACTCTTGTTCATAACGCATTGATTAATAACTATCAAGATTATAAATTGATTCATAAGACTTAACAACAGATAATTCGCTATCAAAATGAGTACAAGGGGTACTCGCAGAAGAGGCACACGAGGCCGCGGTAGAGGCCGAGAAAGTGTTAGAGCTGGGTCTTCGGCATCGGGTCACATTCTGGCTAGGGAGGCACCAGCCTCGCCAGTAACTGAGATAGGGTCTCATGACCGAGCAGCTGGGGATGATGCTTTATCTTAAGCAATGCTATGAGTTCTTAAAAGGGTTGCTAGAGCAAGTACTGGATCTGTAGGCAGAGGGTCAATTTCTGAGCGACTCCGGTCTAATGGAACGAAAATTTTTTAGGGTGTTTCTAGTGTAGCCCCAAATGTGGCAGAATATTTATTGGAGGCTACTGAGCAGGTAATGGATGACCTTGATTGTATTGTGGAGCAAAAATTAAAAGGAGCAGTATCTTTACTACGAGATGAAGCTTACCAATGGTGGCTCACTGTGAGAGAAGGTACACAAGATGACCATTTGACATAGGATTTCTTTAGAGTATCCTTTTCAGGGAAGTATATGGGTGCAAGTTATGTCGACGCCCGAATGGAGGAATTTTTGAACTTGACCTAGGGAGTAAGACTGTGGCAAAGTACGAGGCAGAGTTTTTGCGGTAGAGTCGGTACGCCTGCAGGATAGTTGCAACTGAGTATGAACGCTGCGTGCAGTTCGAGGATAGTTCTGGGATGAATTACATGTACTGATAGCTCTGCAGAGGGAGCGAGACTTTGCTGCCCTTGTTGAGAAAGCAAAAATTACTGAGGATATAAAGTGTTGTGAGCGCCAAAATTATGAAAAAGATAGGGGCAGAAATAGGAGGGATTTTAGGCCCTCGAGTTCTTTTAGTGGGCTTAAGAGAAAGCCTAGATTTGGTGGGCCAGTCTGAGCTGAAGTTCCTGTTGTTGTTTCTAGGCCGCAGCCTTGTGCTGATTATGGGAGAGCTCACTAGGGTGAGTGCTAGAAACGAACTGGGGCGTGTTTCAGATGTGGGTCTATGGATCATCAGGTTAGGAACTATACTCAGAGGCTTATTTAGATGCAAGCTACAGTTCAGGGTCATGTTCAACCAGGGAGAGGTGGTCAGCAGCCACCGGGGGGCCGTGGTCAGGCTAGAGGTGGAAACGGTTTGGAACAATGACGTAGAATTACAGACAGAGGTGTTGCCAGCACTAAGGCAAGGCAGTCTGCGTTGTTCTATACTGCTCGTCGTCGAGAGGATAGTGACGCTCCTGACGTCATAATGGATACGTTCTTAATTTATAATGTGCCATACACTACTTTAATTGATATTGGGTCTACACACTCGTATGTTGCATGCACTGTGTCTGAAGCGCTAGGTATTCTGTGTGAAAATACTATTAGTGAAATGACTGTGTTGAGTCTACTAAGATAGTCGGTTGGGGTGAATAAGCTATTTAGAGATGTGCCCTTAGAGGTCCAACTTCCGTTTGGGGAATTTGATATTATTTTGGGCATGGATTGACTAGTGAAACCCCTTGTGAAATTGGATTGTGCTGCTAAGTGTATGGTGTTGAACTCTACAGAGGATGAGGAGGTGACTGTGATAGGGGAGAGAAGAGATTATCTGTTTAATGTGATTTCTACGTTAAGGGCCAAGAAGCTGGTCCGCAAGGGTTGCGAGACGTTCTTAGCTTATGTTAGTATTTCTAATTCTAAAGGTCCTTCGATAGAAGATGTCAGAACTGTTAAGGAGTTTTCGGATATGTTTCCTGAAGAGCTTCCTGGGTTGCCTCCAGACTGTGAATTTGAATTTGGAATTGAGCTCCTACCTAGAACAGCTCTGGTGTCCATTGCCCCTTATAGGATGGCACCGAATGAGCTGGTGGAGTTAAAGGCTCAGATTCAAGAGCTACCGGATCGAGGATTCATTCGACGGAGTGTGCCCCCGTGGGGAGCACCATTGTTGTCATGCGCATGTGCATCGGTTATCGTCAATTGAACAAACTGACTATCAAGAACAAGTACCCTTTACCCAGGATAGATAATATATTTAACCAGCTGGGAGGAGCCCCAATTTTCTCCAAAATAGATCTTCAGTCTAGATAACATCAGCTGAAGGTTAAGGAGGCTGATGTGTATAAGACTGCATTCAGAACTCGCTATGGTCATTACGAGTTTCTAGTGATGCTGTTTGGGTTGACGAATGCACCAATGACTTTCATAGATTTGATGAACCGAGTATTCCAGCCTTAATTGGATCGGTTTGTAGTTGTGTTTATAGACGACATCCTGGTGTATTCAAGAACTGAGGAAGATCATGATGCACATCTTCGAATTGTCTTACAAATTTTGAGGGAAAAGTATCTTTACGAAAAGTTCAGCAAGTGTGAGTTCTGGCTGTGAAATGTGACATTTCTGGGTCATGTAGTGTCGACAGAGGGAATTAAGGTGGATCCTCAAAAAATTGAAGCTGTGGTGGAGTGGAAACCACCAAGGACGGTATCCGAAATTCAAAGCTTTCTGGGTCTGGCTGGGTATTACAGACGTTTTGTTGAAGGATTTTCACTGATTGCTGCACTCTGACCAAGTTACTGCGTAAAGGGGTACCGTTTAATTGGACTGATAAACAACAAGAGAGTTTTGAGAAACTAAAGAGTGTTCTGACTAAGGCTCATGTTTTGATACAGCCGGAGTCTGGGAAGGAATTTACTATATACAGTGATACATCGCACATTGGATTGGGTTGTGTGTTGATGCAAGAGGGTAAGGTGGTTGCTTACGCATCTTGTCAACTTAAGCCTCACGAGGCGAATTATCCCACTCATGATTTGGAGTTAGTTGCGGTGGTTTTCACCCTGAAATTTTGGAGACATTACTTATACGGTGAAAGGACTATTATTTTCACAGATCATAAAAGCCTCAAGTATCTCCTTACTCAGAAGGAGCTGAATCTCAGGCAATGAAGATGGATAGTGTTGCTTAAGGATTATGATTGTTCAATTGAGTACCACCCTGGTAAAGCTAATATGGTAGCTGACGCACTGAGCCGTAGGGTTGTATTAGATTTGAGAGCAATGTTTGCTCGTCTCAATTTATTCGATGATGGTAGCTTGTTAGCTGAACTACAAGTGAGACCGACTTGGACTGAACAAATTTGGGAGAAACAATTATTGGATGAGTCGCTAGTTCCTCATTATCGACAAGCCAAGAGTGGTGAGGCTACAGATTTTGGGCTGAATAATGAAGGAGTATTATGTTTCCGCAGAAGAGTTTGTATATCGAGGGATTCTGATTTGAGGTAGTCTATACTACAAGAGGCACATAGTAGTCCATATGCTATGCATCCTAGTGGAAACAAGTTATACCAAGACATTCGTGAGCTGTACTGGTGGCTAGGGTTGAAACGCAAAATTATTGATTATGTAAGTAAGTGCCTGACATGCCAGCAAGTTAAGGCTGAGAATCAACTATCTTTTGGGTTACTACAGCCATTTAAAATTCCACTCGGGAAATGGGAGAGGATAACCATGGATTTTGTGAGTGAGCTACCCTTGATGCCTATTAAGAAGGATTCGATATGGGTTATTTTAGACTGATTGACTAAATCTACCCATTTTATATCCGTCCACACTGATTTTACGTTGTAGAAGTTAGCCAAGTTGTATGTGGCCGAGATTGTGAGACTGCATGGTGACCGGTTTCTATCATATCTGACAGAGATCCTATATTCACATCTCGGTTCTGAAAGAAGTTACACGAGGCTTTGGGTATAAGACTGGATTTCAGCACTGCGTTCCACCCTCAGACAGATGGGCAGTCGGAGAAGGTGATTCAGATACTGGAAGACATGTTAAGAAGTTATGTAATTGATTTTAGAGGCAGTTGAGAGGATTATTTTCCGTTAGTAGAGTTTGCGTATAACAATAGCTACCAGTCCAGTATTCAAATGGCACCGTATGAGGCATTATATGGTCATAGGTTTCGTACTCCTACCTGTTGGAATGAATTGGGTAAGCGGCGAATCCTGGGGCCGAAATTAATTTCTGATACAGAAGACAAGGTACAGTTGATTCAATACCAGTTAAAGGAAGCATCTGATAGGGAGAAGTCTTATGCAGACCTAAAGTGTAAAGAGATCGAGTACTCGGTAGGTGATTATATCTTTCTTAAAGTCTCACCGTGGAAGAAAATTTTGAGGTTTGGGCAGAAAAACAAGCTTAGCCCTATGTTTATTGGGCCTTATCAATACTTAAGCCTGTGGGACCAGTCGCTTATCAACTTGAGTTGACTCCAGATCTGGATAGGATTCATGACATGTTTCACGTTTCAATACTGAAGCGGTACCGTTCTGATCCCTCACACATCGTGTCAGTTGAGGAAATTGAGGTTAAGCCTGATTTGACTATCGAGGAAGAACCGATGCAGATATCGGAGTGTGATGTTAAAGTATTGAGTAAGAAATCTATTCCACTAGTCAAAGTGCTTTGGCGTAATCACAGCTCAAAAGAGGCCACATGGGAACCAAAAGAGGCGATGGGACATGAATAACCTCACACTATTCCGACCAGGTAAATTTTGAGGCCGAAATTTATTTAAGGACAGCAGAGTTGTAACGCCCCAAAAATGCAGGGTTTGTAATTTTGCATGCTTTGACACAAATTTCATGTTTGCTTTACTGGCTTAGTGATTTGGGTGTGTTTGGGAGTGTTTAGGAAGCCTGGGTTCGAGTCAGGGCTTTGGCAAAATTTTTAGTTTTATTCTTAAGGAAGACTGGCTGTTAGCGGTTAGGGTTTATGTTTAAGTTTGTGGGATTTTATGTCACAAAAAGCCTTGTGGCTTAGTGGCAAATAACGTGTAGAGTATCTAAGGGGGGCATGGGTTCGAATCTCATGGCAAGCAAGGAGCATTGATTTTGCTACCAAGGGACGGCAAGAGTTGGTGTTGGATTTGAACTCTGGTGGTGGAGAGTTTGAATGGGTCATAGTAGTTGTTATGGAGGATATCAAGGAGGAATAAGGGGAGAAAATCTTGGAGATTTTCAAGGAATTTGAAATTGGAAGGAGTTGTAGCCGAATGGGGGTGCTTGTGGGTGCAAATTTGGCCAAGGGGACTTTAGGAGAGCATTTTCGGCAATTGGTGTGAGAGTAGGGGCTGAATTCCTCCTCTTTTATGTTGGGGTTTTGTTCTTTTTGTCATTTTTGGTACCATTCTCCATTGTGCGGTCCCTTTTTGTGCCTTTCGGTATTTAAGCTGAATTTCCTTGTCTTTATTTCTTTCTTTTGATTCTACCTTGTGCCGAATGACATGGCCTTCTCCTCTATTTTCTTCTACGTCTTTGACCGAATTCTTCCTTTCACTAATATCCATTTTTTTTCTCCCCATCACACTTTTCTTTGGCCGAAACCCACCTCTCACCTCACCCATTCGTTTGCTTGGTCCAATATCTCTTTAATCTTTCTTCTTTCTTGCTCTTACTCTTAACTACATTTCCCTCTTGGAGCCTTGACCGAATCCCTCTTGCCTCCTCTCCCTTTCGACTCATTTGGGCCTTTCTCTGAGCTAGCCGAATGCTCTTTTGCCTAGCTGAATCTCTCCTTCATTAATCAAGGTAACTGAGTTTCATCTTGGATTGTCGAAATCCTAGCATTAGCTGAGCCTTGCTATTGCTATCTCCAATGTGTAGGTTTACGGTTGTGCCACTTCTCTTTCTTTTTGCTCTACTATACTATCTCCAATGTGTGGGTTCACGAGTGTGCCACTTCTCTTTCTTTTTGCTCTACTATAATAGTCTTTCTCTCTAATCGCTTTCTTTTTATCGATTATTGTTAAAGGGTGCATTTGTGGCATTTTGTGCTTGATTGTAGTTTATGTTGAGAAAAGCCAAATACTGCTACTCTCCTCTCTTACTCCTTGTTTCGATAAGAAGTTCACATGGTTAAAGTGGATTATATTTAAGGTTGTGTAACAAAGTGGACTTTAATGCAGATCATTGCCTATAAGTGGGTGATCGTAGGTTAAGGGTGGTTTGAACCCTACTTGTGCTATCAAGGTAGCGGTCTATTATGTTGGGAATTAAGAGATATTAAGAGAGTGGTTAATCCAAGAAACTAAAAGCTGATTTTGGATCGTTGTTTTAGATTTAGGTTAGGCGCGTGGTGATTGCCGTTTTCCGCTCCAAAAAGGTGTGTAATCATACACCCAAACTGTTGCTACTACCAAAACGATGAACAAAGGTGTGTATTCACACCATTAAGTTGTTGTGAATTGGAAAAATTCGAAAAGCCAAAACTTCAGCATTTGAGGCCTCAAGAGTGTGCAAACGCCCGTGTGGTAAACCAAGTGGAAACACAAAAATTTATATACTTTTTCATACCCAATTTTTCTTAAATTCATGCAAATTCGGTTAAATTCTTGTCGAAAAATAATTAAATATTATAAAATAATTAATTCATGTTAAAAATATGAACATGGTGAATTTATTTAATTTTATACTTAACTTTGACTAATTTTGACTATTTTCGACAGATTCGCGCAAAGGGTGAAAATTGGCTCAGTTGACATTGCTAAGAGCACAAAATCAAGAAGCAATTTGAAGTATCAAGGCACTTTAATTTCCAGCCTAAGACGGTCCCGAAATGTGTTTTAATTCATAATTTAATTAATTTTAATTTATTCCCCATTTAATGTGGGTTAAATAAATTATTTTTAATTAATTATGATAAAGGGTCCAGTTGAACCGCACTGGTCGAGCCAAATTGAGTGAACCGAACCTGCCACTAAATGGGCAGCCCAGAACCGTTCATATGCTGACCCAAATCAGCATTTTAGCTGATTAAATATGCTTGCAAAAATGCCCTCAAAAGATTTCTAAATTGCATTCAAACCCCACCTTAAATTATGGCTTTATAGATTTGCCCCAAGCTTAAAATAATAAAGTTGAAACTCTCAACTTTTCCATGTGTCTGGCCGGCCAAGGGAGGGCTCTTTGGCTGCTGGAATTTGCTATTTTTAGCAGCCACAATCAGCTATAAAAGCCACCCCTTGCTGATCATTCAAGGTATCCCTCACTTCACATCATTCTCTCATTCCCTCTCTCACTTTTCTCTCATTTTTTCCATTCCATTCCCTTTTTTTCAAGTGCCGATTTCTTCCCTTGGGAAAGAGGCTTCCATCAGCCATTTTGGAGCAGCAATTAGGTGTTCATAAGCCACCTTGATAGCCAAGGCCAACGAAGAACAAAGAACGGAGCAACTAGTCAAGCCACTGAGAAATACCAGATTTGCCTCTTGTTCCCTAGCTCTTTAATTTTTGTTGTTGTTTTGACGAACATGTTTATGAATATTTATGTTATTGAAATGGTTATTTTAATCAATTCAGCTTAAATTATGTTTGTGCTGGGTTGACTATATTCTGCCTGCTTGAATTGTTAAAATGATGTTTATGCTGTTATAAGCCTCGGTAAGATGCTTGATTAAGTAAGATCAGGCCAAGTTATTCTTGCGTTACGACTGTGAGGTAACTAATGAATTAATTATTTAAACGGATTGCAATTGTAATTAGTTGACACAATACTTAATCAGTGCATGTTTATTCTTCTAAGGTAACTGAAGGTTAAATTAGCAATGTATCTGGCGATATTATTGCCTTGCATGACTTGCAAGATTATTGTGATTATATTGTTTCAAGGTAGGGATATCTTGTTACTTCACAAAGTCTTTTATATGCTTATTAGATTTAATTAATCGTTTGAATTGACATAGGGATATGCAAGAGATTGGTTCAATTTAATGAGTATGTATGTGCAATAGCATGTTTGTTTGCTAGAATTTGTTTAGTCGGTTGAATTGACATAGAGATATGTCAAGAGATGAATGGATTTTGGTATGTAAATTTGTTCATAAGTTAGCAAATTACCTGGATGCTGTGAATTTATTCGTAACAGTGTAAACATGAGTTTAGTAATTCTGAGTTCAAGAAATATAATTAATCCAACACAAGTATGTTACCTTGATTAAATCTTATTTGAAATCGTGCATTAGAACTCCTTTGTTGTATTTTAATTATTTATTTAGTTTTTAAATAGTTTTTGACCACCTTTCTAAAACCAAATTATTTTTACCTCACCAAAGTGTTTTACAATTAATTTCATAAATAATTCTTTTTACAGTCCTTGAGGGTACGATAACTCGACATTTACTTGTCACTTTATTACTTGTTGCAATTGTGTACACTTGCACATTTTTCCGTCGTTCCAAGTTTTGGGCGCCGTTACCGGGGACGTTTCAAAAAATTCATTATTTGTGATTTTGTTAGTTTTACATTTTGGTTTATTTTTCTATGTAATTTTTAACTTAATTATTTTTTCTGTGATTATTTTAGATGTTTATGAGTATTAACCAGATTATTGACTTACTCCTTATAGACCCTGAGATTGAACGAACTTTCTGACAGCGAAGAAGACAAGCGAACCAGAGAAGGACTGAAGGAATGAATTTCAAGAATATGAATCAAGGAAATGGAGCAAACCTTGCTCAAAATCCTATCCTTATTGTTGACGATAGGGATAGAACCTTAAGACAATATGTTGTGCTAGTATTTAACGATTTTAATCCGGGCATTAGAAGATCCGAAATCGAGGCACAACAATTTGAGCTGAAGCCAGTCATGTTCTAGATGCTTCAGACAGTGGGCCAATTCAGTGGAATGTCTACAGAAGATCCTCATCTTCATTTAAGACTATTTGTGGAGGTGAGCGACTCTTTCAAATTAGCTGGAGTTTCCGAAGATGCATTACGATTGAAGCTGTTCCCGTACTCACTAAAGGATAGAACTCGAGCCTGGTTGAATTCGTTGCCACCAAATTCAATTTCTACATGGCAAGAATTAGCTGAAAGATTCCTTATGAAGTATTTCCCGCCTAGTAAGAATTCTAAATTGAGGAACGAGATCACTGTGTTCCAACAAATGGATGATGAATCCTTACATGAGGCATGGGAACGATACAAAGAACTACTAAGGAAATGCCCTCATCACGGAATCCCACACTGCATCCAACTTAAGACATTTTATAATGGTCTCAATGCTCACACGAGGATGGTAGTGGACGCTTCTGCTAACGGTGCTCTCTTTTCTAAGTCTTATAATGAAGCTTATGAAATCATCGAGAGGATCGCCAGTAACAATTATCAATGGCCGACCAATTGAGCCACGTCAGGAAAACGAGTCACTGGAATACATGAAGTGGACGCTCTCACTTCACTTGCATATCAGGTATCTTCAATATCCTCAATGCTATAGAATCTTACCGCTAATGGGTCTAATAGTTTTGCAGCCCAACCACCTCACCAATTTGAGAGAATAGCCTGTGTTTATTGTGGGGAAAGACATTTGTTCGAAGAATTTCTATCAAACCCTGAATCCGTATATTACATGAGTAACCAAAACCAAAATCGAGGAAGGCAAGGACTACAATCCAACTTCTACAACCCATCATGGCGAAACCATCTAAATTTTTCCTAGAGTAACCAAAGGGCTAGAACTAGTAACAATTACGCTCAATCTAGACCGACTCACCCACCTAGTTTTTCCCAACAAGCTCAGAAACCAGCTCAAGCCGAATCATCCAATAGCTTAGAGAATTTATTGAAGGCATATATGGAAAAAAAATGATGCCACTCTAAGGAATCTAGAGAATCAAGTGGGTCAGTTGGCTACTGAACTTAGGAACCAACCACAAGTTGCTTTACCTAGTGATACAGAGAATCCAAGAAATCCAGGGAAGGAGCATTGCAAAGCATTGACATTAAGGAGCGGAAAAACAGTAGAGCCCAACACTATCGAAGCTGAAAAGGAGCCAGCTGATGCTCAAGACTCAGAGGAAGTTCAACCGAGTGTTGAAATTGCAGTTGCATAAGAACCAGAATCTGGAAAACCCGACAAGGTAATTCTAGAACCAGCTAATTTTGACCAACTAACAACTCCGTTAAATGCAGAATTGCCGCAGAAAATGAATCAACCAGTTCCAGTAAAGAAACCTCCACCATCCTACCCTCAAAGACTTCAGAAGCAGAAGCAAGAACTCCAATTCAAGAAATTCCTAGACGTACTCAAGCAACTTCATATCAACATCCCGTTGGTTGAAGCACTTGAACAAATACCAAATTACGTCAAGTTTATGAAGGATATCCTGTCCAAAAAAACAAAGACTTGGAGAATTTGAGACGGTAGCTCTGACGAAGGAATGCAGCGCATATCTTCAAGAGAAACTACCCCCAAAGCTGAAGGATCTTGGATGTTTTACCATACCTTGCAACATTGGAGAAACATATTGTGGTAAGGCATTATGTGACTTAGGTGTGAGTATTAACTTGATGCCTATGTCAATATTTAAGAAGTTGGGGATAGGTGAAGTTAGACCTACTACGGTTACACTTCAACTAGCAGATCGATCCTTAGCACATCTAGAAGGAAAAATCGAGGACGTATTGGTACGTGTAGATAAATTTATCTTTCCTATTAATTTTGTTATCCTAGACTTTGAAGTAGACAAAGAAGTTCCGATTATCCTAGGAAGATCGTTCTTAGCAACCGAAAGGACCCTTATTGATGTGCAGAAGGGTAAGCTTACGATGCGTGTTCAGGATGATCAGGTAACATTTAATGTTTTTAAGTCTATGCGGTTTCCTGACACAATTGATGATGGTTCTACAGTATCCAATATAGAGGATTTAATAGTGGAAAAGGAGTTCAACTATGCTGAGGATCTGTTGGAACAAATTTTAACATCAGATCCTCCAAATGATGAAGAGGAGGATGAATACTTAGCTTTGTTGGAAGCTAATCACAGGGGATTGAATCCGCAATCTCGCTTTGAATCTTTGGAGTTAGAGAAAAGGGATTATGCCCAACCAAAAGCATCAATCGAGGAGCCACCTAAATTAGAACTGAAGGTACTTTCCTCAAATTTGAAATATGTTTCTTTAGGTAACGTTTCTACTTTGCCTGTGATCGTTTCAGTAGAATTAACTACTGAGCAAGAAGAGAAACTCATCTTAGTGTTGAAACAATTCAAGAAGGCTATCAGATGGACCATAGCCGATATCCGCGATATTAGTCCATCTATATGCATGCACAAGATTATCCTGGAAGATGGTGAAAAGGGGACGATTGATGGACAACGAAGACTGAACCCCATTATGAAAGACGTGGTGAAAAAGGAGATTATCAAGTGGTTAGATGCGGGTATCATTTATCCCATCTCAGACAGTTCGTGGGTAAGTCCGGTCCAGTGCGTGCCAAAGAAGGGAGGTATCACAATCATAGAAAACGAGAATAACGAGTTGATACCAACTAGAACAGTTACGGGATGGAGGATTTGCATCGATTACCGGAAGCTGAACAAGGCGACTAGGAAATATCACTTTCCTTTGTCGTTCTTGGACCAGATGTTGGATAGACTCGCTGGGTGAGACTATTACTGTTTTCTTGATGGATACTCGGGGTATAATCAGATTACAGTAGCACCATAAGATAACCACAAGACAACGTTCACCTGCCCGTATGGTACATTTGCATTTAGAAGCATGCCATTTGGTTTATGTAATGCATCTGCTATATTTCAAAGATGTATGATGTCTATTTTTACTGACATGGTTAAAAAGTACTTGGAAGTTTTTATGGATGAATTTTCAGTGTTCGGAGATACTTACGATGATTGCTTAGCCAATCTAGCTAAGGTACTAAGATGATGCGAAGAAACAAACCTAGTACTTAACTGGGAAAAGTGTCATTTCATGGTTCGAGAAGGGATTGTTCTAGGGCATTGGATAACGAGCCATGGAATTGAGGTAGATAAAGAAAAGGTAGATGTTATCGAGAAACTCCCACCTCCAACATTTGTAAAGGGTGTTAGGAGCTTCTTGGGTCACGCCAGGTTTTATCGAAGATTTATCAAGGACTTCTCCAAAATTGCTAAACCTTTATGAAAATTATTGGAGAAGGACACGACATTCAAGTTCGATGATGAATGCTTAAAGGCTTTCAAGGATTTTAAGAGTCGATTAGTTACGGCACCCATAATTGTCACACCAAACTGGGATCTACCATTTGAATTAATGTGTGACGGAAGTGATTTTGTGATAGGAGCTGTCATAGGCCAACGAAGGAACAAAGTTTTTCATCCCATCTACTATGCAAGCCGGACTCTTACAGGAGCTCAACTGACCTATACAGTAACAGAAAAAGAGTTACTTGCTATTGTATTTTCTTTTGACAAGTTTCGATCTTACCTTGTAGGTACCAAAGTAACTGTTTATACGGACCACTCGGCAATCAAGTACTTACTTACCAAGAAAGATGCTAAGCCGAGACTAATCCGGTGGGTGCTTCTACTTCAAGTGTTCGATCTAGAAATTTAAGATTGAAAGGGAGTAGAAAACCAAGTAGCAGATCACTTGTCCAGATTGGAGCCTCAAGAAGGGAATTCTCCTATTATACCAATTCAAGAAACGTTTCCAGATGAACACATACTGAAGGTAACTCATGTCCATAGTACCCCTTGGTTTGCTGATATTGCTAACTACTTAGCTTGTGGTTTGATGCCAATTGATAAGACTTATCAACAAAGGACGAAGTTTCTTCATGATGTTAAGTACTATTTCTGGGAAGAGCCAAATTTGTTTAAAAAGTGTGCAGATCAGATGATCAGGAGATGTATGGCAGAAGATGAAGTACAAAAGATTTTATATCATTGTCACTCAGCTCCGAGTGGGGGGCACTTCGGAGGTACTCATACAGCGGCCAAAGTATTGCAAGCCGAATTCTTTTGGCCAACACTATTTAAGGATGCATACGCATATGTAAAGAGTTGTGACCGATGTCAAAGGGTTGGAAATATCACCAACAGAAATAAGATGCCTCGAACAAACATCATTGAGGTAGAACTGTTCGATGTATGGGGTATTGACTTTCTTGGTCCTTTCCCTCCGTCTTTTGGTCACAAGTATATATTGGTAGCAGTAGACTATGTGTCCAAATGGGTCGAGGCTGAAGCTTATCGGACAAACGATGCTAGGGTTGTAATTAAGTTCTTGTAGAAACACGTGTTCACAAGGTTTGGAACCCCAAGAGCTATCATTAGTGATGAAGGGTCCCACTTTGTGAACAAGTGGCTAAAATGGTTATTAGACAAGCACGGAGTGAAACACAAGGTTGCAACAGCTTACTATCCGCAGACAAATGGGCAAGCTGAATTGGAAAATAAGGAAATCAAAGGCATACTTGAGAAGGTAGTCTGCCCAAACTGACGTGATTGGTCCAAAAGGTTGGATGATGCTTTATGGGCTTACAGAACAGCATACAAGACACCTCTAGGGATGTCACCTTACAGGTTGGTCTTTGGGAAAGCATGTCATGTACCCTTAGAGTTAGAGCACAAGGCTTACTGGGCTCTTTGATAACTCAATTTGGATCCTAAGCTTGCTAAGGAGGAACGGATGCTCCAACTCAATGAGCTAGAGGAACTTCGGCTATTCTCCTACGAAAATGTCAAATTACTTAAGGAAAGACTTAAGAAATGGCATGACAAGCACATTCGAGTTTGAGAATTTGAAGCAGGTCAGCGAGTTTTATTATTTAATTCTAGACTAAAATTCTTTCCAGGTAAGTTAAAATCATGTTGGTCCGGTCCATTTACGATCCATCATGTCTATCCATACGGAGTTGTCGAGCTCCAAGGTAAAAGAGGTAATTTTCGAGTTAACGCTCAGCGCCTTAAACACTATTGGGGAGATGAGATTGAGCGAAATGAAATTCGTTCATTTTATCGGATGTTTAAAAATTTCCTATGTTCTTTTTTTTAATAAATGATTTAGGGTATATTTTCAGGATTAGTATGTTTAAATAAATCCTGTCTAGGAGATTGGAACTTAAGCGGGACCGCTTGTGACCCCTCCAATCTTTCCTGGGAATTGATTTTAACATAATTTTTCTAAAAATTATTCTCTAAATAGAGATTTTAATATTTGATTTTTCAAATAAAAAGGTCAATTTTGGCCCGAGTTTTAAATTGCGACTCAATTTCAAATTTTCATTAAGTCTAGGACTTAATTGAAGTATTTTTAAAATTTGGTTGCTCTTTTCGTAAATAATAAAAACTAGATTCCTCTTTTTGTAAATATTTTCAAAAGGCTTATAGAATAAATGTTTTTAATTTAAAATGATAATTATTAATATATAATTATACCCATTATAATATATATTAATTATTATCAATTTTAGGATTTTATTCGATAAGTTTTTAATAAAGATAATAATATGATAATCTTTAATATATAATTATATCTATTATAATTTATATATTAATCTTTATCAACTTAGCATAGAATTATGATTAATTTTATTTTATCTTTGTTTAAAATAAATTAAAAAGTAATTAATAATTTAATATGCACATATCTAATTATTAATTGTTGTTATCTTTATATAGGATTAGAACTTAGAATTTTTATTAATTAAATTGTTTTAAGAATTCTACTCTAATTCCTATTTCTCCTCTATAAATACCACCCATCTTTCCATTCATCTAACACTTAAAACCCAAAGCACCAAAACACCAAAGTGTCAAGCCCTAGCAAAGCAAAGACCAAGCGTTCGGCCAAGACACGCTTGACTCCATCGACGCACATCCACAAGACACAACGCGCGCGTTGCCTCGAAAGTGCCTCACCTCATTTCATGCCAGCCTTCACCTCGCGTGCAATACCTGCCCTCCGCACCATCCTGAGCGCGCCCAGGTCCTACCTACTGTCGAATGCCCGTGTGCTAATTGCTTCCAGCCCTGCTGCGCATCACTGCTCCCAAACGCACCACGCCCGCGTGCCCTAGTTGCTTTTGCGGCACATACCCACACCATTATCCCTAGCCAAAACCCTCCCAACCTCCTTAATTTGCTATCTTGTTATCCATTATTAATTTCTTAGTAGTTTTTTTTATTCTTATAAAAAGGTGGTGAGACCTCTTCAATTTTAAATTTTATTAAATTCTTAAATTATTTAATTTATTAAATTATTAATAATTTTTAAATTTATGTGAAAATAATTTTTCCATCTTATGAACAGGTTAAACATGCCTCGCAAAAGAACTCGAGCTACCGTTCAAATTGATGAAACACAAAACAAGTTCCACTATGAAGAAGCCAAAGTGAGATACGAAAGTATTTTCAAAAATCAACATATGCATCTAGAAAAAGGCTTTACATTAAAGAAGAGCAACTACCGAGACTTTATGGCACGTATTCGTTAAGTTGCTGAAACATCAATTGGGAGCTGTTTTGTGAAAAGAGACCTAGTGTGGATGAGGAGCTAGTTTGTGAGTTTTATGCGAATTTAACTTCAAGCGAGATGATAGAAGTTCCAGTCCGCGGAATCAAGGTACCGATAAATTCAAATGCTATTAATGAGTTCTTTGAATTACCAGATTTTGAAAACGATGAATATTCCATATTGATGAGCAATATCAAGCCTGAAAATTTGCAAGAAATTCTCGAGGCACTAACAGTTCAAGGTTCTACATGGACTGTGTCAAAACAAGGAATCCACACTTGTCGAAGAGAATATTTGACTCCACTCCCGAAGGTATGGTTTTACTTCATCCGATTCAGCCTTATGCCTAGCTCACATGGGACTACAATCTCATTAGAGCGAATGGCCTTATTGTACTCAATCCTAACTGGTAAGACCATTGATGTGGGGAAGATCATCTTGAGGGAGATACAGAATTGTGCCATTAAACGCTCTGACCCTGCTCATTTCCCCTTTACAATAACAATTCTATGCTTGAAAGCTGAAATTCTTGCAAATGTAAGGAAAACAGGGTATAGCCAAGGCACAATCACTGTGACAGCCCAAAATTGACCCTAGTCGGAAAGTGGTTTCGGGACCACAAAACCGAGTCATAAAAATAATTAATTGTTATATTCTATGCTTATTGTGTGTGTACATGCACATGTGGAAGTTTCATTCTCTAATTTTACCAATTGTATGAGAAATTATTAAATAGGGATCAATGTGAGACATGGTGAAATATGATAGGCTAGTTTTAAATGGCTTATTAGTGCATGTTAACACAAAGGTGGACTTGCATGTCAAATTGCCCAATTTATTAACGGTGGCCAGCCAAGATGGGATATTGATGGGCAATATATATGTTTAATTAGATTTTAATAATAAGGAATGGGTCATTGGAGATAAAATAATGTTAGTAAAAGAAGAAAAGAAAAAAAAAAGAATGCTCATCTTTTCTCCATTGCCGTGACTTGAAGGAGGAAGAAGAATGGAATTCTTTGGTTCATGATTTGGCTTGGATGATGCTTAGGAAGAGGTAAGCACTTTGAAATCCTTGGAAATTTAGGTATAAATGAGGTGATTAGTTCAAGTTCTACTCATTTCATGGATTAAATTTTGTTGTTTGGAGGTTTGATATTCGCCAAGTAGTTGAAGCTCTTGGTACATATGTTTTTTTCTTTTGAAGGTTGAAATTGGTTTGTTCATAAGGGGGGGGTGCCGAATGTGGCCATCAAAGGGTCTTAATGAACAATATATGTAGCTTGGGTTTATAACATTCGGTTAAGGAATGTTGTGTGCTAGCAAGTTTGGTTTAATATTAGATGTAAACCACTTTGTATTTGATGAATTGAAGAAAATAGTGAAGGGCAAATTAAAAGATGTTGAATGAATTTTGGCTTAGTTGAGCTTAAGCATTCGGTCAATTATGGGCATTGTTGTAACCTAATTGTAATTTGCAACTCTTAATTTTGAGATGTGAAGCTACGCTAGAAGAGAAAAGAAAATTCGCCAAGTGTTCATGGGAGGAAACTATGTGCTTGAAAGAATAAAAGTGACACTATAATTGATAGTATAGGTATTCGCCATTCAATCAAGTGTATAGGTGATGTTAGATCAAATTTAGCACATTCGGCTATATAAGTATACCCATTTATGATATTGCCTTCGATTGTATAAAATTGACTAAAATGGGTAATTAGTAAGGGTGGTTACCTAATATACGAATATGTATATGTGTATGTATGATTGGATTATTGATAGTATGGTAATTGCATAAGGCTATTAGCGAATAGCTAAGAACGTAAGGTAGTAAGATAAAAATTTTACCATGTCGTTCGTATGTCATAAGATCATTAAAATGTGGATACCAATATATGTACCAAAGCGGTTGAATGAGTTAATTTATTTGTTTAAGCTCAAGATCCTAAAGGAGAGGCATCCAACAAGGGAAATCAAGATCATCGAGTAGCCGACTTGGAATTATTTACCCAAAGACAAGGTAAGTCATTAGCACATATGTTTGATATTGCTTAAATGATTGGAAAATCTATGCAATTGTGTTTAATGGAATGCTATATATATATGTATAAATGAAATTGTATGTGTATGGAATGAGGATAATTGTTGAATGTAAAAGAAATAGTGGAATGTGTAGAAAGTTTGCTTTCGGCACTGTGTCTTGGGCAATACGTGTGTATGGTGACGAGATTGGCACTAAGTGTGCGTGTTGGAAATATATGGCACTAAGTGTGCGTGCTGGAAATATATGGCACTAAGTGTGCGTGCTGGAAATATATGGCACTAAGTGTGCGTGCTGGAAATATTTGGCACTAAGTGTGCAAGCTGGAAAAATACTAAGACCTTTGGGTGTGCGAGCTCGAGGGTATGGCACCGTGTGTGCGAGCTTAAATTACGTGGCACTAAGTGTGCGAAATCGAGTAGTAAGCACTGTGTGTGTGCGTATCTATATATATGGAGGTGTGTCTCCATTGAATTGAGTATGGACAGCGGATCGGTAAGTACTCGAGCTCATGACGAATAGAGAATTCGTTCATGCTTGGGGATTGAAATTGGTAAGCCTTAAATCTATGTGATGATTGAAATGTGTATGGTTGTGCTGGAAAATGAGTTAATGTGTAAAATGCTTCGATTATCTTGTTGTGTAGAATATGAAATGTGGATGTATGAATTGGTACGAGATTGGACCGAAAGGTCCGAGGTATTATGGTATAGATTCGATATGGACGAGTACCTAGCCTCATTTGTTGTACATGTAGTAGTAACTTTATCGGTGGATTGATGAATGCTTATGACTTCTGAGTTGTAAACTCACTCGGTGTTTTCTTGTCACCCATTTTAGGTCTCTCGGACTCGTATTGTTTGCGTGATCGGGACCGTCGCTGAAGTCATCACAACGGCTGAAATCTTGTGGTATTGTTTTTGTTGTTGTAGAACATTTGGCATGTATAGGCTATTATATTTTGTCGAATTGTGGGTTGTAAACTTTAAGCCATGCGAAAATGGCCTATGTGGTCGTCGAGTGGGATGCTAGAGCCTATAGCCACGAGTCTTAGAAACTCTAATTTTGATAAGGTGGCCATAATTTGTGTCATGTATGATGGATGATTAAGGCCAAGGGAAAATTCATGAAATTGGCATAGTCTACTGCAGTAACTGTTGCGGACAGTAGCAGTGAGATGAGATTGAAAAATCACTAAAAATAGTAGAAGTAGAATTAAATAGTGAGTAAATTATGGAACTGAACCTTGATGAATCTATTTTTATATGGACAAAACGAAACGACCATATGAGCAGTATACTGAGAAATATTAAAGTTCTCGTGAGACAGGGCCAGAACGGTTTCTGGGTCCCCTGTCGCGACTTTGAAAATTTACCATAAATTATTCAGAAAGAATTAGGAGTCATTCCTTTTATGTACAGATTCCATTTTGAGTCTAGTTTCATTAGAAACAAACGTCACCAGTATTAAAGCCCTGTACAGAGAGATATCCAAGTTGTAACGCACGAAGGTCAGAGCAGTCAATCCCTGTAACATGGGTGACTTTAACTAATAAACTGTACCAATTGGCCCAACCAAAAATTCTAAAAATAAATCCATGGATGGGTATATGAGCCTAAATTCAGGGAAAATTTACGAAACCAGTTTCCGAGTTTGGAAACTCGAGATATGATTTTTAAGGCGACGGTGACGCAGTTTTCCAGCCTGACTGGTAATGTCAAATTGGTTGGTATCTAGAGAGGATTTGGTCGATAACCCTCGTGTCCATTAATCAAGGCCGGTCACGAGTTAGGTGTTACAATTTTATTAGTATCGAGCTATGGTTTAGTCGGTTCTAGGACTACCATAGCGCGTGTGAGTCTAGGTATACATGCCAAATTGTTAGCACTTAATAATGTGATGACTTGACGGTTGGAATTTTTGTTTTGATTAGCAATGGAACCCGGTAGAGAGACCCTTGGCGGATGACGTTGAAAGTGTAGCGGCTGCTCCTGCGCAAGGGACACCGCCTGTTGAGCCTCGATCATCCGCGAATAATCAAAATGAAGGCGAAACAAGCCTTCTTCACCATGATGAATGAGTGGGTCGCAATATGCCCGAACCAACCCGGCTGTCCAACCATTCCGAATTTAAATACTCCACCCCAAGAGCCCGCAATGCCTCCGAGCATCGATCCTGTGAGGCTGAGTAAACCACCGTGGACTTGATTAGGAAGCGTGGGGCCGAGGAGTTCAAGGCCATAGTTCTTGATGATGCCGAAAAGGCCGAGTTCGCTCGATAACACCATTAGAGTGTTAGATGAACTGTCATGCACACCGATGAATGTCTTAAGTGTGCTATATCCTTGTTCGAGACTCGACTTACTATTGGTGGAGGACTTTAATTTCCATAGTCCCAAATGAACGAGTTACTTGGGATTTCTTCCAATCCAATTTTGAAAGAAATACATTAGTCAACGGTTCATCGATCGAAGCGTAAGGAATTCTTGGAACTCAAGCAAGGCCGGATGATCAGATTCTGAATACGAACATGAGTTCGTAAGACTTAGTCGGTATGCTCGGGAGTGTGTGGCTGATGAGGTTGCGATGTGCAAAAGATTTGAAGAAGGGTTGAATGAAGAGTTAAAGTTACTAGTGGGAATTTTGGAGATAAAGGAGTTCGTGACACTAGTCGAACGAGCACGCAAGGCGGAAGAACTTGGGAAGGAGAAGAAGAAGGCTGAAATTGAAGCAAGAGATTACCGTAAAAGATCGACGAGTAAAGCTCCGTTCTCACCTGTAAAGAGGTTCGTGGAGGACACCGAAGAAGTCGAGGACGATGCGGGAATTTCCATTAGAGCCGACCATTGACGGACTCGAGCTACTTCATAGCTAGTGTGGGCAATAATCGTCAAGAGAGACCTGAATGCCCCAATGTGGAAGACGACACCTAGGTGAATGTTGGGGTAAGTGCATTAATAGGGCTGTTATGGATGCGGTTCAAGGACCACCTCATTAGAGATTGCACGGAGCTAGATGAGAGGAATAAGACGCAAGGTGCAAGACCTAGTGGAACGACGGTGGAGGTAGGCCCCGAGAATCTCTGGAGGTAGGAGTGGTAATCGAGAGGAGCCTCTAATACGGCTGTCCGATCCGAGACCCGTGCTCTGCTAGAGCATATGCCATCCAGCACGAGAGGAGGCATCCTCCCCGACGCCATCACTAGTACTTTTACTCTCTTTGATACTAGTGTGATTGCATTGATTGACCCGGCTCTACTCATTCATATGTATGTGAAACCTTAGCATCCAAGAAGACTCTACTGTTGAGTCTCATCAATTCGTAATTCGAGTGTCAAACCCTTTGGGTCAATACATACTAGTTGATAAAGTGTGCAAGAGATGCCCCTAATAATTCGAGAATCTGCTTTCCGCCAACTGATGCTTCTACCATTTGATGAATTGATGTAATTCTTGGTATGGATTGGTGATCGTACATGATGCAAGATGGTGGACGCAAAGGAAAACCATTGATTTGAGGAGTGCAAATAACGAGGTAGTCCGAGTCGAGTCTCTTGATTTAAAAGGAGTGCGGCGATAATATCTTCTATGACCGCTCGGAGATATGTGAAAAAGGTGTGAAACATACCTTGCGTATGTGTTTGGAAGTAAAAAGACGGAAAGGAAACTCGAATCGATACAGTGGTTTGTGAGTATTCAGATGTTTTTCCGAGGAGTTACCGGATTGCCACCGGTTCGAGAAGTGGAATTCGCATCGGTTGTACCGGTACTACGCCGATTTCAATAGCCCCGTATCGTATGGCATTAACGGAATTAAAGGAATTGAAGGTTCAATTGCAAGAATTGACGGATAGAGGTTTCGCTCGACCGAGTTTTTCTCCATGGGCGCTTTTGTATTGTTTGTGAAGAAGAAGGACGGAACCATGAGGTTGTGCATCGACTATCGTCAACTCAATAAAGTGACGATAAAGAATAAATATCCATTGCCACGAATTGACGATTTGTTTGACCAATTAAAGGGAGCCTCGGTGTTTTCAAAGATAGATTTGAGGTCGGGGTACTATCAGTTGAGGGTCCGAGAATCGGACATACCCAAAACTGCTTTTAGAACGAGGTACGGTCACTACGAATTCTTGGTGATGCCGTTTGGGCTCACTAATGCCCCTTCGGTGTTTATGGATTTAATGAATAGAATTTTCAGCCATACTTGGATCGGTTCGTAATTGTATTTATCGATGACATTTTGGTCTATTCGAGAGATGAAACTGAACATGCCGAACACCTAAGGCTAGTGTTGCAAATCCTACGAGATAAGCAGTTATACGCAAAGTTCAGTAAATGTGAATTTTGGTTGAAAGAGGTTAGCTTTTTGGGGCACGTGGTGTCCGTGATCGGTGTCGGTGGACCCGAACAAAATTTCGACCATAGTCAATTGGAAACCTCCAAGGAATGTTACCGGTTAGAGCTTTTTGGGGCTTGCGGTTACTACCGACGGTTTGTAAAAGGATTCTCGATGATGGCCACACCCATGACAAACCGCTTGAAAGATGTCAAATTTGAATGGACGGAAAAGTGTCGAAAAGTTTCACCAATTGAAAACCCATTTGACGAAAAGCTCAGTTCTAGTACAAACCGAATCGGCAAAGAGTTTGTCATCTATAGTGATGCCTCCTTACTTGGGTTAGGTTGCGTATTGATGCAAGAAGGTCGAGTTGTGGCCTATGCGTCGAGACAATTAAAGCCACATGAGAAAAATTATCCAACCCATGATCTCGAATTGGCTGCCATCGTGTTCGCCTTGAAGATATGGCGACATTACTTATTTGGTGAGAAGTGCCATGTGTATTCGGATCACAAAAGTCTCAAATATTTGATGACTCAAAGAGACTTAAATCTGCGACAAAGACGATGGCTCGAGTTGTTGAAAGATTATGAACTCGTCATTGATTATCACCCGGAAAGGCTAATGTGGTTGCGGATGCCTTAAGTCGAAATCACCGCTTGCTTTACTGACGATGAATGTACACTTGTCTATTCTACCCGACAATGTGTTAGTAGCGAATTAAAGGCCAAACCATTGTTGGCTCATCAAATTCGGGAAGCTCAGAAAGTTGATGAGGAGTTGCTTGCAAAACGGGCTGAGTGTGTTCTGAACAAGGAATCAGAGTTTCAAATTGATGATGAAGATTGTTTGAGGTTCAGAAGTCGTCTGTGTGTTCCAAAGAATTCGGAACTTATTTCGATAATTCTAAATGAAGCCCATTGTAGTCGAATGTCAATCCACTCGGGTAGTACTAAAATGTACAATGACACAAACGTCGGTTTTGGTGGCCCAGATGAAACGAGACATTTCGAATTTGTTTCAAGGTGTCTGATATGTCAACAAGTGAAAGCGGAACATCAAGTGCCATCGGGATTACTTCAGCCGATCATGATACCCGAATGGAAATGGGATCGAGTAACAATGGACTTTGTGTCTGGGTTACCATTGACTCGTAATAAGAAAGACTCGGTTTGGGTCATTGTTGATAGGTGACCAAGTCGCTCATTTTATCCTGTCCGCACGGATTTTTCGCTCGATAAGTTGGCAGAATTATACGTCTCCCAAATTGTTCGATTGCATGGGGTACCTATTTCTATCGTGTCGGATAGAGACCTAAGATTTACGTCGCGGTTTTGGAAGAAATTGCAAGAGGCTTTGGGTACCAAATCGCATTTTAGCACTTTTCACCCCAAACCGATGGTCAATCCGAACGGATAATTCAAATACTCGAGGATATGTTGAGATGTTGCATCCTTGAGTTTAGTGGTGCATGGGAACGGTATTTACCTTTGGTTGAATTCGCTACAACAATAGCTTTCAATCAAGTATCAAGATGGTGCCTTACGAGGCTTTATACGGTCGTAAATGCCGTACCCTATTATTCGGGTGAACTTAGTGAAGGAAAAATCTTGAGGTTGATTTGGTTAAGGATGCCGAGCAAAAGTTCGAGTAATTCGTGAAAGTTTGAAAGTCGCCGGATCGCCAAAAGTCGATGCGGATTTGAAAAGAAAAGATATTGAATATCAGGTTGGAGACAAGGTATTTCTCAAAGTCTCACCCTGGAAGAAAGTGCTTAGATTTGGCCGTAAGGGTAAATTGAGCCCGAGGTTCATCGGGCCATATGAGATATCCGAACGAGTCGGTCCGATCGCGATCGTTTGATTTTGCCCCCGAGCTCGAAAAGATTCACAATGTTTTCATGTCTCGATGCTTCGACGATATAGGTCTCGATCCATCGACGGTAATTGCTCCATCTGAGATTGAGATTCAGCCTAATTTGAGCTATGAAGAGGAACCGGTTCGCATTATGATGCGTGAAGTAAAAGAGTTGCGCAATAAGAAAATCCCGTTAGTGAAGGTGTTGTGGCATAAACACGGAATTGAAGAAGCCACTTGGGAACTCGAGGACTCTATGAAAGAGCGATACCCGAGCCTATTTACCGGTAAGATTTTCGGGGACGAAAATTTCTTAAGTGGGGGAGAGTTGTGACAGCCCAAAATTGACCCTAGTCGGAAAGTGGTTTCGGACCACAAAACCGAGTCATAAAAATAATTAATTGTTATATTCTATGCTTATTGTGTGTGTACATGCACATGTGGAAGTTTCATTCTCTAATTTTACCAATTGTATGAGAAATTATTAAATAGGGATCAATGTAAGACATGGTGAAATATGATAGGCTAGTTTTAAATGGCTTATTAGTGCATGTTAACACAAAGGTGGACTTGCATGTCAAATTGCCCAATTTATTAATGGTGGCGGCCAAGATGGGATATTGATGGGCAATATATATGTTTAATTAGATTTTAATAATAAGGAATGGGTCATTGGAGATAAAATAATGTTAGTAAAAGAAGAAAAAGAAAAAAAAAAAGAATGCTCATCTTTTCTCCATTGCCGTGACTTGAAGGAGGAAGAAGAATGGAATTCTTTGGTTCATGATTTGGCTTGGATGATGCTTAGGAAGAGGTAAGCACTTTGAAATCCTTGGAAATTTAGGTATAAATGAGGTGATTAGTTCAAGTTCTACTCATTTCATGGATTAAATTTTGTTGTTTGGAGGTTTGATATTCGGCCAAGTAGTTGAAGCTCTTGGTACATATGTTCTTTTTTCTTTTGAAGGTTGAAATTGGTTTGTTCATAAGGGCGGGGGGTGCTGAATGTGGCCATCGAAGGGTCTTAATGAACAATATATGTAGCTTGGGTTTATAACATTCGGTTAAGGAATGTTGTGTGCTAGCAAGTTTGGTTTAATATTAGATGTAAACCACTTTGTATTTGATGAATTGAAGAAAATAGTGAAGGGCAAATTAAAAAGATGTTGAATGAATTTTTGGCTTAGTTGAGCTTAAGCATTCGGTCAATTATGGGCATTGTTGTAACCTAATTGTAATTTGCAACTCTTAATTTTGAGATGTGAAGCTACGCTAGAAGAGAAAAGAAAATTCGGCCAAGTGTTCATGGGAGGAAACTATGTGCTTGAAAGAATAAAAGTGACACTATAATTGATAGTATAGGTATTCGCCATTCAATCAAGTGTATAGGTGATGTTAGATCAAATTTAGCACATTCGGCTATATAAGTATACCCATTTATGATATTGCCTTGATTGTATAAAATTGACTAAAATGGGTAATTAGTAAGGGTGGTTACCTAATATACTAATATGTATATGTGTATATATGATTGGATTATTGATAGTATGGTAATTGCATAAGGCTATTAGCGAATAGCTAAGAACGTAAGGTAGTAAGATAAAAATTTTACCATGTCGTTCCGTATGTCATAAGATCATTAAAATGTGGATACCAATATATGTACCAAAGCGGTTGAATGAGTTAATTTATTTGTTTAAGCTCAAGATCCTAAAGGAGAGGCGTCCAACAAGGGAAATCAAGATCATCGAGTAGCCGACTTGGAATTATTTACCCAAAGACAAGGTAAGTCATTAAGCACATATGTTTGATATTGCTTAAATGATTGGAAAATCTATGCAATTGTGTTTAATGGAATGCTATATATATATGTATAAATGAAATTGTATGTGTATGGAATGAGGATAATTGTTGAATGTAAAAGAAATAGTGGAATGTGTAGAAAGTTTGCTTTCGGCACTATGTGTGTGGGCAATACGTGTGTATGGTGACGAGATTGGCACTAAGTGTGCGTGTTGGAAATATATGGCACTAAGTGTGCGTGCTGGAAATATATGGCACTAAGTGTGCGTGCTGGAAATATATGGCACTAAGTGTGCGTGCTGGAAATATTTGGCACTAAGTGTGCAAGTGGAAAAATACGGCCTTTGGGTGTGCGAGCTCGGAGGGTATGGCAATGTGTGTGCGAGCTTAAATTACGTGGCACTAAGTGTGCGAAATCGAGTAGTAAGCACTGTAAAAGGCATCTATATATATGGAGGTGTGTCTCCATTGAATTGAGTATGGGCAGCGGATCGGGTAAGTACTCGAGCTCATGACGAATAGAGAATTCGTTCATGCTTGGGGATTGAAATTGGTAAGCCTTAAATCTATGTGATGATTGAAATGTGTATGGTTGTGCTGGAAAATGAGTTAATGTGTAAAATGCTTGATTATCTTGTTGTGTAGAATATGAAATGTGGATGTATGAATTGGTACGAGATTGGACCGAAAGGTCCGAGGTATTATGGTATAGATTCGATATGGACGAGTACCTAGCCTCATTTGTTGTACATGTAGTAGTAACTTTATCGGTGGATTGATGAATGCTTATGACTTCTCGAGTTGTAAACTCACTCGGTGTTTTCTTGTCACCCATTTTAGGTCTCTCGGACTCGTATTGTTTGCGTGATCGGGACCGTCGCTGAAGTCATCACAACGGCTGAAATCTTGTGGTATTGTTTTTGTTGTTGTAGAACATTTGGCATGTATAGGCTATTATATTTTGTCGAATTGTGGGTTGTAAACTTTAAGCCATGCGAAAATGGCCTATGTGGTCGTCGAGTGGGATGCTAGAGCCTATAGCCACGAGTCTTAGAAACTCTAATTTTGATAAGGTGGCCATAATTTGTGTCATGTATGATGGATGATTAAGGCCAAGGAAAATTCATGAAATTGGCATAGTCTACTGCAGTAACTGTTGCGGACAGCAGCAGTGAGATGAGATTGAAAAATCACTAAAAATAGTAGAAGTAGAATTAAATAGTGAGTAAATTATGGAACTGAACCTTGATGAATCTATTTTTATATGGACGAAACGAAACAACCATATGAGCAGTATACTGAGAAATATTAAAGTTCTCGTGAGACAGGGCCAGAACGGTTTCTGGGTCCTCTGTCGCGACTTTGAAAATTTACCATAAATTATCCAGAAAGAATTAGGAGTCATGACTTATATTTACAGATTCCATTTTGACTCTAGTTTCATTAGAAACAAACGGCACCAGTATTAAAGCCCTGTACAGAGAGATA
The DNA here is from genome assembly GCF_025698485.1 of Gossypium arboreum. Lineage (NCBI taxonomy): Eukaryota > Viridiplantae > Streptophyta > Magnoliopsida > Malvales > Malvaceae > Gossypium > Gossypium arboreum. Next base: position 99,768,597 of record NC_069079.1, read on the forward strand.
TCCAAGTTGTAACGTGCGAAGGTCAGAGCAGTCGATCCCTGTAACATGGGTGACTTTAACTAATAGACTGTACCAATTGGCCCAACCAAAAATTCTAAAAATAAATCCATGGATGGGTATATGAGTCTTAATTCAGGGAAAATTTACGAAACCAGTTTCCGAGTTTTGAAACTCGAGATATGATTTTTAAGGCGACGGTGACGCAGTTTTCCAGCCTGACTGGTAATGTCAAATTGGTTGGTATCTAGAAAGGATTTGGCCGATAACCCCTCGTGTCCGACACCGGCGTCGGTCACGAGTTAGGGGTGTTACAATCATAGATTGGGACCTTTACCGAGTAGCTGGAGACTTAGTCCTACAGCAACGAATTGAAGTAAGTGAGGAACCGGAAGACCCTGATGAAGAAGAAGATCCCACGATGAAATCATTCGAAGTCCCTGAAAAGGTAGAATCAGTGGAGCCAGAAGCTGAACCTGATGTTGAAACTTCAATGTTTAGAGCTCAACCGCTTAGCCCAGACCTTCGAGATGAGCTGTCAAAATTGAAGGACTTAATGCAACATATGCAATGGCAGCAACAAGCCTACTGGAGATACTAAAAAATAAGGGATGACTCGATGAGAAGTGTTTTTAAGAAAATATACAATGACCCGTTTATTTTTGTGCCTGAGTTTCCAGATTTTATATTTGAACCATGGAGTCCATTATCAAAAAAGGAGCGAAGCGATTCATGCAAAGGCGATAATGATGGAGCAAAAGATGAGTCAAATTCGGAAGGGTCTGCAAATAAATAAAGGGGGGATCTTGACTTTATTTTATTTCTGTTCTTAGGCCATTTTAGGATTAAGTTTAATTAGGAATCTTTTATTTATTTATTTATTTATTTTTTTGCATAATAAAACAAAAGAGGGAAATCACTAATAAAATGTGAGCAAGTCACAAAGTATAAAGTGTGGCAATAGATATATACATGTCTAGGATTGGATTTAGAAAGAGCTTGGTACTTAAGCAGTCAAATTGACTCACCTCCTCTTTTCTAAAATCTTACCTGGTGTATAGTATCTGTTCACTTTAAACAATGAGGACATTGTTCATTTTAAGTTGGGGGGACCGAAAATTTGAATTATTTCCACTCAGAATAAAATTCTTCTTTTAAATTACGATTAGGATATTTTGTTCAAAAATTTGATTTTTGTTAAGTATGCTCAATTTGAGTATGAATAAAGTTCTATTATTTTAATAAATTATTATGTTAGTTTAATAATGACATGAATGTATTTTTAATAAAGCATGTGAATCCGTACTATAAATTTTTTAGTTCTTTAGGAAAGTTAGGTATGCATGAAAGTTTAAGTCTTTAGAATTGACTTAGTAGTCTCACGAAATCCTAGGGAGCATGGAACGTTGGAAATGATTTAGACAAATATTGTTTGGACCGTTTGAGCCTTTCAAGCCCACCATGGTAAAATTTTAACCTTTGAAACCCAACTTTGAGACTATATGGCCTAATTTTATTTTGACCCTTACAATAATTAGCCATTACTTTTCGATTAATGATCTTAAAATTGTCCCAAACACTAGACTCTGTAATATTCAAGATGTACTTTGAAAATAAGTTTGGGGGAGTTGAAAAGAAGTATCAATTGCTCGAGAATTGCAGTACACAAAGTAAGTGCTCGTGAAAAAAAACGAGAGAGAGAGCACATGTATTTGAAAGAGATCTACAAAAGAGCATATAAAAGTCAAGTTGGTGTATCGAAGGTAAAAACTCCGAAGGTTCGATTGAGGCTGAGTCTAGGGTTTTTAAACCAAATTTATCCATCCTTCACCTACCCCTAGCCTAGCCACGTTACAATCTTGATAAAGACCTATTAACTCAAAGTCCTCATGCTACCTACATTAGTGGAGAGAAATTGCTACGATCAACATATGAAGACATAAGTTAAGCTTAATGATTGCAACTTAGTCTTGAATAAAGGAATAAAAATCAAATTGGTAAGGGTTAACATGTCTTATTACAAAAGCAATTAGTCTAAATTTTGCTATTATAATAAGTTGTTGAATTTAATTTGAACAATATGTATACTTAAGTTAGCATAATCATCAGATTTCTTGTTTTTGAGCATAAGTATTTTCTATCCATCATTTTGAGAAAAATTTTGTTCTAAAGAAATTTTTCAAAGATGTTTCCGAGAAATTCTTTTCAAAATTTGTGCATTACTCGGGACGAGCAGTGAATTAAGTTTAGGGGTGTGGAAACACAAAAATTTATATACTTTTTCATACCCAATTTTTCTTAAATTCATGAAATTCGGTTAAATTCTTGTCGAAAAATAATTAAATATTATAAAATAATTAAGTCATGTTAAAAATATGAACATGGTGAATTTATCATCTTTAATACCCATGATTTGATATTGTCTATGTCACTGTTTCATTCAATTTATTCTTATTTTAAATATATGCATGCAAGCCCTAGACATAGTTGATTGCATGTTGTGTTCTTAGATGTATTCTTAATTCTGAAAAGGTTAAATACACTAGATCTTGAATCGTTTGATGCAAGCAAATACTAGACAAAATATTTGTAGCACTCTAGAGATAGATGTTGAGTTGTACAGAGAAGAATGTTCATTGTAGTTATTAATCTAGTTCTGTAGACATATAGTAACTTAGATTTCTAGCTTAAGATCTAGCTATTGAAAGAGGCAGGTTACAATAGTGACTCTTTAAGCAATTTCCATGGCATTATTTTGATATGAAAATTTCACCTGAATAATTCTAGCCCAATTCATTCAACAACAGAAATACTCTTGCTTTTCTCTGTAATTTGCCATAACATTTTTTTTCATATCAATTCTTTGTTTTTAGAATTTGATTTCATCAATTCATTATACAAACATCTCATTCAACTTGAGAGTATTTTATGCTATTCAATATAGTCAATAGGATTATAATAACTTACTCAATTTCTTGCTAAATTCCAATCCCAATGGAGACGATACTTACTTATCACTTTATTACTTGAATAATGTGTACAATTGCACAATTACATTAGTTATTTACATGCAATAGCATACATAGCCTGTAACACCTCGTACCCGATACCGTTGCCGGAGTTGAACGCGAGGTGCTAACAGACTTGATTACTTTGTTTTCACAGTCCATTTAAAAAAAAATTTCCAGACAGGCTGGCTAACTGCGTCACTGTCGCCTTAAAAATCATATCTTGAGTTCCAAAACTCGAAAACTGATTCCGTAAATTTTCCCTGAAATTAGACTCATATATCCATATGTGGATTTATTTCTAGAATTTTTGGTCGGGCCAATTGCTACAGTTTATTAGTTAAAGTCTCCCCTGATTCTGGGTTTGACTACTCTGACCTTCATGTATTACAACTTGGATATCTCCCTGTACAGAGCTTCAATACTCATGCCGTTTGTTTCTAATGAAACTAGACTCAAAGGGAAATCTATAAATATAAGGCATGACTTCTAATTGTCTCTGGATAATTTATGGTAAATTTTCAAATTTGAAATAGGGGATCCAAAAACCGTTCTGGCCCTGTTTCACGAGAACTTTAATGTCTCTTAATATACTGTTCATATGATCATTTCGTTACTTTCATATGAAAATAGATTCATCAAGGTTCGATTACATAATTTATTCACTATTTAATTCCATTCCTACAAATTTTAGTGATTTTTCAAATCCACAACACTGCTGCTGTTAGCATCTGTTTTCAAGGTAAACTTTACCTATTTCGTGGTTTCCATGGACCAACTAGAGTTTTGTCATACATAGGTCCACATATGATCATATTTAGCCATTCCAATGGCTGATCATTTGCCCAACACTTCCATTCCACTCCATAGTCACATCATGAAACCATATATATATACATAAACAAATGGTCTAATGCCATACTCCACTTCTACGAGCCATTTTCGCATGGCTGTACACACATACATCACAAAAAGTACTTGAAAAACAACAAAGGGTAGTCCTATACATGCCATATCCAGAGTTCAACTAAAAGAGTACCAAAAGGGCTTTGATAGTGTGGATGACTTCGACTTCGATGATCCCGAATCCGATAGCTAACGAGCAAAATCTATAAAACAGAGAGCCAAAGCAACGGGGTAAGCATTTTAATGCTTAGTAAGTATCAAGTAATGAAATCAGCTTTGACTAAAGTATTACATTCACATAGCTAAATGAATCACTTTATTAATACACATTCTCATAATCATACTTACTTCACACTTCATCAACATATACACACACAAGGTATCAACCTATCTAAGTGCCGAAAGTTCGTTAGTCGATTGAACGAATACTATTTAAAACGAATCAACTTTTCCGATGCACATGCAAACATACCTTATCGTTTGGGTTTTTCGAGCGTATTAATTAAAATTATTATAGCACAAATCGCTCACCTTCAAACCCAAGTTTCTTCGATTTAGCGGATATAACCACACGCCTAATTGCCTTGGTCTTAACCGGACATAGCAACACGCACAAATGCCTTCGGGTCTTAGCCCGGATATAACAACTCACACAAATGCCTTCGGGTCTTAGCCCGGATATAACAACTCGTACAAATGCCTTTGGGTCTTAACCCGGATATAACAACTCGCACAAATGCCTTCGGGGCTTAGCCCGGATATCATTCAAATGCTCATGCACACATATATCAATATTCATGACACATCCATATTTCATTTCCGTTACTAAGGCTCAAACACAAATCATTTATCAAACCTTTCCAATTTCGGCTCAATAGCCACACACAAAGAGCATGATTTCAATTGGCTTTATAACATAGGCTCTATGCACATTCGGCTATCCGCCATAATATGACAAATCATTTCAATATAAATCAAGTAGGGTCATTACTTGAAGACTTACCTCGGATGTTGTCGAATGATTTCGACGGCTATTCGATCACTTTTTCCTTCCCCTTATCCAACTTTGGTCCTCTAAGCTCTTGAGCTTAATTCAAACAAATAGAGCTTATTTAATAATTTATCAATTTAACAATCCGATTAAATACATTCATATTATACAATTAGGCACGAATAGCTTTATTGACTAGTTATTCAAGCATTATACATGTGCTCTACTCATGCACCAACGAATAATAGGACTAGCTTAATACCTTGTATTTTCAATTCATAGACATCATTTAGTTCCTCACAACACACATTTTGTCCCTAACCATCATAAGAGCCCAAGGCATCACTTACAATGCCAATTCCAATTAAGTCTACCATCATAGCATTATCATATTTATGCACTTGGTAAGTTATGTCTCGAACACATTCGGCACTAGGTGTCCAAACCAATGTTCCTCGAACATTAAACTCAATTTATAACCCATTCAAAATTCCTTAGCAACAAGCATTTAACAACAATGTACTTAACCAATTCCTTAAGCACACATTCAGCAACATATATATATATATATATGTCAATGACTAAAACACTTAGGCCGATTCTTTCCATTTTGTATCTATGCACCTATTTGATCATTAGTTTAGTTCAAACACCCTTACACCAAGATTCATCCAAATTAACATGAAACACAAACCTAAATCCTCAATAGCTACCATGGCCGAAAGTTCTAGTCATCCCAAAATTCAAAATTCTTAGCATGGGCTACCTAGAGGATTTGATGACTAGTTCAAATCTCAAACCATTTAACATACTTATCAAAATATATAACATTACCACCATTTTTCTTTAACCTCTACCATGGCCGAATGTTCATATCACCATCCATTTCAAAGATTTCGCATGGTTAAGTAAGGGACTTAGAATCTAGCTTAAAACCATGCTAAGATTTTAAAGGACTAGCTTGAGTTTCTTACCTTAATGAAGGCCTACCATGGCCGAATGGCTCCTCCTCTTCCTCTCTTAGAATCGGCCAAGAAGAAAACATGAGAAAGACTCCTTTGTTTCTTTTCTCTTTTCCTTATTTTATTTACTTATGTTATAAAATATAAGCTACTAACTAATAATTAATACATATTATGTGCATATAAGCCCATCATGGCCGGCCACTACTTATGATATATGGGAAATTTGACATGCAAACCTCTCATTTTTGCATGCATGATCCACTAGTCATCACACATTTCCCCATCATACTTCCAAAGTTTACTACTAGGTCCTTTCTAGTGAAATTCACATTTATAACTCTAAATCTGTAACACCCCGAACCCGAGACCATCGCCGGTGTCGGACACGAGGGGTTAACAAGCCAAGTTCACTTGTTTTGCCCATCCATTTGACATTTCCAGTCAGGCTGGAAAACTGCGTCACTGTCGCCTTAAAAATCATATCTCGAGTTTCAAAACTCGGAAACTGGTTTCGTAAATTTTCCCTGAATTTAGACTCATATATCCATCCATGGATTTATTTATAGAATTTTTGGTCAGGCCAATTGGTACAGTTTATTAGTTAAAGTCACCCATGTTACAGGGATCGACTGCACTGACCTTTGCGCGGTATAACTTGAATATCTCTCTGTACAGGGCTTTAATGCTGGTGCCGTTTGTTTCTAATGAAACTAGACTAAAAATGGAATCTGTACATATAACGTATGTCTCCTAATTATTTTTTGATAATTTATAGTAAATTTTTAAAGTTGCGACAGGGAACCCAGAAACCGTTCTGGCCCTGTCTCACAATAGCTTTAATATCTCTTAACATGTAACTTCTATGACCATTTCGTTTCTTCCATATGAAAATAGACTCATCAAGGTTCATTTACATAGCTTATTCACTATTTAATTCCATTCCTACGAATTTTGGTGATTTTTCACATTCACGTCACTGCAGCTGGCAGCATCTGTTTTTAAGGTGGGTCTTACCTATTTGGTAGTCTCCATGAACCAACTAGTCTTGCCATACATAGGTTCATATATGATCATTTTAACCATGCCAATGGCTGATCATATGACCAACATTCCCATTTCCAAGCCATAGCCACATCATGACACCAAATATATACATACAAACCACAATTAGTCTAAGTCGATACTTCACTTTTACGAGCCATTTTCGCATGGCCGTATATATATACATCACAACATATTCAACCAACAAGGGTAGTCCTATACATGCCATTTCAAAGTTCAACCAAAATTTATACCAAAATAGAGGCGTGGATAGTGTGGATGACTTCGACTTTATTGATCCCGAATCCGATTGCTATCGGCGAAATCTATAAAACAGAGAGCCAAAGTAACGGGTAAGCATTTTTTATGCTTAGTAAGTCTCAAGGAATATAATCAGCTCTAATTACAGCAATACATTCACATAGCCAAATGCATCATTTCATTAATACACATTCTTACTTCACACTTCATCATTATATACTTTCACAAAGTATCAATCAATTCAATAACTGAAATTCATTAGTCGATTGAGCGAATGTTGCTCAAACATGTCGACTTTCCAATGCACATATAACGTACCTTATCCTTTGGGCTTTTCGAGTGTACTAATTGAATTCATTACAGCAACCAACACTCACCTCCAGCCCAAGATTCTTCGAATATAACCGGATATAATCACGTGCACAAATGCCTTGGTCTTAGCCGGATAGAATAACTCATACGAATGCCTTGGTCTTAGCCCGGATATAGCCACTAGCACAATTGCCTTGGTCTTAACCGGATATAATTTCAAGCATAATTGTCTTCGGGCTTAGCCCGGATATCATTCAATTTCTCATGTACACATACATCAATAATCATTGGACATACATATTTCATTTTCAGTTACTAAGGCTCAAACGCAAATATAATCACAAGCATATTCGCCTTGGGACTTAGCCGGGTAGAATTCAAATGCTCATACATACATAATCAATAATCAATACACATCCATACTTTATTTCACATAATTCAAGTAGGGTCATTTCTTGAGGACTTACCTCGGATGTTGTCGAACGGCTTTTTCGGCTATTCGATCACCTTTTCCTTCCCTTGTCCAATTGTGGCCCTCTTAGCTCTTGAGCTAATTCAAACAAATTCAATTTATTAAAACCTCATTGTGCTTGCTTATGGCGAATATGACAAGGAGTTTAAATGGTCATATGGCCACTCTTTAGCTTGAATACACAATGGTCATGCACATTTTATACTACATCAAGCAATTCAATACAATTTATTTGAGCATCAAGGAAAAGCTAAGGCCTTCAATAGGCTACCCAAGGCGAATATTCATGTACATGTTGAGGTCAATTTTGCACTTAATACCTCACAAAACAGCATGCATTTTACTAGTTAATGCTTTGCACATTGTGGCCCAAAACTTATAATATAGCATCAAGCACTTATATGTGTGCTAGGCGAATTGTGCTTGCAATTTCACAAGCATTCTTCCACATCTTCTTCTTTAAACCAATATATTCATCACTTACTTCATAACCAAAACATCATGTGCAAACATATATATACAATATGAGCATGGCGAATTTCAAGGTGTCCATAGCCATCCAAAAATACAAATTTTAACTAACATGCAAGAAGCATGAACCATGCTCATGAATGCATCATGGCGAATATGACAATCATGCTCCATTCAACTTCAATCATGGTTAAACACAAAAGAAAACTCAAAATCTTACTCAAGAGTAGACAATCCATCATTGCATGCATCATCATCAAGCTTCACACTTAGCATGCAATGGCTTTATCACCATAACAACTTTGGCCAAATACCATTTCCATGGCATAACAAGGATTTGAGCCATGGCTAACATGCACATCAAATTAGCAACCAAACCATGCATGAAACTCCCAACACAACCTCATACATACCTTAATCTTGATGCAAACTTAGCCAAATCTCCTTCTAGATCTCTTCTAAACAAAGGAAATGAAGCAAAATCCCTTCTTCCTCTTAGTATTTTCGCCAAAAGGAGAGAGCAAGCATGAACAAAATTTTTTGTTTTTCTTCTTGGTTGCACGGCAATGGGGGATGCTACTCTCTCACACTCATTTTTTTTCTTTTCTCACCCATGCTTAGTTGTTTATTATTTCTAACATCATCCATTAGTAAAACATGTTGGGAACATGTTCCCTTTCCCATAACCTTGTCATGGGCCACTCCTCCTTAGGAAGGGATTATTTGACATGCAACTCCACCTTTTGTTAACATGTACTAACAAGCCATTTAAAATTAGCCTATCATATTTCACCATGTTTCACTTTGATCCCTATTTAATACTTTCTCATACAAATGGGTAAAATTAGAGAATGAAATTTTCCACATATGCATGCACACACATAGTAAGCATAGAATATAACAATTAATTATTTTTATGACTCGGTTTAGTGGTCCCGAAACCACATTCCGGCTAGGGTCTATTTTGGCTGTCACAACTCTCCCCACTTAAGAAATTTTCGTCCCAGAAAATCTTACCGTAAATAGGTTTGGATATCGCTCTTTCATAGAATTCTCGGTCTCCCAAGTAGCTTCTTCTATCCCGTGCTTGAGCCATAACACTTTCACTAGCGGAACCCGCTTGTTTCATAACTCTTTCACTTCTCGTGATAGGATACGAATCGGTTCTTCCTCATAACTCATATTAGCTTGAATTTCAATTTCGATGGACTAATCACGTGCGATGGATCGATCTATAGCATCAAGCATCGAAACGTGAAAGGCATCGTGAACCTTTTTAGTTCGGGGGCAAAATCAAGCGATATACCCTTTGGACCGACTCGCTCGATATCTCATATGGCCCAATGAACCTCGGCTCAACTTGCCCTTACGGTAGAACACGAGTATCTTTTTCCAAGGCGATACCTTGAGAAACATTTTATCACCCACCGATACTCGATATCCTTACGCTTCAGATCCGCGACGACTTTCGACGATCGGAGGCTATCTTCGAGACTTTCACGGATTATTTTCACTTTTCGCTCAAGATCCCTAATCAAATCCACCCGAAAATCTTGCTTTCACCGAGCTCGGTCCAAAACAATGGTGTACGGCATTTACGACCGTACAAGGCCTCGTAGGGTGCCATCTTAATACTTGATTGAAAGTCGTTGTTGTAAGCGAATTCAATCAACGGCAAATACCGCTCCCATGAACCACTAAACTCGAGGACGCAACATCTTAACATATCCTCAAGTATCTCGAATTATCCGCCGGATTGACCATCGGTTTGGGGTGAAAGGCGGTGCTGAAATGCAACTTGGTACCCAAAGCTTCTTGCAACTTTTTCCAAAATCGCGAGGTAAATCTCGGATCTCTATCCGACACGATGGAAATAGGCACCCGTGTAATCTCACAACTGAGAAACGTATAATTCAGCTAATTTGTCCATTGAAAAGTCCGTGACGACGGGGACAAAGTGGGCCGACTTAGTCAATCGATCTACCACGACCCAAACCGCATCCTTCTTACTTGTCGACAATGGCGGTCCGGATACAAAGTCCATTGTGACTTGATCCCATTTCCACTCGGGTATCGTGATTGGTGAAGTAATCCTCAAGGCACTGATGTTTCGCTTTCACTTGTTGACATATTAAACATCTCAAACAAAGTCGGAGATGTCTCGCTTCATACCATGCCACCAAAACCGACGTTTCAAATCATTGTACATCTTCAGACTCCCGGTGGATTGCCATTCGGCTACAATGGGCTTCATTGAATTATCGAAATGAGTTCAATTCTTTGGGACACATAGATGACTTTTGAACCTCAAACAATCGTCATCGTCGATTTGAAACTCCGAGTCCTTATTCGAACACACATAGCCCGCTTTTGCAACCAACTCGTCGTCGACTTTTACGAGCTTCTCGAATTTGGTGTGTCAATAATGGTTTGGCTTTCAATTCAGCCACTAACACAATCGGATCGGACGCACAAGTGCACATTCATCGTCAGAAGTGAATAACGACTTACGACTCAAGGCATCCGCAACCACATTCGCCTTTCCCGGTGATAGTCAATGATCACTCATAATCCTTTAACAACTCGAGCCAACGCCTTTGTCGCAGATTTAAGTCTCTTTGGGTCATCAAATATTTAAGACTTTTGTGATCCGAGTATACATGGCACCTTTCACCAAATAAGTAATGTCGCCAAATCTTCAAGGCGAATACGATGGCGGGCAATTCGAGATCATGAGTCGGATAATTTTTCTCATGTGGCTTTAATTGCCTCGACGATAGGCCACAACTCGACCTTCTTGCATTAATATGCAACCTAACCCAAGTAGAGAGGCGTCGCTATAGATGACAAACTCTTTGCTTGGGACTCGGGTTGCACTAGAATTGGGGCTTCATCAAATAAGTTTTCAGTTGATCGAAACTTTTTGGCATTTCTCCGTCCATTCAACTTAACATCCTTTTGGAGTAGCCATCATCGTGGCTATCGTTGAGAAGCCTTTACAAATCGTCGGTAATAACCTAAGAAGCCCCAAAAGCTCGAACCTCGTAATATTTCTGAGGCTTCCAATTAAGTATGGCTGAAATTTTATTCGGCCGACTCGAATACCCGATCTGAGATACCACATGACCCAAGAAGCTAACCTCTCTTAACCGTAACTCACACTTCTTGAACTTAGCATATAATTGCTTATCCCGTAAAATTTGCAAGACTAACCGCGGTGTTCAAAGATGTTCGGTCTCATTTCTTGAATAGACCAAGATGTCATCAATGAACACGACTACGAATCGATCCAAATATGGTCTAAAGATCCGATTCATTAAATCCATAAATCTGTAGGGCATTAGTGAGCCCAAACGGCATCACTAGGAACTCATAGTGACCATATCTTGTTCAAGGCGGTCTTGGGTACGTCCGAATCTCGGATTCGCAATTGATAATAGCCCGATCTCAAATCTATTTTCGAGAACACCGAGGCCCCTTCAATTGATCGAACAAGTCATCGATACGTGGTAATGGATATTTGTTCTTTATCGTCACTTTATTGTCGACGATAGTCGATGCACAAACCGCATAGTTCCATCCTTCTTTTCACAAACAACACCGGCGCACCCCAAGGCGAGAAACTCAAGCGAGCAAAACCTCTATCCACCAATTCTTGCAACCGAGCTTTCAACTCCTTTAATTCCGTTGGTGCCATACGATACGAGCTATCGAAATTGGAGTGGATGCCAAATTCTATTTCCGAACAGTGGTAAACCCGCAATTCTTGGGAAAACATCCGGTATTCACAAACCACGGCACGATTCGGGTTTCTTTTCGATTCCTTGTCATCGAGCACGACGCAAGGTACACTTCGCACCCTTTTCTTACATATTTCGGGCCAACATCACGATATTACGGTGGCAACTCCATTAAGTCCGTAGACTCAACCCGAATTATTTCATTATTCGCAAGACCTCAAATCGATAGTCTTGCTCTTGCAATTTACAACCGCATCGTGCATGGTCAACCAATCCAAACCAAGAATAACGTCGAACTCATCGAACGGCAAAAGCATCAAGTCCGCCGGAAAACAAGAACCTCGAAACACTAGGGGACTTTTCTTGCACACTTTGTTGACAAGCACGTAATGACCCAAGGGTTTGACACCGAATTACAAACTCGAGACTCAATGGGCAAAGTCTTATGGATGCTAAGGTTTCACATATATATGAATGAGTAGAACCAGGTCAATCAAAGCAATCACATTTGTATTGAAAAGAGTGAAAGTACCGGTAATAACATCCGAGAGGCAAGATCCTCGCGTGCGATATGGCATAAGTCCTAGCAGAGCACGAGCCTCGGATCCGATGGTAGCATCTCTAGATCCTCTCGACCGCCAACGACATTGCCCATATTTCTAGGTGGCCTACCTCGAGCAAATGGTAGCACCGGGTTTGCACTCGACTTACATTCTGCTCATGCATCCTCGGGCAATCCTTCATAAAGTGGTCGGCCGATCCACACTTATAACAGAGCGATCACGAAACCAACAGCTCCCGAACGCCATTTGCCACAATGTGGACACTCGCCCTCTCTCGGCGATCATTTCCACCACCGTGATCGAGGTGACTCGTGTGGTCACAGGGGTCGATCGCGTCCTCGTCTAGAAAAGCCCAAACGCCTCTAGACCGCTCACATCGTCTCGAAATCTCTTCGATGCTTGTTGAAAAGACTTTCCGAGGACCTCTTTCGAATTCTCCGGCCCCACATCAGCTTTTGTTTCTCCTTTCTAAGCTCTTGACTTTACAAGCTCGCTCAACAAGTACTACGAACTCGTATCTCGAGGATGCCAACAAACATCCTTATATCATCATTCAGCCCATCCTCAAGCGTTTACATAATAGCTTCGGACGAAATGCATTCTCGCTGCGTCTGGCTAAGCCTCACAAATTTTCGTCAGAGTCAGAATCGACATCGAACCTTGCTTAAGATCAAGGAATTCCCTCCGCTTTTGGTCGATGAATCTCGATCGATATACTTTTTTGAACTCGGTTTGAAAGAATTCCCAAGTCACTTGCTCTCTAGGCACCACAAGTCGAGTACTCCACCAATAGTAGGCGGACTCGCGTAGCAAGGAGATGGTACACTTTAAGCACTCATCGGGTGTGTGCAGGATAGCTCATCAAGCACCCGGATAGTGTTATCTAACCAAAATTCAGCTCGCTCGGCATCATCATCATCCGTAGCCTTAAATTCAGTGGCCCCATGTTTTGAATCCTATCGATGGGGCTTACTTGACCTTATTTGGTCAATCACCGAAGGTATTGTAGGTCTTGGGGTTGCATTTGTCGGGAATGGAGGTTGTGGAACAGTAGTGTTGGTTCGAATGTATTGATTAAACCATTCGTTCATCACACTATAAAAGGCTTGCCCAGCCTCGTCATTAGGATTGCTGGCCATAGGTTGAGAGTCCGCCGGCGCTGTCCCTTGCGCGGAGCAGCGCCACACTCTCCACATCATCAGCTATCACTTCGGTTGGGATCGGGATCCATTGCTATAAACAAACACAAAGTCAAATTGTCGAAATCACCACACTATCGATTCATCATTTAATGGCATGTATAGCTAGACCCCAAACACATCACGGTAGTCCTAGAATCGACTAAACCGTGGCTCGATACCAATAAAATTGTAACACCCCGAACCCGAGACCATCGCCGGTTGTCGGACACGAGGGGTTAACAAGCCAAGTTCACTTGTTTTGCCCATCCATTTGACATTTCCAGTCAGGCTGGAAAACTGCGTCACTGTCGCCTTAAAAATCATATCTCGAGTTTCAAAACTCGGAAACTGGTTTCGTAAATTTTCCCTGAATTTAGACTCATATATCCATCCATGGATTTATTTCTAGAATTTTTGGTCGGGCCAATTGGTACAGTTTATTAGTTAAAGTCACCCATGTTACAGGGATCGACTGCTCTGATCTTCGCGCGGTATAACTTGAATATCTCTCTGTACAGGGCTTTAATGCTGGTGCCGTTTGTTTCTAATGAAACAAGACTCAAAATGGAATCTGTACATATAAGGTATGTCTCCTAATTATTTTTGGATAATTTATAGTAAATTTTTAAAGTTGCAACAGGGAACCCAGAAACCGTTCTGGCCCTGTCTCACAATAGCTTTAATATCTCTTAACGTGTAACTTCTATGACCATTTCGTTTCTTCCATATGAAAATAGACTCATCAAGGTTCATTTACATAGCTTATTCACTATTTAATTCCATTCCTACGAATTTTGGTGATTTTTCACATTCACGTCACTGCAGCTGGCAGCATCTGTTTTTAAGGTAGGTCTTACCTATTTGGTAGTCTCCATGAACCAACTAGTCTTGCCATACATAGGTTCATATATGATCATTTTAACCATGCCAATGGCTGATCATATGACCAACATTCCCATTTCCAAGCCATAGCCACATCATGACACCAAATATATACATACAAACCACAATTAGTCTAAGTCGATACTTCACTTTTACGAGCCATTTTCGCATGGCCATACATATATACATCACAACATATTCAACCAACAAGGGGTAGTCCTATACATGCCATTTCAAAGTTCAACCAAAATTTATACCAAAATAGAGGCGTGGATAGTGTGGATGACTTCGACTTTATTGATCCCGAATCCGATTGCTATCGAAATAAATCTATAAAACAGAGAGCCAAAGTAACGGGTAAGCATTTTTTATGCTTAGTAAGTCTCAAGGAATATAATCAGCTCTAATTACAGCAATACATTCACATAGCCAAATGCATCATTTCATTAATACACATTCTTACTTCACACTTCATCATTATATACTTTCACAAAGTATCAATCAATTCAATAACTGAAATTCATTAGTCGATTGAGCGAATGTTGCTCAAACATGTCGACTTTCCAATGCACATATAACGTACCTTATCCTTTGGGCTTTTCGAGTGTACTAATTGAATTCATTACAGCAACCAACACTCACCTCCAGCCCAAGATTCTTGAATATAACGGATATAATCACGTGCACAAATGCCTTCGGTCTTAGCCGGATAGAATAACTCGCACGAATGCCTTGGTCTTAGCAGGATATAGCCACTAGCACAATTGCCTTGGTCTTAACCGGATATAATTTCCAGCATAATTGTCTTTGGGGCTTAGCCGGATATCATTCAATTTCTCATGTACACATACATCAATAATCATTGGACATACATATTTCATTTTCGTTACTAAGGCTCAAGCATAAATATAATCACAAGCATATTCGCCCGGGACTTAGCCGGGTAGAATTCAAATGCTCATACATACATAATCAATAATCAATACACATCCATACTTTATTTCACATAATTCAAGTAGGGTCACTTCTTGAGGACTTACCTCGGATGTTGTCGAACAGCTTTTTCGGCTATTCGATCACCTTTTCCTTCCCTTGTCCAATTGTGGCCCTCTTAGCTCTTGAGCTAATTCAAACAAATTCAATTTATTAAAACCTCATTGTGCTTGCTTATGGCGAATATGACAAGGAGTTTAAATGGTCATATGGCCACTCTTTAGCTTGAATACACAATGGTCATGCACATTTTATACTACATCAAGCAATTCAATACAATTTATTTGAGCATCAAGGAAAAGCTAAGGCCTTCAATAGGCTACCCAAGGCCGAATATTCATGTACATGTTGAGGTCAATTTTGTACTTAATACCTCACAAAAACAGCATGCATTTTACTAGTTAATGCTTTGCACATTGGCCCAAAACTTATAATATAGCATCAAGCACTTATATGTGTGCTAGGCGAATTGTGCTTGCAATTTCACAAGCATTCTTCCACATCTTCTTCTTTAAACCAATATATTCATCACTTACTTCATAGCCAAAACATCATGTGCAAACATATATATACAATATGAGCATGGCGAATTTCAAGGTGTCCATAGCCATCCAAAATACAAATTTTAACTAACATGCAAGAAGCATGAACCATGCTCATGAATGCATCATGGCGAATATGACAATCATGCTCCATTCAACTTCAATCATGGTTAAACACAAAAGAAAACTCAAAATTTTACTCAAGAGTAGACAATCCATCATTGCATGCATCATCATCAAGCTTCACACTTAGCATGCAATGGCTTTATCACCATAACAACTTTGGCCAAATACCATTTCCATGGCATAACAAGGATTTGAGCCATGGCTAACATGCACATCAAATTAGCAACCAAACCATGCATGAAACTCCCAACACAACCTCATACATACCTTAATCTTGATGCAAACTTAGCCAAATCTCCTTCTAGATCTCTTCTAAACAAAGGAAATGAAGCAAAATCCTTCTTCCTCTTAGTATTTTCGCCAAAAAGGAGAGAGCAAGCATGAACAAAATTTTTTGTTTTCTCTTCTTGGTTGCACGGCAATGGGGGATGCTACTCTCTCACACACATTTTTTTCTTTTCTCACCCATGCTTAGTTGTTTATTATTTCTAACATCATCCATTAGTAAAACATGTTGGGAACATGTTCCTTGCCCATAACCTTGTCATGGCCGGCCACTCCTCCTTAGGAAGGGATTATTTGACATGCAACTCCACCTTTTGTTAACGTGTACTAACAAGCCATTTAAAATTAGCCTATCATATTTCACCATGTTTCACTTTGATCCCTATTTAATACTTTCTCATACAAATGGGTAAAATTAGAGAATGAAATTTTCCACATATGCATGCACACACATAGTAAGCATAGAATATAACAATTAATTATTTTTATGACTCGGTTTAGTGGTCCCGAAACCACATTCCGGCTAGGGTCTATTTTGGGCTGTCACAAAATCAAAACATCAAAAATGTCACACATGAGTTAACACATATTATAGGCATCAAAATAAATTTTAAATTATTTTTATGCCTCGGTTTTGTGGTCCCGAAACCACATTTCGACTAGGGTCATTTTAAGGCTGTCACAACTCTCCCCCACTTTAGAAATTTTCGTCCCCGAAAATCTTACCGTAAATAGGTTTGGGTATCGCTCTTTCATAGAGTTCTCGGGTTCCCAAGTAGCTTCTTCTATCCGTGTTTGAGCCATAACACTTTCACTAGCGGAACCCTTTTGTTTCGCAACTCTTTCACTTCACGTGCTAGGATACGAATCGATTCTTCTTCATAACTCATATTGGCTTGAATTTCAACCTCGATGGACTAATTACGTGCGATTTAATCAGATCTATAACGTCGAAGCATCGAAACATGAAAGACGTCATGAATCTTTTCGAGTTCGGGGCAAAATCAAACGATCGCGAATCGGACCGACTCGTTTGGATACTTCATATGGCGAGATGAACCTCGAACTCAATTTGCCTTTATGGCCGTCGAGTATCTTTTTCCAAGGCGAAACTTTAAGGAACACTTTATCTCCCACCTGATACTCAATGTCTTTTCGTTTCAGATCCGCGTACGACTTCTGACGATCGGAGGCTATCTTCAAACTTTCATGGATTACTTTTACTTTCTGATCAGCATCTTTAATCAAATCCACTCCGAAAATTTTACTTTCACCGAGCTCGGTCCAAAACAATGGTGTACAACATTTACGCCCGTACAAAGCCTCGTAAGGTGCCATCTTAATACTTGATTGAAAACTATTATTGTAGGCGAATTCAATGAAAGGTAAATACCGTTCCCATGAACCACTAGACTTGAGGATGCAACATCTCAACATATCCTCGAGTATCTGAATTATCCGCTCAGATTGACCATCGGTTTGGGGATGAAAAGCTGTGCTAAAATGCAGTTTGGTACCCAAAGCTTCTTGCAATTTCTTCCAAAATCGTGAGGTGAATCTCGGATCTCTATCCGACGCAATAGAAATCGGTACCCCGTGTAATCTCACAATCTGAGAAACATACAATTCAGCTAGTTTATCCAATGAAAAATCCGTGCGTACGGGGATAAAGTGAGCCGACTTAGTCAGTCTATCGACAACGACCCAAATCGCATCTTTCTTACTTGCCGACATTGGTAACCCAGATACAAAATCCATCGTGACTCGTTCCCATTTCCATTCAGGTATCATGATCGGCTGAAGTAAACCCGTAGGCACTTGATGTTCCGCCTTTACTTGCTGACATATTAAACACTTCGAAACAAAATTGGAAATGTCTCGTTTCATACCATGCCACCAAAAGCGACGTCTCGGATCGTTGTACATTTTCGTACTCCACTCGGTGAATTGACATTCGGCTACAATGAGCTTCGTTCGAATCATCGAAATGAGTTCGAATTTCTTGGAACACACAACCGATTTCTGTACCTCAAACAATCGTCATCATCAATTTGAAACTCCGATTCCACATTCGGAACACATTCAGCCCGTTTTGCAACCAACTCATCGTCGACTTTTTGAGCTTCACGAATTTGATGAATCAATAATGGTTTGGCCTTTAATTCGGCTACTAACACATTGTCGGGTAGAATAGACAAGTGTACATTCATCGCCCGTAAAGCAAATAGTGATTTCCGGCTTAAGGCGTCCGCAACCACATTAGCCTTTCCCGGGTGATAATCAATGACAAGCTCATAATCTTTTAACAACTCGAGCCAATGTCTTTGTCGCAGATTCAAGTCTCTTTGAGTCATCAAATATTTGAGACTTTTGTGATCCGAAAATACATGGCACTTTTCACCAAATAAGTAATGTCGCCATATTTTCAAGGCGAATACGATGGCAGCTAATTCGAGATCATGGGTCGGATAATTTTTCTCATGTGGCTTTAATTGTCTCGACGCATAGGCCACAACTCGACCTTCTTGCATTAATTCGCAACCTAACCCAAGTAGGGAGGCGTCACTATAGATGACAAACTCTTTGCACGATTAGAATTTGCACTAAAATTAGAGCTTAGTCAAATAAGTTTTCAGTTGATCAAAACTTTTCGACATTTTTCCGTCCATTCGAACTTAACCTCTTTTGAAGTAGCTTCGTCATGGGTGTGGCTATCATCGAGAAACCTTTACAAACCGTCAGTAGTGTAAGCAACCCCAAAAAGCTCGAACCTCGGTAATATTTCTTGGAGGCTTCAGTTAAGTATGGTCGAAATTTTGCTCGGGTCAACTCGAATACCCGTCACGAGATACCACATGACCCAAGAAGCTAACCTCTCTTAACCGAACTCACACTCATCGAACTTAGCATATAAGCGCTTATCCCGTAAAATTTGCAACACTAATCTCGGTGTTCAGCATGTTCGGTCTCATCTCTTGAATAGACTAAGATGTCATCAATGAACACAACTATGAACCGGTCCAAATCATCGCTCAAGATCCGATTCATCAAATCCATAAATACTGCAGGGCATTAGTGAGCCCAAGCGGCATCACTAAGAACTCGTAGTGGCCGTATCTCGATTAAAGCGGTTTTGGGTATATCCGAATCTCGAACCAGAATCGATAATAACCCGATCTCAAATCTATCTTTGAAAACACCGAGGCTCCCTTTAGTTGATCAAACAAATCATCAATACGCGATAACGGATATTTATTCTTTATCGTCACTTTATTCGGTGACGATAGTCAATGCACAACCTCATGGTTCCGTCCTTCTTTTCACAAACAATCTTGGTGCACCCCAAGGTGAGAAACTTGGTCGAGTGAAACCTCTATCATCAATTCTTGCAACCGAGCTTTCAACTCTTTTAACTCGGTTGGTGCCATAAGATACGGAGCTATCGAAATCGCGTAGTCCTGTACAAGCTCAATACCAAACTCTATCTCCCAAGCAGTGGCAAACCCGGTAATTCTTGGGAAAAATATCCGGTATTCACAAACCACCGCACCGATTCGGGTTTTATTTCTAACTCCTTATCCTCAAGTACATATGCAAGGTATGCTTGCACCCTTTCTTACATATTTTGGGCCAACATTGATGATATTACATTTGGCAACCCTTTAAGTCCGTAGACTCAACTCGGATCATCTCGTTATTTACGCACCTCAAATCAATAGTCTTGCTTTTGCAATTCACAACCGCATCATGCACGGTCAACCAATCCAAACCAAGAATAACATCAAATTCATCAAACGGCAAAAGCATCAAGTCTGTGGGAAAACAGAACCTCAATTACTAGGGGCATTTCTTACACTTTGTCGACAAGCACGTGGCGACCCAAGGATTTGACACCGAATTACGAACTCGAAGAGACTCAATAGGTAAAGTCTTCTTTGGATGCTAAGGTTTCGCATATATAAGAATGAGTAGAACCGGGGTCAATCAAAGCAATCACATTAGTATCAAAGAGAGTGAAAGTACCAGTAATAACATCTGGAGAGGAAGCACCTTTGCGTGCGCGTATAGCATAAGCCCTAGCAGGAGCGCGAGCCTCGGATCTGGTCGTAGCATCTCTAGATCCTCTCTGATCACCACTAGCATTGCCCGTATTTCTAGATGGTCTACCTCGAGCAGTGGTAGCACCCAGTTTCCCACTCTGATTTACATTCTGTTCAGGCAACCTCGGGCAATCTTAATGAAGTGGTCAACTGATCCGCACTTGTAACAGGAGCAGTCATGGAATCTACAACTTCTAGAATGCCATTTGCCACAATACTGGCACTCCGTTCTATCTCGACGATCATTTCCAACACTGGCGATCGAAGTGACTCGTGTGCTCACAGGGGGTCGATTGTGATCTCGTCTAGAAAAGCCCGAAGTGTCCCTAGACCGGCCCAAGCCATCTCTAAATTTCTTCGATGACTATGGGAAAGGCTTCCCCGAAGACCTCTTACGAAACTCCCTTGCTCCCACTTCAGCTTTTCTTTTCTCCATACTGAGCTCCTCGGCCTTGCAAGCTCGCTCAACAAGTACTACAAATTCTCGGATTTCAAGATGCCAACATACGACTTTATATCATCATTTAGTCCATCCTCAAACGTTTACACATTACGGCTTCGAGGAAATGCATTCTCGCGTGCGTCTGCTAAGCCTCACAAATTTTCGTTCATAATCGAGAACCGACATGGAACCTTGTTTGAGTTCAAGAAATTCCTTCCATTTTTGGTCAATGAATCTCTGACTGATATACTTCTTTCGAAACTCGGTTTGGAAGAACTCCCAAGTTACTTGCTCTCGGGGCACAGCAGAAGTCAGAGTACTCCAACAATAGTAGGCAGAATCGCGTAGCAAGGAGATAGTACACTTTATGTATTCATCGGGTGTGCAAGATAGTTCATCGAGTACCCGAATAGTGTTGTCCAACCAAAATTCAGCTTGCTCGGCATCATCACTATCCGTAGCCTTAAATTCAGTAGCCCCGTGTTTTTGGATTCTATCAACTGGGGGCTTATTTGACCTTATTTGGTCAGTTACCGGAGGCATTATAGGTGCGGGGGTTGTGTTTGTTCGGAATGGAGGTTGTGGAACAGTCGTATTAGTTCGAATGTATTGGTTGAACCAATCATTCATCACGCTATAAAAAGCTTGCCTAGCCTCATCATTCGGATTGATAGCAATAGGTTGAGAGTCCGTCGGCGCTGTCCCTTGTGCGGGAGCAGGCTCCACACTCTCCACATCATCAGCTATCGCTCGGTTGGATCGGGATCCATTACTATAAATAAACACAAACTCAAATGTCAGAAATCACCACACTATCAATTAATCACATAATGGCATGTATAGCTAGACCCAAACGTATTACGGTAGTCCTAGAATCGACTAAACCGTAGCTCTGATACCAATTTAATTGTAACACCCCGTACCCGATACCGTTGCCGGAGTCGAACGCGAGGTGCTAACAGACTTGATTACTTTGTTTTCACAGTCCATTTAAAAAAAAAAATTTCCAGACAGGTTGGCTAACTGCATCACTATCGCCTTCAAAATCATATCTTGAGTTCCAAAACTTGAAAACTGATTCCGTAAATTTTCCTTGAAATTAGACTCATATATCCATCTGTGGATTTATTTCTAGAATTTTTGGTTGGGCCAATTGGTATAGTTTATTAGTTAAAGTCTCCCCTGATTCTGGGTTCGACTACTCTGACCTTCATGTATTACGACTTGGATATCTCCCTGTACAGAGCTTCAATACTCATGCTGTTTGTTTCTAATGAAACTAGACTCAAAGGGTAATCTATAAATATAATGAATAACTTCTAATTGTCTCTGGATAATTTATGGTAAATTTTCAAAGTCGAAACAGGGGATCCAGAAACCGTTCTGGCCCTGTTTCACGAGAACTTTAATGTCTCTTAATATACTATTCATATGATCGTTTCGTTACTTTCATATGAAAATATATTCATCAAGGTTCGATTATATAATTTATTCACTATTTAATTCCATTCGTACAAATTTTAGTGATTTTTTAAATCCACACCACTGCTGCTGTCAGCATCTGTTTTCAAGGTAAACTTTACCTATTTCGTGGTTTCCATGGACCAACTAGAGTTTTGTCATACATAGGTCCACATATGATCATATTTAGCCATTCCAATGGCTGATCATTTGCCCAACACTTCCATTCCAGTCCATAGTCACATCATGAAACCATATATATATACATAAACACAAATGGTCTAATGCCATACTCCACTTCTACGAGCCATTTTAGCATGGTCGCGTACACATACATCACAAAAGTACTTGAAAAACAACAAAGGGTAGTCCTATACATGCCATATCCAGAGTTCAACTAAAAGAGTACCAAAAGGGCTTTGATAGTGTGGATGACTTCGACTTCGATGATCCCGAATCCAATAGCTAACGAGCAAAATCTATAAAATAGAGAGCCAAAGCAACGGGGTAAGTATTTTAATGCTTAGTAAGTATCAAGTAATGAAATCAGCTTTGACTAAAGTATTACATTCAC
Source organism: Gossypium arboreum (assembly GCF_025698485.1). NCBI lineage: Eukaryota > Viridiplantae > Streptophyta > Magnoliopsida > Malvales > Malvaceae > Gossypium > Gossypium arboreum. The sequence continues at coordinate 99,791,910 of NC_069079.1, forward strand.
ATAGCTAAATGAATCACTTTATTAATACACATTCTCATAATCATACTTACTTCACACTTCATCAACATATACACACACAAGGTATCAACCTATCTAAGAGCCGAAAGTTCGTTAGTCGATTGAACGAATACTATTTAAAATAAATCAACTTTTCCGATGCACATGCAAACATACCTTATCATTTGGGTTTTTCGAGCGTATTAATTAAAATTATTATAGCACAAATCGCTCACCTTCAAACCCAAGTTTCTTGGATTTAGCCGGATATAACCACACGCCTAATTGCCTTGGTCTTAACCGGACATAGCAACTTCGCACAAATGCCTTGGTCTTAGCTTTGGATATAACAACTCGCACAAATGCCTTTGGTCTTAGTCCGGATATAACAACTCGCACAAATGCCTTGGTCTTAACCGGATATAACAACTTCGCACAAATGCCTTGGGGCTTAGCCGGATATCATTCAAATGCTCATGCACACATATATCAATATTCATGACACATCCATATTTCATTTCCGTTTCTAAGGCTCAAACACAAATCATTTATCAAACCTTTCCAATTTCGGCTCAATAGCCACACACAAAGAGCATGATTTCAATTGGCTTTATAACATAGGCTCTATGCACATTCAGCTATCCGCCATAATATGACAAATCATTTCAATATAAATCAAGTAGGGTCATTACTTGAAGACTTACCTTGGATGTTGTCGAATGATTTCGACGGCTATTCGATCACTTTTTCCTTCCCCTTATCCAACTTTGATCCTCTAAGCTCTTGAGCTTAATTCAAACAAATAGAGCTTATTTAATAATTTATCAATTTAACAATCCGATTAAATACATTCATATTATACAATTAGGCGCGAATAGCTTTATTGACTAGTTATTCAAGCATTATACATGTGCACTACTCATGCACCACCGAATAATAGGACTAGCTTAATACCTTGCATTTTTGAATTCATAGACATCATTTCGTTCCTCACAACACACATTTTGTCCCTAACCATCATAAGAGCCCAAGGCATCACTTACAATGCCGAATTCCAATTAAGTCTACCATCATAGCGTTATCATATTTATGCACTTGGTAAGTTATGTCGAACACATTCGGCACTAGGTGTCCAAACCAATGTTCTCGAACATTAAACTCAATTTATAACCCATTCAAAATTCCTTAGCAACAAGCGTTTAACAACAATGTACTTAACCAATTCCTTAAGCACACATTCGGCAACATATATATATATGTCAATAACTAAAACACTTAGGCCGATTCTTTCCATTTTGTATCTATGCACCTATTTGATCATTAGTTTAGTTCAAACACCCTTACACCAAGATTCATCCAATTTAACATGAAACACAAACCTAAATCCTCAATAGCTACCATGGCCGAAAGTTCTAATCATCCCAAAATTCAAAATTCTTAGCATGGGCTACCTAGAGGATTTGATGACTAGTTCAAATCTCAAACCATTTAACATACTTATCAAAATATATAACATTACCACCATTTTTCTTTAACCTCTACCATGGCGAATGTTCATATCACCATCCATTTCAAAGATTTGGCATGGTTAAGTAAGGGACTTAGAATCTAGCTTAAAACCATGCTAAGATTTTAAAGGACTAGCTTGAGTTTCTTACCTTAATGAAGGCCTACCATGGCGAATGGGTCCTCCTCTTCCTCTCTTAGAATCGGCCAAGAAGAAAACATGAGAAAGACTCCTTTGTTTCTTTTCTCTTTTCCTTATTTTATTTACTTATGTTATAAAATATAAGCTACTAACTAATAATTAATACATATTATGTGCATATAAGCCCATCATGGCCGGCCACTACTTATGATATATGGGAAATTTGACATGCAAACCCCTCATTTTTGCATGCATGATCCACTAGTCATCACACATTTCCCCATCATACTTCCAAAGTTTACTACTAGGTCCTTTCTAGTGAAATTCACATTTATAACTCTAAATCAAAACATCAAAAATGTCACACATGAGTTAACACATATTATAGGCATCAAAATAAATTTTAAATTATTTTTATGCCTCGGTTTTGTGGTCTAGAAACGACATTCCGACTAGGGTCATTTTAAGGCTGTCACATAGCCTATCATCCACTTAGGATTACGATATGTCACACTATGATTGTCACAAGTGAATAAATACATAAACAGATTTAGGATTTATAGTACTTAGGTCCTATCCGATATACTGTTAATCCAACTAGTACATCTATATCTCTATGTTTTAGGAGTCATCTGCTCCGATGCCCAAGACAATGCATGTCCCCAATTAAACTTGATAGATGAAAAATTAGTCTTTCAATCAATTTGCTCATTCTAATTATACTAAAGAAATATAACACCCCAGACCCGGCCTAGACATTATGGCCGAACCTGGTGATGTCACATGGAAAGGGTTTTGAAATCGTACTCGTTGAATTGAAAACATCCCGATTAAGTAACTTTTATTTAATTGGAAAGAACCGCGCACAAGATGTTTTGTTTCAGTACCTATCTTTTTAAGCGGAAGCTTTTGAAAACAATTAATTTTAGGAAAAACCATTTTTATTTTCGAAAACCTTAGATTGTAGAAACCAATGTTTTGATGAGTTGCAATTTAAATAATCATAAAATCGTATAAAGTCCTGAATTAAAACCAAACAGTCCAAGTCCAGAATTACAGCAAAAACCCCAAATAAGCAATAAAACTGGAAGTAAATGGAAAATCAGTAAAAAATTTTATGTGTGGCCACCATCGAGTTCTTCGCTAAACTAATCCGTCAAGACTAGAGACTACCTATACAGATAAAACAAAAAAGGGTGAGTTTTGCAACTCAGTGTGTGACAGCCCAAAATTGACCCTAGTCGGGAAGTGGTTTCGGGACCACTAAACCGAGTCACCGAAATGTTTGAACGTAATATTTATTGTCTAGAATATGTATTTACGAATGTGTGAAAATTTCAAGCTTCAGTTTAGTCGATTGCATGTGAATTCAGTTAGTAGGACTTGTATGTCACTTTTGAAAAATGATAGGCTAATCTATAAGGACCTAATAGTACATGTAGTCAAAGGGAGGACTTGCATGTCAAAATCCCCCAAGTGCTAGTGGCGGCCATGACAAGGAAGCATGGGCAAGACATGTCATGAAACATGTTGGGTGAGTGTTTTATGTTGAAATAAATAAAATAAGGTGCATGAGTAATAAAAAAAAAAAGTGTGTGTGAAGGCTTTCCCTCCCTCCCCATTGCCGTGCAAGTGAGAAAGAAAAACAAAAAAAGCTTTGTTCATCTTTTTTTTTTCATCCTTTGGCCGAAAATCTCAAGGGAGAAGAAAGGGTCCTTGCTCATGGTTGGTTTGGAATAGGTTGGCCATCCTTGTAGCTAGATTAAGGTATGTTTAATATGGTGCCATGAAATTCATGCATGTTCTTAGTTGCTAGTTTTAGTTCTAATTAGTCCATGATTCAAAACCTTGCTATGTCATGGGGATGATAGTATGAAATGAAAATTTGAGATAAGTAAGGTTAAATTTGATTTGGTAAAATCGGCCATATGGGTGTATATGTTTGTAAAATATATTTTCTTTGTTAACTCCTTACAATCGGTTGTAGGAGTAATATTGGCTTATAAGGTTGAGTTGATTCATGATGTTGTATGTTAGGATTAAAATACTTGAGACTAGATTAGCTTAATGGTGACCATGCATTCGGCCTTGAAGCATTAAACAAATGTTGGTTGAGATTTTGATATTTTGAACAAAGATAGTTGTGAAATGGGGTGAAAACCATTAAGTTATACACATAAAAATCCAGCAAGAAGATTAAACTACTAAATGTATTCATTTTAGATCAAGACATCAAAGAGGAGAACCAAGCAAAGGCAAAGCAAAGATAATCGAGTAGTAGATTGGGAATCATTTCATCCGATATAAGGTAAGTCATTAAGCACTTATTTTGTACTAATTTAAAGGGTCGTAATGTCCAAGTAATGATGCTGAATGGAATGGTAGAATATATATATAAACATGTATGTATGTGGTGATAAAAATATTGAATTGAAAGAAAAGAGGTGAGATGTATTGAATGATCGGTTTCGGCACTAAGTGTGCGGGTGTAAACATTTATAATCACAAATTGGCACTAAGTGTGCGGGTTCAAATTATACAGCACTAAGTGTGCAAGTTTGATTATATAGCACTAAGTGTGCGAGTTCGACTATTAAGCACTAAGTGTGCGGGCTTATTGCACATCCTCTAATAAACGTACATGTTCTATGTGCGGCCTTACCGAGTCAATCATGGACAGCTGATGCGAGTAAACACCTTGAGCTCATGAGGAATGGACATTTTATTTATATTTGGAATTTTGGTTTGCTAAGTCTTGATCTATGTGGTGATTATGCTCGAAAATAAATGCATGCAATGTCATATGGCGTAATGTATGAAATATCAAGTAGGGCTTGGTATGTGACCAAACCGAAATGCCTAAAGAATTATAGTACCGTTTGGGGTGTGGATGGAGGATTTTAATCCCGTATTAATTATCTTCTTTTATGGTATATTATTACTGAACGGCAATATAATGCTTATGGCTTCTTGAGTTATATACTCACCCGGTGTTTGCTTGTCGCCATTTTAGGTTTCTCGGACTCGTCCTTTTTGCGTGCTCGTGATCGTCATTGGAGTCATCACACGGCTAGCAACTTTTGGTATTTTTTTGTGTAGTCGGTTTAGGAGAACATTTTGGCATGTATAGGCTAATATGCTTTGTTGAACTTTGGTATGTAAACTTTTAGCCATGCGAAAATGGCATAAATGCTCGGTTGGATTTAGTTCTCCAATGTTAAGTCACAAGTCTTGGTAATTCGATTTCCATGCCTTATGCCATGGTTGATTATTTTGGTGTTAAAATGCATGTTATGGCAATAGTGTAGTAGGGAGATGTTGGATAATGATTAGCCTCTGGTATGGCTAGTCATGATCATGATTTGTGACATGTATGATGAATCACTAGTTAGATCAAAGGGAAATCATGAAATAGGCATAGTTGCTTTAGTGACAGGTGCTGGCAGCAGCAGTAACGTGAGATTGAAAAATCACTAAAAATATTAGGAATGGTATTAAATAGTAAATAAATTATGTAAATGTACCTTGATGAATCTACTTTTATATAGAAGAAACGAAATGGTCATATGAGTTATAAGTTAACAGATATTAAAGTTCTTGTGAAACAGGGCCAGAACGGTTTCTGGATCCCCTGTCCCGACTTTGGAAAATCATTGTAAATTAACCAGAGATAATTAGGAGTCATGCCATATATGTGTAGATTCCTCTCTGAGTCTAGTTTCTATAGAAAAAACGGCATCAGTATTGAAGTCCCGTACAGGGAGATATCCAATTCGTAATGCACAAAGGTCAGGGTAGTCGATCCCTGCAACAGGGGAGACTTTAACTAATAAACTGTACTAATTGGCTCGACCAAAAATTCTAGAAAAAAATATGTAGATGGAAATATGAGTCTAGTTTTAGGGAAAAATTGCGAAACTGATTTTCGAGTTGTAAAACTCAAGTTATGAATTTTGGAGCGACTAGTACACAGATTGGCAGCTTGTCTGGAAACTCTCAATAAGTGGGTTGAAGTCTGTTAACACCTCGTGTTCGACTCCGGCGACGGTCTCGGGTTCGGGGTGTTACATTTTTATTGTTATCAGAGCTATGGTTTAGTCAGTTCTAGGACTACCATAGCGCGTATGAGTCTAGCTATACATGCCTTAATGTTAATGTTTAAATGTGTGATGACTTCTGACGGTTAAAATTTTTGTTTTGATTAGTAAATGGATCCCGGTGTAGAGAGAACCTTGGCGGATGACGTTGAAAGTGTAGCGGCTGCTCCTGCACAAGGGACGCCGCTGTTGAACCTCAGTCATCTGCGAATAATCAAGGTGAGGAGGCAAAACAAGCTTTCTTTACCATGATGAATGAGTGGGTAGCATAATACGCCCGAACCAATCCGGCTGTCCAACAATTCCGAATTTAAATAATCCACCCCAAGGGCTGTAATGCCATCGATTCTTGATCCTATGAGGCCGAGTAAGCCACCAGTAGACTTGATTAGAAAGCGGGGCTGAGGAGTTTAAGGCCATAGTTCTTGATGATGCCGAAAGAGCCGAGTTCGCTTGATAACACCATTCGGTGTTTGATGAACTATCATGCACACCCGATGAATGTCTAAAGTGTGCTATATCCTTGTTGCGAGACTCGACTTACTATTGGTGGAGGACCTTGATCTCCATAGTCCCAAACGAAGCGAGTTACTTGGGATTTCTTTCAAGCGAATTTGAAAGAAGTATATTAGTCAACAGTTCATCGATCAAAAGCGTAAGGAATTCTTGGAACTCAAGCAAGGCCGTATGACAGTACCTGAATACGAACGTGAGTTCGTAAGACTTAGTCGGTATGCTCGGGAGTATGTGGCTGATGAGGTTGCTATGTGCAAAAGATTTGAAGAAGGATTGAATGAAGATTTAAAACTACTAGTGGGTATTTTGGAGATAAAGGAGTTCGTGACGCTGGTCGAACGAGCCTGCAAGGCGGAAGAACTTGGAAAGGAGAAGAAGAAGGCTGAATTTGAAGCTAAAGACTATCGTAAGAGATCGATGGGTAAAGCTCCTTTCTCGACTGTAAAGAAGTTCAGGGAGGACACTAATAAATCGAGGATGACTGCGGGAATTTCCATTAGAGCACGACCATCGACGGACTCCCGAGCTACTTCGGTGGCTAGTGTGGGCAATAATCGTTAAGAGAGACCTGAATGCCCCCAATGTGGAAGACGACACCTAGGTGAATGTTGGGGTAAGTCATTAATCGGGACTGTTACGGATGTGGTTCAAGGACCACTTCATTAGAGATTGCACGGAGCTAGATGAGAAGAATAAGATGCAAGGTGCAAGATCGAGTGGGGCGACGACTAGAGGTAGACCCCGAGGATTTCAGGAGGTAGGGGTGGTAATCGAGAGGAGCCAGCGACACTACTGTTCGATCCGAGACCCGTGCTCTGCTAGAGCATATGCCATCCGCGCACGAGAGGAGGCATCCTCCCCGACGTTATCACCGGTACTTTTACTCTCTTTGATACTAGTGTGATTGCATTGATTGACCCCGCTCTACTCATTCATATGTATGTGAAACTTTAGCATCCATAAGACTCTACTGTTGAGTCTCTCGAGTTCGTAATTCAGTGTCAAACCCTTTGGGTCAATACGCATTCGTTGATAAAGTGTGCAAGAGATGCCCCTAATAATTCGAGAATCTGTTTTCCTACCGATCGATGCTTCTACCATTTGATGAATTCGATGTTATTCTTGGTATGGATTGGTGACCGTACATGATGCGATGGTGGATTGCAAAAGGAAAACCATTGATTTGAGGAGTGCAAATAATGAGGTAGTCCGAGTCGAGTCTCTTGATTTAAAAGGAGTGCCGCGATAATATCTTCTATGACCGCTCGGAGATATGTGAAAAGGGTGTGAAACATACCTTGCGTATGTGTTTGAAAGTAAAAGACGGAAAAGAAACTCGAATCGGTACGTGGTTTGTGAGTATTCAGATGTTTTTCGGAGGAGTTCTGGGATTGCCACCGGTTCGAGAAGTGGAATTGACATCGAAGTTGTACGGGTACTACGCCGATCTCAATAGCTCGTATCTATGGCATTAACGGAGTTAAAGGAATTGAAGGTCCAATTGCAAGAATTGACGGATAGAGGTTTCGCTCGACCGAGTTTTTCTCCATGGGGCGCACCATTATTATTTCTGAAAAAGAAGGACGGAAGCATGAGGTTGTGCATCGACTATCGTCAACTCAATAAAGTGACGATAAAGAATAAATATCCGTTGCCACGAATTGACGATTTGTTTGATCAATTAAAGGGAGCCTCGGTGTTTTCAAAGATAGATTTGAGGTCGGGTACTATCGGTTGAGGTCCGAGAATCGGACATACCAAAACCGCTTTTAGAACGAGGTACGGTCACTACGAATTCTTGGTGATGCCGTTTGGGCTCACTAATGCCCCTGCGGTGTTTATGGATTTAATGAATAGAATTTTCAGGCCATACTTGGATCGGTTCGTAGTTGTATTTATCGATGACATTTTGGTCTATTCGAGAGATGAAATCGAACATCTTTGAACACCGAGGCTAGTGTTGCAAATCTTACGAGATAGCGATTATCGCAAAGTTCATAAATGTGAATTTTGGTTGAAAGAGGTTAGCTTTTTGGGGCACGTGGTGTGCGCATCGGTGTCGGGTGGACCGAACAAAATTTGACCATAGTCGATTGGAAACCACCAAGGAATGTTACCGAAGTTAGGAGCTTTTGGGGCTTGCGGTTATTACCGACGATTTGTAAAGGTTTCTCGACGATAGCCACGCCAATGACGAAGCTACTCCAAAAGGATGTTAAGTTCGAATGGACGGAGAAATGTCGAAAAAGTTTCGATCAACTGAAAGCTTATTTGATGAAGCCCCAATTCTAGTGCAACCGAATCGGGCAAAGAGTTTGTCATTTATAGTGACGCATCCCTACTTGGGTTGGGTTGCGTATTGATGCAAGAAGGGCGAGTTGTGGCCTATGCGTCGAGACAATTAAAGCCATATGAGAAAAATTATCCGACCCATGATCTCGAATTGGTCGCCATCGTATTCGCCTTAAATATATGGCGACATTACTTATTTGGTGAGAAGTGCCATGTGTATTCGGATCACAAAAGTCTCAAATATTTGATGACTCAAAGAGACTTAAATCTGCGACAAAGGCGTTGGCTCGAGTGTTAAAGGATTATGAGTTGGTCATTGACTATCACCCGGGAAAGGCTAATGTGGTTGCGGATGCCTTAAGTCGTAAATCACTATTTGCGTTATGAAGCGATGAATGTACACTTATGCGTTTCTACCCGACAATGTGTTAGTAGCTGAATTGAAAGCCAAACCATTATTGATGCGTCAAATTCGTGAAGCTCGAGAAAGTCGACGATGAGTTGGTTGCAAAACGGGATGAGTGTGTTCGAACAAGGAATCGAAATTTCAGATTGACGACCATGATTGCTTGACGTTCAAGGGTCGATTATGTATTCCAAGGAATTGAGAACTTGTTTGATGATTTTGAGCGAGGCTCACAGAGTCGAATGTCAATCCACCGGGAGTACGAAAATGTACAACGACACGAGACACCGATTTTGGTGGCATGGTATGAAACGAGACATTTCCAACTTTGTTTGAAGTGCTTAGTATGTCGACAAGTAAAGGCGGAACATCAAGTGCCCACGGGTTTGCTTGACCAATCATGATACCGAATGGAAATGGGAGCGAGTCACGATGGATTTTGTATCCGGCTTGCCGTGTCGGCAAGCAAGAAAGATACAATTTGGGTCGTCGTTGATAGATTGACTAAGTCGGCCCACTTTATCCCCGTGACGTCACGGATTTTTCATTGGATAAGCTAGCTGAATTGTATGTTTCTCGATTGTGAGATTACACGGGTACCGATTTCTATTGTGTCGGACGAGATCCGAGGTTCACCTCACGATTTTGGAAGAAATTGCAAGAAGCTTTGGGTACCAAGCTGCATTTTAGCACCGCTTTTCATCCCCAAACCGATGGTCAATCCGGCGGATAATTCAGATACTTGAGGATATGTTGAGATGTTGCATCCTCGAGTTTAATGGTTCATGGGAGCGGTATTTACCCTTGATTGAATTCGCTTACAACAATAGTTTTCAGTCAAGCATTAAGATGGCGCCTTACGAGGCTTTGTATGGTCGTAAATGCCGTACACCATTGTTTTGGGTGAGCTCGGTGAAAGCAAAATTTTCGGGTGGATTTGATTAGAGATCTTTGAGCAAAAGTTCGAGTAATTCGTGAAAGTTTGAAGGTCGCTTGAATCGTCGTAAGTCGTCGCGAATTTAAAACGAAGAGATATTGAGTATCGTGGGAGACAAGTGTTTCTTAAGGTATCACCACGGAAAAGATACTCGATTTGGCCGTAAGGGCAAATTGAGTCCGAGATTCATTGGGCCATATGAGATCTCCAAACGAGTCGGCCCGATGGCGTATAGGTTGCTTTTACCCCGAACTCGAAAGGATCCACAGCGTTTTCCATGTTTCGATGCTCGACGTTACCGATCCGATCCTTCGCATGTAATAAACCCTCCGAGATTGAAATTCAAGCCGATATGAGTTATGAAGAAGAACCGATTCGTATCCTAGCTCGTGAAGTGAAGGAGTTGCGAAACAAAAGGGTTCCATTAGTAAAAGTGTTATGGCTCAAACACGGGATGGAAGAAGCTACTTGGGAACCCGAGAATTCTATGAAAGAGCGTTACCCAAACACATTTATGGTAAGATTTTTTGGGACGAAAATTCCTTAAGTGGGGAGAGTTGTGACAGCCCAAAATTGACCCTAGTCGGGAAGTGGTTTGGGACCACTAAACCGAGTCACCGAAATGTTTGAACTTAATATTTATTGTCTAGAATATGTATTTACTGAATGTGTGAAAATTTCAAGCTTGGTTTAGTCGATTGCATGTGAATTCAGTTAGTAGGACTTGTATGTCACTTTTGAAAAATGATAGGCTAATCTATAAGGACCTAATAGTACATGTAGTCAAAAGGAGGACTTACATGTCAAAATCCCCCAAGTGCTAGTGGCCGGCCATGACAAGGAAGCATGGGCAAGACATGTCATGAAACATGTTGGGTGAGTGTTTTATGTTGAAATAAATAAAATAAGGTGCATGAGTAATAAAAAAAAAAGTGTGTGTGTGAAGGCTTTCCCCTCCCCTCCCCATTGCCGTGCAAGTGAGAAAGAAAAACAAAAAAAAAAGCTTTGTTCATCTTTTTTTTTCATCCTTTTGGCCGAAAATCTCAAGGGAGAAGAAAGGGGTCCTTGCTCATGGTTGGTTTGGAATAGGTTGGCCATCCTTGTAGCTAGATTAAGGTATGTTTAATATGGTGCCATGAAATTCATGCATGTTCTTAGTTGCTAGTTTTAGTTCTAATTAGTCCATGATTCAAAACCTTGCTATGTCATGGGGATGATAGTATGAAATGAAAATTTGAGATAAGTAAGGTTAAATTTGATTTGGTAAAATCGGCCATATGGGTGTATATGTTTGTAAAAATATATTTTCTTTGTTAACTCCTTACAATCGGTTGTAGGAGTAATATTGGCTTATAAGGTTGAGTTGATTCATGATGTTGTATGTTAGGATTAAAATACTTGAGACTAGATTAGCTTAATGGTGACCATGCATTGGCCTTGAAGCATTAAACAAATGTTGGTTGAGATTTTGATATTTTGAACAAAGATAGTTGTGAAATGGGGTGAAAACCATTAAGTTATACACATAAAAATCCAGCAAGAAGATTAAACTACTAAATGTATTCATTTTAGATCAAGACATCAAAGAGGAGAACCAAGCAAAGGCAAAGCAAAGATAATCGAGTAGTAGATTGGGAATCATTTCATCCGATATAAGGTAAGTCATTAAGCACTTATTTTGTACTAATTTAAAGGGTCGTAATGTCCAAGTAATGATGCTGAATGGAATGGTAGAATATATATATAAACATGTATGTATGTGGTGATAAAAATATTGAATTGAAAGAAAAGAGGTGAGATGTATTGAATGATCGGTTTCGGCACTAAGTGTGCGGGTGTAAACATTTATAATCACAAATTGGCACTAAGTGTGCGGGTTCAAATTATACAGCACTAAGTGTGCAAGTTTGATTATATAGCACTAAGTGTGCGAGTTCGACTATTAAGCACTAAGTGTGCGGGCTTATTGCACATCCTCTAATAAACGTACATGTTCTATGTGCGGCCTTACTGAAGTCAATCATGGACAGCGATGCGAGTAAACACCTTGAGCTCATGAGGAATGGACATTTTATTTATATTTGGAATTTTGGTTTGGTAAGTCTTGATCTATGTGGTGATTATGCTCGAAAATAAATGCATGCAATGTCATATGGCGTAATGTATGAAATATCAAGTAGGGCTTGGTATGTGACCAAACCGAAATGCCTAAAGAATTATAGTACCGTTTGGGGTGTGGATGGAGGATTTTAATCCGCATTAATTATTTTCTTTTATGGTATATTATTACTGAATGGCAATATAATGCTTATGGCTTCTTGAGTTATATACTCACCGGTGTTTGCTTGTCGCCATTTTAGGTTTCTCGGACTCGTCCTTTTTGCGTTCTCGTGATCGTCATTGGAGTCATCACACCGCTAGCAACTTTTGGTTTTTTTTGTGTAGTCGGTTTAGGAGAACATTTTGGCATGTATAGGCTAATATGCTTTGTTGAACTTTGGTATGTAAACTTTTAGCCATGCGAAAATGGCATAAATGCTCGGTTGGATTTAGTTCTCCAATGTTAAGTCACAAGTCTTGGTAATTCGATTTCCATGCCTTATGCCATGGTTGATTATTTTGGTGTTAAAATGCATGTTATGGCAATAGTGTAGTAGGGAGATGTTGGATAATGATTAGCCTCTGGTATGGCTAGTCATGATCATGATTTGTGACATGTATGATGAATCACTAGTTAGATCAAAGGAAATCATGAAATAGGCATAGTTGCTTTAGTGACAGGTGCTGGCAGCAGCAGTAACATGAGATTGAAAAATCACTAAAAATAGTAGGAATGGTATTAAATAGTAAATAAATTATGTAAATGTACCTTGATGAATCTACTTTTATATAGAAGAAACGAAATGGTCATATGAGTTATAAGTTAACAGATATTAAAGTTCTTGTGAAACAGGGCCAGAACGGTTTCTGGATCCCCTGTCCCGACTTTGGAAAATCATTGTAAATTAACCAGAGATAATTAGGAGTCATGCCATATATATGTAGATTCCTCTCTGAGTCTAGTTTCTATAGAAAACACAGCATCAGTATTGAAGCCCCGTACAGGGAGATATCCAATTCGTAATGCACAAAGGTCAGGGTAGTCGATCCCTGCAACAGGGGAGACTTTAACTAATAAACTGTACTAATTGGCTCAACCAAAAATTCTAGAAAAAAATATGTAGATGGAAATATGAGTCTAGTTTTAGGGAAAAATTGCGAAACTGATTTTCGAGTTGTAAAACTCAAGTTATGAATTTTGGAGCGACTAGTACACAGATTGGCAGCTTGTCTGGAAACTCTCAATAAGTGGGTTGAAGTCTGTTAACACCTCGTGTTCGACTCCGGCGACGGTCTCGGGTTCGGGGTGTTACACAGTGTATAATCCCCATAGATATCAAACATAAAGAATACTCATCAAAAGTCAAAAATAAGCAGTTTGAGGCCGAAGCGCATTACAGAATCAGTTCGAGCCTTAGCCCATCAAATACCTTATGCAGACAGAATATCAGAATCCTACCCACCAGCCTCTACACACCATTTCTGTCCAACCCTATACACCATGTAGGGATAAAATCGACCCACCCATCCCTACACACCATGCTGTACCGAAATGCGACACATTAATAGATAATTGTAGCTGAGCTACCAGATATAAGGCTTAAGAGCCTTTCGAAACACTTCCTCCAAATAACATCATCCCACCTCGATGCAATGCAGCATACAATACATGACATGCAAATATGCAATTAACAGATCATACATACAAGTCGGTGTACATGTTAAGGCACATATAAACATAGTCAGATCACGTAATCAGAGGTCAAGTAACTCTTACCGACCCTACAATAGGTCCCAGTCGACTTGGGTGACCCGAGTAACCTTTTAGAATATTTCAGAAAAATGGGCTCGCACGCCCATGTGGCTTTCCCATGTAGACCCAAACGTCAGTGTGACCCACACGGCCTAAATTGGCCTTGGCCGTATAGATCACACAGCCTAGTCCAGAATCCCACATGCCTGTGTGGTTCACCCGTCTGGGCCCATACGCCCATGTGGCCCACACGGCCCAATCTGTTGTGCTCGAGTCTCGCACACGGCCTCACCGGGCATCATACAACCGTGTTATGCCCCAGTGTCTTGTGCACATGGCCTGGCTCATCGACCACAAGCCCGTGTACTACCATACAACCTACCACACAGGCGACCACACACCCGTGTGGCATCGATAGAAACGTTTTTTTGACCTTCATCAATTCTAATTTTCTATGTTTTCGGGTACACACCTCGTTTCGATTCGCTGCGAAAAGTGCCCCGAGTCTTTAAAAACCTATATTTGACAAAAATATCCCTTAATTAATCACTTGATTCGTCAATCAAACCAGATATCTCCAACATAACACTCGAGAACTAAACCAACAGCGATTTGAAAACTTACCGCGACGAATCTGATAACCAGTCGTCTCCACACAGTGGAATATCTGCTTAAAACTTTTGAACAGAACCTATACAAGAGTAAAACAAACCCTCATGTTAACCGCTTAATCAAACCAATGACAAAACTAAGGAAAATATCACTTATTGAGCAAGGAGAAATGACCGCTGTAGAATGAAATCGGATTGATTAAAGGAATAATCAAGAAGGAGAAACAAAAGCAAAATGACAGTAAGTGGGAAAGAGAGGGATGGCAGAGAGAAAAAAAAAGTTGAGCTGGAGAGAAATTTTAGAAAACCTATCAGATTTTCTCCAACTCCCCACTATCCCCTAATTTTCTCCCCACATCCACAGAGTTTCGGCTAAACCGAAACTCCTTCAGTTCACAGAGTAAAAATATACGCGCATGCACACGCAGAGGTTCAAAAATAATACCTCTAACTCATTAACACTCCATTTAACCACTAGACCAACAACCCATTCTGAAAGGAAATTACAAATAACTTAATATAAGCTTGCTGAATAGAAGTTAAGGCTTAATTCAGGAAAAAGCCAAAATTTTCCAAAAGCAAAGTTTGAACTTGGGACCTCTCACACACATCCAGAACACTTAAGCATTGAAGCAGATACAGATTTGTGTCAATTATTTATAGAAACAAATTTATCAAATTTTAGGGCGTCACAACTCTACCTCTTAAAATAAAATTTTGGCCTCGAAATTTTACCTGACCAGAAAAGGTGAGGATACTGCTAATACATCGAATCCTCTGGCTCCTAAGTGGCCTCCTCAGTGTTATGATTCTGCCACAGCACTTTCACTAATAAGACAGACTTCCTTAGTAGAACCTTAACATCGTGATCTAGAATCTGAACCGGTTCCTCCTCAAACATTAGATCTGGCCTAACCTCAATTTCCTCCACAGGAACAATATGTGTTTGATCAGAGAGATAGCATCTCAACATTGAGACATGGAACAAGTCATGAATGCTATCTAACTCTGGAGGTAGCTCCAACTGATAAGCGACCGGTCCCACTTGTTTCAGAATTTGGTACGGCCCAATAAACCTAGGGCTCAATTTTCCCTTGCGATCGAACTTCAGAACCTTCTTTCATAGCGAGACCTTCAGAAACACAAAGTCCCCCACAGAACACTCTATCTCTCGACGCTTCAGATCTGCATAGGACTTCTACCTATCAGAAGCCGCTTTCAATCAATCTCAAATCAAACGGACCTTATCCTTAGCCTCAGAAACCAACTTTGGATCCAGAATACATCACTCCCCCAACTCAGTCCAGCACAAGGGAGTGTGACACTTACGATAATATAAGGCATCGTAAGGTGCCATCTGTATACTAGACTGGTAGCTATTATTGTAGGTGAACTTTGCTAATGGCAAGTACTCCTCCCAACTACCTCAAAAATCAATAACACAACTCTTCAACATGTCCTTCAGTATTTGAATCACCCTCTCCAACTAACCATCTGTCTGAGGGTGGAAAGCAGTACTAAAGTTTAACCTCGAACCTAGAGCCTCATGAAGCTTCTTCTAGAACCGAAACGAGGATCCCTATCAGAGATGATCGAGACAGGTACCTTATGTAGCCTCACTATTTCAGAAATATAGAGTTTAGCCAACTTTTGCAGAGAAAAGTTCGCCCTGACCTGAATAAAGTGAGCAGACTTGGTCAATCAATCAATGATGATCCAGACAGAATCCTTCTTAGTGGGTGCTAGAGGCAACCCACTAACAAAGTTCATCGTTATTCGCTCCTATTTCCACAACAGGGTCTTAACCGGCTGCAGCAAGTCCGAAGGTAACTGGTGCTCAGCCTTAACCTGCTGGCAAATCAAATAATGAGCAATGAAGTAAGTAACCTCATGCTTCAACCCTAGCCACCAATATAACTCTCGGAGATCTCGGTACATCTTGTTCCCACTGGGATGCATAGCATAAGGGCTACTATGCGCTTCCCTCAGAATCGACTGTCCCAAGTTCTCATCATTCGGTACAAAAATTCAACCACGGAAACACAATACATCGTCATTGTTAATCCCAAAATCAGTAGTAGCACCACTCTCAACCTGACAAAAATGCAACTCAAGAGACTTATCCCCTATCTGTTTACCTTTGATCTAATCAATCCATGTCAGTTTTACCTGAAGTTTTACCAACAGAATCCATGTCGATTTTACCTGAAGTTTTTTCAACAGACTCCTATTGTTGAGCAAACTGAGTCGAGCGAACATCGCTCTAAGATCGGTCATAGCCCTACGGCTTAACGTATCGGCCACCACACTAGTTTTACCAGGATGGTACTTGATGGTGCAGTCGTAATCCTTAAGTGGTTCAACCCACCTACATTACCTAATGTTCAACTCTTTCTAGGTGAGGAGATATTTGAGACTTTTTTGATCAGTGTAGATAATACACTTCTCACCATATAGATAGTGCCTCCAGATTTTTAGAGCGAAGACTACCGCTGCCAACTCCAAATCATGCGTCGGATAATTAGCCTCATGAGCCTTGAGCTGTCAAGATGCATAAGCAACCACCTTTCCATCTTGCATCAGAACATAACCCAGAACCATATGCGATGCATCACTGTATACCATGAAATCTTTACAGGGCTCAGGCTGTATCAAAATAGGAGCCTGAGTCAGAACAGTCTTAAGCTTACCAAAACTCTCCTGTTGTGCATCAGTCCAAATGAAAGGAACTCCCTTACACAGTAGCTTAGTCAATGGAGCTGTGATCAAGGGAAACTCATCTACGAAGTGTCGACAATAACTTGCCAACCCCAGAAAGCTGCGAATCTCAAACACATTATTTGGTCATTTCCAATCCAATACCGCCTTAATCTTACAAGGATCAACCCTTATCCCCTCAGCAAAAACCACATGTCCGAAAAATGTTACTTCTCAGAGCTAGAACTCACACTTCTTGAACTTCACATACAGCTATTTCTCACTCAGAATCTGTAATATCACTCTCAGATGCTCATCGTGCTCATCCATCAGACTTAGAATATGCCAAAATATCATCGATGAACACTACCACAAACTGATCCAGATAGGGTTAGAACACTCGGTTCATTAAGTCCATAAATGTCGCTGGTGCATTAGTCAACCGAAAGGGCATCACTAAGAACTCGTAATTACCATAACGAGTTCTATATGTCGTCTTATGCACATCAGCTTCCTTGACTCTCAACTGATGGTAACCCGAATGCAAATTAATTTTAGAAAACACAGAAGCCTCTCTAAACTGATCGAATAAGTCATCTATCCTCAGAAGGGGGTACTTGTTCTTAATTGTTAGCTTGTTCAGCTGTCGATAATCGATGCACATCCTCATCGTCCCATCTTTCTTCTTTACAAATAGAGCAGGTGCTCCCTACAGAGACACACTGGGACGAATAAACCTATGGTCTAACAGCTTCTGAATCTGAGCCTTAGGTTCGTCAGCTTTTTGGTGCCATTCGGTAAGGGTCGATAGACACCGGAGCTGTGCCAGAAATCAACTCAATCCCAAACTCTACCTCTCGGTTCGGAGCCAACCTCGGTAGCTCCTCAAGAAACACATCTGGAAAATAAATGCCTTACAACCCTTACAAACCAACTTTTCGGCCACCAAATCTGAGATCACATTAGTCACAGAGTTACGAAGTTCCCCAATCATGACTACCTCCTTGTCCTCCTCGGTTCTCAATACAACCCTTTTCGTTGCACAATTTAGACTCACCTGATGCTTAACCAGCTAGTTCATTCCCAAAATCAGATCGAACTCCCTAAATAGAACCTCCACTAGATCAGCTAGAAATTCTATCCCTTGGACCTCTAACAGAACATCTCTAAATAGTTTACTTACCTGGATAGACTGCCCCAATGGATTCACTACAATTACCTCATTAGAAATACTCTCAACCGAAATCCTCAAGGTTTTGGACATAGTACTAGCTACGTATGAGTGTGTAGAGCCTATGTCTATCAATGCTGAATAAGGTACATCAAATACTAAAAATGTACCCATAATGATGTTCAGAGCATCTCTGTCCTCACGACAACGTGCAGCATAGACCAAAGCAGGCTGCCTTACCTCAGTCGGACCAGTACCTCTGCCCGATGCTCTCTGTCCTCGACCCATGCCATTACCACCCCTGGCCTAACCACAGCCCTTAGGTGGCTGTTGAACTACCCTCTACGGCTGTGCATTTCCAGAACCCGAAGCTTGTACCTGATCAGTTCTCAATGGACAATCTCGAACACGATGCTCAGTTAACCCACATCTCAAACATGCCCCAATAGTCCTCCAACACTCGCTTGAATGGCGTTTACCACAGTGCCCACACAATGCCACCCCAGTATGTGTAAAGGAGATCCAACTCTCACTAGCCCATCAGATCCAGCCTTTTTCTTAGGCGTCATAGTAAAACTCGAGGGCTCCGAATCCCTCTTATTCTTACCCCTTTCGCAATCCCTATTCTAGCGCTCCGCGCGCTTAACATCCTCAATAATCTTATCTTTCTTGACTAGAACTGTAACACCCCTTACCCGTACCCGAGGCCGGGATAAGGTACGAGGCGTTATCGGACAAACATACAAACATCAAACTAAAATACAGGTTGTAACGTTCATTCACTTACACATAGTGCCTTATTTTAGTCTACGAAGCCCAAAACATACTTTAGAAAGGGTTCGAGACTAAACCGAGAACTTACAAAAATCTTGGAAATTTCATGCTTTAAGGCTCCACATGCCCGTGTCCCAAAGTCAGGTTCCATACACGGCTGAGACACATGGTCGTGTCTCTGCCTGTGTGGAATATACCTAGGCTATTTTCCAAGCTTTGGTCAACCTTAATCTCTTACACACTTACACAAAATCAAAAGCATATAACATGGTATTCATTTAATGATTAAATATTCTCAATTAAACCATAAACATAGCATTTGTATGTCATCATACATGTGTCTCTCATACTCATTTTACCTTGTTTATTATAGTACCACTTATACATTTATACCAAGATTATCATCTTACCAAATATCTTCAGCTTAATCATCAAGCATTCATATTTAAAACTAGATCATATCTTTATAAAATACCACAATTCAGATGCACAAAATAACATGTTTGCCTGAAACATTTCAATTCAACTCCATACCCAACAAGCATTACATTGAGACTAGTCATATATATATACATGTCATGATACATATCATTCTCTTTCTATTTTCTTATAAACACATATCATTTATTTCATTATATCAATATTTCATATACCATAGTTTCCATGTATTCCACATATATTTAATTTCCTCCTCCTCCTCTCCATTCCATATCCTTAATGTATATAGCATTCTTGTAAGTACAATTTCACAATTTACTAATAAATGCTCACATCAAACTGTCCACACGAGTCATAGTCACTCACTTATTTATAATTCGAGCTACAGAGCTCTAAATTAAGATCCGTAAATTTCCCCTGAAACTAGACTCACATATCTTTCTACCATAAAATTTTCATAATTTTTGGTTTAGCCAATTAGTACAGTTTATTCATTAAAATTTCCCCTGTTTCACTTTCTGACAGTTCTAACCTCTTTCCACTAAAAATTAATTATCTCACAGTACAGAACTCGAATAATGTTCTTGTTGATTTATCTTGAAAATAGACTCATTAGGGATTTTAAAAATATAAGTTTAACCCTCTAATTATTTTTATCCAAATTTTTGTGATTTTCCAAAGTCAAAACAGGGGATCACGTAATCATTCTAAACCAGTCTCACAAAAACATAAATATCTCAAAATATAGAACTCCCTTTCTTGCTCTATTTCTTTTATATGAAAATAGACTCATTATCTTCAATTTTATATCTCATTCAGTCTTTGATTCAATTTCTACTATTTTTTGTGATTTTTCAAATTCACATTACTGCTACTGTCCAAAACAGTTTTATTGCTAATTCACTCTTTCACACTTTCTTTGTATTAACCTCATTTTAACATACATATCACAAATCATTTTCAC
Source organism: Gossypium arboreum (assembly GCF_025698485.1). Classification (NCBI taxonomy): domain Eukaryota; kingdom Viridiplantae; phylum Streptophyta; class Magnoliopsida; order Malvales; family Malvaceae; genus Gossypium; species Gossypium arboreum. The sequence goes on from NC_069079.1 coordinate 99,812,311, forward strand.
CACATTTCATACATCACAAGTATAGGCCCATGATCACAAGGTCACCATAAAATCATCCCCATGTATAACTTACTTGTTTATAACCTTACCACATCCTGGTCACTTAATGAACACATCATTCACATAACCAAGTTCCTGCACTTATTCATCACAAAACTCACAAAGCAATACGTAGAGAGTCTCCCGTTGAACACTTCAGATCAATCCTCGATACTTGGTGGTTTCAGCACATAGCTCCAACCATCATATAGTTCGGCTCTCTTGTACACATGGTGAACACTTAGTACCACCCATGTAACCTAGCCAATTTATCTCGTAGCTCTCGTGTCTACATGGTGTCCTTCACCTGGAACCACGCATGCGACCTAGCTACATATATCTCGTAGCTCTCTTGTCTACATGGTGTACACATAGTATCACCTATGCGACCTAGCTACATCATAATGTCTTGTAGCTCTCTTGTACACATGATGTGCACTCAGCACCATACATGTGACCTAGCTACATACTATCTGTATCATCCAATCTTTTCGAAGGTTCAACCGGGATTTCTCTCTCTTTTCCAGCAATTTCACCAATCAAGTAATTATCCACAAACATATTTCCAATATTATTATAAAATATCAGAATACAAGTAATATTGATGTATTACTTACATATAAACTTACATCTCATTTAATATCAAGGAAATAACATTAAATTACACATTGCCTTTTTAAAATCATATGAACTTACAATTTCTCATAATATCCATAATCATAGAAATCACATTTATGTATGATAATTCAATGCACTTCATGTACCATAGACATATTTTTAAATCAATTCATAAACTTGGCACCATAATCATTTAATTTAACATAATTCAATTAATTCACTAAATTTAACTTTCAAATATAAATTTACATTATTATTGTATTATTATCATACCAACTTACATACTTTCAACACCTCGAAATCATAATAAATATATCAATTTTACATTGAAACATGCATAAATTAATGCTTATTATACATATGAACTTACCTTGATACTAAAACGGCCATTTTACCAACTTTCCCAATTTTTGATTTTTCTCTCATTTTAGGTTCAAAGCTCGTTTTCCGGGATCTAAACATCATATTTTACTTATTTAATTAATATACTATTCAAAACAGTCCTTAACTCAAACTTTGGCAAAATTACAATTTTGCCCCTAAACTTTTGCATATTTACACTTTTGCCCCTACGGTCGGGAATTAGACTTCATCCCTTATTCTTATGTTTTATGACATGCTGATCACTTTTCCCTTCTATGGCAACATCAAATTCTCACTCTAACATATACTTAAGACTATTAGGTATTTTTATCGATTAAGCCCTTTTACTCGTTTTCACTCAAAACCGAGTAGCACAAGTTGTCTAACATAAGTTAAAACCTCATATTCTATCATAAAATAGAAAAATAAACACATTTCTCCTATGGGTATTTTCCAAATATGAACCCTAGCTTAAATTATTGCTAGAATAAGCTTAATCAAATTATCGGGATTCCAAAAACGTAAAGAACTTGAAAAACGGGGTTAGAACGGACTTACTATTGAGCTTGGAAAGCTTGAAAACCCTAGCCATGGCTTCCCCCATGCTAATTTCAGCCTCCATGAAAATGATGAGTCAATTTTGGCTTTATTTTCCCTTTTTATTTCTTTTAATTACCAAATGACCAAAATGCCCTTCCTTACTAAACTTTCAAAAATTCCATCCATGTCCAATTTTTTTCCATCACTTAGAAATTGCTCAAATTTCTATTTAAGACCTCCTAATTAATATTTCAAAGCAATTTCATACTAGAAACTTCTAGAATGCAAGTTTTGCAACTTATTCAATTAGTCCCTAACTTCAAATTGAGCACTTTATGCATAAAAATTCTTCACGAAATTTTCACACAATCATGCAATCATATCATAGACCTCAAAATAATCATAAAATAATTATTTCTATCTCATATTTTGTGGTCCCGAAACCTCTATTCCAACTAGACCCAATTTTAGGCTATTACAAGAACAGAAAACTGACGCTCCTTCTGTGGAGCTATTAGCACCCCCAAGTTATACCTAAGGCTGTCCTCAAAGCGGACACATCTCTCGTACTCAATTGCCACCATGCCTCGTGTATAACTGCTCAATCTCAGGAACCCAGCCTCATACTCTGCTATTGAGTGGTCTCCCTAAGTAAGATTAAGAAACTCACGCCTCCAAGCATCAATGTAGTTGGCCCCCACATATTTACTCTAGAACGTAGTCTTAAAATAGTCCCAAGCCAATCGGTCAGGCTGAGTGCCCTCCTTAACCATCAGCCATCATTGATACGCTTCGTCACGAAGTAGAGAACAGCCCCTTTCAATTTCTGCTCGGGGGTAAAGTCCAAATCGTCCATTATTCTTCCCATGGCCTCCATCCAGTATTCGGCCATGCTAAGGGCGACTCCAGTGACTCCCCAAAATAGCTCAGCCCCATTGGACTAGAGTCGTTCCGTAACCGACCCTTGGCCCCTGGATCTAGTATTAGGCCTTAGCGACCCTCTCTAAAATCCTGAGCATAGCCTGCAACAAAGCATCGTCCCTAGCCATGCGATCACGAGACCCAGTCTCAGTAGCAGGCGACACTAGCATCTCACTCGTGTCCAAATTCGGTATATTATCCATGGAAGAGGACTCAGCTCGAACCCCTCTACGGCCTCTGCCTCGGCCTCTAGTACCCCATCTACGAGTACCACGTATGCTCATCGTAAGTTTTAGAATTTATCTATATTAACAGTTTTATGCATTAGTTAACATTTTTGATATTTTATTAGCAGATATTTTATGCAGAACAGTATCAAAAGTTCAGAGTTTGTTATCGAGAGTAAAAGTTTCACTACATTTTTTAGTTTACGATTCCTAGAGTGTCTTCAGTGCAATATACTAACTAAAGTAGTTTCAGTATATCCTAATCATACTTTCAGACAATTTAGAAACCTTACAGAATCGACGCCGGAGACTCGGTGTACCACATACTTATTCCAAAAATATCTCAAATCATTTACAAATAAAAAAACAATCTTTAAAACTCAAATTCACAGCTGAGTTTTGCAACCAGCTCTGATACCACTAAATGTAACACCCCAAACCCGACCTTAACTTTATAGCTGAACCTGGCGATGTCACATGGAATAGGTTTTGAAATCATACTCGTTAAATTGAAACCATCTCGATTAAGTAACTTTTATTTAATTGGAAAGAACCGCGCACAAGATGTTTTGTTTTAGAACTTATCTTTTTAAACGGAAGCTTTTGAAAACAATTAATTTTAGGAAAAGACATTTTTATTTTCGAAAACCTTAGATTGTAAAAACCCATGTTTTGATGAGTTGCAGTTTAAATAATCATAAAACCGTATAAAGTCCCGAATTAAAACCAAACAATCTAAGTCCAGAATTACATCAAAAAGCCCAAATAAGCAATAAAACTGGAAGTAAATGGAAAATCAGTCTAAAATTTTACATGTGGCCATCATCGAGTCCTCCGCTACACCAATCCGTCAAGATTGGGGATTACTTATAATGATAAAACAGAAAAGCGTGAGTTTCGCAACTCAGTGTGTAATCTCCACAAATATCAAACATACAGAATACTCATCAAAAGTCATAAATAAGCAGTTTGGGGCCGGAGCCCATTACAGAATCAGTTCAGGCCTTAGCCTATCAGATACAGAATACAGACAGAATATCAGAATCCTACCCACCAGCCTCTACGCACCATCTTCGTCCAACCGTACACACTGTGTGGGGATAAAATCAACCCACCCATCCCTACACACCATGTTATACCGAAATGCAGCACATTAATAGATAATTGCAGCTTAGCTGCTAGATATCAGGCTTAAGAGCCTTTCGGAATAGTTCTTCCAAATAACATCATCCCACCCCGATGCAATACAGCATACAATACATGACATGCAAATATGCAATTAACAGTTCATACATACAAGTTGGTGTACATGCTAAGGCACATATAAACATAGTCAGATCACGTAATCAGGGGTCAAGTAACTCTTACCGACCCTACAATAGGTCCCAGTCGACTTGGGCAACCTGAGCAACCTTTTAGAATATTTCAGAAAAATGGGCTCACACGCTCATGTGGCTTGCCTGTGTGGGCCTACACGGCCCAAATTTTCCTTGCCCAAAATTCCACACGGTTGTGTGGTTCATCCGTATGGGCCCACACGCCCGTGTAGCCCACATAGCCCAATCTACCAAGCCTGAGTCTCGCACACGGCCTCAGCGGCCATCACACGATAGTGTCATGCACCCGTGTCTTGTGCGTATGGCCTGTTCGTCGATCACATGCCCGTGTACTGCCACACGACCTACTACACGGGCGACCACACGCCCATCTGGCGTCGACAGAAATATTTTTTGGCTTTTGGCATTTCTTATTTTCTGTGTTTTTGGGTACACACCTGGTTTCGATTCACTGCGAAAAGTACCCCGAGTCTTCAAAAACCTATATTTGACCAAAATATTCATTAATTAATCACTTGATTCGTCAATCAAACCCAATATCTCCAACATAGCACATGAGAACTAAACCAATGGCAATTTGAAAACTTACCGTGACAAATTCGATAACCAGCCGTCTCCACACACTAGAATATCCACTTAAAACCTTTGAACTGCACCTACACAAGAGTAAAACAAACCCTCATGTTAACCACTTAATCAAACCAATGACAGAACTAAGGAAAATACCACTTACCGAGCAAGGGGAAATGACTGCAGAAGAACAAAATCAAATTGATTAAAGGAATAATCAAAAAGGAGAAACAAAAGCGAAACGACAACAAGTGGGAAAGAGAGGGACGGCAGAGAGAAACAAAAAACGTTGAGCTGGAAAGAAATTTTAGAAAACCTATCAGATTTTCCCCAACTCCCCACTATCCCCTATTTTTCTCCCCTCATCTACAGAGTTTCGGCTAAACCAAAACTCCTTCAGCTCACAGAGTAAAAATATATGCGCATGCACACGCAAAGGTTCGAACACAAAACCTCCAGCTCATTAACACTCCACTTAACCACCAGACCAGCAAGCCCATTCTGAAAGGAAATTACAAATAACTTGCTGCTGACTAGAAGTTAAGGCTTAATTCAGGAAAAAGCCAAAATTTGCCAAATGCAAGGCTTGAACTTGGGACCTCACACACACACCCAGAACACTTAACCATTGAAGCAGATACAAATTTGTGTCAATTATTTATGGAAACAAATTTATCAAATTTTGGGGCATCACAAGACATGTTTAGGTTTGTCTACTAATATAAGTTGTCTTTATGTATTATGTTTGGACCACATAATACTGCTTAGTATTAGTTCAATTTTAGACAACCAGTGAACTAATATTGGATTTCATTTTGTTTTGCATGCAAAAACAATTGAGTACAATATACAAAAATTATTAATATAATTCATGAATAACTTTATTAACCAATATGTTCGAAAAAATTATAAGTGTATATAGATAAAAATACTACACTTAGGGCAGGAGATCCAAATACATACATGTCACTCTATGTTCTTATATTGAATATATACATTATATTTCATACTTTAATGATGATGAGATGTGATTTGTCTTTAAATTGAACTCTTTCCACCTCAGCACTATCTGTACACTACTCGTTAGAAATAATAAATTAAGCTTATTCGAAGCTTAGTAAGTACTTACATAAGTTCTGGTTTTATTTAATTAATTTAATATACATTACATTAAAATCAATAAATAATTATTTAACTTCATTTAATTAAATAATTTCACTACTGATATCATTTTTTATTTTGTATAACACGTTTAATTGTAACAATGTACTTACCACTTATTTCACTTACCATTTCAAATTAGTTAGCCCTTAATCTCTCTTTAATACTTATTTGTTATCACTTGCCCAAATTCCAGTTGATTCAATATCCTTTAGTAAATGATGGAGAATTGAGAGGGATACTCAGAATTCACTTGATATCATCACTCCACTAGCACAAATGTGCTTTACTGCACCGAAATGTCACTTTCACTAGCACCAAAGTATTTATCACTAGTGCGCTGAGGTTATTCCTATGGAATGCTAATTACATCCTACTAGTTCTACCTTGTTCATTAGGGCCTCACATTACTTTATATTCTTTAAGATTGTTTCTTTTAATTTTTATAACATTTTAAAATTTAAAATTTAGATATACACTTTCAAATATCATTTATAGTTATATCACTTAATCTTATATACATAATTATCCTCATTTATCACTTAGTCCCTTAACTTAATATTTAATTCTCTAGCTTCACATATCACATCATTTTCACTGTTTTGTTTACTTAAGTATAAACTTGCACCACTATACACTTTATAAGTTATTCTTTTAATCCATACTTAAACTGAATCTTAATTATCACTTAATGTCACTTGCTATATTTATTTCACTAAATTTCTTTACTCATTAGTTAATTCACTAAATTTGATAATGTGCTTAATCAACATGTTTTTAAAGTTTTTTCTAATAAAATTTGGACATGGATGCTACTATTTGATACTTTGTTAACTATTTTCTATATAGGTATGGTGCATGTTTGAAGTGTTAAAGTACAAGCTAAAATGTGAATTTACCATGAGATCTCGAAGTTGATGCTCAAGACTTATAAATTTTAGAATTATTTTAATATTTTAATATTTTTAATTGGAAACATGTCTCTTTTAGAGATCAAGTAAGATTTATTTAGATTAGATTTATCTTAAACAACAAGAAAAGACTCCTTATATTTTTAAATTGTCCTATTTTTAGGACTTATATTTATTTAGGTTGTTATTATAATATTTATATTATGTATACAGATTCAACCTAGGTGGAAGGGGGAAAACATTAGCCACCAAAAAAACATTGTTGTTACTTTTATTTTATCTTATTTCCATAAAGTTTCTATTTTAAATATTTTTTCTTGTTCTTCAAGTGGTTGAAGTCGTCAAGGGATATAACAATCGAGTTTGAATGACCTATGCAATTGAGGCCATTGATTCGAGATGAGTCCTTCTAGTTCACAAGGCTACTGAGGAGTTAAATTGTGAAAGTTGATTTTATGGTTGTTCATTTGGTTAAGTTAACTATTGAGTGGTTATTATAGTTAATTTATGTTGGATTTAGTGCCCCAAGTGTAGTATATTCGTCTTTGTAAACTAGTATTTTTTGAGAAAATTGATTTAATAAAATATCAATTAATTACATTAATATTTATTGTATATAGTCCTCAACGGTTTTTGCACGCAAGGCAAAATAAAAGAAAATATTGGCTCACTGATTATCTAATATTTAACTAATACTAAGTGGTATTATATGGTCAGACCGTATTACAGAAAGAAAACTTGTATTAGTAGATAATATAAACATATCCTTAATCTAATTGGAAATGAGCAAACCAACTGAAAGATCAATATGTCATTTATCAAGTCCAATTGGGGAGAAAATTTGTCTTGAGCATTGGAGCAAATGACTCCCAAAAGATAGACACATGGATGTGAATGACTGGAATGAGAGTACATCAAATAAAACCCAAGTAGATTAAATCCTAGATCCATTTTTGGATTTATTCACTTATGATGTTCATAGTGTGGCATACCTTAATACTGAGTGATTAGTGGACTATGTATGAGTTACTCATATACTTTGATGTAAGTAAAAGCTTGAATTCAAGTAGATAAAGAACCAAAAGTCAATACATTGGGCATACAACTTCTGTAATATGTAATACCATTCACAATAGTAGAATTCATCCAAATAAAGGGTAAATAATATCCTCTCATCAGCATTACATGGTAGATGAAGATTAAATATGTTCATGGGTCATTTCTCATTGTGATAAATGATTGGATTACTATCTAATAATAATGGACTTTTCATGAAGGAAGATGTAATGGTTATCATGAGATAAAATAAGACCATTTTGGGAGAACGAATTTATCCACAAGAGATTAAGGATATCCTATGAGGGTAACTCACTTATGACAATGTCATTGAATGAGCACTTATTAAGTGCCTTTCATAATTATATATAATTAGGGAGAGCTTAGTCATGATATTTTAGTGGAATGACTTTGTGGCTAAATAAGTTTATAATTAATAGGCAAAAAGTTGGAACTTAATTATAAAATATTTGAGCTCTATTATATATGTCCAATCGATCCCTCCATTAGCTCTTTGAAACCATAAATGAATTGAATGTATAATCAAATGGATAGAAATGAACAAAAATGAATTGAACTGATGAAGTAATAGAAATGGGATGCATTCACAAATGAATGTTTTTTCCTGCAAAGTTTAGAAATGACTTGAGAATTAATTCAAGACCTTTCAAATTATTATATAATTAATTATGATTAAATAATTGAAGTTCAAAAATAGAATTAAATTAATTAGTTATTATGAATTCATTGAATAAGGAAATTAAATATATTTTCTCAAAGATTCTTTTATGGTAAAGTTGTCATGACTTTAGCGAGAACTAGAATTGGGTTGAGAAATTAATTTATTTAATTAAATTAATTGAATAAATAATATTTATTTTATGAAATAGAAAATAAGTATTAGGTTGGATTAAATTTTAAAGTGTTTGGTTAAAAGCCTAGGAAGCATATATAATTTGATCCAAACATGAGAGGCTCAATCCGCCTCACAAAGCATGTGAGGGGCAACAATCTTAAAGGAAATTAAGAGTGTTTCTCACCCCCTCTCTGTTAGTTAGACTAGGTGTAACACCCTATACCCAACCTGAACGTTAAGTTTGAGCTACGGGATACCAGATTCATTGTCGGAGCAACTACGACCAATTACAATTCAAATTTAACAATTTACACATGCTATTAAGTATATTATACTTTTACAATATCTTTTACAATCATATTCGGGTTTTGAACAAGCTTACAAAAGCTCTTTGATAACCCGAGGTCGACTAAGGACTAATGTAACAGCCTATTTTTGAGTCAAATTAGAACAGTGGTTTCGAGACCACAAATCTAAGGTTAAAATATTATTTTAATATTATTTTTTGATGTTTATAGCATGTTATTTGATATGTGTGAAAATTTCGTGAATTAATTTTATTATTTAATCAGTCAATTTGAGAAAAATGACTAAATCGCGTAAAATGCAAAAATTGCATTCTACTTGTTAAAGGTGTCTAATAGCCATGGTTTGTTAAATTCAAATCCTTATGATGATATTAGACCATTGGTAGTGCTAATGGACATATATGGACATTTAATGAATGTTTTAAATGGTTTTTCATTAAGGTTATAATAGTAATTAGTATAATTATTATGTATTAAATAAAATAAACCAAATTTAAGTTTAAAATCATCATCTTCAATCAAATTTAAGAGGAAAGAAAAGCTTATGAAGGTTTGCTAGGGTTCAACTAGTATATTCCTTGATTAAGGTACGGTTTTAGCTCAGTTTTTGATGATTTCTATGTTTTTGTAATCGTTGCAGCTCAATCTAGCTAGCCCACCTTAGATTTTAAAACTGTTAAAGATTTAACATGTTTCCATTGTTGAATGCTTGAGTAATTTGATGATTGATGATAGATTATGAAGGTTTATTAATAGATTTAATAGTTTTGTAAAGTGATTTTTGACAAAAATGTCAAATAGGGATTAATTTGTGAAAATGTGAAATGTGGTGGTTAAAAGTGTGAATAAATTGAAAATATGGGATGCTAATAATACAATTCAGCCAAGCATGGGTCTTATTGAATTATGTGAATTTTATGTTATTGTAAAATGAGGACTAAATTGATTAAATGTGAAAGTTTATGGGCTAATATGTAAATATGCCCGAATATGTATTTTTAGACTAAATTGAAAGAAATGTAATTGAATAAGTAAATTTTGAATTCATATAGATCAAGAAAAAAAAAATTGGATTTAAATCGGGGGAAAACCAAAGTTATCGAGTAGTCGATCCGATCCGTCAATTTCGAATATGAAGTTTGTATAATTGAACTTAAATGTGTACCTACTATTTGATGGATGAAATTGAGATAGTAATTATTTTATTGAATAAATGTTGAGATATTAAATGAAAAGTATGAATTGAGTAAGGCCGGTTGCTGAATAAGACCATAGCTGGGCTATGAATCGAATAATAAGACCATAACTAGGTTATGGCAAGTGAAAGAAAGACCACGGCAGGGCCTTGGCAATATATGTGTAAGACCATAGTTGGACTTTGGCATTGGGATATCGATGAATTTTTATCGTAAGCACTTATAAACCGGAGAGGGTTGATAAGAGTATTATTAAGAAATAGAAAAATATCAGTAAAGGTAGGTACAGAAAACTATTCAAGTATCGAGTTAGATGAAGTTGGGAACTCATGAATGATGATATGAACAAGTTTGAAGTTAGCTCATGAATTGATACTTTAAATGTTTATGAGATTATCCATTTTGAATGAATGTTGTGATTATTTCATGTTCACATATGGACTTACTAAGCTTTATAGCTTACTCTGTTTAATTTTTAATGTTTTATAGTTCTACGAAGCTAGCATGAACTTGTTGATGCTTATGAATGTGCAAATAGTTATACCTTTAATGTTTGGTAATAGACCTACAATGAATGAATGGAATTGAAGTGGTTATGTATGTTTGGATTAGTTTTGCTAAATGAATTATACATGTGAATTATGCTTAGTAAAGCAAATTAAATTGTTTGGTAATTGAATAGGTAAATGATATGAATTGAGTACTGAATTTGTTTGAAATGGATGTGGTATGATTTTGTATTGGTTGATGACTTTTGGCTACATAATTGTGTCTTAAAATGATACCATATGAGCTTGTATAGGTATGTGCAAGAAAGGGTGGAAAATTGGTCTTGCAAATGGCCTATTTTTGTCCACATGGATAGAGACACGTCGTGTGTCTCAGCCGTGTACTACACACGATTAGGTTACACGGCCGTGTCTCCCCTGGTGTTGAAATTGAATTGAAGTCAGTATGCTCCACATGGTTTCACACACAGGCGTGTGACTGGCCATGTGATATAAGTCAGTAAACCCCCTGAATGACACACGGCCTAGCACACGACGTGTATGGCCATTTAGTAGGGCACACGAGCTAGACACACGGGCATGTGATTGGCCGTGTGACCCAAGTCAGTATACTCTCCAGTTTTCAACAGGCCTAGCACATGGGCGTGTCCTCGGCCATGTGATGCAAGTCAATATGTATTCCTTGTTTCTACACGGCCTAAGACACAGGCGTGTCTACTAGCCGTGTGAGGAATACAGCCTGCTCACACGGGTGTGTGACCCTTGTATAGATGAAAAATTTCTAAAGTTCCCAAAATTTTCATATGTTATCGGTTTAGTCCCGAACCATTTTTAAAGCATGTTTAAGGCCTCGTAGGTCTTTATATGGGACAAGGTGATTGTACTGAATGATGTATGAGAATGAATGCTATATTTTGTCTTTTGATCGGTAATACCTCATAACCCTATTCTGACAATGGATACCGGTTAAGGATGTTACATTTTATTGGTATCAGAGCTACAGTTTAGTTGATTCTAGAACTAACGTAGTGTGTGTGTGAGTCTAGCTATACATGCCATATATACTCTACGATAGTGTGATGATTCCTGTCAGCTTAAATTTTGTTTTTCTATAATAATGGATCTCGAACGAGCTATAGCGGATGATGTAGAGAGTAATGTTCCAGATCCCGCTCAAGGGATAGGGCGTACTGAATCTAGACCCGTGTCGAGTAGTCATGGAGGTAAGGCTAAAGAAGCCTTTTTTCAGATGATGAACGAATGGTTCACACAATATGTCGGGACGAATCTAACTGTTCAACAACCTCCACCCCCACTTATTCCTTAACAAATCCCCGTTGTTCCTCAAGTTGTAGATCCAATACAGTTGAACAAGTCACCAGGGGATAAAATTCATAAACATGGGGTTGAAGAGTTTTGGGCTACTGTTGATGATGATGCTGAGAAAGCTGAGTTTTGGCTCAAAAATATGATTTGAGTATTTGATGAATTTTCTTGTACTCCTAAGGAATGTATTAAATGTGTTGTATCTTTACTGAGAGAAATTGCATATCAATGGTGGAATACCTTGGTATCTATTGTACCGAGGGAACGAGTGACCTGGGAATTCTTTCAGACGGAGTTCCGAAAGAAATACATAATTCAGCAATTTCTTGATTAAAAGCATAAAGAGTTCTTAGAGTTAAAATAATGTCACATGACTGTCACCGAGTATGAAAGAGAGTTCATACGAGTAAGCAAGTATGCTCGAGAGTATGTGTCTACCGAGGAGATTATGTGTAAACGGTTCGTTGACGGGTTGAACGAAGATATAAAACTACTAGTTGGAATTCTAGAGTTGAAAGAATTTATCGTTCTGGTTGAAAGGGCTTGTAAAGCTGAGGATCTTAGCAAAGAAAGGAGAAAAGTAGAATTAGAAACTAGAGACTCGATAAAAAGATTAATGAGTAAGCCATATCACTCTTCATCAAATAAATCTCAAGATTTGTTCAGTTGATCAAATACACCAGTGGAATACTCTAGTAGAGATCGTGGGAAGCAAATTACGAGTTCAAAAACTCCAGCTGTGTCAATAGCAAGTGTAGGTAATGTTAGATCAAATAAACCTAAATATGGACGATGTGGAAAATGAAATTTTGGAGAGTGTAGATTGAATGATAAAGGTTGTTTTAGATGTTGCTCGTATGAACATTTCATCTAGGATTGTCCCGGGCTAGATGAGAAAGATAAGTCTCAGAATGTAAGATCGAGCAACCCTACTGTGAGAGGAAGATCATTCTGTAATGTTGGAAATATAAGTGGTGGTAAAGGTGTAACTCGAGATACTACTGCGAGATTCGATGCTAGAGCACTTGCCAGAGCCTACGCTATTCGCGCTCGCGAAGACGTCATCTCCAGATGTTATCACTGGTACTTTCACTCTCTATGATACTAATGTGATTCAATTGATATATCCAGTATCAACTCATTCTTATATATGTATGAATTTAGTATCCAGTAAGAATTTTCCCGTAGAGTCTATTGAATTTGTGATTAGAGTATCGAACCCCTTAGGCAAATGTATTTTGTAACACCCCGAACCTGAGACCATTGCCGGTGTCGGACACGAGGGGTTAACAAGCCAAGTTCACATGGTTTGCCCACCAATTTGACATTTCCAGTCAGGCTGGAAGACTGCATCACCGTCGCCTTAAAAATCATATCTCGAGTTTCAAAACTCGAAAACTGGTTTCGTAAATTTTCCCTGAATTTTGACTCATATATCCATCCATGGATTTATTTCTAGAATTTTTGGATGGGCCAATTGGTACAGTTTATTAGTTAAAGTCACCCATGTTACAGGGATCGACTGCTCTGACCTTCGCGCGGTATAACTTGAATATCTCTCTGTACAGGGCTTTAATGCTGGTGTCGTTTGTTTCTAATGAAACTAGACTCAAAATGGAATCTGTACATATAAGGTATGTCGCCTAATTCTTTCTGTATAATTTATAGTAAATTTTAAAGTTGCGACAGGAACCCAGAAACCGTTCTGGCCCTGTCTCACAATAGCATTAATATCTCTTAACATGTAACTCCTATGACCATTTCGTTTCTTCCATATGAAAATAGACTCATCAAGGTTCATTTACATAGCTTATTCACTATTTAATTCCATTTCTACGAATTTTGGTGATTTTTCACATTCACGTCACTGCAGCTGGCAGCATCTGTTTTTAAGGTAGGTCTTACCTATTTGGTAGTCTCCATGAACCAACTAGTCTTTGCCATACATAGGTTCATATATGATCATTTTAACCATGCCAATGGCTGATCATATGACCAACATTCCCATTTCCAAGCCATAGCCACATCATGACACCAAATATATACATACAAACCACAATTATTCTAAGTTCATGTTCCCTTTTCGAGCCATTTTCGCATGGCCGTACATACTTACATCACCACATATTTAACAAACAAGGGTAGTCCTATACATGCCATTTCAAGTTCAACCAAGAATTTATACCAAAATGGGGGCTTGATAGTGTGGATGACTTCGACTTCAACGATCCCGAATCCGATTGCTATCGGCGAAATCTAGAAAACTGAGAGCCAAAGCAGCGGAGTAAGCATTTTTATGCTTAGTAAGTCTCAAGGAATATAATCAACTCTAATTACAGCAATACATTCACATAGTTAAATGCATCATTTCATTAATGCGCATTCACATAATCATACTTACTTTACCATCCCAACTCTTATGTTCATACACAAATAACGGCTTCATTAAGGCCGATAACTCGCTCCATCATAGGAGCGGATATTCATCGCTCTTACTCCTAGCGCGCAAAGCACACACCGCACTTACCTTATCATTGGGAAATTTCACAAGTGCATTAGCTGAAATTTTCCAGCAAGCTCATAATTTTCAAATCACATACCTTCGAGTTTATCCGGATGTCGGTTTTCGTTCAATCGCCGGGACATAGCCGGTTATGGTAACCCGCACCAAGGCCTACGGGACTTAACCGGATATCACGATTTGCACAAATGCCTTGGTCTTAGCCCGGATTTAACAACTTGCACGAATGCCTTCGGTCTTAGCCGGATATAGCTACTAGCACAATTGCCTTGGTCTTAACCGGATATAAATTTCAGCATAATTGTCTTCGGGCTTAGCCGGATATCATTCAATTTCTCATGCACACATACATCAATAATCATTGGACATACATATTTCATTTTCGTTACTAAGGCTCAAACACAATTATAATCATTAGCATATTCGCCTTGGGACTTAGCCCGGTGGAATTCAAATACTCATACACACATGATCAATAATCATACACATCCATGTTTCATCTTACATAATTCAAGTAAGATCACTTCTTGAGGACTTACCTCGGATGTTGTCGAACGGCTTTTTCGCTATTCGATCACCTTTTCCTTCCCTTGTCCAATTGTGGCCCTCTTAGCTCTTGAGCTAATTCAAACAAATTCAATTTATTAAAACCTCATTGTGCTTGCTTATGGCGAATATGACAAGGATTTTAAATGGTCATATGGCCACTCTTTAGCTTGAATACACAATGGTCATGCACATTTTATACTACATCAAGCAATTCAATACAATTTATTTGAGCATCAAGGAAATGCTAAGGCCTTCAATAGGCTACCCAAGGCCGAATATTCATGTACATGTTGAGGCCAATTATGCACTTAATACCTCACAAAACAGCATGCATTTTACTAGTTAATGCTTTGCATATTGTGGCTCAAAACTTATAATATAGCATCAAGCACTTATATGTGTGCTAGGCGAATTGTGCTTGAAATTTCACAATTATTCTTCAACATCTTCTTCTTTAAACCAACTTATTCATCACTTACTTCATAGCCAAAACATCATGTGCAAACATATATATACAATATGAGCATGGCGAATTTTCAAGGTGTCCATAGCCATCCAAAAATACAAATTTTAACTAACATGCAAGAAGCATGAACCATGCTCATGAATGGCGAATATGACAATCATGCTCCTTTTCAACTTCAATCATGATAAATCAAAAGAAGGCTCAAAATCTTGCTCAAGAGTAGACAATCCATCATTGCATGCATCATCATCAAGCTTCACACTTAGCATGCAATGGCTTTATCACCATAACAACTTTGGCCAAATACCATTTCCATGGCTTAACAAAGATTTGAGCCATGGCTAACATGCACATCAAGTTAGCAACCAAAACATGCATGAAACTCCTAACACAACCTCATACATACCTTAATCTTGATGCAAACTTGGCCAAATCTCCTTCTAGATCTCTTCCAAACCAAGCATGAAGCAAAAATCCTCCTTCTTCCTTAGTTTTGGCTCAAAGAAAGGATGAACAAAATTTTTTCTTTCCTTCTCTACAACTCACGGCAATGGGGGATTACCACACTCACACACATTTTTTTTCATTTTTTATCACCCATACACCTTTGTTTATTATTTCACCCTAATGCACCAACAAAACATGTTTCATGACATGTTTAGCCCATCCTCCTTGTCATGGCCGCCACCACCTATAAAAGGGGAATTTGACATGCAAGTCCATTATTTTGCATGCATGCTTTAATTAGTCATCACACATTTCCTATCATACTTTCAAAGTTCATTACTAAGTCCTTTCTTGTGGAATTCACCCTTATAACACTAAATCAATCATCATAAAATGTCATACATGAGCACACACATATTATAGGCATCAAAATAAATTTTTAATTATTTTTATGCCTCGGTTTTGTGGTCCCGAGACCACCTTCCGACTAGGGTCAATTTTGGCTGTCACAACTCTCCCCACTTAAGAAATTTTCGTCCCGAAAATCTTACCGTAAATAGGTTTGGATATCGCTCTTTCATAGAGTTCTCGGTCTCCCAAGTAGCTTCTTCTATCCCGTGCTTGAGCCATAACACTTTTACTAGCGGAACCCGCTTGTTTCACAACTCTTTCACTTTCGTGATAGGATACGAATCGATTCTTCCTCATAACTCATATTAGCTTGAATTTCAATTTCGATGGACTAATCACGTGCGATGGATCGGATCTATAGCGTCGAAGCATCGAAACGTGAAAGACATCGTGAACCTTTTCGAGTTCGGGGGCAAATTAGACGATATGCCACCGGACCGACTCGCTCGGATATCTCATATGGTCCAATGAACCTCGGGCTCAACTTGCCCTTACTAGAATCGAGTATCTTTTTCCAAGGCGAAACCTTAAGAAACAATTTATCTCCCACCTGATACTCAATGTCCTTTCGTTTCAAATCCGCGTACGACTTCTGACGATCGGAGGCTATTTTCAGACTTTCACGGATTACTTTTACTTTCTGTTCAGCATCTTTAATCAAATCCACTCCGAAAATTTTGTTTTCACCGAGCTCGGTCCAAAACAATGGTGTACGGCATTTACGCCCGTACAAAGCCTCGTAAGGTGCCATCTTAATACTTGATTGAAAACTATTGTTGTAAGCGAATTCAATCAAAGGTAGGTACCATTCCCATGAACCACTGAACTCGAGGATGCAACATCTCAACATATCCTCAAGTATCTGAATTATCCGCTCGGATTGACCATCGGTTTGGGGGTGAAAAGCGGTCTTTGAAATGCAACTTGGTACCCAAAGCTTCTTGCAATTTCTTCCAAAATCGCAAGGTGAACCTCGGATCTCTATCCGACACAACAGAAATCGATACCCCGTGTAATCTCACAATCTGAGAAACGTACAATTCAGCTAGTTTATCTAATGAAAAATCCGTACGCACAGGGATAAAGTGAGCCGACTTAGTCAATCTATCAACAACAACCCAAATCGCATCCTTCTTACTTGCTGACAATGGCAGTCCGGACACAAAGTCCATTGTGACTCAATCCCATTTCCACTCGGGTATCGTGATCGGCTGAAGTAATCCTGAAGGCACTTGATGTTCCGCTTTCACTTGTTGACATATTAAACATCTCAAACAAAATCGGAGATGTCTCGTTTCATACCATGCCACCAAAACCGACGTTTCAAATCGTTGTACATCTTCGTACTCCCGGGTGGATTGCCATTCGGCTACAATGGGCTTCATTCGAATTATCGAAATGAGTTCAATTCTTTGGGACACAACCGACGACTTTTGAACCTCAAACAATCGTCATCGTCGATTTGAAACTCCGAGTCCTTGTTCGAACACACGCAGCCCATTTTGCAACCATCTCGTCGTCGACTTTACGAGCTTCTCGAATTTGGTGTGTCAATAATGGTTTGGCTTTCAATTCAGCCACTAACACACCGTCGGATCGGACGGACAAGTGCACATTCATCGTCGTAAAGTGAATAACGATTTACGACTCAAGGCATCCGCAACCATATTCGCCTTTCCGGGTGATAGTCAATGATCACTCATAATCCTTTAATACTCGAGCCAACGTCTTTGTCGCAGATTTAAGTCTCTTTGGGTCATCAAATATTTGAGACTTTTGTGATCCGAGTATACATGGCACCTTTCACCAAATAAGTAATGTCGCCAAATCTTTAAAGCGAATACGATGGCGGCCACTCGAGATCATGAGTCGGATAATTTTTCTCATGTGGCTTTAATTGCCTCGACGACAGGCCACAACTCGACCTTCTTGCATTAATACATAACCTAACCCAAGTAGAGAGGCGTCGCTATAGATGACAAACTCCTTGGGACTCGGGTTGCACTAGAATTGGGGCTTCATCAAATAAGTTTTCAGTTGATCGAAACTTTTTGGCATTTCTCCATCCATTCGAACTTAACGTCCTTTTGGAGTAACCGTCATCGGCGTGGCTATCGTTGAGAAGCCTTTACAAATCGTCGGTAATAACCGCAAGCCCCAAAAAGCTCGAACCTCAGTAATATTTCTGAGGCTTCCAATTAAGTATGGCTGAAATTTTATTCGGTCGACTCGAATACCCGATGCAGATACCACATGACCCAATAAGCTAACCTCTCTTAACCGAACTCACACTTTGAACTTAGCATATAATTGCTTGTCCGTAAAATTTGCAGCACTAACCGCGGTGTTCAAAGATGTTCGGTCTCATTTCTTGAATAGACCAAGATGTCATCAATGAACACGACTACGAATCGATCCAAATATGGTCTAAAGATCCGATTCATTAAATCCATAAATACCGTAGGGGCATTAGTGAGCCCAAACGGCATCACTAGGAACTCATAGTGACCATATCTCGTTCTGAAGGCGGTCTTGGGCACGTCCGAATCTCGGATTCGCAATTGATAGTAGCCCGATCTCAAATCTATTTTCGAGAACACCGAGGCTCCCTTCAGTTGGTCGAACAAGTCGTCAATACGTGGCAACGGATATTTGTTCTTTATCGTCGCTTTATCAAGCTGACGATAGTCGATGCACAGCCGCATGGTTCCATCCTTCTTTTCACGAACAACACGGCGCACCCTAAGGCGAAAAACTCGGCGAGCAAAACCTCTATCCACCAATTCTTGCAACCGAGCTTCCAACTCCTTTAATTCGTTGGTGCCATACGATACGGAGCTATCGAAATTGGAGTGGTAC
The DNA here is from genome assembly GCF_025698485.1 of Gossypium arboreum. Taxonomy (NCBI): domain Eukaryota; kingdom Viridiplantae; phylum Streptophyta; class Magnoliopsida; order Malvales; family Malvaceae; genus Gossypium; species Gossypium arboreum. The sequence goes on from NC_069079.1 coordinate 99,831,502, forward strand.
CGGTACCAATTCGATGCCAAATTCTATTTCCGAGCAGTGGTAAACCGGCAATTCTTCAGGAAAACATCGGGTATTCACAAACCACGCACAGATTCGGGTTTCTTTTTTCGATTCCTTGTCATCGAGCACGACGCCGTGTACGCTTCACACTCTTTTCTTACATACTTTCGGGCCAACATTGCGATATTACGGTGGCAACCCTTTAAGTCCGTAGACTTAACCCGAATTATCTCGTTATTCGCGCACCTCAAATCGATAGTCTTGCTTTTGCAATTTACGACCGCATCGTGCATGGTCAACCCATCCAAACCAAGAATAACATTGAATTCATCGAACGGCAAAAGCATCAAGTCCGCGGAAACAAGAACCTCGAACACTAGGAGACTTTTCTTGCACACTTTGTTGACAAGCACGTAATGACCCAAGGGTTTGACACCGGATTACAAACTCAAGAGACTCAATAGGCAAAGTCTTTATGGATGCTAAGGTTTCACATATATAAGATTGAGTAGAACTGGGTCAATCAATGCAATCACTTTAGTATTGAAAAGGGTGAAAGCACCGTAATGACATCCGGAGAGGCGGCATCCTCGCGCGCGCGCGATGGCATAAGTCCTCGCAGGAGCACGAGCCTCGAGATCCGATGGTAGCATCTCTAGATCCTCTCGACCGCCATCGACATTGCCCATATTTCTAGGTGGCCTACCTCGGCGATGGTAGCACCCGAGTTTCCACTCGACTCACATTCTGCTCAAGCTTCCTCGGGCAATCCTTCCTAAAGTGGTCGGCCGATCCACACTTATAGCAGAGTGATCACGAAACCAACAGCTCCCGAATGCCATTTGCCACAATGTTGACACTCCGCCTCTCTCGCGATCATTTCCACCATTGGCGATCAAGTGACTCGTGTGGTCACGGGGTCGATCGCGTCCTCGTCTAAAAAGCCCAAAGCGCCTCTAGACCGGTTCACATCATCTCGAAATCTCTTGATTGCTGTTGAAGAGACTTTCCGAGGACCTCTTCGAATTCTCCAGTTCCCACATCACTTTTTGTTTCTCCTTTCTAAGCTCTTCGACTTTACAAGCTCGCTCAACAAGTACTACGATCTCTCGTATTTCGAGAATGCCAACGAACATCCTTATATCATCATTCAGCCCATCCTCAAGCATTTACACATAATAGCTTCGGACGAAATGCATTCTCGTGTATCGGCTAAGCCTCACAAATTTTCGTTCATAGTCGGTAACCGACATAGAACCTTGCTTAAGATCAAGAAATTCCCAAGTCACTTGCTCTCTAGGTACCACGGAAGTCGAGTACTCCACCAATAGTAGGTGGAATCACGTAGCAAGGAGATGGTACACTTTAAGCATTCATCGGTGTACAAGATAGCTCATCGAGCACCGGATAGTGTTGTCCAACCGAAATTCAGCTCGTTCGCATCATCATCATCCGTAGCTTTAAATTCAGTGGCCCCATGTTTTCGAATCCTATCGATTGGGGGCTTACTTGACCTTATTCGGTCGATTCATCGGAGGTATTGTAGGTGCGGGGTTGCATTTGTCGGGAATGGAGGTCGTGGGACAGCCGTGTTAGTTCGAATGTATTGATTAAACCATTCGCTCATCACACTATAAAAGGCTTGCCTAGCCTCATCATTCGGATTGCTGGCCATAGGTTGAGAGTCCGCCGCCGCTGTCCCTTGTGCGGAGCAGCGCCACACTCTCCACATCATCAGCTATTGCTCGGTTGGGATCGGACCCATTGCTATAAACAAACTCAAAGTCAAATTGTCGAAATCACCACACTATCGATTCATCATTTAATGGCATGTATAGCTAGACCCCAAACACCTCACGGTAGTCCTAGAATCGACTAAACCGTGGCTCTGATACCATAAAATTGTAACACCCGAACACGAGACCATTGCGGTGTCGGACACGAGGGGTTAACAAGCCAAGTTCACATGGTTTGCCCACCAATTTGACATTTCCAGTCAGGCTGGAAGACTGCATCACCGTCGCCTTAAAAATCATATCTCGAGTTTCAAAACTCGAAAACTGGTTTCGTAAATTTTCCCTGAATTTTGACTCATATATCCATCCATGGATTTATTTCTAGAATTTTGGATGGGCCAATTGGTACAGTTTATTAGTTAAAGTCACCCATGTTACAGGGATCGACTGCTCTGACCTTCGCGCGGTATAACTTGAATATCTCTCTGTACAGGGCTTTAATGCTGGTGTCGTTTGTTTCTAATGAAACTAGACTCAAAATGGAATCTTTACATATAAGGTATGTCGCCTAATTCTTTCTGTATAATTTATAGTAAATTTTAAAGTTGCGACAGGGAACCCAGAAACCGTTCTGGCCCTGTCTCACAATAGCATTAATATCTCTTAACATGTAACTCCTATGACCATTTCGTTTCTTCCATATGAAAATAGACTCATCAAGGTTCATTTACATAGCTTATTCACTATTTAATTCCATTTCTACGAATTTTGGTGATTTTTCACATTCACGTCACTGCAGCTGGCAGCATCTGTTTTAAGGTAGGTCTTACCTATTTGGTAGTCTCCATGAACCAACTAGTCTTTGCCATACATAGGTTCATATATGATCATTTTAACCATGCCAATGGCTGATCATATGACCAACATTCCCATTTCCAAGCCATAGCCACATCATGACACCAAATATATACATACAAACCACAATTATTCTAAGTTCATGTTCCTTTTCGAGCCATTTTCGCATGGCCGTACATACTTACATCACCACATATTTAACAAACAAGGGTAGTCCTATACATGCCATTTCAAGTTCAACCAAGAATTTATACCAAAATGGGGGCTTGATAGTGTGGATGACTTCGACTTCAACGATCCCGAATCCGATTGCTATCGGCGAAATCTAGAAAAGCGAGAGCCAAAGCAATGAGTAAGCATTTTATGCTTAGTAAGTCTCAAGGAATATAATCAACTCTAATTACAGCAATACATTCACATAGTTAAATGCATCATTTCATTAATGCGCATTCACATAATCATACTTACTTTACCATCCCAACTCTTATGTTCATACACAAATAACGGCTTCATTAAGGCCGATAACTCGCTCCATCATAGGAGCGGATATTCATACGCTCTTACTCCTAGCGCGCAAAGCACACACCGCACTTACCTTATCATTGGGAAATTTCACAAGTGCATTAGCTGAAATTTTCCAGCAAGCTCATAATTTTCAAATCACATACCTTCGAGTTTATCCGGATGTCGGTACTCGCTCAATCGCCTTGGGACATAGCCCGGTTATGGTAACCCGCACCAAGGCCTACGGACTTAACCCGGATATCACGATTTGCACAAATGCCTTCGGTCTTAGCCCGGATTTAACAACTTGCACGAATGCCTTGGTCTTAGCCCGGATATAGCTACTAGCACAATTGCCTTTGGTCTTAACCCGGATATAAATTTCAGCATAATTGTCTTCTGGCTTAGCCCGGATATCATTCAATTTCTCATGCACACATACATCAATAATCATTGGACATACATATTTCATTTTTAGTTATTAAGGCTCAAACACAATTATAATCATTAGCATATTCGCCTTCGGGACTTAGCGGGTGGAATTCAAATACTCATACACACATGATCAATAATCATACACATCCATGTTTCATCTTACATAATTCAAGTAAGATCACTTCTTGAGGACTTACCTCGGATGTTGTCGAACGGCTTTTTCGGCTATTCGATCACCTTTTCCTTCCCCTTGTCCAATTGTGGCCCTCTTAGCTCTTGAGCTAATTCAAACAAATTCAATTTATTAAAACCTCATTGTGCTTGCTTATGGCCGAATATGACAAGGATTTTAAATGGTCATATGGCCACTCTTTAGCTTGAATACACAATGGTCATGCACATTTTATACTACATCAAGCAATTCAATACAATTTATTTGAGCATCAAGGAAATGCTAAGGCCTTCAATAGGCTACCCAAGGCCGAATATTCATGTACATGTTGAGGCCAATTATGCACTTAATACCTCACAAAAACAGCATGCATTTTACTAGTTAATGCTTTGCATATTGTGGCTCAAAACTTATAATATAGCATCAAGCACTTATATGTGTGCTAGGCGAATTGTGCTTGAAATTTCACAATTATTCTTCAACATCTTCTTCTTTAAACCAACTTATTCATCACTTACTTCATAGCCAAAACATCATGTGCAAACATATATATACAATATGAGCATGGCGAATTTTCAAGGTGTCCATAGCCATCCAAAATACAAATTTTAACTAACATGCAAGAAGCATGAACCATGCTCATGAATGGCCGAATATGACAATCATGCTCCTTTTCAACTTCAATCATGATAAATCAAAAGAAGGCTCAAAATCTTGCTCAAGAGTAGACAATCCATCATTGCATGCATCATCATCAAGCTTCACACTTAGCATGCAATGGCTTTATCACCATAACAACTTTGGCCAAATACCATTTCCATGGCTTAACAAAGATTTGAGCCATGGCTAACATGCACATCAAGTTAGCAACCAAAACATGCATGAAACTCCTAACACAACCTCATACATACCTTAATCTTGATGCAAACTTGGCCAAATCTCCTTCTAGATCTCTTCCAAACCAAGCATGAAGCAAAATCCTCCTTCTTCCTTAGTTTTGGCTCAAAGAAAGGATGAACAAAATTTTTTCTTTCCTTCTCTACAACTCACGCCAATGGGGGATTACCACACTCACACACATTTTTTTTCATTTTTTATCACCCATACACCTTTGTTTATTATTTCACCCTAATGCACCAACAAAACATGTTTCATGACATGTTTAGCCCATCCTCCTTGTCATGGCCGGCCACCACCTATAAAAGGGGAATTTGACATGCAAGTCCATTATTTTGCATGCATGCTTTAATTAGTCATCACACATTTCCCTATCATACTTTCAAAGTTCATTACTAAGTCCTTTCTTGTGGAATTCACCCTTATAACACTAAATCAATCATCATAAAATGTCATACATGAGCACACACATATTATAGGCATCAAAATAAATTTTTAATTATTTTTATGCCTCGGTTTTGTGGTCCCGAGACCACCTTCCGACTAGGGTCAATTTTGGGCTGTCACATATTTTGATTGACAAAGTCTGCAAGAATTGTCCGTTAATGCATCGGGATTTCTATTTTCTAGCTAATCTGATGTTGTTGCCATTAGATGAATTTGATGTGATTTTGAGTTTGGATTGGTTAGCTATGCATAATGCTATAGTGGATTGTAGACGAAAGACAATAGAACTGAAATGCCAGAATAATGAGACTATTAGAATTGAATCTGATGATCTGAATAATTTTCCAGTTGTGATCTCATCTATGTTAGCTCAGAGATTTGTAAGAAAGGGGTGTGAAGCTTATCTTGCTTATGTACTTGATACGAAAGTGACAAAAACAAATATTGAATCAGTACCAGTTGTGTGTGAGTATCCAGATGTATTTCTCGAAGAATTACTGAGTTTACCGCCTATCAGAGAGGTTAAGTTTGGTATTGAATTAGTACCAAGTACAACCCAGATATCAATAGCTCCGTACAGAATGACTCCGACAGAGTTAAAAGAATTGAAAGCTCAGTTAAAAGGACTAATGTAACAGCCTATTTTTTAGTCAAATCGGAACAGTGGTTTCGAGACCACAAATCTAAGGTTAAAATATTATTTTAATATTATTTTTTGGTGTTTACAGCATGTTATTTGATATGTTTAAAAATTTCGTGAATAAATTTTATCGTCTAATTAGTCAATTTGAGAAAAATGACTAAATCGCGTAAAATGCAAAAATTGCATTTTACTTGTTAAAGGTGTCTAATAGCCATGGGTTGTAAATTCAAATCCTTATGATGATATTAGACCATTGGTACTGCTAATGGACATATATAGACATTTAATGAATGTTTTAAATGGTTTTTCATTAAGGTTATAATGGTAATTAGCATAATTATAATGTATTAAATAAAATAAAACCATATTTAAGCTTAAAAAGATCATCTTCAACCTAATTTAAGAGGAAAGAAAAGCTTATGAAGGTTTGCTAGGGTTCGACTAGTATATTCCTTGATTAAGGTACGGTTTTAGCTCAGTTTTTGGTGATTTCTATGTTTTTGTAATCGTTGCAGCTTAATCTAGCTAACCCGTACCTTAGATTTTAAAACTGTTAAAGATTTAACATGTTTCTATTGTTGAATGCTTGAGTAATTTGATGATTGATGATAGATTATGAAGGTTTATTAATAGATTTAATAGTTTTGTAAAGTGATTTTTGGCAAAAATGTCAAATAGGGATTAATTTGTGAAAATGTGAAATGTGGTGGTTAAAAGTGTGAATAAATTGAAAATATGGGCTGCTAATAATACATGTTAAATTCGGCCAAGCATGGGTCTTATTGAATTATGTGAATTTTATGTGATTGTGAAATGAGGACTAAATTGATTAAATGTGAAAGTTTAGGGGCTAATATGCAAATATGCCCAAATATGTATTTTTGGACTAAATTGAAAGAATATTTCTTTTCCTCGGATGCCTACTTAGAAGACCAAGACAAATCAGGGAATCCTCACGCATTGTGCAAGGCTCTGATAATTAGAAAGAAGAGGAATCCAGGGACATCGAAGAATGCCTACGAAAGATTGATAGCTTGTTTGGGGATGGCACTTTTGCTAATCAAGAGACACTATTGTTACAAAGGAAGTTGATGCTACATGTAACACCCCAAACACAGCCTAGACGTTATGACCGGATCCGACGTGCCACATCAAAACGTTAAAACATTTTTTTCATTCTAAGTCTAGGAAATTGTACTTGATGTTCAAAGGATAAATTCATTGACGGTTAAAGTGAATGGAAGCTGCGCACCAGGTAGGAAACCAGAAAAAGGAGGTGAGTCCATCGGATTGCTTAAGTACCAAGCTATTTTGGATCCAATCCTAGACATGCACACCACCATTGCCACACTCTAACATCGCGTATATTTTTAGGTTACCATTGAAATTATGTCTATTTTAGAATAAAACGTATTTAAGTTTATAAAATGTTGTCATAGCAAAAGCCTTGTTAATAATCGTATTACTTCGAAATCAGTTTATGTTTTTGGAAAACGAACCCTAGATCTAGCCTATTTTGATAGTTAATATAATTTAAGGTCGTCATGATAAGTTATAAATCGAAACCCAATTAAAAATAATCATAAGCGGCCTTATTACATAACAAAACCCAAATCATCAAAGTAAAGAAAATTGAAGTCCAAATCACTAGAAGAAATCCATATTGCAGAACGAGTGGCCACTACAAATCCCTCACAACTCCAAGCCCACTATGGCTAGGGATTACCTGCATGGATGAAAATAGGGGATGAGTTTACGGAAACTCAGTGTGTAAAATTAACCCAACAATAGCCCATATCAGCTCAAACCACAGAAACAGAATAAATTGGCCTTAGCCCAGAACAAAATATAGAATTAAGCCCATAGGCCCATAACAGATCAGATCAGATATTTCATGTATATGCAGACCCCAACCCATAACCAACCACATGCACTCCCTTACCAACCTTTCACCATGTGGGGAGACTACTCGACCCACCCAACCGCTACACGCCACAGAATTATGCAGCATGGCTGCCAGAACAGATAATGTGACAGAGTCACCAGATACAGATAATCGTGCCAGAACCACCAGAACAGATATATGTGGCAGAGCCACCAGATCAGATAATTTGTGGCATAGCCACCAGGACGCTTCCTCAATAATATAACCCATGTCCCCATGCAACAAATATTCATTCATGGCATATATCATACATATTTAAGTCAACATGCTTTTCGGACAAAATTAACCCTAGGGGCATATTGGTCATTTACACCTAGGGGTATCATGGTAATTTTCCATACATAAGGGTATTGTAGTAATTTATCTACTTTTAGGGTTTTCATGCACATCCTATCCATTTACATACTATCAGAATACTTACCGCGCATACTTACCAAATTAAGCCCGTTGGCCCATGAACCCGATTTTTGGCCCATTAAGCCCAAGTTATCAAAATGCACGAAATCACACGTACTGTAGTTTATTACCTTCAGAATACCAAACATACAAACCCAACTATCTTACGAGCATTCGCACACTCACAAATTCCCAAAATACCAACTTTCCGGCATTTCGACTTTTCGGCTTTTGCCGATCTAGTCTATGAGAAGGTGTCAGTTACACACCTGTTTTATGATGATTTGCTAACGAGGTCCACGTACGAACTGCCTACAATTATAATACTACCACATTAATCTTACTACCGAGATGAACTACATATTAACTTCTTACCATATTCGGCCAACAACACCTTAGGCCTTAGCGTTCCTACCTTTGTTGAAAATAGTGTCTCGATCTAGATCCGTTCACTCCACTTGTCCAAGCCCTTGATCAACAGCCTCTTAATAACACTATTACCAAAATAATACTATTATCACAACCCCTTAGGGCTACAAGTCCAAAAACGACAACCTCCCTAACCTTTTAGGGATTCCAACTTTTCTTAAAATATGCAAGATAGACTAAGTTGGAAAGACTTACCACCGATTCTTCACTTCAACGTTCCCCTTAGTTCCTACTTGATTCTAATGAAGTTATAAGCCCTCAAACGATAACAAAATTCGAGCCCTCAGTGATCTCAGTATTCGGCTATGTCCCTAGGATAGTGTGGGAGTTTCGGCTTTTTGCAAAAGTGTAGAGAAAGATAAAATATGAGGGTTTTTACCTGTGGTATTGTTGACAGAAACCTGGGGTTTAGAGGTTGAGAGAATCGGCCAAAGATGATGAGAAAAAATAAGAGATTTGGCTAGGGAAAAATTGGTACAAAAGGAGTCAAGTTTTCGGGATTTCAGGATTTGAGGCAATCGGCTATAGTCTTAAAATAATGGAAGGAAGGTGGTATAGAGTAGGGTGGCTGAAGGATTTGGCTATGGGGAAAAGAAGAAGAAAAGAATGAGTGGATGGAGAGAAGACAAAAAGAAAAGAAGAAGAGAATGGTCAGGAAACGGCACCACTTACCACTAATGCCGAATTTATACTGGCACTAACCCTAGCCGAAATTCCCATGCCAAAGTCCCTTGGCCGGCCACCTCTTGTTCCTTGATCAGCTCCTAGATTTCCTCCCTTATCTGCTTCTAAATCCTATCCCTTATCAACTCTTAAATCCTCTCCTGACAGACTTTCACTTCAGTTCCACTACTTACCTTTTCCATTCATAAAAATTAATCCCTTATTTGTTGTCATTGTGACTTGAACCTGGTCCTCCCAATCATCCACACGCCACTTATAGCATTCCCGAGAGCGTTTAGCCACTTTACCACATGCTTCCTTGTGATTTATTTTACACAATTAATACCTAAAAGCCCAATTAACTGTAACCCTTTTCTTCCGGAATTAAAATTAATTAAAACTACGAGGTTTTACTTAAGCTTGGGCCTTCTAGAGGCCCACTAACGCATTTTAATCCTACGACAAACAAACAGGACACAGAATTTTTAAATTTTTCCAACATTTTTAAAATTCCCGAAAATTGGGGCATTACAACTCTACCCTCCTTAAAGAAATTTCGTCCTCGAAATTTACCTGGTCCGAACAGATGAGGGTATTGTTGCTGCATTGCCTCCTCTGGCTCCCAAGTAGCTTCCTCTCTGCCATGATTACGCCAAAGCACCTTTACTAATGGGATAGATTTCCTTCTCAGAATCTTAACATCTCGATCCAAAATTTGCACAGGCTCCTCCTCAAAAGTCAAATCAGTTTGCACCTCAATTTCTGCAACCGGCACGACATGAGTAGGGTCAGAACGATAACGCCTTAACATGGAGACGTGGAAAACATCGTGAATCCTGTCCAACTCTGGAGGTAATTCCAACTGATAAGCTATTGGGCCTACTCGCTTCAAAACCCGATAAGGCCCAATGAACCGCGGACTCAACTTGCATTTCTTACCAAACCTCAATATCTTCTTCCAAGGAGAAACCTTTAAAAAGACCATATCCCCTACTGAGTACTCAATCTCCTTACGCTTCAAATCTGCATATGATTTTTGCCTATCAGATGCTTCTTTCAAATGGTCCCTAATTATTCTGACCTTAGCCTCAGTATCAGCCACCAATTCCGGTCCAAGAACTTGTCGCTCCCCTAGCTCTGTCCAACAACTAGGTGTACAGCACCTTCGACCATACAGTGCTTCATACGGTGCCATTCGAATACTCGCCTGATAACTGTTATTGTACGCAAATTCTGCCAACGATAAGTAGTCCTCCCAACTACCTCGAAAGTCAATCACGCATCCCCTTAACATGTCCTCCAGAATCTGAATGACCCTTTCCGACTGACCATTAATTTGGGGATGGAAAGCCGTACTGAAGTTCAACCGCGTCCCCAATGCCTCATGCAACTTTTACCAAAACTGAAATGTGAATCTGGGATCCCAGTCAGAGATAATCGAAATTGGGACTCCATTAAGTCGCACAATCTCTGCCACATACAGTTTGGCTAACTTTTGAAGTGAAAAGTCGGTACGTACTGGTATGAAATGGGCCGATTTGGTCAACCTATCCACAATCACCCATACCGAGTCTTTCTTCAATGGTGTCAACGGCAACCCACTCACAAAGTCCATGGTTACCCTCTCCCACTTCCAAAGTGGTATCTTTACCGACTGTAGCAGTCCAGAAGGTAATTGATGCTCAGCTTTCACTTGTTGGCATGTCAGACATTTTCCTACAAACTCCGTTACTTCTCGCTTAAGTCCAGGCCACCAGTACAATTCTCGCAAGTCGTGATACAACTTATTCCCTCCAGGATGCATGGCACATAGTCTCCCATGAGCTTCCTTCAATATTGTCTGCCTCAAGTCAGAGTCCTTCGGAACACAAATTCTTCCTCGAAAACACAAAACTCCATCACCATTTAAACCGAACTCAGAAGTTTTCCCTTCCTTAACTTGTTGAAAATGAGCGACCAAAGACTCATCTTCCAACTGCTTTTCCTTAATCTGGTCCACCCAGGTTGGCCTTACTTGCAATTCAGCCAACAAATTACCATCATCATACAAACTTAAACGAGCAAACATTGCTCTCAGATCAGATACGGTTCTACGACTCAAAGCATCGGCTACCACATTAGCCTTTCCTGGGTGATACTCGATTGAACAGTCATAATCCTTAAGCAACTCAATCCATCTCCTTTGCCTAAGGTTCAGCTCCTTTTGAGTCAACAAATACTTATGACTCTTACGGTCTATGTATATAATGCACCTCTCTCCGTACAGGTAATGTCTCCAAATCTTAAGTGCAAAAACCACTGCTGCTAATTCCAAATCATGAGTAGGATAGTTCCCCTCATGAGGCTTAAGCTGTCGTGACGAATATGCAACCACCTTACCCTCCTGCATTAACACGCAACCCAAACCTACATGTGATGCGTCGCTGTACACAGTAAAATCCTTCCCAGACTCTAGCTGAATTCACACAGGTGCTTCAGTCAAAACTTTCTTCAACTTTTCAAAAGCTTCTGCTGGGTCTCATCCATACAAATGGTACCCTTTCCTTATAAGTTTAGTCGAGGTGCGACCAACACCGAAAAACCTTCCACAAACCTTCAGAGTATCCCGCCAATCCCAAGAAACTCGTATCTCGATCATCGACTGGCGGCTTCCACTCCAAAAGCGCTTCAATTTTTCGAGGATCCACCTTAATCCCTCAAGAGAGACCACATGTCCTAAGAAAGTTACCTCCTCAACCGAATTCACACTTCTTGAACTTTGCATAAAGTTCCTTCTCCTTAACACTTGTAGCACTATAAGGAGATGCTCATCATGCTTTGCTTCCATTTCAGAATATACCAGAATATTGTCAATAAAGACGACTACGAATTGATCCAGAAATGGTTGAAACACCCGATTCATCAGATCCATAAATGCCGCAGGAGCATTCATCAGCCCAAATGGCATAACCAGAAATTCGTAATGACCATACCGAGTCCTGAATGCCGTCTTATGGATATCCGTCTCCTTGACCCTTAACTGATGATATCCAGATCTAAGGTCGATCTTAGAAAATACAGAAGCCCCCTTAAGCTGGTCAAACAGATCGTCAATCCTTGGCAGTGGATACTTATTCTTAATGGTCAGTTTGTTCAGCTGGCGATAGTCAATGCACATCCGCATTGTACCATTCTTCTTCTTCACGAATAACACCGGTGCTCCCCATGGAAACACGCTTGGCCTAATAAAGCTCCTATCCAACAACTCTTGAATTTGTGCCTTTAGCTCCACCAACTCCTTCGGTGCCATCCTATACGGTGCGATAGACACTGGCATCGTTTCAGGCAACAAGGCGATTCCAAACTCCACTTCTCGGTTTGGAGGTAATCCCGGAAGCTCCTCCGGAAAAACATCCTGAAACTCCTTTATGGTCCTTACCTTATCCACTTTCAATCCCTTCTCTTCCGACTGGCTTACAAATGCCAAATAGGCCTCACAACCTTTTCGAATCCACTTTTCGGCCCTTAATGCTAACACCACATTAGACAAATAATCCCTTCGCTCACCTATCATCATAACCTCCTCACCCTCCGTGGTCCTTAACACTATTTTTTTTGCAGCACAATCCAAAGTCGCCCTATGCTTAATAAGCCAGTCCATTCCCAGAATGAGGTCAAACTCTTCGAACGGCAACTCCATTAGATCTCCAAGAAAGATCCTACCTTGAGTTTCTAGGGGTACATCCCTATACAGTTTGTCTACCCTAACCGAGTGGCCCAAAGGACTTAACACAGAGACCCCATTCACTATCTTTCAGAATGCATTCCCAATGACCCAGATATGGCACATGCAACATAGGAATGAGTAGATCCAATATCCACCAAAGCAGTATACGGCATGCTAGAAACCAAAAACGTACCAGTTATGACGTCAGGTGCATCGCCCTCCTCTTGACGACGAGCCGCATACACCAACGCTGACTGTCGAGCCTCAGCATTTTCGGCACCCCTGCCAGGCGCCCCTCGACCTCGACCATTTCCATTCCCATTTCTACCCCTACCTTGTCCACGTCATCTCAGTAGTTGTGGTCCACCTCTCGCGGGTTGAACAACCCTCTGTACAGCAACCTGAGCCTGATCAGCTCTCTTTGGGCAATCCTTAACTCTATGCTCTATAGATCCACATCGGAAACAAGCACCGGAACGTGTCCTACACTCACCCAAATGTACCTTTCCACAGTCTCCACAAATTGGCGGTCTAACCATATTCACCGGAGCTGCTCGAACTGGCTCCTCCACTCTCGCCCTTTTGACATTCTTATTTGCTCCACCCGAAGGTCCAGAATCCCTCCAGAAACGGTTTCGATCTTTCTCATGGTTCTGCCTCTCAGTACGCTTTACCTCCTCAGCTATCTTAGCTTTTTCCACCAAAACCGCGAAATCCCGCTCCCTCTGAGAGTAATCAGCACCTTAAGGTCATCTCTGAGTCCATCCTCAAAGCGAACGCTACGCTCATACTCCGTAGCGACTATCCCCACAAAGATATCGGCTCGACCTTAGAAACTCAAACCTCATACTCGACAGCAGTTTACATCCTTGGACCGATTCAGAATTCCTTCTGCGGGCATCCACATAACTTGCCCGACGTACTTTCCTTTAAAGGTCGTCTTAAATAGCTCCCAAGTAACCCTATCACCGGGTTCCATCCTCACGGTGAGCCACCATCGATAAGCCTCATCTCGCAGCAGCGACACGGCCCTTCTTCACTTCGCTCCACCAAAGCGATCCAAGTCATCCATAATTCGATTCGTGGCCTCCAACCAATATTCCGTCACATTCGGGCTACACCGACACGCCCCTAAAGATCTCCGCTCCGTTAGCTCGAGCCGTTCAAAATCGATCCTCAAATTCCGTTTCGAACTTGCCCGGCAACCCTTTCCGTAACTCGAAGCATAGCTCGTGATGAGGCGTCATCCACGCACCACGATCATAAGACTCCACTGTTATCGATGGTACCGTGCATCTCGCCACCGGTATATGTCCCAAGATAAAGATACCGCCGAGCCCTTCCTCGGCCACGCCCACGGCCTCTTCCATGAGTGGCTCTTGTACTCATATCGTATTATCGATTATGAATTTTATGCATTAATATCATTCCAATGTTTATTACGATGTTTTATGATTCGCATAAGAATTGAGTTGGTTTTCGCAGAATCGATGTCTAGCTATTGTTTCATCTTTTAGCAAGCTTTTCTAGGATTTCATAGCATCCTATCTAGAGTATTCTAGTAAAGTTTGAGATGACGAGATAATTGAGAATATATTCGAAAAATTCGAATACTTACAAGCTTGGGCGGAGATTGAATGCCACCTTGAAGTCCATTTTAAAAATGAATTTTTTTTAAATCTTCGTTTTTGTAAACCCATTCCACAGCCGAGTTATTGCAACTTGGCTCTGATACCACAAAATATAACACCCAAACCCGGCCTAGACGTTATGACCGGATCCGACGTGCCACATCAAAACGTTAAAACATTTTTTTCATTCTAAGTCTAGGAAATCATACTTGATGTTCAAAGGATTAATTCATTGACGGTTAAAGTGAAAGGAAGCTGCGCACCAGGTAGGAAACCGAAAAAAGGAGGTGAGTCCATCGGACTGCTTAAGTACCAAGCTCTTTTGGATCCAATCCTAGACATGCACACCGCCATTGCCACACTCTAACATCGCGTATATTTTTAGGTTACCATTGAAATTATGTCTATTTTAGAATAAAACGATTTAAGTTTATAAAACGTTATCATAGCGAAGCCTTGTTTGTAATCGTGTTACTTGAAATCGGTTTATGTTTTTGGAAAACGAACCTAGATCTAGCCCATTTTGATAATTAATATAATTTAAGGTCATCATGATAAGTTATAAATCGAAACCCAATTAAAAATAATCATAAGCGGCCTTATTACATAACAAAACCCAAATCATCAAAGTAAAGAAAATTGAAGTCCAAATCACCAGAAGAAATCCATATTGCAATACGAGTGGCCACTCCAATCCTCATGACTCCAAGCCCACTATGGTTGGGGATTACCGCATGGATGAAAATAGAGGATGAGTTTGGGGAAACTCAGTGTGTAAAATTAACCCAACCATAGCCCATATCAGCTCAAACCACAGAAACAAAATAAATTGGCCTTAGCCCAGAACAAAATACAGAATTAAGCCCATAGGTCCATAACAGATCAGATCAGATATTTCATGTATATGCAGAACCCAACCCATAACCAACCACATACACCCCCTTACCAACCTTTCACCATATGGGGAGACTACTCGACCCACCCAACCACTACATGCCACAGAATTATGCAGCATGGCTGCCAGAACAGATAATGTGATAGAGTCACCAGATACAGATAATCGTGGCAGAACCACCAGAACAGATATATGTGGCAGAGCCACCAGATCAGATAATTTGTGGCATAGCAACCAGGACGCTTCCTCCATAATATAACCCATGTCCCCATACAACAAATATTCATTCATGGCATACATCATACAGGTTTAAGTCAACATGCTTTTCGAACAAAATTAACCCTAGGGGTATATTGGTCATTTACACCTAGGGGTATCATGGTAATTTTCCATACATAAGGGTATTGTAGTAATTTAGCTACTTTTAGGGTTTTCATGCACATCCTATCCATTTACATACTATCAGAATACTTACCGCTCATACTTACCAAATTGAGCCCGTTGGCCCATGAACCCGATTTTTGGCCCATTAAGCCCAAGTTATCAAAATGCACGAAATCGCACGTACTGCAGCTTATTACCTTCAGAATACCAAACATACAAACCCAACTATCTTACGAGCATGCACACTCGCAAATTCCCAAAATACCAACTTTTTGGCATTTCGACTTTTCGGCTTTTGCCGATCTACTCTATGAGAGGGTGTCAGTTACACACCTATTTTATGACGATTTGCTGACGAGGTCCATGCACGAACTGCCTACAATTATAATACTACCACATTAATCTTACTACCGAAATGAACTACATATTAACTTCTTACCATATTCGGCCAACAACACCTTAGGCCTTAGCGTTTCTACCTTTGCCGAAAATAGTGTCTCGATCCAGATCCGTTCGCTCAACTTGTCCAAGCCCTTGATCAATAGCCTCTTAATCACACTATTACCAAAATAATACTGTTACCACAACCCCTTAGGGCTACAAGTCCAAAAACGACAACCTCCCTAACCTTTTAGGGATTCCGGCTTTTCTTAAAATATGCAAGATAGACTAAGTTGGAAAGACTTACCACCGATTCTTTCAGTCAACGTTCCCCCTTAGTTCCTACTTGATTCTGATGCAGTTCTAAGCCCTCAAATGATAACAAAAGTTGAGCCCTCAGTGATCTCAGTATTCGGCTATGTCCCTAGGATAGTGTGGGAGTTTCGGCTTTTTGCAAAAGTGTAGAGAAAGATAAAATATGAGGGTTTTTACTTGTGGTATTTTCGATAAAAACTTGGGGTTTAGAGGTTGAGAGAATCAGCCAAAGATGATGAGAAAAAATAAGAGATTTGGCTAGGGGAAAATCGGTACAAAAGGAGTCAAGTTTTTGGGATTTCGGGATTTGAGGCAATCGGCTATAGTCTTAAAATAATGGAAGGAAGGTGGTATAGAGTAGGGTGGCTGAAGGATTTGGCTATGGGGAAAAGAAGAAGAAAAGAATAAGTGGATGGAGAGAAGAGAAAAAGAAAAGAAGAAGAGAATGGTCAGGAAACGGCACCACTTACCACTAATGCCGAATTTATACTGGCACTAACCCTAGCCGAAATTCCCATGCCAAAGTCCCTTGGTGGCCACCTCTTTTTCCTTGATCGACTTCTAGATTTCCTCCCTTATCGCTCCTAAATCCTATCCCTTATCAACTCCTAAATCCTATCCCTTATCAACTCCTAAATCCTCTCTGATGACTTTCACTTCGGCCCACTACTTACCTTTTCCATTCATAAAATTAATCCCTTATTTCTTTGTCATTGTGACTTAAACCTGGTCCTCCCAATCATCCACACGCCACTTATAGCATTCCTAGTGGCGTCACTTAGCCACTTTACCACATGCTTCCTTGTGATTTATTTTACACAATTAATACCTAAAAGCCCAATTAACTAGAACCCCTTTTTCTTATGGAATTAAAATTAATTAAAACTACCGGGTTTTACCTTAAGCTTAGGCCTTCTAGAGGCCCACTAATGTACTTAATTCTATGACAAACAAACAGGACACAAAATTTTTAAATTTTTCCAACATTTTTAAAATTCCCGAAAATTGGGACGTTGCACTATAGAAGGATAAGTTGTTGCAAAAGAGGAAGCTATTGCTAAAGAAGAGAAAGTTGCTAAAATGAGAAAGAAAACGAAGAAGAAGATTTTTTCGAGAAGGTTGTCATCGCACCCAAATTTATGGGTACAAATATTAATAATTTGGAGCAAACTGGAGCGAGACCGGCGAAAGTTACTGAGGTCACCAATGAGGAGCAGTGCAATTCATGGGCAATAGTGGTCTACACTTGACCACTCAAAGTAGCCTCTCCTACACAAACAGTAGCTAGTGATACCGAGGCTGAGCCAGGAACTGAAAAGCAATTTGAAGACCGTGCAAATCCAAAATAAAAGAAAAGGAAGCACTCCAAGGTTAAAAACGAAAGAAAGAAGGAGGAGAAAGAAACATCATGCAGCTAAATTGACGGCTGTGGATAACTGAGTTAGTTTGTTTTAAGCTTTAATTATTGTATTCATGCATTGCATGTAACTGTAGGTTTTATTTTGATAAGTATACATTGTCATTGCGTTTTCATTGTCATTATATTTTCATGTTAGTGCATTGGGGACAATGCAAACTTTAAGTTTGGGGGAATGCACATAGGGCTTGGAAATACACAAACATTTCAATTTTTTTTTATGAAGCATGCAAGGTTTAATCAATGAAAATTGTTCAAAAATTTTTGTTACATTCGATGTCTAATACTTGAATTATGTGAATTATCAATGAATAATTTGGATAAATTTTATAGAAGATTGTAGCTTCAACTCTTTGATGAATGGATTAGGTTGCATTAGTAATGGATGATTGCTATCATTATTTAAATCTTGAATGAATCTGCTTTGTACAGCTACTTATATATGTATATATAGTTATAAATTAGAAACACTCCAAAGTGGGTGTAGTATGAAATGTTAAAAAATGAGCACTTCAATACAAGCATTAGAAAAATCAATCTGGCCAAAGATTGTCACTGCATGAGTGTGTATCGGCACAATTACGTACTCATTGGGGATTTGTTACACCCCATCGTTACTTCTGAGGAACAAAGGTATAGTAATGCAATGATATCCCTTACTCTGAAAAAACAATTAATAAAAAAGTATATATATACTTAGTATTATACAATAAATGTTTTAATAGTATATAGAACTTATGGTTTGAAGCATGATGCTAGCATTGACGAAGTTGCAACCTTATTCAACCATCCTTATGAATTGTCAATGCAATATTCTTTCATCTGAATGTGATTCATCCATCGGGAATTTAGAGGGTTCAAGTTGCCAAAATGATCATTTGTCTTAGTAAAATTTTTTGTAGCCTTGCTAGTTTCTATTTTACTTGAGGACAAGTAAAAACTCAAGTTTAGGGGTGTGATATGTTTTCCCCCTTACATATTGGTTAAATTGTTCCTATTTAGTCATCTTTAGCATACATTTTAGCATTTTTAGCTTAGTAAATTTGATTTTATAACTCAGTGAATCCTACCTTATTTTATCCTTAATTTTGCTATCTTATTGCATTAATGTCGCTGGAATAGTTACTTCCAAATTGCGACTAGAATTGTCACCGCACCTAACAGCTGCCCACAATGTCACTGCATGAGTTAACTCCAAACTGCGTCCAGAAGTGTCGCACACCTGACAGTTGTCCAGATAAGAACCAAAACTGCATGAGTTATCCAGTCTGGTATAACCAACCTGTACATACAAGGATAGAATACTTTTGAGGAAATAACACTTGTATTGTTTGGGAGGACATAAAAGGTGGACGTGAGAATAAAAAGAGAGCTTCTTTCTGCATCATCATCTTTATCATTTGACCTTGGAGCTTGTGTCCATGGCAGCTTAAGCCTCTCACGGGTGAGTCAACATGAAAACCAGATGCAGAGTAGCTCCTAACGAGGAGGCCTAATTGTGCGACAAGAGGGAATAAATAGATTCAATCGAGTTGCCTAGGGATAGTATTCTCCATTCGATTATTTCTTATTTCTTTCTAAATGCTGGTGATTACTCTCTGGTTGTTGATTGTATGAAAGTACTGATAAATTCTTGATGAATTGTTATCTTATTTAATCCTGCTTTTATTGTTTAATCTTGGGGTTTGAATGTTTTTTAACATGGAGTGTTATTGCGATCCTTCGACCTTTAATAGCAGTGATGTTTGAGCCAACAAGCATTAATGGAAGTTGAGTAAGGATTAGAGGAATTTAGTCCACTTGTTCTTAATAGTGCCATACTACCATCATCGGAAGGTGAGGTTAATATACATGTTTAAGTCTGAGATTAAATAGGAGAGTAACGCTAAGATATACATTGAATTTTATTGCATCGACAATCACCTATACTTTTATACCTTGTGAGTACTTAGTATTCTGCTGAAGATTCATGTTGGGGATCCCAATTTATCATTATCACATTTTATTTTATTGTTTTCAAGTTATTGCATCGACAACTATCCTCACAATTTATCTTGTTTATATCTAGTTATTGCAGTGACATTAATAGACAAAAGACTACCATCCCTGTGGGATCAATATCCAATAGACTCACATTTGTCTGCTTTACTTACATTGACAATGTATGCTTGCACATTACTGCTATGACATTAAACAGCCAATCAGGCTCCTAAAAAACCTTCTTCTACATCTTTTAAGAAACCCACTTCTACTAATTCTTTACCAAAACAACAAAGAGCTCATGAAATTGAATGTTTTAAGTGCAAAGGGCATGGGCACTCTAGTCGTTATTGTGCTAACACGAGACTTTTGTTAACCAAAAAAGATGGTGAGTATACCTCTAATCCAAACCAAATAGATTTGGATATGCCCAAATTAATTGATGATTCCAATTATGAAGGTGAGTTTTATGCTGAAGAAGAGTTGGTAGAACCACTAAATGATGTTTATTGTCTAGTTGTAAGGCGCACCCACAACATCCAATTGAGGGATGATCATGATCTTCAAAGGACTAATATATTCCATTCAATATGTTTAATTAAAGGTAAACTTTGCTCACTTATCATTGATAGTGGAAGTTGTGCTAACGTTGTGAGCAACTACCTTGTGGACTCTCTTGCTTTGTCATGTAGCAAACACCCTAAGCCATACCATCTTCAATAGCTTAATGAAGGTTTGGAAGTTCGTGTGGTAAAATAGTCCTTAATCACTTTTAAACTTGGGAATTACATTAATGATGTTTGGTGTGATGCCATTCCCATGCATGTTGCCCCATTGTTACTTGGTAGACCATGGCAGTACGATTGTGATGTTATTCACCATGGTAAATTAAATCAATATTTCCTTGTTTTTCATAGAAAGAACTACATTTTGGCCCCTTTAAATTCGAAAGATGTTCACAATGATCAAATCAAAATGATGAAATTATGTAATGAGGTTATGAGAAGTAAGACACAAAATTCAAAAAGGGCTAAAAGAAAAGAGGCCTCTAGTGAAAATAGCCAAATTAATGATGACCCAATGGTGAGTGCATCCTCTTGTGAGAAAAAAAGAGTGGTTCATAATTTTTATGTGAGTGGAAAAGATGTGCAATAAGCCTTGCTCACTAAACAACCTTGCATCCTTGTCTGATTTAAGCAAAATTGTTTATCTTTGGCTAACCTTCACGATTATTTTCCTAGTGTTTTTGTGTCTCTTTTGCAAGAATATGAAGATATTTTTCATGAGGCACCTAAAGGATTGCCACCTTTGAGGGGTATTGAGCTTCAAATTGACTTGGTACCTGGGTCAGTAATTCCGAATTGACTAGCTTGTCAAAGCAATCCCGAGGAGACGGAGTTGTAAAAGCAAGTGGATGAACTTTTGGCAAAAGGTCACATTTATGAATGTTTAAGTCATTGTGCGGTGCCAGTAATTTTGGTGCCAAAGAAAGAAGGTACGTATAGAATGTGTCTCAATTGTAGACTAATTAACCAAATTACTATTAAGTATAGGTATCCTATTCCAAGGCTTGATGATATGTTTGATGAACTTTATGATGCCTGTATATTTACAAAGACTAATTTAAAAAGTGGCTACCATCAAATTCGAATGAAAGAAGAGGATGAATGGAAAACAACCTTTAAAACAAAGTTCGATTTATATGAATAGCTAGTCATGCCTTTTGGTTTGACTAATGCGCCTAATACTTTCATGCACTTGATGAACCAAGTTTTGAGGCCTTATTTGGGTAAATTCGTGGTAGTATATTTTAATGATATTTTGATTTACTCAACTTCTTTAGATGATTATGTTTTCCATGTTAAATATGTTTTGGACATTCTAAGAATTGAAAAGTTATTTGCCAACCTTGATAAATACACTTTTTATTGTTATATACTAATCTTTTTAAGTTTTATAGTAAGTGCTCAAGGTATTAATGTCAATGAGGAAAAAGTAAAGGCAATTAGGGAGTGGCCCACTCCTAAAACAATTACCGAGGTGAGATCTTTCTATGGTTTAGCAAGTTTTTATAGATGTTTTGTGAAGCATTTGTAATATCCTGATTTTGGGCCTAGTCGGAATAGTGGTTTCGTGACCACAAAATCCGATATAGAAATAATTATTTTATGATTATTTTAAGGTCTATGATATGATTGCATGATTTTGTGAAAATTTCGTGAAGAAATTTTATGCATAAAGTGCTTAATTTGAAATTTGGGACTAAATTGAATAAATTGCAAAACTTGTGTTCTAGAAGTATTTTGCATAAAATTGAATTAGATTATTAATTAGAGGTCCTTAAAGAGTAATTTTACCAATTTCTAAGTCTATGGACAAAAATTGGACATGGATGGAATTTCTGGAAAGTTTAGTAGTAAGGGCATTTTGGTCATTTAGGGGTAAAATGAATTAAAATACAAAATTAAAAGCCAATTTTGCTCATCTTCAACCCCATGGCCGAATATAGCAAGGAGAAACCATGGCTAGGGTTTTTCAAGCTTCCAAGCTCGATTGTAAGTCCGTTCTAGCCTCGTTTTTAATGATTTTTACGTTTTTGGAGTCCCGGTAGCTCGATTTAGCTTATGCTAGCAATAATTTAACCTAGGGTTTATATTTGGAAAAATACCCATAGGTTAAATTTGTGTATTTTGGTGTTTTATGATAGAATATGAGGTTTTAAATTATGTTAGACAACTTGTGCTACTCGGTTTTAAGTGAAAACGAGCAAAAGGGCTTAATCGGTAAAAATACCTAATAGTCATAAGTACATGTTAGAGTGAGAATTTGATGTTGCCATAGAAGGGAAAAATGATCAGCATGTTATAAAACATAAGAAAATAGGCTGAATTTTAATTTACGAGCTTTGGGGCAAAAGTGTAAATATGCAAAAGTTTAGGGGCAAAATTGTAATTTTTCAAAAATATGATTTTGGGTCAATTTGAATAATGTGAGTCCTAATTAGACTATATTTTAAATGATAGAGCAAGGAAAACTGAAATTGGGCTAAAATGGGGAAAATACCAAGTTGTGGACGAAATGGTAAAATAGCCATTTTAGCATACGAGGTAAGTTCATATGTAAATGTTGGTAACATAGTTATTATTTTAAATGTTTTAATGTTTTTTAAATGATATGATAATTATTATGAAATATTATACTTGTGATAATTGTTTGATAATATGTCAAATTATGTGATATACTTGGAAAATGTGAAATACTACCGAGTATCGGTATCGGCATTCCGTAGAAGATGGTTGAGACACATGATTGGGAAAAAGGTCCCGTTGAACCTTAGGAATGGATTAGGATACAAGTGACATGTCACTGGGATATTTGGGCATCCGAACTCGTTGAGTTGAGTCCGAGTTCACTTATGGATCTGACGTCCGAACTCGTTGAGTTGAGTCCGAGTTCGTGAGATGTAACTAGGCATCCGAACTCGTTGAGTTGAGTCCGAGTTCACTTATGGATGCGAACGCCCGAGCTCGTTGAGTTGAGTCCGAGTTCACTTATGGGCGGGTTACATGGTAGCTTGGCTACATATGTGGCACTTATGTGCAAACTTTCCATGTATCCAATTATATTCGATGTGTTCAACGGGTAAAGTTCTACTCAAATGGAGGAATACTCAAGATGAAAGGGACGATTGGTAAGTGTTGTGAAATGGATAATTTGAACAGGTATGTACTTAACCCTCGGGTTGAAAACTCGATATAACAACAATATGGTAAGATGATAAATGAAAAGGTGATATGAATGTCTTGGTGATGATTATGCAAATGATGTTTTATGTTTGCTTATATGGTTATGTTACTTGCTATTTGCATGTGAGCTTACTATGCATTTATGCTTACTCCTCCTTTTCATTCCTTGTAGTGTTGACAAGCCAGCTCGAAATCGGAAGCGGTCGGAGGCACGCTCACACTATCCGTATACCATCTTGGCGTAATGGCTTGTATATTTTGAGTATGGCATGTATAGCATTATAATCATTTTGTATATATGGTCTTATGATATGGTTATTGAGTGGTATGGAGATAGAAATGCTTGGTAATGATTAGCCATTGGAATGGCTAATCATGATCATATTTGGTATTATGTATGTCAAATTGCTAGCTAATCCATGGAAACCATGAAATAGGTAAAATTTACCATAAAATAGATTCAGACAGCAGCAGTGACGTGAGTTTGAAAAATCACTAAAAATAGTAGAAATGGAATTAAATAATGAATAAGTTATGGAATCGAAGCTTGATGAGTCTATTTTCATATGGAATAAGCGAAACAGGTATATGAGCTATATTTTATGAGATGTTTAAATTTTTGTGAAACAGGGCCAGAGCGATTTCTGGATCCCTATTCTGACTTTGGAAATTCACCATAAATTTTAAAAGATAATTAGAAATCACGATTTATATGTACAGATTCCTTATTGAGTCTAGTTTTATTAGAGACAAACGGCATAGTCATTGAAGCTCTGTACAGGAGATATCTGATTTGTAATACACAGAGGTCAGAGTAGTTGAATCCTGAAACAGGGAGACTTTAACTAATAAACTGTACTAATTGGCCCAACCAAAAATTCTAGAAAAAATTAGTAGATATATATATGAGTCTAGTTTCAGGAAAAATTTACGGAATTGGATTTCGAGTTTCGTAACTCGAGATATGATTTTAAAGCGACTGTGATGCAGTTAGCCAGCTTGTCTGGAAATTTTAAAATGAATTGTATGAGTGTTTAATTAATGAATTAAGTCCGTTAACACCTCGTGTTCGACTCGCAACGGTATCGGGTATGGGGTGTTACATTTAGTGGTATCGAGCAGGTTTAGTCAGTTCTCGGACTAACCTAGCATGTGTAAAAGTTTAGCTATACATGCCAGCGATGCGTGATAGTGTGATATCTTCGACGCGTATGAGTACCGTCTTATTTAGACAGGGTACTCTCCAACCGAGCTGTGCCGACCATGTTCAATGTTATGTGAAGATATTTGAGTAAAATTATGATTATGATAAGTCTCGGTTCAAAAAAGTATGAATAAAAGTTTATGATACATATGTGATAATATGTGAGATGAAAGTTCATGTTGTGATAAATATCCATATTTGCTTAATGCTCATACGATGTAGTGTATGTGGCTTACTTGATAAGATGAACGGAATAAATAGAAAGTAGTAGAGGTATGAATAAAGGTCATAATATCATAATACGGATGAAAATGTCCTTGTCTTGATTGGATGTCGAATGTTGATGAATGTTAATGGTATATAATTTTATGAGGTAAAGGATTATAATGAAATGAACTTATCTATGTTAAATTGTTGGACTGAATTATATGATTGTAATGATATGTACATGATGATGCACGAAATGAAAGTTGTGATTGTGATGCAAATATCTATGTTTGTTTGGCCTTATATAATGTCATGAGCATGAATTAATTTAATTAATTGAATGGATAAGTAAAGCATCTAGAAAACATAGAATATATGCATAAGTATATTGTCTAAATGGGACAATAGGAAAATTGGTGTAAGCCAACATGAATGAATGACATGATTTTGATGATGTTACTATGATGATGGAAGTTGTGTCATATGTGTATGTATAAGAAAGTCGAGTCAGAGGTCCTACAACCCTCCCCTTACCAAAGTGGTACTTATAATGGAATTTCATGAGATTTGTATTGAATAAGTTTTCGGTTGAGAACCCAAAGAGTTCAGTGATAGAATAATTATAAGTATGATCCGAGATTGAAAATGAGCTGATAAGTAAAGTCAGAGCCAGAAAGTATCGGATTGACGTAAAAATTATTGGAGTTATGCACTGTCCTAGTTAGAAAAGGAATTCTCCTTGGTAAATCGAATTACTCAAGTGCAAGGTCGAGAAAAGTGTAAATCGAAATTTATTCGAATTGGCCTTTTTAGTGAATGGTTTAATATAAAATTTGTGACGGCGAGAACTAGTTGGGGAAATGATATTTCAAATGTGAATTATCCGAGTGTGATGATTATGACCGACAGATTTAGCGATCTCTTTTGAGATGTTCTATGTGTTCACCCGTTCTCAGAAATATTTCTATGGCTATTGATCTTCTGAAGAAATTCTTGTTATATGGGAATGTCTTCTAATTTGGTGTTGGATGAAAGCATTGGTAGTCTGACTGGTTTATAATTTATATTGCTCTATTTCATCGGGTATTCTATTTCATTTAAATCGATAAGAATTGATGAGAGAATTCATATGATATTATGATTCTGCTTTCTTCTACTTGATGCTTCATCGATATATATGTATGGGAAGATATATTGATCTTGTTATATTTGATTTCAGTGGGATTAAATGATGTTTTCTTTTGGACTTTCTTTCTTTGAAGAATTATCGAGGTATTCTCGTATTTTCTCTATGAATTTGGTTTTCGATTCTACGGCATAGTATCGTATCTTGGGTTTCTTTATCCCGGATCTCTTTATTCGGATTTCTTTATTCGGGTTTCTCTATCTTGGATTTCTTTATTCGGTTTTCTTGTTATCTTTGTTCCATAATTTGTCAATTCGACTCATGTTCAAGTCGTTCTTCATTTCGTGATAATCATGTCAAATATGACTATACTTCTAATTTGATCTTGGTAATGTGGTGATTTTAGTATTGGGATTTTTTCTAATTTACGTAAGGATTTGACATCAAGTAAAGGCATAGGTGATAAAAGCGAGTTTTAGTCAAGTATGGTAAATTATTTATTTGAAAGATTTCATGTGACAATTATGTCAGGATTATTTTTCCCAAGTCTAATAATAGAATTTCATTTTGTACAGATCAAAGAGTAAATAGTTTGAACGAGAAGTTTATATTTAATAGAAAGAGTTGAATATTAGTTTAAGTCACTACGAATGATAAGGTTTCCATCTTGTGAAAGCTGAAAAGTTTATTACATGTTGATGAGTTCGGATAGATGAGAATATTGGTAGCAAGCGTCTCGAACTAGACTAGTCTACATTGAGCAATGACTTCGACTTTCAATAATGTATTGTTGTATGAATTGTGATGTGTTTCAAGACAGTGAGGTAATGTGATAGTTTAGAGCATCCGATGTTACATAAAATCGGAGTTGTTAAAGGGTTAAAGCCGAGCATTGGGATCTATCAAAATTATCCTTGTCAATGTTGATATTGGGATGGAAATGAGAAGGATTATTTTTGAGGCCATATCAGAATTATTTTTATGGCGGAAAGAGGAAAATGTGATGTATCTTATTGTTAAATGTTTGGCGAGATCTATAAATCACATACGTATTGAATGAATTCCTACTCATGATTCATGGAATTTCGGTCTCTTTAATTGTCGGATTTCTTGGAATTCGGTCTCCATTAAATCAAGTTGAGATCCGGGTTTTATGTCATGATATCATGGGAAATTGAGAAGGGTTGAAAATTTAAGAACAGTTGAGAGTTGAGGCTGTAAGCTTTTAGATCATATGAGAAATTGAAGAGATGTATTGGAGGTACAGTCTAAGTGCAAGTTCTTGGCACCAAATATGAGATTAAAAGTGAAGACCACTTTTTCGGTAAGATTTTGGGGACGAAAATCACGAAGGGGGAGAGTTGTAATATCGATTTTGGGCCTAGTCGGAATAGTGGTTTCGTGACCACAAAATCCGATATAGAAATAATTATTTTATGATTATTTTAAGGTCTATGATATGATTGCATGATTTTGTGAAAATTTCGTGAAGAAATTTTATGCATAAAGTGCTTAATTTGAAATTTGGGACTAAATTGAATAAATTGCAAAACTTGTGTTCTAGAAGTATTTTGCATAAAATTGAATTAGATTATTAATTAGAGGTCCTTAAAGAGTAATTTTACCAATTTCTAAGTCTATGGACAAAAATTGGACATGGATGGAATTCTGGAAAGTTTAGTAGTAAGGGCATTTTGGTCATTTAGGGTAAAATGAATTAAAATACAAAATTAAAAGCCAATTTTGCTCATCTTCAACCCCATGGCCGAATATAGCAAGGAGAAACCATGGCTAGGGTTTTCAAGCTTCCAAGCTCGATTGTAAGTCCGTTCTAGCCTCGTTTTTAATGATTTTTACGTTTTTGGAGTCCGTAGCTCGATTTAGCTTATGCTAGCAATAATTTAACCTAGGGTTTATATTTGGAAAAATACCCATAGGTTAAATTTGTGTATTTGGTGTTTTATGATAGAATATGAGGTTTTAAATTATGTTAGACAACTTGTGCTACTCGGTTTTAAGTGAAAACGAGCAAAAGGGCTTAATCGGTAAAAATACCTAATAGTCATAAGTACATGTTAGAGTGAGAATTTGATGTTGCCATAGAAGGAAAAATGATCAGCATGTTATAAAACATAAGAAAATAGGCTGAATTTTAATTTACGAGCTTTGGGGCAAAAGTGTAAATATGCAAAAGTTTAGGGCAAAATTGTAATTTTTCAAAAATATGATTTTGGGTCAATTTGAATAATGTGAGTCCTAATTAGACTATATTTTAAATGATAGAGCAAGGAAAACTGAAATTCGGGCTAAAATGGGGAAAATACCAAGTTGTGGACGAAATGGTAAAATAGCCATTTTAGCATACGAGGTAAGTTCATATGTAAATGTTGGTAACATAGTTATTATTTTAAATGTTTTAATGTTTTTTAAATGATATGATAATTATTATGAAATATTATACTTGTGATAATTGTTTGATAATATGTCAAATTATGTGATATACTTGGAAAATGTGAAATACTACCGAGTATCAGTATCGGCATTCCGTAGAAGATGGTTGAGACACATGATTGGGAAAAGGTCCGTTGAACCTTAGGAATGGATTAGGATACAAGTGACATGTCACTGGGATATTTGGGCATCCGAACTCGTTGAGTTGAGTCCGAGTTCACTTATGGATCGAGCGTCCGAACTCGTTGAGTTGAGTCCGAGTTCGTGAGATGTAACTAGGCATCCGAACTCGTTGAGTTGAGTCCGAGTTCACTTATGGATCTGAACGCCCGAGCTCGTTGAGTTGAGTCCGAGTTCACTTATGGGCGGGTTACATGGTAGCTTGGCTACATATGTGGCACTTATGTGCAAACTTTCCATGTATCCGAATTATATTCGATGAGTTCAACGGGTAAAGTTCTACTCAAATGGAGGAATACTCAAGATGAAAGGGACGTATTGGTAAGTGTTGTGAAATGGATAATTTGAACAGGTATGTACTTAACCCTCGGGTTGAAAACTCGATATAACAACAATATGGTAAGATGATAAATGAAAAGGTGATATGAATGTCTTGGTGATGATTATGCAAATGATGTTTTATGTTTGCTTATATGGTTATGTTACTTGCTATTTGCATGTGAGCTTACTAAGCATTTATGCTTACTCCCTCCTTTTCATTCCTTGTAGTGTTGACAAGCCAGCTCGGAAATCGGAAACGGTCGGAGGCACGCTCACACTATCCGTATACCATCTTGGCGTAATGGCTTGTATATTTTGAGTATGGCATGTATAGCATTATAATCATTTTGTATATATGGTCTTATGATATGGTTATTGAGTGGTATGGAGATAGAAATGCTTGGTAATGATTAGCCATTGGAATGGCTAATCATGATCATATTTGGTATTATGTATGTCAAATTGCTAGCTAATCCATGGAAACCATGAAATAGGTAAAATTTACCATAAAATAGATTCAGACAGCAGCAGTGACGTGAGTTTGAAAAATCACTAAAAATAGTAGAAATGGAATTAAATAATGAATAAGTTATGGAATCGAAGCTTGATGAGTCTATTTTCATATGGAATAAGCGAAACAGGTATATGAGCTATATTTTATGAGATGTTTAAATTTTTGTGAAACAGGGCCAGAGCGATTTCTGGATCCCTATTCTGACTTTGGAAATTCACCATAAATTTTAAAAGATAATTAGAAATCACGATTTATATGTACAGATTCCTTATTGAGTCTAGTTTTATTAGAGACAAACGGCATAGTCATTGAAGCTCTGTACAGGAGATATCTGATTTGTAATACACAGAGGTCAGAGTAGTTGAATCCTGAAACAGGGAGACTTTAACTAATAAACTGTACTAATTGGCCCAACCAAAAATTCTAGAAAAAAATTAGTAGATATATATATGAGTCTAGTTTCAGGAAAAATTTACGGAATTGGATTTCGAGTTTCGTAACTCGAGATATGATTTTTAAAGCGACTGTGATGCAGTTAGCCAGCTTGTCTGGAAATTTTAAAATGAATTGTATGAAGCTGTTTAATTAATGAATTAAGTCCGTTAACACCTCGTGTTCGACTCGCAACGGTATCGGGTATGGGGTGTTACATTTAGTGGTATCGAGCAGGTTTAGTCAGTTCTCGGACTAACCTAGCATGTGTAAAAGTTTAGCTATACATGCCAGCGATGCGTGATAGTGTGATATCTTCCACGCGTATGAGTACCGTCTTATTTAGACAGGTACTCTCCAACCGAAAGCTGTGCCGACCATGTTCAATGTTATGTGAAGATATTTGAGTAAAATTATGATTATGATAAGTCTCGGTTCAAAAAGTATGAATAAAAGTTTATGATACATATGTGATAATATGTGAGATGAAAGTTCATGTTGTGATAAATATCCATATTTGCTTAATGCTCATACGATGTAGTGTATGTGGCTTACTTGATAAGATGAACGGAATAAATAGAAAGTAGTAGAGGTATGAATAAAGGTCATAATATCATAATACGGATGAAAATGTCCTTGTCTTGATTGGATGTCGAATGTTGATGAATGTTAATGGTATATAATTTTTATGAGGTAAAGGATTATAATGAAATGAACTTATCTATGTTAAATTGTTGGACTGAATTATATGATTGTAATGATATGTACATGATGATGCACGAAATGAAAGTTGTGATTGTGATGCAAATATCTATGTTTGTTTGGCCTTATATAATGTCATGAGCATGAATTAATTTAATTAATTGAATGGATAAGTAAAGCTGTCTAGAAAACATAGAATATATGCATAAGTATATTGTCTAAATGGGACAATAGGAAAATTGGTGTAAGCCAACATGAATGAATGACATGATTTTGATGATGTTACTATGATGATGGAAGTTGTGTCATATGTGTATGTATAAGAAAGTCGAGTCAGAGGTCCTACAACCCCTCCCCCTTACCAAAGTGGTACTTATAATGGAATTTCATGAGATTTGTATTGAATAAGTTTTCGGTTGAGAACCCAAAGAGTTCAAATGATAGAATAATTATAAGTATGATCCGAGATTGAAAATGAGCTGATAAGTAAAGTCAGAGCCAGAAAGTATCGGATTGACGTAAAAATTATTGGAGTTATGCACTGTCCTAGTTAGAAAAGGAATTCTCCTTGGTAAATCGAATTACTCAAGTGCAAGGTCGAGAAAAGTGTAAATCGAAATTTATTCAGAATTGGCCTTTTTAGTGAATGGTTTAATATAAAATTTGTGACGGCAGAACTAGTTGGGGAAATGATATTTCAAATGTGAATTATCCGAGTGTGATGATTATGACCGGACAGATTTATGATCTCTTTTGAGATGTTCTATGTGTTCACCGTTCTCGTAAATATTTCTATGGCTATTGATCTTCGAAGAAATTCTTGTTATATGGGAATGTCTTCTAATTTGGTGTTGGATGAAAGCATTGGTAGTCTGATTGGTTTATAATTTATATTGCTCTATTTCATCGGGTATTCTATTTCATTTAAATCGATAAGAATTGATGAGAGAATTCATATGATATTATGATTCTGCTTTCTTCTACTTGATGCTTCATCGATATATATGTATGGGAAGATATATTGATCTTGTTATATTTGATTTGGTGGGATTAAATGATGTTTTCTTTTGGACTTTCTTTCTTTGAAGAATTATCGTGGTATTCGTATTTTCTCTATGAATTTGGTTTTCGATTCTCCGGCATAGTATCGTATCTTGGGTTTCTTTATCCCGGATCTCTTTATTCGGATTTCTTTATTCGGTTTCTCTATCTTGGATTTCTTTATTCGGTTTTCTTGTTATCTTTGTTCCATAATTTGTCAATTACGACTCATGTTCAAGTCGTTCTTCATTTCGTGATAATCATGTCAAATATGACTATACTTCTAATTTGATCTTGGTAATGTGGTGATTTTAGTATTGGGATTTTTTCTAATTTACGTGTAAGGATTTGACATCGATAAAGGCATAGGTGATAAAAGCGAGTTTTAGTCGGTATGGTAAATTATTTATTTGAAAGATTTCATGTGACAATTATGTCGGATTATTTTCCCAAGTCTAATAATAGAATTTCATTTTGTGCAGATCAAAGAGTAAATAGTTTGAACGAGAAGTTTATATTTAATAGAAAGAGTTGAATATTAGTTTAAGTCACTACGAATGATAAGGTTTCCATCTTGTGAAAGCTGAAAAGTTTATTACATGTTGACAGAGTTCGGATAGATGAGAATATTGGTAACCAAGCGTCCGAACTAGACTAGTCTACATTGAGCAATGACTTCGACTTTCAAGAATGTATTGTTGTATGAATTGTGATGTGTTTCAAGACGGTGAGGTAATGTGATAGTTTAGAGCATCCGATGTTACATAAAATCGGAGTTGTTAAAGGGTTAAAGCCGAGCATTGGGATCTATCAAAATTATCCTTGTCAATGTTGATATTGGGATGGAAATGAGAAGGATTATTTTGAGGCCATATCGTAATTATTTTATGGCGGAAAGAGGAAAATGTGATGTATCTTATTGTTAAATGTTTGGCGAGATCTATAAATCACATCAGTATTGAATGAATTCCTACTCATCGATTCATGGAATTTCGGTCTCTTTAATTGTCGGATTTCTTGGAATTCGGTCTCCATTAAATCAAGTTGAGATCCGGGTTTTATGTCATGATATCATGGGAAATTGAGAAGGGTTGAAAATTTAAGAACAGTTGAGAGTTGAGGCTGTAAGCTTTTAGATCATATGAGAAATTGAAGAGATGTATTGGAGTGCAGTCTAAGTGCAAGTTCTTGACACCAAATATGAGATTAAAAGTGAAGACCACTTTTACGGTAAGATTTTGGGACGAAAATCCGAAGGGGAGAGTTGTAATATCCGATTTTGGGCCTAGTCGGAATAGTGGTTTCGTGACCACAAAATCCGATATAGAAATAATTATTTTATGATTATTTTAAGGTCTATGATATGATTGCATGATTTTGTGAAAATTTCGTGAAGAAATTTTATGCATAAAGTGCTTAATTTGAAATT
The DNA here is from genome assembly GCF_025698485.1 of Gossypium arboreum. NCBI lineage: Eukaryota > Viridiplantae > Streptophyta > Magnoliopsida > Malvales > Malvaceae > Gossypium > Gossypium arboreum. Next base: position 99,864,686 of record NC_069079.1, read on the forward strand.
TGGGACTAAATTGAATAAATTGCAAAACTTGTGTTCTAGAAGTATTTTGCATAAAATTGAATTAGATTATTAATTAGAGGTCCTTAAAGAGTAATTTTACCAATTTCTAAGTCTATGGACAAAATTGGACATGGATGGAATTTGGAAAGTTTAGTAGTAAGGGCATTTTGGTCATTTAGGGTAAAATGAATTAAAATACAAAATTAAAAGCCAATTTTGCTCATCTTCAACCCCATGGCCGAATATAGCAAGGAGAAACCATGGCTAGGGTTTTCAAGCTTCCAAGCTCGATTGTAAGTCCGTTCTAGCCTCGTTTTAATGATTTTTACGTTTTGGAGTCCGTAGCTCGATTTAGCTTATGCTAGCAATAATTTAACCTAGGGTTTATATTTGGAAAAATACCCATAGGTTAAATTTGTGTATTTTGGTGTTTTATGATAGAATATGAGGTTTTAAATTATGTTAGACAACTTGTGCTACTCGGTTTTAAGTGAAAACGAGCAAAAGGGCTTAATCGGTAAAAATACCTAATAGTCATAAGTACATGTTAGAGTGAGAATTTGATGTTGCCATAGAAGGGAAAAATGATCAGCATGTTATAAAACATAAGAAAATAGGCTGAATTTTAATTTACGAGCTTTGGGGCAAAAGTGTAAATATGCAAAAGTTTAGGGGCAAAATTGTAATTTTTCAAAAATATGATTTTGGGTCAATTTGAATAATGTGAGTCCTAATTAGACTATATTTTAAATGATAGAGCAAGGAAAACTGAAATTGGGCTAAAATGGGAAAATACCAAGTTGTGGACGAAATGGTAAAATAGCCATTTTAGCATACGAGGTAAGTTCATATGTAAATGTTGGTAACATAGTTATTATTTTAAATGTTTTAATGTTTTTTAAATGATATGATAATTATTATGAAATATTATACTTGTGATAATTGTTTGATAATATGTCAAATTATGTGATATACTTGGAAAATGTGAAATACTACCGAGTATCAGTATCGGCATTCCGTAGAAGATGGTTGAGACACATGATTGGGAAAAAGGTCCGTTGAACCTTAGGAATGGATTAGGATACAAGTGACATGTCACTGGGATATTTGGGCATCCGAACTCGTTGAGTTGAGTCCGAGTTCACTTATGGATGCGAGCGTCCGAACTCGTTGAGTTGAGTCCGAGTTCGTGAGATGTAACTAGGCATCCGAACTCGTTGAGTTGAGTCCGAGTTCACTTATGGATGCTGACGCCCGAGCTCGTTGAGTTGAGTCCGAGTTCACTTATGGGCGGGTTACATGGTAGATTGGCTACATATGTGGCACTTATGTGCAAACTTTCCATGTATCCGAATTATATTCGATGTGTTCAACGGGTAAAGTTCTACTCAAATGGAGGAATACTCAAGATGAAAGGGACGTATTGGTAAGTGTTGTGAAATGGATAATTTGAACAGGTATGTACTTAACCCTCGGGTTGAAAACTCGATATAACAACAATATGGTAAGATGATAAATGAAAAGGTGATATGAATGTCTTGGTGATGATTATGCAAATGATGTTTTATGTTTGCTTATATGGTTATGTTACTTGCTATTTGCATGTGAGCTTACTAAGCATTTATGCTTACTCCTCCTTTTCATTCCTTGTAGTGTTGACAAGCCAGCTCGAAAATCGGAAGCGGTCGGAGGCACGCTCACACTATCCGTATACCATCTTGGCGTAATGGCTTGTATATTTTGAGTATGGCATGTATAGCATTATAATCATTTTGTATATATGGTCTTATGATATGGTTATTGAGTGGTATGGAGATAGAAATGCTTGGTAATGATTAGCCATTGGAATGGCTAATCATGATCATATTTGGTATTATGTATGTCAAATTGCTAGCTAATCCATGGAAACCATGAAATAGGTAAAATTTACCATAAAATAGATTCAGACAGCAGCAGTGACGTGAGTTTGAAAAATCACTAAAAATAGTAGAAATGGAATTAAATAATGAATAAGTTATGGAATCGAAGCTTGATGAGTCTATTTTCATATGGAATAAGCGAAACAGGTATATGAGCTATATTTAATGAGATGTTTAAATTTTTGTGAAACAGGGCCAGAGCGATTTCTGGATCCCCTATTCTGACTTTGGAAATTCACCATAAATTTTAAAAAGATAATTAGAAATCACGATTTATATGTACAGATTCCTTATTGAGTCTAGTTTTATTAGAGACAAACGGCATAGTCATTGAAGCTCTGTACAGGGAGATATCTGATTTGTAATACACAGAGGTCAGAGTAGTTGAATCCTGAAACAGGGGAGACTTTAACTAATAAACTGTACTAATTGGCCCAACCAAAAATTCTAGAAAAAAATTAGTAGATATATATATGAGTCTAGTTTCAGGAAAAATTTACGGAATTGGATTTCGAGTTTCGTAACTCGAGATATGATTTTTAAAGCGACTGTGATGCAGTTAGCCAGCTTGTCTGGAAATTTTAAAATGAATTGTATGAGCTGTTTAATTAATGAATTAAGTCCGTTAACACCTCGTGTTCGACTCTGGCAACGGTATCGGGTATGGGGTGTTACAGCATTTCTCCACTATTATCATCCATTAATGAGGTTATTAAAAATTCTATGGGTTTTAAGTGAGGAGAAGCTCAGGAATAGGCTTTACAAGCCTTAAAGGATAAGTTATGTTCCACTCTAGTTCTTAAATTATCTAATTTTTCTAATACTTTTGAACTTGAATATAATGCTTCAGGTATTGGAATTGGTGTCGCGCTGATGCAAGAAAAAAAAGTCAATTGCATGTTTTAGTGAAAAAATAAATGGGGTGCAATTAAACTACTCAACTTATGACAATGAATTGCTAACATTAGTTTAAGCTCTACAAGTTTGGCAACATTTCTTGCTGCCAAATGAGTTCATTAAAAGGATGAAGTAAGTTGAGCAAGAGACACGCTCGATTGCTAGAATTCATAGAAACATTTCCATATGTAATTAATTACAAAATAGGAAGAGAAAACGTAGTCGCTGATGCATTATCTCGTAAATATCCTTGATAACTATGTTAAATACTAAAGTCTAAGGGTTTGAACATATAAAAGATTTATACTTAAATCATGTTGATTTTGCAAAAAAAAAATCAAATTGTGGGAATGGTGTCTTTAACAAGTTTTATCTTGTAGATGGGTTTCTTTTTCACCTAAAAAGGTTATGTATTCCACAATGTTCCATGAGAGAGTAATTAATTCGTGAGTCACATAGTGGAGGCTTAATGGGACACTTTAGTGTCGCCAAAACACTAGATATTCTACATGGACATTTTATTGGTTGCACATGAAGAAGGACATTGAAAAGGTATGTTCTAAATGTACTTGTAAATAAGCAAAATTTAAGGTAATACCTCATGGACTTTATACTCCTTTCTTGATTCCTTCTTCGCCATGGGTAGAATTATCCATGGATTTCATTCTTGGTTTGCCACAAACTAAAAAGGGTCGAGGTAGTATCTTTGTTGTTGTTGATAGGATTTCAAAAATGTTTCACTTTATTCCTTGTCACAAAATAGATGATGCCATACATGTAGTGACTTATTCTTTAGAGAGGTGGTGCGCCTACATGGGATACCTCGTACCATTGTATCTGGTAGAGATGTAAAGTTCCTAAGCCACTTTTGGAAATTATTATATTCTACTACATGTCACCCCCAAACCGATGGACAAACTAAGGTAGTCAATCGAGTCTTAGGTGTTTTACTACGAGCTATTGTGGGTAAGAACCTTAAAACTTGGGAAGAATGTTTGCCATTTTTTGAATTTGCATATAATCAATTTATTCACTTCACAATTATTCCCCATTTAAAATTATTTATGGTTTTAATCCACTAACTATACTTGATATTGTGTCATTGCCTATAGAAAACATTTCTAGTTTAGATGGTGAGAGGAAAGTTCAATTGGTGAAATCTATGCATGAGAAAGTAAGACAACGAATCTCCAAAACAAATGAAGCAAATACCAACAAAGCTAACAAGGGGCGTAAGCAAGTTATATTTGAGCCTGGTGATTGGGTTTAGGTCTATATGAGAAACGAACGATTTCCAACTAACCGCAAAATAAAATTGGAACCACCTGGTGATGGACCTTTTTAAGTACTCAAGCGAATTAATGATAATGCATATCAAATCAATCTTCCTAGTGAGTATAATGTTAGTGCCACTTTTAATGTCACTAAACTTTTTCCTTTTGATATTGAAGATTTGAGGACGAATCCTTTTGTAGAAGGGAGGAATGATAAAAGCAACTCAGTCCAATTCAAAGGCCATAATAGAGATGGGCTTAGTTTCCCTCAAGGCCCAATCAGGAGATTCAAATCCAAACAGCTAAAGTCAAAACTCAACTTATTCGTTGAAGACTTTATCACAAAAAAAAATTCGAGAAGAAGAGTTGAAACTTCAAGACGATGGACTTTGGAACAAGGATGAATTAAAAGGAACTAATTTTGTTCGTAGCTCTAATCTCTCAATCTATGATGACAAGTTCATATGGAAACTGTTAACAAGTTTAGGCGTTTCACTTCAAGAACCCCGATCAATCCCACAAGCTTAAGCGTTTCATATTGGTTTCAAGTTTTTGGCTTAATTTTTATTAAATATAAGTCCAATATTGTATTTATCAGCTCTTATTAATTTATTATTTTTATTCTAAATTTTTATAATTATTAAGTATTTTAATTTATATAATAGTTTTATGTCAACAAGAAAATTTAGTTTAAAACTACTTCTTATTTAAGTCAATTAGAGTTCTAGTATACTTAAGAGTTTTATTTAGATTTATTTAGTTAGCCTATATAAAGGTCTTTGCATTGTACACAGAAAATCAATTCATTTTTATTCAACTTTTCTTTTAAGTTAATAAATTATCTTTATGTTTTTCTTTTCAAGAATTTCTCTTGAGTTTCTTTTAGAAGAGTTTTAACAATCTTTTAAGATTGTGGGGATCATCTTCAAACATTTTCTTGCCAAGTTTTCTATTTTGGAGGGGAAATTAGAGCCGCTTGAAGAGGTTATGGATTCTTCGTGTTTCTAAGGCTTTTTTAGGACTTCTATACATTACATTCTGTCTTCTTCATCTATCTTCTTTATTTTTTTCTTTATTGTTCCAATCTATGATTTATTATTCTATTTATTTTAGTCTTTTTTATTTGTTTTATTTGACTTGGATTTGATTCTGTTTCAGGTTGTGTCAATATCCAATTTTCTTTCCGAAGGTCTAAAGCCCTATATTAAATCCGCTACTTAGATAACTTTACGATCCTATTTCTACTATCATCCGCATTAGAAGAGGGAATTCCTAAAGCTTGTTTACACCTTCTTCCCTTCTAAATTATCATCTTCAGTCATCTTGAAGAAAAAGAGGTTGTAGTCGTGAGGACCTTGTATGATGCAGTAGTCATAGGCTTGGATGTCCAGGTGAAAGAAAATATTGAAGAAAAGTTGCCAGGTCTAAGGAAACACTAGAATTTGGGCAAGCCACAGTGATAAGCATCAGGAAATAAGGTGAGTTTCTACATAAACTAGGAAATACATGAGTAAATTGTAGTGCCATGACAAGTTGTTTACAGCTACTTTAAGATAGATGATGATTAGATGCATAAATTTCATGCTAACTGGAGATAAACCTCATGGGTTAGATGAAGTTAGGCGAAGCATTAAACTTTGCAGAAGGGACACTGTGGTGTCTGAGCATTAAGGTTAGGTGGTGTAAATGGGGTAATGGGAGGAGGATTCGAGGAATGAAATAATGGAATTGTATTTACCACAACAACGGTATCAATTGGTCCTTCGGGGTGACACCGTGACGGCGGTATATGGCGTAAAACCATGGATGAATGATACCATGGTAGTCTAGTATGTGGTATGTAGCGTAAGACTGTGGATGAAAGATGCAATGGCAACATGGTACACGACAAAATGGATATGGTGTAAGACCATAGATGAAAGATGCCATAGTGACACGGGATAAGGAATAAGGTCAAAGGTGCAAGATGATAGATGAAAAACGCTATGGCAACCAAGTATGATGACTAAGACCATGGATGAAAGACTCCATGGCATCCATAGAGATGATGCCCTAGAATGGTGAAACGATGTAAGACCATGGATGAAAGACTCCATGCATCCATAGAAATGAAGTCTGGCAGGATAGTAAACATAGGTAAGTCGTCGGGACAGTAAACATGAATAAGTCCACCATGTGACAGCCTTAAAACGACCCTAGTCGAAATGTGGTTTCGGGACCACAAAACCGAGGCATAAAAATAATTTAATATTTATTTTATTGCCTATAATGTGTGTTAACCCATGTGTGACATTTTTTATGCTTTGATTTAGAGTTATAAATGTGAATTTCACTAGAAAGGACCTAGTAGTAAACTTTGAAAGTATGATGGGGAAATATGTGATGACTAATTAAAGCATGCATGCAAAACAATGGACTTGCATGTCAAATTCCCCCAATAGCTAGTGGCCGCCATGATAAGGAATTATGGGCAAAAATCATGTTATGAAACATGTTTGGTAAGTGGGTTATGTTGGAATAAATAAAATAAGGAGTATGGAATAAAAAAAATGTGTGTGTGTGAAGGCTTCTCCTCCCCATTGCCGTGTAGGTAGGAAAGAAAACAAAAATTTTGTTCATCCATTTTCACTCTCTTTTGGCGAAAATACTAAGAATAAGGAGGAGTTTTGCTTCATACTTGGTTTGGAAGAGGATTAGGAAGAGGTTGGCTATACTTGCATCAAGATTAAGGTATGTTTGAGGTTGTGCCATGAGATTCATGCATGTTTTTAGTTGCTAGCTTGATGTTCTTGTTAGCCCATGGTTCAAATCTTTGTTATGTCATGGGAATGAAATTCGCCAAAGTGAATATGGTGTTAATGCCATTGCATGCTAAATATCAAGCTTGATAATGATACATGTGATGGAGGATTGAGGATTCTTAGATTTTCTTTTAGCATTTTTTTGAATGAGATACTAAGTTCTTTGTTTTACCATGACCAAATTGAAATGGTATGGTGTTGTGGTATTCGGCCATGTTATATCCATAAATATGATTCATGCATGTTGCATGGTAAGTAAGATTTAAGCTTTGGATATGTGTATATATTTGGATATAAGCCACTTGAGAATTCGGCTCTAGCATATATATATGTATATATGTTCGCACACGATGTATTGGTATGACATATATGCTATTTCAAGGTGTATATTTGCTTGTGATGATGTCTCGATTATGAAGTAAATGAGAGATGTGCAATGAGTTACGATATGTAATGCGTTAGTAGTAAAAATGTATGCTGTTTTTGTGTGGTATTAAGTGTATAATTGGCCTCAAATTGGACATGTATATTCGGCCACATGAGGGGAAATTGGTGTGCATGCATTCGGTTAGAGGCAAGCATATTGATGCCTATTCTTGGCTTAGAAAATTCGGCTAAGAGGAATATTAACTAATGTGTTGAGTTCGATTCATGATTTCGTACATATGCAACTTTGATGCCTAATGAGTATATATATTGGCTAAGTATCTTGAATTCCTCTTTCGATGCTCACATGATAAAACCAATTTATTTGTTAAATTAAGCTCAAGAGCAAAGGGGAGCTGAATCCGATAAGGGGAAGGAAAAAGTCGTGGAATAGCCGTCGAAATTGTTCGACCACGTCCGAGGTAAGTTCTTGAGCAATAGAGCTTAAATTCTGAATTGATTAGATCATGTTTAAAGCAAATTAAAATCATGCTCTTTGTGTGTGGCTATTGAGCCGAAATTACAAATGTGATAAGTGACTTGTGTCTGAATTTTGCTAATGAAAATGAAATGTGAATGTGTTATGGTTTATTGATAAATGTACATGGTTATTCGAATGATATCCGGGCTAAGTCCCGAAGGCTTTGTGCTAAGTGACTAAATCCGGACTAAGATCCGACGGCATACGTGCGAGTTACTAAATCCGGACTAAGATCCGAAGGCTTTCGAGCAAGCTACTAAATCCGGGTTGAGTCCCGAAGGCATTCGTGCGAGTTACTGTAATCGGGCTATGTCCCGAAGGCATTTGAATGTGTAGCCATATCCGGTTAAACTTCGAAGATACGTGATTCAAGAATGAATGAACCTGCTGTAAAATTTCAGCTAATACGCTTGAAAATTCCAGCAACGAGGTATGTTCGTATGTGCTTTGGAATAGTTGATTCCCTTCGAATAATATTCACTCAATCGAGAAATGAGCTTTCGCCATTTGGCTAAGATGAACCCTTATGTATGAATATAGGGGTTGGAATGTGAAATAAGTATGGTATTGAGAATTTGTGCATATGAAATTATCCGTTAGCTATATGAATGTTATGCTTTTGTTGTGCTGGAATCCCTTGCTCTAACTTACTAAGCATAAATTGCTTACTCCGTTTCTCTGTTTCTCTGTCTATAGATTTTGGCTCGTCACTATCGGACTCGGGATTTCTGGAAGTCAAGTCTCCCACACTATCAAAGTCCCTTCGGTATATATTTTGGTTGGATTTTGAAATGGCATGTATAGGACTACCCTTTTGTTGCGTTTTAAGTACTTTTGTGAAGTATGTGTGTACGACCATGCGAAAATGGCTCGTAAAAGTGGAGTATGGCATTAGACCATTTGTGCTTATGTATATATGTATGGTTTTATGATGTTACTACGGACAGAATGGAAGTGTGAGCAAATGATCAGCCATTGGAATGGCTAAAAATGATTATATGTGGACCTATGTATGACAAAACTTTAGTTGGTCCATAGAAACCACGAAATAGGTAAGGTTTACCTGAAAAACAGATGCTGACAGCAGCAGTGGTGTGGATTTGAAAAATCACTAAAAATTGTAGGAATGGAATTAAATAGTGAATAAATTATGTAAATGAACCTTGATGAATCTACTTTCATATGGAAGAAACGAAACGGTCATATGAATTATATGTTAAGAAATATTAAAGTTCTCGTGAAACAGGGCCAGAACGGTTTCTGGATCCCCTGTTCCGACTTTAGAAATTCATTTTAAATTAACCAGAGATAATTATGAGTCATGCCATATATGTATAGATTCCTCTCTGAGTCTAGTTTCTATAGAAATAAACGGCATCAGCATTGAATCCCTGTACAGGGAGATATCCAATTCGTAACACACAAAGGTCAGTGTAGTCGATCCCTGCAACAGGGGAGACTTTAACTAATAAACTGTACTAATTGGCCCGACCAAAAATTCTAGAAAAAAATATGTTGATGGACTTATGAGTCTAGTTTCAGCTAAAAATTACGAAACTGATTTTCGAGCTTTAAAACTCAAGATATGATTTTTGAAGCGACAGTGACGCAGTAACTAGCTAGTCTGGAAAATTTTTATGGACTGTGAAAACAATTTAGCTGAGTTTGTGTGCACCTTGTGTTCGACTCCGGTAACGGGCTCGGGTACGGGGTGTTACACACCAGGACTATTAGAATGCGAGGTAAGAATGGTGTAAGACCTTAGCTCGGCTAAGGCACCCAAAAGAGTTGCTGGTATGTGGCCATACATAGTCCACTAGAACATTAAGCATATGGATTTTAAAAATTTAGGCTATGGTGATATGATGTTACAACATTACGTGGAGTCCACAAAAACAATAATGTGGAAAGGTCCAACAGGAAGTAAGACGTGAAACCTTAACAGGGAAAGTTCTTTGAACCAGAGGTACGCCATGAATTAATATTTAAAGAAAAGTGCCAATGACATGATAAATTGCATGTTTACATAAGAGAGGTGTGCTCAAAAGGCAAGGATCTCCTAATCAAATAAAAGAATTCACCAAGAGAAAATGCAAAGTGAGGCCAAATACAATAATCAAGTCCACTAGAGAAGCAACGTATATTGTGGAGTAGCAAGTGGCAACGAGTGATCTAGCGGAACCCGGATAGTAGGGATTCATGGGTGAGGGTCCGCTAGGGGCAGAATAAGTCTGCCACCTACCTAGTAGATAGTATTTTGGTAAAAATAGCGAAAAGCGAGTAAGAAGGTGACGCTAGGATAGACAGAGTTAGATCACCCCAACAAGTGATCAATATCATGAAGGAACATACATGTGTCTCATAAAAGTATTGAATTAGGACAACCAGAAGATGTAAGAGAAATAATGGAACAACAACATCTAGGGTAAGCTCTGTGATATACTAAGGGGAAACAGGGAGTTGGACTCTCTGACCAAAATTTGTCTCTTATTATTCTCTTGCAAGTTGGCTATACAATATTGTTTAGCAGATTTTCACTAAATTCACCAGAACTTATAGGTTTACTGCTGAATTGCAGGATAAAACATGACAATAGAGATGAATAAAGAGACCAAGCCAGCCATTGCTTGATTAGCATAATGTAGTAGAGGCAAACGAAAGAAAAATAGAAACATACTTGAACATTGTAACAGTATACCGAAAATAAAGTCATAGGAAATTATTATGAATTTTCTTAGTGTATGTATTATTGGCTAATAGGCCCAAGTGAATAAGTTGTTTTAAATGTAAACTTAATTATAGATGTATGTTTAAGTTTAACGTTTCTTGTGGCATCCGATACCTGAGCCCAACAATTGGGTCGAGTATAGGGTGTTACATGCAAAAAGAGTAAACTCTATATCTGCAATATGTCACTCGTGTCCAAATCAAACATTTTAGGTTAAGGAGTTCCATAGACCCAATGAATGTATTATCAAGGGATTGTACCGTATGTACCTAGGATGAAGGACTTCTGACTATTGGAGATTTCAAGCACTTCATTTTCTTTGTGCACATGTAATTGTTGAGATTGCATGAGTTATGTTGTCAAAGTGTACAAACTAAAACACATATATAAAGTATGAAAATCTAAATTCCCACCAACCCCAAATGAAAGTATGTGGTCGTCTGTATTGAGCGCTCCATTCCATTTGAGTTGGTACTAAATATTAGGTTGCGCTGTAAGCCAAAAGGTTAGTCGAATTCTACTTAGATACACGATAATATGAATATTCGGGAGAAGATAGACCAATCGAGGTTATGCAGTTTTTGTAGGAACTTAAGGCATACTAAGCCAACATGTCCACACTTGGGGCAAACATTAAGGACAAAACCTAATTAACACATTTTTTTCATTTTTTTGATAGACATATAAAAAACAAACAAACAAACAATTTGTTCATTTTTTGCATTGCTTCTCATTTTTTTGTTAATTTGTAAATATTGATATTTTATTGATGTAAAATATAGTAGAATACAATATAATATTTTTTTTATTTTTTTCATAGATTATAAATAAATAAGTATATACTATTTATATGAAACATACAAGAGAATAAATAACTCAATTTTTATTTTTTCCTTAGATAGTAAATAAGTGTATTGTTAATGTAAATACAATAGATCAACTTTTTATATAATTGGAATAAGTACATTATGGACTGAAAAAAAAGTATACAATACAAATTAAAATTTAACAAAGTAAATGACGATTTACATGAAAAAAAATTAAAAATCATCAACGTCGTTGGGTCGAATGTGTGCCACAACCCGATGGGTGCTGGATGCGAGGAAGATTTATTATGTAGTTAGGGTTACGGCTTTTCATTTTTTTCATCTTCATTTTCATCTTCACCTCGAGCTCCATCTTAATCTTGATATTGATCTTCATCCCGTTCCCTCGTGCTTGAGTGTTGTGCCATCATAGGTTGCAATCTTATATCGTTGGTTGTAGTAATAGGTAAGCGAAGATGAGCCACCTCGGTAGAACAATGATGTTGGAGTGTTTGCAACACTACTGACAAATAAGTGTATGGTGTCACATAATCCGGTTGCGGATAAAATGTTGGAATTGTCAAAAATGGCAAATCCGTTGATGTTATTGTTAGCATTGATGCTCCATATAGTGCTGGGGATGGAGGTGGTGCAAAAAGTACACTTGTAGAAGGCATTGATATATGGTACAGTGGTGCATAATATGGTGCTTGTGTAAAAAAAATAGGGTTAGTGAAAGCACTAGAATAATATGAACCATATTGATCGAAAGGTGGTGTACCCTTCGATGCCTCGTGCCAGGTCAGAGCTGATGATAACTCCATTGAGGCATGTACTCTTAACCTAAGACTCATGTAGGGTCGCCTTGGCCTCTTATGACAACGTTGGCTAGTTCTTTCCTTCTCTGGCAATAGATATGGCTTACCATGATGTCTAAATCATGTCATGTAGTTCGTAAAGGTTGCCAAATCCAATGCGAGAATTGGTTCTCACATAGGTATGAAATTGTACCTATGCTCCCAAGTGTAGATATATTTGGCGTGGAATTTCACCCAATCTTTATTAGTTCTCCCTCACAAGTGAACCTTGTACAATTCATTGATGTCTTGTGGTGATGGCGGAATATTTTACCTAAACCCAAACTAGCATATTACTCGATCAGATTTGTGCACCTTAACTTTTGCGAAAACTATAAATGGCACCTTGACATGCCAAATATTGAGATTCACAAAATATTCGACTAGGATGCATTCTTGAATTCTTGGATCAGTATATGGCATACATTCAAACTATAGTACGAAATTATAATTTTTTTAAGTACCTAATATTAAATTTCAAATCCTTACGTAAATATTTTATAATTTAAGAATTCAAAAACTAAAATCCGATTCCAATCGTTGATCTAACAGTAGTCAGATATCTTTGAGCTTGTCCATTATACCCAAATGACTCGCCTCATTGTTCCACCTGTTCAAATAATATATTACTTCAAAAATATAATAATGAAATATATTATGGTAACTATATTATCAAATGAATTTTACCTTATTACGAATGGGAACAAATGAGAGGCGTTTATTGGGGACGTAAAAATGGTAGCCAATACCATGCCCATGACAAAAAGAGCATGCAATCACCGATTTTAATTTTTTGTAATTACGTCGCCCGACACATCTCTTAGTACAATGTCGTCAACACAATTGATCTCTAACTAAATCACCCCACTTCTTTCAAGTTGACAAGTTGTAGTAGTCACCTTAAATGTATCAGATTTTGAGATTTAGCAGGCATTAGAAAACCCCCAATTAACCTTAGGATGAATGCTCGAGCGTATTATTCTTTTTCAACAACACTCGCGAAGTTGTCGATATAATTGAAATTTTCTTCCAACCATTTCATCTTTATCCAGCAGCCAAAAAACTTGTTCAACACATTGCCTAATAGTTGCTCACAAATTGGCTCCAATCGCCAACACCCATTGCCCCCGAAACAACTGGCCCATCCACCAGTAAACTGAGTTGTAAAGCTATGTCCTCGACTATAATTTTACATTCACCGTACAAAAGATGGAATGTGTGTGTCTCGAGTCTCTATCTTTCCACCAAAGTGCTAATAAGTGTGGGATCTAATTTAGTCCCCCTGAGCATACGAGACACGTGCAAGACTCCCGCCTCTTCAAGTGTTGTTGTTCAATAACACGCAGTGCCCTTGCAGTTAAATTGTGTATGTATGTCTCTAAAATTCGATCTTCGGCTCATTATATAAATATAAAAAATTATAAAATTAACAATGTTAACAACTTCATAATGAACTTAATTAAAATTAAAATATTTAATAGTATTTTCGTACCATTTGCAATTGGACGTTGAAAATGTGTTTGTCATCCAAATGAAAAAGCAGAATTGTCATTATAAAAATCAATTAAAAACAAAGAAATTACGAAATATAAAATTAAAACAACAAGATTTTAAGAGAAATTGAACGAAAAATTAAGAACTAAAAAGTTGAGAGAATAGATGAATTGAGAGAATTAAGAGAATGAGATTAGAATGTAAAAGGAAGAAAATGACTTGGGTTTATATAACAAATAAACTAGCCGCTTTTTACTGTTGGAAAAAGTTTGGATTACCATTGAGAAAAGGTACGGTTGACTAAAAACTGTCGAGCAAAATGTATTTTCTATTTCTAACTCCAAAATTAACTTTTTTCCCTAAATATTAAAAAAATCAATCTAAAACCTTAAATATTTTCTATAAACTACCCAATTTACCCCTTTTAAATACCATTACTTTTTATCATTTCTCTTCTTTACATTTTCCGGGGTAAAGACACAAATACCCATCCATTTTCTCAATCTCTCCAAAGATCCAGATTCAACATTTCCCTCTCAGTTTTTAGGGTTTACAAATATTACCCTTTTCAATTTAATTTTTTACATTTTCTGTTTGGGGTCTCTCATTGGTTGTTTTTGTTTCATTCTCGAGCGCCTGATATTGTTTTCTCGCAAGAAAAGTATTAATCTTTCTTACATGAACTAAAAGATGGATATCCCCTAAATCATCAAAATGTTTGCTTCCTTTTTCCCTGCCTCTATTTCAGGTTTCAGGTTTTTTTTTTTTTTAAATGCTTGTTGAAGGGTTTATTCCCTCTTCCATTTCATCCTTTTTTGTCTTAAAAAACCCACTCTCTTGGTTTATGCTTTGTTCCATTAACAATTAGCTCTATTTTCTTTTTCAATTTTTAAAGAATGCTTTCTAGCCAAATTTACTGTAAAAATACCCGAATTGTTAACTCTTAAAAAAACTAATTTCTCCTCTTTCACCTAAAATTGGTTCCTTCTAACCGTTCCACTCATTTCAATTTCAGCTTCAGCTTCTGCTAGGTCATTTATCAAACCCCTAAGCTACAATTTAGAAACAAAACGAGAAACAAAATCCTCTTTTTTATGTGTAACTTTGTGTTTGAAATCATGGCTGTGTTAATGGAAAGTGTTGTAGTAGATATCCATCATCACCAGATGGTGGTTCAGATCTCTGTGGAGAATTGAGACCTTACAAAAGCAAACACATTCTTACACAACCGTCATTGGAGATAGTTCATGTTCCATCTCACAACTTTACTCTGCAGTATTCAATTTTAACACAACTTGTTTATTACCAGGACACAGTTGAAAGGGAACACCAAGATAGTTTCTGTATCAAAACACAAATTCAAGTTAACCCAAATGTTCATGTCTTTGGTGTATTTGATGGACATGGTCAATACGGTGCTCAATGTTCAAACTTTGTCAATGATATACTTGTAGAAATATTATCCAGTGACTCCACTTTGTTGGATGATCCTTTAAAAGCTTATACTTCAGCATTTCTAGCAATAAATTCTGAGTTACATGATAGTGAGATTGATGACACTATGAGTGGTACCACAGCAATAACTGTCCTTGATGTTGGGGATACTCTTTATGTTGCTAATGTTGGTGATTCAAGAGCTGTGATTGCTGTTAAGAATGGGAATCAAATATTGGCTGAGGATTTATCTGTGGATCAAACGTCATTTAGGAAAGATGAATATGAAAGGGTGAAGCTTTGCGGGGCCAGGGTTTTGAGTATTGACCAAGTTGAAGGCTTTAAAGACCCAAATATTCAAAATTGGGGTGAAGAGGAAAATGAAGGTGGTGATCCTCCAAGGTTGTGGATTCCAAATGGAATGTATCCCGGGACTGCATTTACAAGAAGTGTAGGAGATAGTACAGCAGAAAAGATAGGTGTGATTGCTGATCCTGAGATTTCTGTAATTAAACTTACACCAAATCATCTATTTTTTGTTGTTGCAAGTGGTGGAGTTTTTGAGTTTCTACCTAGCCGAACTGTTGTCAACATGGTACGATATTCATGCAAATCTTTGGAATTAATAAATTGCTATTACATTTCCAATTTGCTTGTAATACTATTTATATATCCGTCATTCATATGTTGGCATTCAAGTGTTTCCTCATGTGAGATTTGTTTGCTTTGTATATTCACAAGCAACCGCTGAAATATCTTTTACATTAGATTTTAATGAATGTTTCATGTAAAATTATGTATCTAAACCTGTATTATACTATCTAGTTTGATAAGTCAACACGAAGGGGAAGTGAATAAGAATTTTCCAATGTCTTTTGCTTTTGAACTGTTATTGGAACTCTCCTCGTATTGATATTATCATGAAATTTAGCTTTTCTGAGATATGCAATCTATGATTCTTGCGGATAACTGCAAGATATTAATGTCATAGTTTCAGCATTTCCTTAATAAAATTAAAATTTTCTTCACATAGGTCACGGCATACACAGATCTCAGGCCCTAAATAGTAATTTTATATTTTAAGACCCCTATCAGTCCCTAAATTCGCCTCTGCCTCTGCTCAAGGCCTTCGGAAATTTGATGTGAAATATATCACCTCGAATGAGATGTAGAAGCCATATATAATGTTGAAATTAGCTGGTTTTAAAAATCTCTCTTCTACGGTTGTAATAGTCTTTTAACTCGAATAGATAGTTATACTCGTTTCATCATTTTTATAGGGCATTATTAAGAATATAATATAAAATTTACATAATCATTTTTGTTATTTTTTATTAATTTGAAGCCTGTATTTTAACAATTATGTTAATTTTTAGTGTGGAATTTGAATTTTAAAATTAATTTAATAAAATTTATAATTAATTATTATTAATAATTATTAATTTTCATCAAATCAACTTTGTAAATCACATTCATCTTACATCAAATTAAACAAATTAAGTAAATAACAATAAATTTATTATATTATTGAAATTATGGAAATTTAAATTTAATAATATATAATATTAGTAATGAAATTATTTTCTTTTTACAAAACAAATAAAGAATGGAATAAAAAATTAGCACAAGTAATATTAAAAAAATTGTAACCCAATTACTAAATGTTGTATCAAGGAAACAAATAACTTACAATGGCGATTCTCATAAACCCAATTGGATGTTTCAGTACTCAATAACTTTAATTAAAATAACAAAACAACTATTAAATTTAAAAAATTATAACTCAATCACTAAATTTAAAAAAAAATACCAAATCAGTCACTAATAATTATTTTCAGTTATATGCCAAAAATTGACCTGTCATCTTATAATGTAAACAACTCTAATTTAAGAACCCTAGTTAGGCCAGAGTAGTAGAAGAAGAAAAAAAAGAAGAAGAGAAAAAGATGAAAAAGAGAAAAAATAAAGATGTCGACCGTGATTCTGTCATTGTAGCTTCAGCCGTTCGTTGTGGCAACCACTGCTCACGACTGTCTGTAAGTCTGGAAACTTTCCAAATTTGACAACATTCAAATCCCAAAAGAAAAACCTTAACTCATTGCCAGAAATAGTGTTCCTCGTGGTCGAGGTCCTGCTTCATCTCAGAATTTGCCTCCTGCTTCGGTTTCTACGATAATTTCATCTAGTGTTGGCTCTACTGCTCCTGCCTCCGTGGGTTTTCATCCAACCGCTTGACCCTTATTTCTCTACCACAAAACCAACCAACCTAATTTCAGCTTAAACTTTTGGATTCATCAATTTATATATTTTAGATTTTGATCACTTCATTTTACGTTTCTTAATAAAATCAGATTAAATCAAATTTAAATTTAAATAAAAATTAGATGAATTTTTTTAAAACCGACAAAACTTTTAACAACTCTAACTAAACCTTGCAAAAGAAAAATTAAGCAGTAAAAGATAGACCAAACCATTCCATTGCCTTCGTCAACGCTTGGAGTTCTTTGTATAAGCCATTGCATCATCAGTGTCCTCTAACAATACCAAACATTCAAGCCATTTAGATGTCACGATGCGGGCTATTGTGAAACGCGGTTCGAATAGAGTTTCAACTGCCATGAATAAAGTCTCCACTATTCTTTGTAATAGGAGATGAAGTGCCTTGCTTCCACCCTTTGCATGCCTTTGAGATTTCAACGCATTTCCAATGTATTCTCTGAGATGATTAGGGCATGATTGGCTTACTACCAAGGACTCTAAGTGCAATGTTGCGAAAGCAAGGGCTTTATCTAGTATGTGTTCTAGGTCGATTCCCCAGTGACTTGCTTCGTACAAGCATATAATACTTTTGATATCACTGGTCAGTTATTTAAACATATTATCATCGATCTTGAATTTGGTAAACACCGCATTGCATAAACTAGGGGTATGTGAAGTTATATTTCATTTATATAAGTGATAATAATATATTACACTTACCATAACGGATTTTATAACTATGTGACCTGAAAATTTAAAATATGATTATAATTTTATCTAAGTCGTTGTCTTTATTATCCGTAAGGGAAGCAACTAAATAAAAGATGACTTAATACAAAAGAATTGATTAAAAATATATTCTCTATTGAATCATTCATAGAACTCATATCCTCCTTCACCATATTTTTGAGGTCGTCTACTTTTCTTAAACATATTCAAATTTCTTCATACAAAATGAAATATTCACAAAAAAAGTTTATATTTTAGAGAATATGTACAACTTCAATAAAATAAGGAAATAAACAAATAGCAAAACCTGTACAATTGCATTATTTGATAACATCCATGCAATACATAGAAAATAAGCTATTAAGATGTAATAATTACCGGGTTGGTAAATGGAAGAGCCAAGAGGTTATTACGGTTGTTGCTTGGAGTGCCATGTTATTAGCTGCTTAATTTGTGAAAGCAAGAAGCAAGTGGTGGAGACTACTCTTATGACCGTTCAAGCAAAGGCTTCGTTTAAGTCAAACCGATTTTTAAGACCCAAAAAGCTAATGTTAATTCTTTCCTTTATTCACTATTTAGCTCTTGAATTATACATATTTTCCTATTTTAATACTTTCTTATGTTCGTAATTGAATTTTGTTTTGTTATTCCTTTTGATATCTATAACAATGTTTAAAAAATGCTGACTGATGAAAATGTATCACGTCACTGATGAAATGACACTTGACTGATGATGTGGTATGTTGATCAATGACATGGTGATTTGATCGTGTTTATTAACCGTTGATAGACATTGACTAGAAAAAATCATTAAAATGATCAAAATTGTAAAAACATATTATAAGTTATTTTAAAATTAAAAATTATAACAAATATTTAAAAATATTAAAATTGTAAAATTACTAAAAATTATAAAATTGTAAAATTGTTAAAAACATTAACAATTTGTAAATAAAAAAATAAAGAATTGTAAAATTAGTAAAGAATTTGAAAAATTGTGAGTGTATTGAAA
The DNA here is from genome assembly GCF_025698485.1 of Gossypium arboreum. Lineage (NCBI taxonomy): Eukaryota > Viridiplantae > Streptophyta > Magnoliopsida > Malvales > Malvaceae > Gossypium > Gossypium arboreum. The sequence goes on from NC_069079.1 coordinate 99,883,803, forward strand.
GTATAATAAACTTTATTATTTGGTTTAAGACCTAAGATTTCATGTGAAAAACTTAAAAGTAAATGATATAAATCTCTAGATATAAAAGTGAGGATATTATACAATGATATGATAAAATTTAAATCACTTTATCATATTGAGTTGAAAGATAATAAATTTATTCATTAACTAAACACGAACGAAAACAAACTTCTTCCACTTCCATTGAACCATTCTACTTTTTTAGTCATTAGCAACGGTAGGTTTCAATTTGATGTTTAGATGGAAAAGAAAAGAAGCAAGAAGAAAGTTTATAGTGGAGAATCATCTGAAAATATGAGATAATTGTATTCAAACTCAAAATCTATATAAAGTAAATAATTTAAATTAGGTAGCCTTAAATTGCAGAAAAAAAAAAAGAAATTGATACAAAAGTGATACAAATTCAATCAAATTTTAATAATGTGTAAAAGAAATTCTAGGATTTCTTTTCTTTTTTTATATTTTAGATTTTGGGTAACAAATATAAAAGAAATCAACATCATTAAATTTGGCCATGTTGAGTAACTTTTTGTTGTGTCTCATTAGAAGGGACAATCAAATAGTTATACACATTGTTATTGTTCATAGAATTGATGGTCTTAGCAAACTCTATGCACGTTGGACACGTGTACTGCTCTGAGCTAACTGTTGGACATTTCTTGGGTACCTATGAGTTGAGATCACGATCTCTCCTTGCGAACAATAAGAGTATAATTCAACGAAAAATAAGAAATAATTATACACATATTTATACACATAGTTATTGCTCTGATCTTTTTTTTTAGAACACTAAGAAATAATTCAACGAATCAAACAAAAGAGTATAGTTAGGCAACTAACAAAATCAAATCTTGACAGAAAGAGAGTCAATAAAACAGGAAAACGTCTCAACAACAAATTGAGTTATGGGTTACCTTAATAGGAAAATCAAGAAACGGTGTATTAGGCTCAATAGGGTTCACTAAAGGTTAAATAAGAAGGTAGGCCTTTTATGGGATAAGTGGGTTAAAACCTAAGTGCCTTTATCATCTCGGTCTATCAAATCAAATGTGTGGTCTCGACATGTATAATCAAAGAAAGTTCTAGAATAACAAATCAAATTGACACACTCATAACCAATAATAAAATGAGCAAGATAAATGTATGCTCTAATGACTCAAAATCTCACAAAAATTTATGGTTTTTGATGTCAAACTTTCAAATCCCAAACTTCAAGGTAATACTTCAATTTAGGGAAACAAACTAAACTTTTTAATTTCTGAAAAATAGCTTATCATGCTTGATTCTCTCATGTCTTCAAGTTTAAATCAACCAATACATAATTATCGGCAAATTAATCTAAAACACATCAACAAAAATTCCAAATCGACAAAAATTCATTCTAATGGAAGTATGAGAAATTTACTTAAATACAATATATAATTAAGGGATTTTCTAATAATTATATAAATAACCTCCCCACACTTAAGATGTACATTGTCCTCAATGTACAAATAGATATAATCACAATATAAACAGAATATCATAAGAGAAGGAAAAAATTGAAACAGCCTTGAATATTGGATGAAATTACCAAGAAGGTGAAAAGTGGAATTGTAGACAAATCTAGATGTAGTGCATGATTTCGAGCAAACTAATAAGAAAATAAACACAAATAGTGAAGAAGATTAATGGGTTATAACTTGAGTAGAAACAACCATAAAAATATAGTTCAAAAGATAATGATTAAAAGAAAAGTACAAGAAAATAAAAATAAAACAAAACAACTAAAAATAGAAATAAACATAAACATAAAAATTAAATTAAATTAAATTAAAATTAAAATAAAACGAATAAAATCAATGATCCTTATCATCGGAGGCATCAGTAGAGTGAGTCACCGGTGTCGAAAAATAGATGTGGATGTGCTAACAAATCTACTGAGTGTCTCGTCAATACTATCGAACCTCTGAAAATAGTGCTGCTCAAAGCAAGTAAACCTCTCGGAAAGGTCTTCTAATGTAGCAGTAGAAGAAATAGGACAGTAACTCGAAGGTAGAGGATGAGGTGTGTCCTTGTGATGGAAACGGACATCATCAATGAAGTCCTTAGGTTCATTCTGAGAGTCAGAATGAAATAATCGATACTGAGGGGGATCCACTCCACAAAGTCGCTTGATCATCCTCATATGGGTCATGCTCGATATCCCCTGTGGAGACATCTGGCCGGCGAGTGTAAGCATGGAGTACTGCCCTGGTGTGTCGAGGAGACCGAAGTGTCAAGCGAGTCGAGTCACATAAGGGCTTAAACAGATAGGACCCTTCCTGTTGCGGTCTGTCTGATGGCGGAAGGTGAGGGCGATGAAGTAGGCCAATTAAAAAAAATATGCCCTGTGGCCATGTTCCATAAAAAATATGAATCGGTGGTACTGGAGACTTTGGTTCTCTCGCTCCTACTGGTCAAAGTATGAGCTAAAAGGGCATGAATATACCGTAAAGCTGAAGGGAGAGAACTCGCATTCGAGCGACTCAGTTTATAAGGTGTCATACTCTCTGTAAGGTCTATCCAACAACGAAAAAGTGAGTAGTAGATGTGCCGGTGTAGGCAGAGGAAGATCTCGGCATTCATAAACTCTTTAGTGTATAATCCCAAAGCTACACCAAACTCAGAGACACTCATATGGCGTGCCAGACCATCGAGTCTGAAAGTCATGGTGCCCGACTCGTCATGAGTTGTCATCACATGCAGTAGAGTAAATGTATAGCAGAATCTAAAGTAAGCTCCATGTAGCTGGGCTTGATTATAGAGAAAAACTGGTCCTACAGGGCTGTAGTAAGAAAGGCTCGAACATTATCAACTAACTCGACTTGCTCTAAAGCAGCGCAATCAATACAGCGGCCTAAACCTAGTGGTCGTAGTCGAAGTAGCGATATAAGTCCTCCTGAGGACCCGCTGAAAATTAGATATACGAGTGGCGGGCCTCGGCGGAGGCACTCAAGTAAAAGGTCGCACCAGGGGTCTTCCGCTTTTTTTTAAGCAGGGGCGACGACCTTGGACTTGCTACGAGTGTTTGTCATGGTGTGCCTGAAAAATAAAAGAATTCATCAATAGAGAAAACATCACCAAATACACAAACAAAGGGTTGAGAAGGCAAAATCCAAGTAGTCAAAATAGAAATCTAATCCTAAAACAGTATATACGAATACCCAAGCATGCAAAAACCATATATCAAGCTATTATGAATCAAAGTAATGAAATCAATAAAGAATAATAAATAAAATAATGAAATCGAACTAAAAGACAAATAATGACATACTTAAAATAAGAATAATAAGAAGAATAAGAAGAAGAATAAAAGAATAATAAAATATATAGTAACCTAAATAGACTGACCACATTAGAAATAAAAGCAATAAACAATATTATAACAAAAATTTAAAGGAGCAATTAAGAAAAACATAAGAAAACTATAAAAATAAAAATACTAAATGGAATAAATAATTAACACAAAAGAAGCAGAATAATAAAATAAAATAAATTAAGAAAGAAACTAAAATAAATATAAAATATAAAATAACAAACAATAACAAATAATAAAATAAAATAAAAATAAAGAACTAAAAATGGAAAAATAGGGAGGATCGACAGTGGGAGGTGGTCGAAGTTGAGGGCCAGCGGTTGACGCAGAATGAGGCGCAAGGGAGAATAGTTGAGGTGGGGCTTGTGGTGTAACACCCCTAGTCCGTATTCGTCGCTGGATTAAGATTATGAGGCATTACTGATCAACAGTTTAATTCCAGACATTTATGTATATATATATTCGTTCAAGTCAAATTCATTTATATTTGAAAATAAAATCAATTTAACATTTCAAAACAAGTAATGACTTATATCTTACATATACGAGTCACAATTAAACTCCACTTATTACTTATTGCATTAAAGTATTTGCTTCCGCAATATTAACTAACGCCGACAAGGTCATAATACTATTCATGTGGTTATTCATATGGTAACCAAATTATATGCACATTTAAAATTTCGTAAACCATAAAACGTATATAAATCACCACATATGCGATTTAAATAATAGGCAAAATGAACTTGTATGCTTTATTCTTTAATACAAAGTGAATCAATTATTGGATTTCTTAACTATCAATCTTTAATACCATTCACAATTTAACTTTAAGAGAAAATCCTTAGAATCCATGTCAAATCATGCAACCATATTATATATTTTAATAAATAATCACAAATAAATGTTTAATACATTACACCATAGCCGAATAGGCTAACATATACTTGTACATAATATGCAATCAGCACTAAGGTAGCGGTCACATTTAGCATTAAACACATGGTAGAACAATTGACCATTTATTCACAAGACACATACAATATTCATCACTTAACCAATTCAAGTATATAACACCTAACAAATATAATATAAAAGCAACCTGCACATTTAATAAAATCAACCATACGCATATTTACATATATATATGTAACATCTATAATATAATCATTGTATGCCCAAGTAAGTATAAGTAAATTTTCAACTCAATTAAGGTGACCGAATATTTCATGTACACATATCCTAGTATATACATTACTGGTTATTAATTTATTACAAGCATATGACATAATTATTACCTAGCAAACACATGACAAACCCTAGCAAAAATATCATCATTTATAAATATATGACCGAACCACAAGTATTTTTAAAAACCACAACATGTAATATAATTATCAAAAGATTTGAACAATAACCCAACCCCAAACCGATTTCCACCTAAGACATAAAGTCATTATCATTGCACAAAATACTTACCGCCTACCAAACCATGACCAATCATCATAGCATATATCAAGCCAAAATCATGGACAGCAAAACAAAGCACATATAAAACTGAAACTAAACATAAGTAACAGGCCATTTTCGCATGGCCTTAGTTACATAGCCAAAATCAACATTTCAAAAATATATTTCAGCCTATACATGCCATAATTTAAGATTAGCTAATAAGATACCAAAACAATAGATAGTGTGATGAACTTGGCTGACGGTTTCCCGAGCTTGTAGCCTGGTTCCAAAATCTATAAAATGAAGAATCAAATACACGAGTAAGCTAACATAGCTTAGTAAGTTTAAAAAAAATAGACAATTTCAAGATTTAATCATTCCTTTCAAGGTAAGCCGAATGTTATAAACTAAACAAAGTTTAACTTCGAATTTATAAGAGAAATAAATGGTAGCACTATCATGCATATTTTTACTTAACAGAATGCTATCACAACCACAATAGCCGAATGTGAAATCAACTTCCTAAGTTATAATATCACTATACACTTAAATACAAATACATACTTATTCGCATAAACACAAGAATTCAACTAACAATATCATGTACATTTGTATACAATAGTACTTTACTTAAACCAAATGCTTATATAATCAAGATTAACAAACATTATTTAACCTTCAAGGCCGGATGATCAATAGGTAAAATGCACATACACAAAATTATCACTTATTCAATAATGTACAATAGACCGAATATACTTACCTTATTTTTATTAATAATCAAACTAACTCATACCTGGCCATTTAACTTGTATTACACAATCCGCACACGATTACCTCTGCTTGATGAACCATTCGGAATTGGATAGGACACTCGAATAATCACATAATCCGTACAATGCCAACATCCCAGACGTGGTCTTACATGTACCACATATCGATGCCACTGTCCCAAACAGGGTCTTACTCGTAAATACATATCAGAATCACAAAATCGATGCCATGGACTTACTCACACACATATATCAGAATCCTATGTCATGACATATGTATCCTAGCTATTCCTAAGGTTCATACAAGGCTTTCGGACGTCGTATCTCGGTCGAATCAAACTCGGAAATGTCATAGCCAAATTTAACATATTCGGACATAGCATAATTCAATTATAACATTTCATAACAGCATATAATTATAACATTAAACTAACGATAAACACGTCTATTTGCTTATAAACTTACCTTGGACATCGTAAAACGGGACAGGGTTGCTAGTCGACAACTTTCGTTTTTCCCCGATCCAAATCCGTTTTCTTTGGTTCTTGATTTAAACATATTCAAATTAAGCTCATTCAAACATATTTTCATTTAGTTTATTCGAAAAACACATAAATAGGAAAATTACCATTTTACCCCTAACATTTACAATTTTTATAATTTAGTCCCTATTGCACAAAACACAAAATACACAAAATTTCACAACACCCATGTTGGGCCGAATAGTACCCATGTTCATACAAGTCCCTATATTTTATCAATATCACATTTTAATCCCCCAAATTATTATTTTTTGCAATTAAGTCCTAATTACTCAAAATCATCAAAAACTCCAATACAAATATGTTAATCTAAAACATGTCTTCCATTTTTCATCATCAAATAAAAAAAATCACAAGCTATCAAAAATGGCACAACTCAAAATATTCATCAAAATCAAAAATTAAAGCATGGGTCTTGAAGGTTACTAAGCAACGATCTCAAAAACGTAGAAATTATAAAAAACCGAGCTAGATACATACCTTGATTAAGCTTGAATATGGCCGAACCTAGGTTTCTTTTCTTTTCTTTGGTTATTTTGATATTCAGCAATGAGGAAATATGAACACATTATGTTTTTTCTTATTATTTTATGATATATCTTATATTATAACATTTTATTTCATAAATACCCCAGGATATTTAACAGATCTATTGGCTAATTGAATACTTATCCTAGTGGGTTTTGGTTCCCCAACACCAAGTTGTTTGAACATTTTATAAGGCATCAAATTAATGCTAGCACCCAAATCAACAAATGCTTTCTCAATATTTAAACTACCAATAAAATAAGGAATAGTAAAACTTCATGGATCCTTTAGCTTAGTTGGCAGTTTATTTTAGAGAATAGCTGAACATTCCTTGTTGAGTTCCATCGTAGATAGTTCTTCAAACTTCCTTTTGTTTGTTAATAGCACTTTTAAGAATTTAACATATGTGGGCATCTATGAAATAACTTCAACAAAAAGTAAGTTAATATGCAATTGTTTAAAAAGTTCAAAAAATTTACCAAATTGTTCATCCATGCGGTTTTTCTTCAATTTTGTCGTATACGGAATCGGTGGTTTATATTCTTTAACTACTAGTGTCTGAATTTCTTCAAGTTTTAACCTTTCATCATTTGCCTTATCAGTTTCCTGTTGCAACTTCTTTTTGGGTTCAGCCAACATTTTCCAATTCCACAATGTAACTGCTTTCATATGCTCTTTTGGGTTGGGTTCAATCTTATTAGGTGAATTACCTTATTGCCTTTCTGAAACCAATTTAGCAAGCTGTTGAACCTGGTTTTTGAGCTTAAAAATTGATGCTTGCTAAATTTTCAAAGTTGTCTTGGTGTTTTGAAAACGAGTCTCCGATGCTGAAATAAACTTTGCCAACATCTCTTCAAGGTTTAGCCTCTTCTCTGGCTGATAAGGTTGTTGTAAACCTGAAAGGGGTTGTGATCTCTAGTTTCCTTAACCACCCCATGAAAATTTTGGGTGATTTCAACAACCTGCATTATAATTATTACTATAAAGGTTATTTTGAGTTCTAGAATTATTACCCATATAATTGATATGCTCATTCTCCATCCTAGGGCTGAAGGGTATACTTTCTAGATTATTTATTTCACCTTCATTTGCATCGCATTACATCGCCAGATTTACCTACGTAAAAAGATATAAATCATCAAATTTCTTGTTTAATATTTCTACTTGATTTGATAACATGGTGACCACATCTAAATTAAAGACCCTTGTAACACCCCTTACCCGCACCCGAGACTAGGACAAAGTGCGAGGCGTTACCAGACACATACTCAGACATTTCAGAAATACGAGTTATAAAATTTCTTTTTCCAAATTCAAACCAATTGAATAAAATCATATTGTCCCTATTATGGGCCTACGGGGCCCAAACCGAGCATTATTAGTGGTCAGGGACTAAATCGAAAACTATAGAAAATTTAAGTAAAATGCCTTGGGTAATGCCTCACACGCCCAAGTGGCGCCAAAGCACACGCCCGTGTACTTGGGGACACACCTGTGCCCCTCACCCATGTTGAATTACTTGATTTATTTTCCATTTCGAACCTACAAGGGTTTTCACATGGCCAAGCACACGCCCGTATCCCTGGCCCGTGTCCCTCAAACGGCCTAGACATGCCCGCGTCATCACCCGTGTCCAAAAACTCGAACATTCTATTAATGACATCATCACTTATTTTGGGGCACACGGTCCAAGCACACACCCATGTGCTAGGCCGTGTCCTCCATACGGTTGAGACACACGACCATTGTAACACCCCTAACCCATATCCGTCGCCGGAAATGGGTTACGAGACATTACTCGACAAAAGCATAGATCTGAATATTTCCAAATTAATTCGAAGTCTAAATTACATCCAAGCTTATAATTTAACCTAATATCAAATCATAAGTTTATTACCAATCACCACATAGTTTAAGTAAAATTTAATTCAAGATATATATATATCTAGAACAAATCATTGCACATACTAATTTATAACGAATCAATAATTTCCTTTCGAACACTTGGCCTATTTGTTTTTATAAATTTCTTTCTGAGTCATGCAAATATTCAAGTTAATTATCTATTAAAACAAAATTTTATTACCAACCCTTTTTATTCATAAAAGTGTACGGCATTAATGTGTTGGTCTATAGGTAATTTATTTGTACTATCAAATAATATATAAATTCTCAACAAATTTCACTACCATTCACGCCTTATTTTATAAGCATCAGCCACACATTAGTACATGTATTAATTATAATGAGTAACATGTGAAAATTTCCAACTATTTTATCATGACCAATTACCAAGCCCAAGTATATCCTACCTTAGTTTTACTTAGCATCCAATGAGAAACATATATCCCATTACAATCTTATATACTCAAAACACATTCAAAGCAACACAAATCTGATCAACATTCTATAAGGCATCGTAAATCTTTTTAACTTTAGTCATAGCTTAATCAAAGCCAAATGCAAGCCAAATATTTTAACCATTCTTTAATTCATGAAATACTTACTCACATTTGTCAAACATATCATTAAGATAATTCAAAAGCATACACCGAATCTGTCACAGGAAATTATATGCACTATCAACGTATCATACCATTTTCAGACTTATCAATGAAGTATGTATCTAGTAAGTGTAACTTACCTACAATTTAATCACACTTAAAATAATATGATTACTATACATGTGACTAAATCTTATTCATGAAACATATATAATATATATATCAATACTCAGGTTCGATGATGACCTAACCAAACACATAAACCGAATATATCCTTTTATTATTAAATCAAGACCATTTCACCTATACCAATGTCATAGTCGTGGCAAGTAAACATGCTATGCAAAGAAAATTACATAATGTCATTGCAACACCCATTTTTCAAACATACAACAATTAACACATATAATATATTTATCATGCCATGCAACATTATAACTAAAACACATTAGTCCACAATCAAAACATAACTAAGATTAAACCTAAGGATTTATCCATTTTCGCATGGCTTTTAAATACACACATTCATAAAATAAATCCAACATTTCAAAATATAAGCCAGCCTATACATGCCATAATTTAAGTTTGACTTATAAAGGTACCAAAATAGTTGATAGTGTGATGAGCTTCGCTGACAGTCCCCGAGCTTGCAGCTTGACTTCTAAATCTATAAAACAAAAACAACATACACAGTAAGCTATGATAGCTTAGTAAGCTATAAGCAAATAAACATTTCAGTAATATAATCAACCATTTTAACTAGTCGAATTTCATTAACACTACTATACTGGACCTCAAACCCATAATATGTATAATTAACACATTTTCACAGACATTTTTATACCTAAGCCAAATACACACATAATCATTTAACATATGATATTCAACTTTCAAACTCAATAGACTTAGTGAACCATTCAACTGTTTATTTTTATATATAAACCTAAGATTCATTAAATAACATCACATGTATACTTGTTTCTTATATGGCATAAGCCAAATACATATACCAAATGCACAAATTCTTCATTAACATTACACATGATTTATAACAAAAATTCTTAGTATTTTCATACCTTAGCTCAAGTAGATATCAAGTTGTTTCATACCTGGCCATTTAACTCGTAATACACATCTGTACACAATTTACCTTTTCCCGATGAACCATTCGGAATCGGATAGGACACTCAAATTATCACATATATCGTACAATGCCAACGTCCCAGACGTGGTCTTACATGTAGCTACATATCGATGCTATTGTCCCAGACAGGGTCTTACTCATAAACACATATCAGAATCACATTTCGATGCCATGGACTTACTTGCACACATATATCAGAATCCTATGTCATGACATATGTATCCTAACTATTCCTAAGGTTCATATGGGACTTCCGAATGTCACAACTTGATCGAAATGAGTTCAGAAACAAAGAAATCAAACCAATCCATATTCGGCTATATCAAATATAAATTTCAACATTTCATAACAGCATGTATATTTAATATTCAACTACAATTAAACACGTCTATTTGCTTATAAACTTACCTCAGACGTCGTAAAACAGGATAGGGCTGCTAATCGACAACTTTCGTTTTTCCCCGGTCCAAATCTGATTTCTTTAGTTCTTGATCTAAACACATTCAAATTAAGCTCATTCAAACATCTTTTCATTCAATTTAGTCCAAAAACACATAAATGGAAAAATTACCATTTTACCCCTAACATTTACTGTAACACCCCAAACCCAGCCTAGACGTTATGGCCGGATCCGATGTGTAACATTGAAGTTTTTAAGAAAACCCATGCCTCTTTCAACGTCCTTCTTAGTGTTTTAAAAGATAGTCTTTGCTAAGTTAATAAAGTGAATGGAAGCTGTGCACCAGGTAGGTATCCGAAACAGAGGAGGTGAGCCTAGAAAGCTGCTTAAGTACCAAGCTCTTGATTGGATCCAATCCTAGACATCCCACAACCATTGCCACACTTTGGTGCTAGGTTAGGTTTTGAGAAAATATTTTTGATAAATCGATTAATTGTATCGTTGTGTTATTTTGAAAACAATTATCATTTTGGAAACGCGCCCTAGGTCTAACTCATATTGTTATTAGAAAAATATAGGGTATAAGATAAAATAATCCCAGAAAAATAATTAAAATGGCCTTATTACAACCCAAAACCAAATAATAATATCAATAAGATAAAACTTATAAAGAAATAAATCGGCTACTTATTGCAATTAAAAAAACAGAAACAGTAGTGTGGCCATCTCCGAGTCCCTCGCAGCTCTAAACCATCTAAGCTTAGGGATTACTTGCACAGTTAGAAATAGGGTGAGTTTACGAAAACTCAGTGTGTAATCCCAATAACAAACAAACAGTAAATAACACGGTATCAGTACAATCTGGGCCAAAGCCCTATTTAGTCTTGACATATACTGGGCCGAAGCCTTTCGTTTAACGGTTACTGGGCCGAAGCCTTTTCATAAATCATATCACTGAGCCGAAGCCTTTTCATAAATCATATCACTGGGCCGAAGCCTTTACTGTAAACGGTATGGCCCTTAGGCCCATTTCAATATCACATGTAATGTCAATGAATGTATGCAAGCCCATTTCAATATCACATGTAATGTCAATGAATGCATGCAAGCCCATTTGGGGAGACTACTCTACTCTACACCCGTACCAACCAAGCTCTCCATGTGGGGAATAACTCAACCCACCCAACCAAACTCTCCACTGGCAGCATAGCTACTTTATCATATAACTGGAGGCCTAGCCTCTTTTAATAACTGGGGTAAAGGCCTTTTTGATAAACTGGGGCAAAGCCCTTTTTGGTAAACTGGGGCATAGCCCTTTTAGCACTTCCTCCATTTATAAAACCCAACCCATGCAACATGTCATGTATGCAGAATGTCATGCCCATATTTGAATCAAACAATCACAGTCAAGTCATTCATATCACCAACATATATTCACAATCAAATCCATCAACCACACAGTCCAAGTCAGTCACTTGCCCACAAGGGCAAAACAGTCATTTTTCATATTATAAGGGTATTTTCATAATTTTACCAAAAATCAAGGTTTTCCATGTTCATTACAATTGTCAATATTTTCGAGTGTTTAAACAATGATCTTTAACCCACTTATCAAATTCGGGCTTTTGGGCCCAAAACCCCTAATGGGCCCTACGAATGTTGATTTAGCCCACTAAGCCTGCTTAACCCAAATTTTACAATAATACTAACCATGTTAACATGCAACTTTTCCAAATTCCATTTTCTATCAATTTTAGCCAAATCGGCCCAAAAGCCCATTTGGCCCAATTCTAGCCCATTGAGGCCCAACTTACCATCGTGTACAAAATTGAGCTCTTACCCGTTTCATCGATCCAAACACCGATCTTATCGTATTTATCACATCTACACCCACATGCAACATTACAAGTTCTCGAAATGCCGGTATTTTAGCATTTCGGCTTCTCAGCAGATATTAATCTAAGCTACTACGAGGGTTAGTACACACCTGTTATGGGTTGAAGTTGAAACGTTTCCATAATCAATCACCTACGATAACCACCACTTGTCACTCAAACTTAACTAATCCAATATCAATGTAAATCCTAAGCACATCAGTCATACGGAACATAAGGGCATATTCGCCATTTTACCATACATGGGTATTACGGTCACTTTACCCTACAAGGGCTCTACGGTCTTTTTACCTATTAGGGGTATTTTAGTCATTTCATCCTACAAGGGTGTTTTGGTTAATCTACAAACCAAAGGTATTTCAGTAATTTTGTAAACCAATGGTATTTCTATAATTTTTAGAAAGTCAAGGGTATTTTTGTAATTTTGTAAGTCAGGGGTATTTTGGTAATTTTACAAATTGAGGGTATTTCGATCATTTCAAAAACCAGTGGTATTTTGGTAATTTTACAAACTAGGGGTATTTTTGTAATTCTACCCTATAGGGGTATTTCAGTAATTTCACAAACAAGGGTAAAACGGTAATTTTGTAAATCGAGGGTAAAATAGTGATTCTATAAATCGAGGGTACTTTGGTAATTTTACAAGTCGAGGGCATTTCTGTAATTGGTAAACTAAAGTATTCTAAACAGAGATAACAATACGAATGGCCCTAAAGCCCATTCTCGGCCCAAATGAGCCCACACGCTCGTGTGGCCATTTTAGCCCAAATGAGCCCACACGCTCGTGTGGCCAAATCGAGCCACAAATATGAGATTCACCTAGCCTAGTCCAAGATTTACTACACAATCAAACAACTTATCCAATTGGGCTCGTAGGCCCATTGGGCCCACATAGCCCCTTTCGGCCCATCGCGGCCCGAAGTAGCCATCCTACAGCTAGAGTAGTGAGAAATTGTGACAGCCCAAAATAGACCCTAGCCGGAATGTGGTTTCGGGACCACAAAATCGAGGCATAACAATAATTTAAAATTTATTTCGATGCCTATAATATGTGTGTATTCATGTATGACATTTTTTGATGATTGATTTAGTGTTATAAAGGTGAATTCCACTAGAAAGGACTTAGTAGTGAACTTTGAAAATACGATAGGGAAAGGGTGATGACTAATTAAAGCATGCATGCAAAATAATGGACTTGCATGTCAAATTCCCCTTTTACAAGTGATGGCCAGCCATGACAAAGAGATATGGGTTAAACATGTCATGAAACATGTTTTGTTGGGCATTAGGAGAAATAGTAAACAAATAAGCATGGGTAAGAAAAGAATGAAAAAAATGTGTGAGAGAGTAGCATACCCCATTGCAGTGCAACCAAGAGGAGGAAACAAAAAAAATTTGTTCATGCTTGCTCTCTCCCTTTTGGCCGAAAATACTAAGAGGAAGAAGGGATTTTGCTTCATTTCCTTTGTTTAGAAGAGATCTAGAAGGTGATTTGGCTAAATTTGCATCAAGATTAAGGTATGTATGAGGTTGTGTTGGGAGTTTCATGCATGTTTTGGTTGCTAATTTGATGTGCATGTTAGCCATGGCTCAAATCTTTGTTATGCCATGGAAATGGCATTTGGCCAAAGTTGTTATGGTGATAAAGCCATTGCATGCTAAGTGTGAAGCTTGATGATGATGCATGCAATGATGGATTGTCTACTCTTGAGTAAGATTTTGAGTTTTCTTTTGTTTAACCATGATTGAAGTTGAAAAGGGCATGATTGTCATATTCGCCATGATGCATTCATGAGCATGGTTCATGCTTCTTGCATGTTAGTTAAAATTTGTGTTTTGGATGACTATGGACACCTTGAAATTCAGCCGCTCATATATGTATATATATGTTTGCACATGATGTTTTGGTTATGAACTAAGTGATGAATATATTGGTTTAAAGAAGAAGATGTGGAAGAATGCTTGTGAAATTGCAAGCACAATTGCCTAGCACACATATAAGTGCTTGATGCTATATTATAAGTTTTAAATACAATGTGCAAAGCATTAATTAGTAAATTGCATGCTGTTTTTGTGAGGTATTAAGTGCAAAATTTACCTCAACATGTACATGAATATTCGCCTTGGGTAGCCTATTGAAGGCCTTAGCATTTCCTTGATGCTCGAATAAATTGTATTGAATTGCTTGATGTAGTATAAAATGTGCATGACCATTGTGTATTCAAGCTAAAGGGTGGCCATATGACCATTTAAACTCCTTGTCATATTCGGCCATAAGCTAGCACAATGAGGTTTTAATAAATTAAATTTGTTTGAATTAGCTCAAGAGCTTAGAGGGCCACAATTGGACAAGGGGAAGGAGAAAGTGATCGAATAGCCGAAAAAGCCGTTCGACAACATCTGAGGTAAGTCCTCAAGAAGTGACCCTACTTGAATTGTGTGAAATGAAGTATGGATGTGTATTGATTATTGATTATGTATGCATGAGTATTTGAATTCTACCCGGCTAAGTCCCAAGGCGAATATGCTTGTGACTATAATTGCGTTTGAGCCTTAGTAACGAAAATGAATTATGTATGTCCAATGATAATTGATGTATGTGTTCATGGAAATTGAATGATATCCGGCTAAATCTCAAGACAATTATGCTGGAAATTATATCCGGTTAAGACCCAAGGCAATTGTGCTAGTGGCTACATCCGGCTAAGACCAAGGCATTCGTGCGAGACATTCTATCCGGCTAAGACCAAGGCATTTGTGCACATGGTTATATCCGGTTATATTCCCAAGAATCTTGGGCTGGAGGTGAGTGTTGGTTGCTGTAATAAATTCAATGAGTACACTCAAAAGCCCAAAGAATGAGGTGCGTTTATATGTGCATTGAAAGTCGACATGTTTGAGCAACATTCGCTCAATCGACTAACAATTTCAGTTATTGAATTGATTGATACTTTGTGAAATTATATAATGATGAAGTGTGAAGTAAGAATGTGTATTAATGAAATGATGCATTTGGCTATGTGAATGTATTGCTGTAATTAGAGTTTTTATATATTTCTTGAGACTTACTAAGCATAAAATGCTTACCCGTTGCTTTGGCTCTCGGTTTCTAGATTTCGCTCAAGCAATCGGATTTGGGATCGTTGAAGTCAAGTCATCCACACTATCAAGCCTCCATTTTGGTATAAATTTTGGTTGAACTTGAAATGGCATGTATAGGACTACCCTTGTTTGTTAAATATGTTGTGATGTAAGTATGTACGGCCATGCAAAATGGCTCAAAAGGAAGCATGAACTTAGACTAATTGTGGTTTGTATGTATATATTTGGTGTCATGATGTGGCTATGGCTTGAAATGGGAATGTTGGTCATATGATCAGCCATTGGCATGGTTAAAATGATCATATATGAACCTATGTATGGCAAGACTAGTTGGTTCATGGAGACTACCAAATAGGTAAGACCTACCTTAAAACAGATGCTGCCAGCTGCAGTGACGTGAATGTGAAAAATCACCAAAATTCGTAGGAATGGAATTAAATAGTGAATAAGCTATGTAAATGAACCTTGATGAGTCTATTTTCATATGGAAGAAACGAAATAGTCATAGGAGTTACATGTTAAGAGATATTAAAGCTATTGTGAGACAGGGCCAGAACAGTTTCTGGGTTCCTGTCGCAAATTTAAAATTTACTATAAATTATCCAAAAGAATTAGGAGACATACCTTATATGTACAGATTCCATTTTGAGTCTAGTTTCATTAGGAACAAACGACACCAGCATTAAAGCCCTGTACAGAGAGATATTCAAGTTATACCGCGCGAAGGTCAGAGCAGTCGATCCCTGTAACATGGGTGACTTTAACTAATAAACTGTACTAATTGGCCCAACCAAAAATTCTAGAAATAAATCCATGGATGGATATATGAGTCTAAATTCAGGGAAAATTTATGAAACCAGTTTCCGAGTTTTGAAACTCGAGATATGATTTTTAAGGCGACAGTGACGCAGCTATTCCAGCCTGACTGAAAATGTCAAATGGATGGGCAAAACAAGTGAACTTGGCTTGTTAACCCCTCGTGTCCGACACCGGCGATGGTCTCGGGTTCGGGGTGTTACAGAAATACACACCTGATAGGAGACTGGAGTTAATCCACGCTCTGAGCACTCTTAGCCAACGCCCAACCCAAACGAGCACGCCATACAGCGAAAGGGATCAACCAAAAAAGGTACCTTTACTCTCCTCATGGTTCTCTCTATTTAAAGCCAGCTTCGCATCCACTCTTATGTTAGCTTCCCGATGTGGGATCCTTCCAACATCAGAGTTTAAATTGAACACCAACTCTTGCCGCCCCCTGTTAGCAAAATAAATGCTCTTTGATTGCCATGAGTTTCAAAACCTGGACCTCCTTGCCAACTCTATGACGCCACTTTGCCACTTCACCACAGGCTCTTTTTGTGTCATATTTTATCCCCAATTAATTATAAGGTTTAAAGGCCAAAGTCTAGGTTCCCTTAAAAAAAAACCAAAATAAATTGCAAGAGCCAAGGCTTGAACCCAAGCTCCCATACAACCTTAATAACGCCACAACCACTAGACTACAAGCTTCCTTGTTTCATTTATTTAACACAATAATTTAAAAGCCCTCATCCAAGCATCCAGATTTTTTTTTCACTTAATACCAAAGTTTTTGCTAAAGCCCAAGTTTGAACCCAAGATTTCTCTAACACTTCTCAGGGCCATTAACCACCAAAGCAGACATTTAATTGTGTCATTTCATTGCACAATTAAATACCTATATACAACCTCCTTACGGACCCACACTCAAGGCCCAATACTTCTAAGCCCAAATTCGGGGTGTTACATTTATAATTTTTACAATTTAGTCCCTATTGCACAAAACACAAAATATGCAAAATTTCAGGGTACCCATGTTTTGCCGAATATTCCTAGTGTTCATAAAGCCCAAATATTTCATTTATTTCACATTTTAGCCCATCAAATTTTATTTTTTTTGCAATTAAGTCCTAATTACTTAAAATCATTAAAAACTCCAATACAAAATATGTTAATCTAAAACATATCTTTCATTTATCATCATCAAACAAAAAAAATCACAAGTTATCAACAATGGCACAACTCAAAATATTCATCAAAATAAAAAATTCAAGCATGGGTTTTGTAGTACTCGAAGCAATGATCTCAGAAATGTAGAAATTATCAAAAACCGACAAAGAAAGAACCTTGATTTTTGCTTGGAAGATGGCCAAACCTAGTCTTGTGTTCTTTCTTTTTCTTTTTGTTTAAGTTCGGTGCAAGAAAGAATGAAAAACATACTTTATTTTATGATATTATATTATATATATGCTTTAATAATGAACTTACTTTTATAACCTAAATAATTTAATATTAAAAACTACATATTATAAGTCTTTAACCGTCCCACTAATATCTTTATAGGTTATTTACAACATAAATCCCTCATCCTTAAAAGCCACTAACAATTCGGCCCTTTATAAATTAAACTACCGAATTTTCAATTTACGCGATTTAAGTCATTTTATTTAATCGAACACCTAAATGGCGAAATTAATTGATGAAAATTTCACAGATATAAATTCACACAAAATAAACATAGAAAATATTTTTAAAATATTTTTTTGGCTCAAATTCGTGGTCTCGCAACCACCGTTCCGATTAGGGTCTAAATGGGGCTGTTACAACTCTCCCCCCTTAGGGATTTTTGTCCTCGAAAATCTTACCAGTGAATATGTTCGGATAGCGTTCTCTCATTGCATCTTCTGATTCCCATGTTGCTACCTCAACACTGTGCTTATGCCACAATACTTTAACTAACAAAATCTTCTTATTCCGTAACTCTTTAACCTCACAGGTCAAAATGCGAATTGGTTTCTCTTCGTAGGTCATGTCAGGTTGAATTTCAATCTCAGATGGGCTAATCACATGTAAAGGATCAGCTCGATTCCTCTGGAGCATTGAAACGTGAAATACATTGTGGATCATTTCTAACTCAGGTGGTAACGATAGTCTGTAAGCAACCAGCTCGATACGCTCTATAACCTCATTCGGCCCAATACATCTTGGGCTCAATTTGCCTTTACGATCGAATCTGAGTATTTTCTTCCACGGTGAGACTTTCAAGAAGACTTTGTCTCTGATCTAAAACTCTATATCCTTACGTTTCAAATCCACATAAGACTTCTGATGATCTGACGCTGCTTTTAGACTTTTACAAATCACTTTCACTTTCTGCTCAGTCTCTCTGATCAAGTCAACCCCGTGTATCTTATTTTCATCGAGCTCAGTCCAGTGTAATGGCATATGACATTTACGACCATACAAAGCCTCATAAGGTGTCATTTTGATGCTCGATTGGTAGCTATTATTATATGCAAATTCAATCAAAGGTAAGTATCGTTCCCACGTACCTTCAAACTCGAGAATGCAACATCATAACATGTCCTCAAGTATCTGAATGATTCGCTCAGACTAGCCGTCTGTTTGTGGATGGAAAGCAGTGCTAAAATGTAATTTCATACCTAGTGCATCTTGCAATTTCTTCCAAAATCGCAATGTAAACCTCGGGTCTCTATCCGAAACAATAGATATAGGTACACCATATAGTCTCACAATCTGAGAAACATACAATTCAGTCAGCTTATCAAGTGAATAGTCTATACGTATCGAAACAAAATGAGCCGACTTAGTCAATCTATCAACAACAAACCAGATTGCATCTTTCCTGCTCGGTGTCAACTGTAAACCAGATACAAAATCCATTATGACTCTGTCCCACTTCCATTCTGGTATCATAATCGGCTGAAGTAACCCTGAAGGTACCTGATGCTCGGCTTTTATTGTTGACAGACTAAACATTTTGTAACAAAGTCAGAGATGTCTCGTTTCATACCATGCTACCAGTAAAGCTGTTCCAAATTATTATACATCTTCGTACTACCTGGATGAACAAATAACCGACTACAATGAGCTTCACTCAAAATCATCTAAATCAACTCTGAATTCCTCGGAACGCATATTCGATCTCTGAATCTTAGATAGTCATCAGCATCAACTCTGAATTTTGAGTTAATATCTGTCTCACACTGAACTCATTTTGCAATCAATTCATTATCAACCTTCTGGGTATCACATATTTGTTGAATGAATACTGCTCTTGCTTTCAATTCAGTTACTATCGAACCATTCTCAGACATAGTCATAGTGATTTTTGGCTTAAAGCATCTGTAACAATGTTAGACTTTCCTGGGTGATAGTCAATCACAAGCTCGTAGTCTTTTAACAGTTCTAACCATCGGCGTTGTCTCAAATTCAGATCTTTCTGAGTCATCAAGTATTTCAAGCTTTTATGATCAGAATAAACATGGCATTTTTCACCAAACAGGTAATGACACCAAATTTTTAATGCGAACACAATAGCTGCCAATTCCAGGTCATGTGTCGGATAGTTTCTTTCATGTAGCTTTAACTGTCTCAAGGCATAAGCTATCACTCTGCCTTTCTGCATCAAAACACAGCCCAAACTGTTTAATAATGCATCACTATAAATAACAAATTCTTTACCCGATTCTGGTTGAACTAGTACTGGAGCTTCGGTCAAAAGGGCTTTTAACAAATCAAAGCTTTTTTGGCACTTTTCTGACCACTCAAACTTGACATCTTTCTGCAATAGCTTTGTCATCGATGCTGCAATCATAGAGAAACCTTTCACAAACCTTCTATAGTAACCAGCAAGTCCCAGAAAGCTTCGAACTTTAGAAACATTCTTCGGAGGTTTCTAATCCAGTATAGCTGAAATTTTACTCGGATCCACCCGAATACCTGATGTTGATACTACATGGCCCAGAAAAATAACTTCACTTAACCAAAACTCACATTTACTGAATTTCGCATAAAACTGCTTATCTCGCAATGTTTGCAATACAAGTCTCAAATGTTCGGCATGTTCAGCTTCACTACGAGAGTAGATCAGAATGTCATCTATAAACACAACCACAAACCGGTCCAGATACGGTCTGACGATCTGATTCATCAAATCAATGAAAATAGCAGGTGCATTAGTGAGTCCGAAAGGCATAACCAAAAACTCATAATGTCCATACCTCATTCTGAAAGTAGTCTTTGGCACATCTGAATCTTTAACTTGCAATTGATAGTAACCTGATTTCAAATCTATCTTCGAAAATACTGTGGCCCCTTTCAGTTGATCAAACAGATCATCAATCCGTGGCAACGGATACTTATTCTTTATAGTCACCTTATTAAGCTGTCTGTAATCATTGCACATTCTCATAATTTCATCTTTCTTTTTCACAAACAACACAAGTGCACCCCACGGAGAGAAACTTGGTAGTGTGAAACCTCTATCTGTCAATTCTTGCAACTTAGCTTTCAATTCTTTTAATTCTGTAGGTGCCATTCTATACGGAGCTATGGATATCGGAGTCGTCCATGGCACTAACTCAATACCGAACTCTACTTCCTGAATAGGTGGCAAACCCCGTAATTCTTCTGGAAACACATCCAGATACTCACATAAACAGGTAAGATTCAATGTTTCTTTCAACCGCTTTATTGTCGAGCACGTAGGCAAAGTAAGCTTCACACCCTTTTCTCACACATTTCTGAGCTAGCATCGAAGAAATCACTGCTGGTAAACCATACCAATCACTAGATTCGATCCGAATAACTTTATCTTTCTGGCTCCGTAAATCAATGGTCTTTCTTTTACAATTCACAGCAGCATCATGTAAAGTCAGCCAATCCATAACCAGAATTATATCGAACTCATCAAATGGCAGCAACATTAAATCAGTCGGAAAGCACAGATCTCGAACCATCAAGGGACAATTCTTACACACTTAATCCACCATAACATACAGGCCCAAAGTGTTTGACACTCTGATCACAAACTCAGTAGACTCAATAGGTAGAGTCTTGCTGAATACTAATGTCTCACACAAATAAGAATGAGTAGAACCAGGATCAATCAATACAATTACATTAGTATCATAAAGAGTGAATATACCAGTAATAACATCTGAGGATGAAGCCTCCTCGCGCGCGCAAATAGCATAAGCTCTGGCAGGTGCACGAGCCTCAGATCTGACTATCGTATCTTTAGTCTTTCCCTGACTGCCACTCGTATTACCAGCATTTTTGGGTGGTCTACCTCGAGCTGTAGTATTACCCGATCTCGTATTCTGCACTGGATTTTCTTCAGCTAACATTGGGCAATCTCGAATATAATGATCTATCGATCCGTATTTAAAACAGGCTCGATCATCTAATCTGCAACTGCCGGGATGTCATTTACCATAGTGTTTACACTCGGGTTGATTTGATTTGACATTACCCACACTCGCTACCGAAGTAGCTCTCGAGCTCACTGGTGGTCTATTCTGATCCCGTCTAGAATAACCTAAAGTGGCTTTACAACGGCTGAAATCATCTCGAAACTTTTTATGCCGTTTGGAATGACTTACCGGGTGTTCTTTTGCATGCATCTCTAGCTTCAAAGTCATCTTTTCTTTTCTCTTTCTCGAGTTCTTCAGCTTTGCAGGCTCGCTCAACCAGTACCACGAACTCTTTTATCTCAAGTATGCCAACTAACAGTTTAATGTCTTCATTCAGCCTATCTTCAAATCTTTTACACATTATGGCTTCAGTGGAAACACACTCTCTGGCATACCGACTGAGTCTCACAAATTTCCGCTCGTACTCCGTCACGGTCATCCGACCAAAAAATTCTTTACGCTTCTGATTAATAAATCTCTGGCTGATATATTTCTTACTGAACTCAATCTGGAAGAATTCCCAGGTCACCTGCTCTCTCGGAACCACTGATACTAGGGTATTCCACCAGTGGTATGCTGTGTCTCGAAGTAAAGATATGGCACATTTCAAGCACTCATCTGGTGTATAGGACAGCTCATCAAACACACGGATGGTATTATCAAGCCAGAACTCAGCCCGCTCAGCATCATCCTCATCTGTAGCTTTAAATTCTTCAGCCCCATGTTTCCTGATTTTATCAACAGGTGGCCTATATAATCTCAACGGATCATGTACTTGAGGTACAACAGCATCGAAGATGGATTAGTCAGGGGTGGAGGTTGTTGCAGCCGGGTTAGTCCAGATATATTGAGTAAACCAATCGTTCATCATCTGATAGAAGGCTTGTTTACCTTCACTTTCTTGATTACTTAAAGTCGGTCGAGAATCAGTCGGCGCTGTCCCTTGGGCGGGAGAAGGCGCTACACTCTTGACATCATCACCTACAGCTCTATCGGGATCCATTTACTATATGAAAACACATTTCAAATGTCAGAAGTCATCACACTATCACAGTATATAATTATGGCATGTATAGCTAAAGTCACTCACACTACGTTATTCCTAGAACCAACTAAACCGTAGCTCTGATACCAATAAAATGTAACACCCCTAACCCGTGTCTGTCGCCAGAAAGGAGTTAGAGACATTACTAGACAAAAGCATAGATCTGAATATTTCCAAATTAATTCGAAGTCTAAATTACATCCAAGCTTATAATTTAACCTAATATCAAATCATAAGTTTATTACCAATCACCACATAGTTTAAGTAAAATTTAATTCGAAGATATATATATATCTAGAACAAATCATTGCACATACAGAATTTATAACGAATCAATAATTTCCTTTCAGAACACTTGGCCTATTTGTTTTTATAAATTTCTTTACGAGTCATGCAAATATTCAAGTTAATTATCTATTAAAACAAAATTTTATTACCAACCCTTTTTTATTCATAAAAGTGTACGGCATTAATGTGTTGGTCTATAGGTAATTTATTTGTACTATCAAATAATATATAAATTCTCAACAAATTTCACTACCATTCACGCCTTATTTTATAAGCATCAGCCACACATTAGTACATGTATTAATTATAATGAGTAACATGTGAAAATTTCCAACTATTTTATCATGACCAATTACCAAGCCCAAGTATATCCTACCTTAGTTTTACTTAGCATCCAATGAGAAACATATATCCCATTACAATCTTATATACTCAAAACACATTCAAAGCAACACAAATCTGATCAACATTCTATAAGGCATCGTAAATCTTTTTAACTTTAGTCATAGCTTAATCAAAGCCGAATGCAAGCCAAATATTTTAACCATTCTTTAATTCATGAAATACTTACTCACATTCGTCAAACATATCATTAAGATAATTCAAAAGCATACACCGAATCTGTCACAGGAAATTATATGCACTATCAACGTATCATACCATTTTCAGACCTATCAATGAAGTATGTATCTAGTAAGTGTAACTTACCTACAATTTAATCACACTTGAAATAATATGATTACCATACATGTGACTAAATCTTATTCATGAAACATATATAATATATATATCAATACTCAGGTTCGATGATGACCTAACCAAACACATAAACCGAATATATCCTTTTATTATTAAATCAAGACCATTTCACCTATACCAATGTCATAGTCGTGGCAAGTAAACATGCTATGCAACGAAAATTACATGATGTCATTGCAACACCCATTTTCCAAACATACAACAATTAACACATATAATATATTTATCATGCCATGCAACATTATAACTAAAACACATTAGACCACAACCGAAACATAACTAAGAGTAAACCTAAGGATTTAGCCATTTTCACATGGCTTTTAAATGCACACATTCATAAAATAAATCCAACATTTCAAAATATAAGCCAGCCAATACATGCCATAATTTAAGTTTGACTTATAAAGGTAAATAGTTGATAGTGTGATGAGCTTGGCTGACAGTCCTCGAGCTTGCAGCTTGACTTCTAAATCTATAAAACAGAAACAACATACACAATAAGCTATGATAGCTGAGTAAACTATAAGCAAATAAACATTTCAGTAATATAATCAACCATTTTAACTAGTCGAATTTCATTAACACTACTATACTGGACCTCAAACCCATAATATGTATAATTAACACATTTACACAGACATTTATATACCTAAGCCGAATACGCACATAATCATTTAACATATTATATTCAACTTTCAAACTCAAGACTTAGTGAACCATTCAACTATTTATTTTTATATATAAACCTAAGATTCATTAAATAACATCACATATATACTTGTTTCTTATATGGCCGAATATATCATCTCATATTATTCGTTCATAAGCCAAATACATATACCAAATTCACAAATTCTTCATTAACATTACACATGATTTATAGCAAAAATTCATAGTATTTTCATACCTTAGCTCAAGTAGATATCAAGTTGTTTCATACCTGACTATTTCACTCGTAACACACATCTATACACAATTTACCTTTGCCCAATGAACCATTCGGAATCGGATAGGACACTCAGATTATCACTTATATCGTACAATGCCAACGTCCCAGATGTGGTCTTACATGTAGCTACATATCGATGCCACTATCCCAAACAGGGTCTTACTCGTAAACACATATCAGAATCACATTTCGATTCCATGGACTTGCACACATATATCGGAATCCTATGTCATGACATATGTATCCTAACTATTCCTAAGGTTCATATGGGACTTCCGAACGTCGCAACTTGATCGAAATGAGTTCAAAAACAAAGAAATCAAACCAATCCATATTCGGCTATATCAAATATAAATTTCAACATTTCATAACAGCATGTATATTTCATATTCAACTACAATTAAACACGTCTATTTGCTTATAAACTTACCTTGGACGTCATAAAACAGGACGGGCTGCTACTCGATAACTTTTATTTTTCCCTGGTCCAAATCCGATTTTTTTAGTTCTTGATCTAAACACATTCAAATTAAGCTCATTCAAAAATATTTTCATTCAATTTAGTCCAAAAACACATAAATGGGCAAATTACCATTTTACCCGGACATTTACAATTTTTACAATTTAGTCCCTATTGCACAAAACACAAAATATGCAAAATTTCAGGATACCCATGTTTGGCCGAATATTCCTAGTGTTCATACAAGCCCAAATATTTCATTTATTTCATATTTTAGTCCCTCAAATTTTATTTTTTGCAATTAAGTCCTAATTACTCAAAATCATTAAAAACTCCAATACAAAATATGTTAATCTAAAACATATCTTTCATTTATCATCATCGAACAAAAAAAATCACAAGTTATCAACAATGGCACAACTCAAAATATTCATCAAAATCAAAATTTCAAGCATGGGTTTTGTAGTACTCAAAGCAATGATCTCAGAAACGTAGAAATTATCAAAAACTGACAAAGAAAAAACCTTGATTTTTGCTTGGAAGATGGCCAAACCTAGTCTTGTGTTCTTTCTTTTTCTTTTTGTTTAAGTTCGGTGCAAGAAAGAATGAAAAACAGAGTTTGTTATATGATATTATATTATATATATTCTTTAATAATTAACTTACTTTTATAACCTAAATAATTTAATATTAAAAACTACATATTATAAGTCTTTAACCGTCCCACTAATATCTTTATAGGTTATTTACAACATAAATCTCTCATCCTTAAAAGCCACTAACAATTCGACCCTTTATAAATTAAACTACCAAATTTTCAATTTACGCGATTTAAGTCCTTTTATTTAATCGAACACCTAAATGACGAATTAATTCATGAAAATTTCACAGATATAAATTCACACAAAATAAACACAGAAAATAATTTTAAAATATTTTTCTGGCTCGGATTTGTTTTCTCGAAACCACCGTTCCGATTAGGGTCTAAATCGGGCTGTTACAGCCTTGTCTCTGCCCGTGTGTTTACTACCATGCCAAACTGACCTATAATTCTAGGTGCAGAGGACACACGGCCAAGCAACATGCCTATAAGGGCTGACCGTGTACCACACAAGGCCTAGACACATGCCCTTGTGTTTACCCGTGTGGACCTTTTTAGGTCTATTTTCCAAGCCTTTGGTCACCCTCTAACATCTATACATACCACTATGGTCTTTGGACAATTAACAAGGTATAGTTTTACCCTTAAACTTTCTTGGCCAAGGGCATACACATTACTACATGTCTCATTTTAAACTATGATCATAATACCCTCTTTGTTTTAGGGATTACTCTTTCAATAATCACATTTTATAACTCATGACCTTTATGACCTAAACCATTCCCAATTGTTTTGGCCATCGTTCTCATGTTCATTCATGGTATAACATATTTGGCATTCACAAGAAACATTCACACATAACCATGCATATTTAGTAGGTTTATAACCTACATCAAAATGAGCCATACCTCATGACCATATACAAAATGGTGTAAGCATATCATTCAAGCCTTTACATTGGCTAGCCAAATGACACATATAACAAAATAACCAAAAATCCTATACATGTCATTATAACGAAATAAAAGTTTCTATATACCAAAATAAGACAAGTTGATAGTGTTGAAAAAGCTCCGACTGTCTTCCAACCTTTACAAGTCCTCGAACTCTAAAAAAATTAAGGGAAAGGAAAGAGGGGTAAACATTTACATGCTTAGTAAGTCCGTATCACTTGAAAGTAAACTTATCGGTTAATTAGCATACAACCATATTAGGCAATAATTCCAACAAGTATGAAATAGTTTCCCTGTCACATGAACTCAATGATCAATTTAGTCTCATATCAATACCTCATGTCATTAGTTTTAAATGAGCATCAATTTAATATTTCCATTCTCTATTTCTCATGTTAATCCTATTGAATTCCTCGAAAATCTCGATGGATAGCCTAATTACCGTTAAGTCATACAAGTGATCATATCTAGTATGCACTCCCGTGAACCTTACATCTTGCGGTGGGATTACCAGTCCAGGCTAAATCCCCTATAGTATTAACTAATAGAGCATTGTTGGGATTACCAGTCCAGGCTAAATCCCTTTTAACGATAATGGCTCTCATGAACTTGGATCAGAATTGCCAGTCCAGGCTAAATTCAGTCCTCAATCGGATTACCCGTCCGGGCTAAATCCTTATTGCATCCATATTCTTCGGGAGGCTCGATCACTCAAGGAACACCTATCCGGGCTAGATCGTTTCTATATTGAGATCAACGAATTACCCGTCTAGGCTAATCCTTCTCTACAACACATGCAGGATCTCAAGTCATGTAAGTCATAATTTAACCATCAGATTTCCCTTTTTATTTCAACTAAGACATTTATCATCTTTTCATTTACACTAGCACGTCTTATGGATTATCATGCAATGAATATCTAATTCTTATATATTCAAGAACATGCATTTTTAAGTATATTAAAAGTTTACTTTGGGTTATACGAACTTACCTGGTAGTCGTTTCGGATTCCCGTCTCGGTTATTCTAAAACCTTTCTTTTTCTGCGGTTGACCTCCGAAATTGGTTCCTCGTGGTCTATATCAATAAAATTAGACTATTAATACATCATATTTTTCATTTTAGAATTAAAACTCACCCCCAGGCAAAATGACCATTTTGCCCCTAACCATTCTCAATATTTACAATTTAGTCCTAAAGTTCGTAGAATGAAATACATGTAATTCTTTGGCTTCCCAAGCCTAGTCGAATGTTATTCACAGTTATAGCAGCCCATGTTTTTCCTTCATTCTATATTTTTCTACCCATTTTCAAAATTTAACAATTTAGTCCTTAAAGTTATTTCCATGAAAAACCACTTAGTAAAAGTTGTTTACCATTCTTTAAACTCTCATATTCCTTTATAAATCATCAAAACACAAACAACTCATGAATGAGAAATTTTTTAAACATGAACCCTAGCATGAGATATGAGTAGAAATAGAAAGAGCATGTTAAGATGATCTCAAAAATACGAATAACATTAAAAACGGGGATAGGATTGACTTACTATCAAGCTTGAAATGTTGGAAAACCCTAGCTATGGAGACCCTTAGAATTTTGGCAGCATGGAGAAGAAAATGAGCTGATTTTAGCTTGATTTTTCCTTTTGTATTTAGTTTATAACTAAATTACCAAAATGCCCTTCCTTACTAAACTTCCAAAATTTTCCATGCATGCCAATTTTTGTATAAAACTTATAAATTGAGTAAATTACTCTTTAAGGACCTCTAATTAATATTCCAAAGTAATTTCATACAAATTTCTTCTAGAACCCAAGTTTTGCAATTTATTCAAATTGGTCCGTAATTTTCAATTGGACACCTGTCACATAAAATTTCTTCATGAAACTTTAACACATACTTATTCTCATATCATAGACCTCATAATGATCATAAAATAATTATTTTAACATCATATTTGTGGTTATAAAACCACTATTTTGACTAGGCCCTAATTTAGGATGTTACAACCCCGACTGCTTTCATCGGTTTCGTCCTCATGACATGCCACTGATCATTATTTAGTCACATCTCCTCAATAATTTCATGAGTCACTTCAGGTGTTTTATTATTCAGAGTTCCACCAGCTGCTGCGTCGATTAGTTGTGTAACAGCCCGTTTTTAGGTCAAATAGGAACAGTGGTTTCGGGACCACAAATTCGAAGTCAGAATATTTATTTTATTAATTAATATTTTTTTAAAGTATGATATAATTATTATATGAAATTTTCGTAAAGAAATTTTACTGTTTAAATGCTTAATTCGATAAAAAGGACTAAATCGCATAACGCGTAAAATTTGAGTTCTATTGTTTAAATGTATTAAATAGCTATGGATTATTAATATGGAAGTTCTTATTATTTAATTAGTCCATTTATAATGTAAGTGGACATTCTTGGACATTGTTTAAATGATGTTTAAGTTATATTAACAAAGTTATAATGGTAAAATAGTTAAAAATGTTATAATAAACAAAACCAAAAATTTATTTAATATCATCGTCATCTTTCTTAGCCAAATTTGGAAAGAATAAAAGAAGAAACTCTAGGTTTTCATTCGGCTATGGTTCATTAGCTAATTAAGGTACGATTTTTGCTCGGTTTTTAATGATTTCTATATTTTTGAGCTCGTTGCAGCTTAATCTAGCTAGCCCATACCTTCGTTTTTGAAACTGCTATAGATTTTGTGATTGCCATTTTTGAATATTTGGGTGTTTTGAAGTTTCTTGTTAGATTATTGATTGTTGTTAATAGATATACAAGTTTTATAAAGTGACTTTTGACAAAAATGAGAATTAGGGATTAAATTATGAAAGATAGAAATGCTGTAGTTGAAAATGTGCATAAAGTGAAAATATGGGATGCTATATAGTTATGTGAAATTCGGCTATACATGGATTAAGGGTAAATTGCATAAATTTGTCATTTTGTGTAAAAAGGACTAAATTACAAAGTCGTCAAAAGTCTAGGGTAAATTTGTAATTTAGCCAAAATGAATGTTTTAGGATAAATTGAATTGAATGAAAGTTTGAATGAGCTAATTTGATATAATATAGATCAAGATAAGTCGAGATCGAGTTTAGATCAGGGAAAAGGAAAGAGCGACGAATAGCCAATGGTTTTATCCAAGGTTACGAGGTAAGTTCGTATAATTAGAATCAAACTTTTCTATACTTGTATTTGTTGAAATGAATGTATATAATTGAAATAATTAAGATATGAATGCCTTGATGATATATTATATTCATTACTAAGCCCCGTTTGAACTATATAAATTTATTGGATATGAGTGACATGTTACTGGGATTACCGAATTGGTCGAGCTTCTGCATTTGTTGCGGACTCACCACAACTCATATGAGCTTACTGATTCAGCTTGTAAGAGCTTACTGTTTCAGTTCATTGAAGCTTAACGATTCAGCTCGATAGAGCTTACTGTTCAGCTCAATAGAGCTTACCATTTTCAGCTCAATAGAGCTTACTATTTACCAGCTCAGGAGGAGCTTACTAACCGTTACTCGAAAGAGCATGTATGATGATGAATTGATGAATTACTGGTATTGTTCACTCAACTATCCTTTGAAGTTCTAATAGGTCCAACGGGCCTAAATACTGTTTATACGGATAAGTTACGAGTTATAAGTGATACTATTTTTATATATATGATATGTGAATTTTGGAATAATACAAAGTATTGTATTAATGGATGGTTTCTGTTTATGTTAAATGACTAATATGTGATGTTTATATGTGAATAGGTGATGATTAAATTGAATTGTTGGCATTTTTATTTATTGCTTGATTTTGTATAAATAGTAAGTTTAATTCTGAATTATACGGGCTTACTAAGCTATAAAGCCTACTCTGTTTCTTTTTCTATGTTTTATAGAGGCTCATTGCTCGCTTGTTTCGGACCAGTCGGAGTTGCACATCACACTATCCAATTTTCGATTGGTATTTTAAACTTGTAAATATATGTAAATATGGCATGTATAGGCTAGTTTGAAAGAAGTAGTTATGTTTTGGTATCATAATTTTAGAATGATTTTGTATATAAGTTCAGCCATGTGATTTGGCTTATTTTGGTATCATGTTTTGATTGCATATATGTGCTTAAATATGGTATGTTTTGGTATGGTAATGTTTGGATGAAAATATGCAAGTGAGGTATTGATATGAAATTGATAGATGAATGGATTATGCATGATGATGAATAAGTATTTGGGTATGAATTTGCTATGTTTTGATATGGCAAATATTGTGTAATGAAATGGTTATTTTGGTTGTCAATTGGGTCGCATAAATGTGGTCAATTATGCTTGTAATTGTTTGTGTATTTAGGGTGGCAATATGGCTTTGCAAATGGCCTATTTTTTTTTACACAGGCAGAGACATAGGTGTGTGTCTCAATCGTGTGTGGCACACGGTTAAGTTACATGGCCGTGCGTCCCCTGGGATACCCTACAAATTAAGTCAATATACTCTACAGATTTGACACGACTTAGACACACGGGCATGTCTATTGGCTGTGTGTGTCACATGAGTTCACACATGGGCATGTGATTGACCGTGTGGCATAAGTTAGTATACCCCCTATATGACACACGGCCTAGCGCACGGGCGTGTAGTCGGCTGTGTGACCTAAGTCAGTTTCAACCATGGCCAAGGCACACGAGCGTGTCTCTGGCCATGTGGTGCAAGTCAGTATGTATGCCCTGTTTTCACATGGTCTAAGACATAGGCATGTCTATAAGCCGTGTGAGACACACGGCCTGTTCACATGGGCATGTGACACTTGAAAGGTTAAAAATTTTATAAGTTTTTGAAATTTTTATATGTTATCAATTTAGTCTCGAATGCATGATTATTGCTTTATATGCTTGATTTAAGTATATAATTAATGTGAATGAGTGATATTTATTGAAATGTAATGTTATTTGATAAATTATCATTTTGAACTAATTTATAAGTCCGGTAATGCCTCTTAACCTATTCCGACGACGTTTACAGGTTAGGGGTGTTACAAGTTGCCTAGTTGAAAGATTCAAACCATTGTAAAATGTTTGAACTTGTAGCCATAGAGGTAACCCATGGTGAGGGCACCTTCTCAATATATCTTTATACCTCTCCCATGCATCATATAACATCTCTAAATCGATCTGCACAAAGGAAGAGATGTCATTCCTCAACTTGGCTGTCTTATGCAATGGGAAGTATTTCAGTAGAAAGTTCCCGGTCATTTGATCCCATGTAGTGATGAAACCTTATGGTAAAGAGTACAGCCACTACTTAGTTTTGTTCCTCGATGAGAAAGTGATCAACCGTAGGCGAATGACATTGTCAGTGACACCATCAATTTTTAATGTATCGCTGATCTCCAGAAAGTTGGCCAAATGAGTATGTAGATCTTCGTCTTGCAAACCATCAAACTGAACAAATTGTTTCATCATCTAGATAGTGTTCGGTGTTAGTTCGAAATTATTTACAACAACAGTGAGTCTCACAATACTCGATTCAGCCCAAGTTAAAGTGGGCTTGGCATAATTTTACATAGTACAAGGAACATGATCTGGATTTACAAGATTTGCTATAACTGCAAGAGGTAGTTGATTATTCTGATTATCACCCATGTTGATGTGACCATAGCTCGAGAAGTTACCACCGAACCCATTGAGCTGCTACAAGGACCTATAACTCGGTTTCAAGCTAAGAGGTTTCAAGATGCGTTAGCAAGCTATGTTGATCGAGCTTGGGGAGAGCAAGTAGCCAAATCCATTGAACATGCTTGGTTCAACTCAATAGGCATCCCTTGCAATTTATTACAAGCTGAATTTTACTTTTAATTGAACTCATCTTAGGTATTAATTGTGTTGCTAGAATAAATGCTTATCTTAGTTAATTTAGTTGCTGGAATAATTTAATGTGTTTAATGTGTTTAATGCCTGATTAATGTGTTTAATGTGTTTAATGTGTTTAATGTGTTTCAATGTGTTTGTTAAATGAATACTTGTAGGTGACTATTCAGCTAGAATCGATTACAAGCAAGCGGTGGTTACAAAGTGTTAAATGTGACTATTTAGTTGGAATCGGTTATAAACAATGGGTTGTTACAACATTTAAAGAGGAGCATTATTCACCATTTAAATTCGGCAGCCTATTCCTCTTCTCCAATGAGCTGTTCAAGAATAGCAATGGACAAATGAGTGATTACACATTCCATAGCTGATTGCCTCTTAATGATCATACCATGATCTGTTTGAGTGCCTAAAATGTTATCCATATTGCTGGTGTCTATTCGGTTGCCCAAGTCTTCAAGTTCAATTAAATCAACTAAATTGGAACATTAAATCATGTTGATAGTTGCTGTTACTTAGTCCTAGAGATTTCAAGAGTTTGTACTTAGTGATTAAGTTTCATTTTAGCTCATAACCACTCATTAAAGCTAAATTCAAGTGACTTTTCGGCTAGGTCCCTTATAGCACTATAAATATTTTGTAATCAGTTTGTCTAAAGGACTTTTGGCTGAACTTATGTTAAAATTTGAAACTTGTGAGATTTCCAATTCTCCTTGTTCTTTCAGGACTAAATTGACTTATCAAGTATTCTTGTGGTGTCAACCTGTTCTTTTTTAAACTGAACTTATCACATTTGGTGTGGCGTTCATATACCTTTGGTTCCTATCACATTTTATAGCGGGTCAAGGTTTTGTGCTATTTTCCCTAAACCGAATTCACCTCAGACCTATTTTGAGTTTCAAGTCAACAATCACATTATTGTTGGTTCATTCTCAGGCCTTAATCAAATTACCTATCTTTGCTTAACCATTTCGCAACCTTGTTTTAAGCTTATTTCTTTCTCCTTATTAGTCCATTTTGATTAAACCTAATTCATTTCGAAAACGATACAACTCTTACTCAAATTCACTATTAGGCAACAAATACGACTCGAGACATCTACAATCGAGTTCCTATTATTTGGTATCAGAGCTAGTGAAATTGGAGTAAGAATCAACGGTCTCGGCACAACGGTATTGTAGATTCAATAAAAAATTGTGAATTAAAAAGTACTTATTGTAACTAGCATATATTGTAAGTGCAAAAAAAAATTCGAAATTAAAAAAAAAGTGTTCAAGTTCTTGTTGCTGAATTGAAATTCTACTTGCTGCCTGAAACATCCATTCAATATCCTACTATTCAGCCACACTCAGCCCTTTCCATTTCCTTGTTTCAAGCCTACCTCTTTGTCCTACAACATTCCTACCAAAACCATACATCAATTTTTCGAGCCGACCCACAATGACTGCTTCTAAGTCTAACTAGTCCATTTAAGAACTTAGAGAGGCAGAGTGAGCGAAAAAAGGCTCGAGGGTTGTGAGTTCATCTGAGTGAAGAAAAAGCCAAGTGAGTGTTATTTCTTTGTGAGAGAATTTGTGAGGATTTTTTGTGAGTAACTAAAATGTCCTAAAGTCCGGAAAGAAATCCAAACAAGGGAGTTGGGATCCGACCTGTAAGAAACGTTCAAGGAGCCGTGCCAAATCTCACTCTTCAAGCATTCATACGAGAAATGAAATAGTTATTCGATCGTAAACTCGAACCAATCGAAGATCAATTATTTCAAGTGGAAACACGAGAACAGTACGAGGCAAGTTTGAAAGTTGCAAGATGAGGGCATGGACGTCCAATCCAAGATCCCTATGAAGCGAGTGATCAAGAAAGTGATCATTCATTTGCCCAAAGTGTACATCAATGAGGCCGCGCAACGAAATCAGGGCCTTTGAGATCGAGACCGTCCCAGTGACAACTTTAAGAATATTAAGATGTCGATTCCACCATTCCAAGGTAAGAATGACCCCGAAGCTTATTTGGAGTGGGAAAAGAAGATTAAGCTTATTTTCGAATACCACAATTATTCGGAGAGCAAAAAGGTGAAGCTCGCGGCAATCGAGTTCTCGAATTATGCCATTTATGGTGGGACTAGCTTGTAACGAGTCGAAGACGAAATGGTGAAAGACCAATCTTTACTTGGGCTGAAATGAAGTCGGTTATGCAAAAACGATTTATTCCTTCATACTACCATCGGGATCTTTATCAACGACTTCAAAACCTTACCCAAGGCAATAGAAGCGTTAAAGGCTATTATAAAGAAATAAAGATAATAATGATCCGAGCTGATATCGAGAGGAGACAATGGCTAGATTCCTTGTGGGTCTAAATTGTGACATCGCCAACATAGTTGAATTACATTTCTATGTTGAAGTGATGGACATCATTCACATGGCGATAAAATTTCAAAAATAACTCAAACGAAAAGGATTTAGTCGATCCTACACCAATCCCTCCACTAACAAGTGGAGCCAAGGCGTCAATAAACTTCCTATTCGAACAAAGAAGCCAATTGTAGTAGCTAAATCCAATCACCCCAGTGGCGAGTCAAGTCAGAATAAAAATGAGCAAGTGCCAAATCGCGTGAGAGACAAAAATGTTTCAAGTGTCAAGGCCGGGGGCACATAGCTAGCTAATGTCCCAATCGATGAGTTATGGTGGTAAGGGTTGACGGCGAAATTGAATCCGAGGAAGAAGATGAAAATGAGCCTGAAAAGCCAACCGATGATGATGATGAAGATTTAGAGCTTCCGATTGAAGGCAGGATCCTTGTGGTGAAAAGGAGCCTTAACATTCAAAGTGCTGAAATCGAACAACAACGGGAAAATATTTTCCACACCCGGTGCCACATCCAAGGCAAGGTATGTAGCATGATTATTGATGGAGGAAGTTGTACTAATGTAGCAAGTACCATGCTGATTGACAGGCTTGGGTTAGCCACGACCAAACACTCGAATCCGTACAAGCTACAATGGTTGACTGATGGAGGAGAACTTAAAGTGACAAAGTAAGCTGTTGTAGCCTTTTCCATTGGAAAATATCAAGATAAAGTGGTATGTGACGTGGTCCCAATGCATGTGGGACACCTTCTTTTGGGGCGTCCATGGAAATTTGATCGGCGTACAATTCATGACGGATACACCAACCGTTACACATTTAAGTATCTAGGGAAAAATGTAACCCTAGCCCCACTTACCCTGAAACAATTGTATCAAGATCAAATGAAGTTAAAAGAGTCTATAGAAAAATCAAAAGAAAAAGAGCAAGAGAAAAAGAAAGAAAAAGAAAAGAAACCCTAGAAAAAGAAAGAAACAAGTGAGAGAGTGGAGGTAAAAGCACGAGAGGAAAAAGAAAGTCAAAAAGAAAATGAGAGTGATAAAATAAATGTATTTGTGAGGGAAAGAGAAATAAGAAAATCTTTGTTAATGTTCCAATCTGTGCTTGTACTTATGTACAAGAAGTGTTTATTCGATGCTAACGAACTTGACAACTCTTTGCCGTTGTCTGTTGTTTCATTACTTTAGGAATTCGAAGACGTTTTTCTGGAAGAAGTGCCTAGTGGGTTACCTCCTTTTTGAGGAATCGAACACCAAATAGACTTTGTTCCCAAGGCTATAATTCCAAATCGACCAGCTTACCGAAGCAGTCCCGAGGAAGCCAAGGAGTTGCAACGATAAGTAGCGAAATAAATGGATAAAAGTTATATAAGGGAGAGTTAAAGTCCATGTGCGGTACCCGTTTTGTTGGTGCCTAAAAAGAATGGATCGTGGAGGATGTCGTAGATTGC
This sequence comes from Gossypium arboreum, assembly GCF_025698485.1. Classification (NCBI taxonomy): domain Eukaryota; kingdom Viridiplantae; phylum Streptophyta; class Magnoliopsida; order Malvales; family Malvaceae; genus Gossypium; species Gossypium arboreum. The sequence continues at coordinate 99,920,500 of NC_069079.1, forward strand.
TGAGCCATCAACAAGATTACTGTCAAATACTGTCATCCCATCCCTAGCCTCGATGATATGTTAGACAAGCTTAGCAGTGCTAAATTGTTCTCTAATCGGTTTATGGTAGTGTTCATCGACGACATATTGGTTTATTCAAGGACTGAGAAGGAGCATAACGAGCACCTTAGGATTATTCTTCAGATTTTAAAGGAAAAGCAACTCTATGCTAAGTTCAGCAAGTGCGAGTTCTGGTTATGTGAAGTAACTTTTCTGGGTCATGTTGTTTCTGCTGAGGGGATTCAAGTGGATCCTCAAAAGATTGAGGCTATATTGGATTGGAAGCATCCTAAGAATGTATCTGAGGTCTGCAGCTTTTTGAGACTGGCAAGTTATTATCGACGATTTGTGGAAGGCTTTTCACTGATTGCAACACCCTTAACTAAGCTGCTAATAAGGGTGTACCATTTTTTTGGTCTGATGCGCAACAGGAGAGCTTTGAGAAGCTCAAGATTGTACTGACTGAGTCTCCTGTTCTGATTCAACTAGAACCTGGAAAGGAGTTTACGGTTTATAGTGATACATCACATGTCGGTTTGGGATGTGTGTTGATGTAGGATGGTAAGGTGGTAGCATATGTGTCACGTCAGCTTAAGATGCATAAGGCGAACTACCCGACGTACAAATTGGAATTGGCCGCCATAGTTTTTGTTTTGAAAATTTGGAGGCACTATCTGTATAATGAGAAGTTTTTCATCTACACTAATCACAAGAGCCTCAAGTACCTCCTTACTCAGAAGGAGCTAAATCTTAGGCAACGTAGATGGGCTAAGTTGCTTAAGGATTACGACTGTACCATTGAGTACAATCCGGGCAAGGCTAATGTGGTGGCCCATGCATTGAGTTGTAGGGCTATGACAGATCTGAGAGCGATGTTTGCTCGACTTAGCCTATTCGACGATGAGAGTTTATTGGTTGAGCTACAAGTCAAACTAGCTTGGATCGAGCAGATTAACGGTAAACAGCTGGAGGATGGGTCTTTGGATATTCGATTCCGACTGATTGAGAGTGGTAGCACTACGGACTTTGGGTTGAACTCTAAGGGTATTTTGTGTTTTCGAGGTAGGATATGTGTGCCGAATGATTCTGATTTAAGATAGTCTATACTGAGTGAGGCGCATAGTAGCCTTTACGCTATGCACCCTAGTGGGAGTAAAATGTACTGAGATCTTCGACAGTTGTATTGGTGGCCATGATTGAAGCAAGAGGTTACTGATTTTGTGGCTAGATGTCTGATATGCTAGCAAGTTAAGGCTGAGCATCAATTTCCTTCGGGTTTGCTACAGCCGGTTAAGATTCTGTTATAGAAATAGGAACGAGTAACGATGGATTCGTTAGTGGGTTCCTTTTAACACCCACTAAGAAGGATTTAGTGTGGGTCATCGTGGATAGATTGACCAAGTCTGCAGACTTCGTACCGGTTGGAATAGATTATTTTTTGCAGAAGTTAGCGAAGCTTTATATTTCTAAGATAGTGAGACTGCATGGAGTACAGGTTTCGATTATCTCTGATAGGGATTCTCGCTTCATGTCTCAGTTTTAGAAGAAACTACATGAGGCTCTAGGTTTAATGTTGGACTTTAGTACTGCGTTCTATCCTCAGACCGATGGTCAATCAAAGAGGGTGATTCAGATACTGGAGGATATGTTGAGGAGCTGTACTATCAATTTTCGAGGCAGTTGGGAGGAGTATCTACAGCTAACAGAGTTCGCCTATAATAACAGCTTCTAGTCTAGTATTTAGATGGCACCTTACGAAGTCCTGTATGGTCGTAAGTGTCGCACTCCCCTATGTTGGACTGAGTTAGTTAAACGTTAAGTTTTGGGTCCTGAATTAGTTTCTGAGGCTGAGAATAAGGTTCGACTATTTAGGGATTATCTGAAGGTGGCTTCTGATAGAAGAAGTCTTATACGGATCTAAGGAGACGCAAAATTGAGCATTCTATGGGGGACTTCGTATTTGTCAAGGTCTCGCAATGGAAAAAGATTCCAAGGTTCGGTCGTAAGGACAAGCTGAGCCCTAGGTTTATTGAGCCGTATCGGATTCTGAAATGAGTAGGACTGGTCGCTTGTTAGTTGGAGCTACCTCTAGAGTTAGACCTTATTCACGATGTGTTCCATATCTCGATGTTAAGGTGTTACCACTCTGATCCCATGCATACTGTCCCTGTTAAGCAGATTGAGGTTAGGCCAAACTTGACCTTTGAGGAGGAGCTGGTTCAGGTTCTGGATCGTGACGTTAAGGTTCTGAGGAAGAAGTCTATTCCACTAGTGAAGGTTCTGTGATGTAATCATAGCACTGAGGAAGCTACTTGAGAACCTGAAGATATGATGCGTTAGTAGTATCCTTACCTTTTCTAACCAGGTAAATTTCGAGGACAGAATTTTCTTTTAAGGGGTAGAGTTGTAATGCCCCAAAATTTTTATTTTTTGTTATTGTGAAAATATGACACAAATATGCATCTGATTCAATGATTAAGTGTTCTGGATGTGTGTGTAAGGTCCCAAGTTCAAGCCATGTCTTTGGCAAAATTTTGGTATTTTTCTGAATAAAGCGTAAACCCCGCTCAGTAGGCTTAATTTTAAATATTTGTAAGTACATGTCAAAATAGGCTTGCTGGTCTGGTGGTTAAGTGGAATATTAGTATGCTGGAGGTCTGGTGTTCAAATCCCTGCGTGGGTAAGGTGGAATACTTTTGCTAAGTTTGATGGTTGGGAGTTTGAGTTGTACTAAAAATCTGAGTAGTGGGTGGTTGAGATAGAATAGGTAATGAGATTTAAGTTATCAGTTTCCCAAAATTCTCTTTGCAGAAAATTTGATTATCTCCCCTTTCATCCCTTTTTCCTTTTTCTTCTTTTTTTTTCGTTTCCTCCTTTTGATTGCCAAAACTCTACCTTTCTTCCACTCTCTATTCACGCTTGATAGGTAAGTTTGGAAGGTTCGGTTTCTATTTTTTTGATGAATCATTTTGCTAAGGGTCTTTTTTGGTGTTTAGGAGATACTCGAGGGGCTGAGGGTCTGGAATCGTCGCAGTAGGTGAGTGGAATTTCCATTGTTCAAGCGAAGGTAACGCTTTCCATTGGTTTGGGAGTTGGTTTTCATCTTGTGTTTTTGTTTAGGAATCGGGTTGAATGAGTAATTGATGAGTTACTGGTCAATTTTAGGTTCCCGAGTGCCTGGGGAACGTTTTAGCATCAAAACATACCAGGTGTGTACCCGTAACGCAGAAAACGGGGTTAGGCAAAAAGCCAAAAAACCCCACTGTCGACACCACACAGGTATGTGGTCACCCGTGTGGTAGGGCGTGTGCCCTAACTTTTGAATAATTTGATGTTAACTGTTTGTCCTCCTCATGAATGCACCTCCCAATGCCTGATAACAAATGTTCAAAAAGACCCCTTTGTTCTGTCGAGAATAATTATTGAAAATAAGAACGAGCGACTCCCTCTATTTCCTGTAAGGCCTCCGTTTCCCTGCCATCTTCAGTTTGCAGCTTGCTAATACAATTTTTTTCTTACATTGTGTTGCTTGGATGTGAAAAAATGATGTATTTCTGTCTCCGAATTTCAAAAATGATGTATTTCTGTCTCCGAATTTCAACCAATTCAGTCTGGCCCTCTGTTCCCAATACCGTTCATCCTTCTCGATTTCAAAATTTAATTGTATTTTTGTATCAATCAGCTCAGCTAAATTATTATCTTCTCTATCAGCATCATATAATTCTGATAACTTAGCCGTAAGAGCCTTCGTCTTCTTCTTTTGGTTCATTTGAATCTGTCTATCCCACTTGGCCAAGCCTTTATTCATATTTTCTAACTTTTACATTAGATCTCCTGAATACATCTCCCAGATTCTATTAACCTCACTAAGAAAAGATTCCTCTAGCACCCATCAGGCTTCAATTTTGAAAATTTTGTTCTTCAAGCTTCCCCCTACAATGCTTGTATCAGTTAAAAGAGGACAATGATCTGAGAAAGAATGCACTAAATGTTTCATTTTCACCTTCGGGAACATGGATATCCAGCTCACATTGGCCACTCCTCTATCCAACCATTCTCGAATATTCATCTCTGGAAGGTTGCCTCTTTCCCATATGAACCATCTACCAGAATATCCTATATCAGACAATTGACAATCCTCCAAAGTTCTTCGAAATAGATTCATTCTCCTTTCATCACTAGGTAGTCCTCCCTTTTTTTCAGATCCATACATTATTTCATTGAAATCCCCATAAATAAACCAAGGGACATCATCAGCAACATTTAGACTTTTCAAAACATCCCATGATTCATTCCTGTCTTATGCATAAAGGGACCCATAAAAACCTGTAAATCTCCATTTTACTCCTAATTCGTTATCCTTGATATCCACATCAATGTGTCTCTTTGAATAACAACGAAGTATGACCAAAACATCCAATCTCTATGCCAAACATAAGCCTCCTCTACTACCCTCTGAATCAACCTCAACACCATGCCCAAAACTGTATTTTTGGCACACCCCTTCTATCTGTCTCTTACCAAGCTTTGTCTTCATAAAGAAGTCAATTTGGGGATTGTGTGTCTTCAGCAGATGTCGAAGTCTGTGAATTGTCCATGGCCTCACGGCCTCCCCAAACCACGGATATTCCAACTTAAGATTTTTATTGCGACCGGTAGGCTTGCCTCTTGGCAGCTACCGATGATAATTGGTTAGATTCCATCAATCTCCTGCTCCTTACCATTAAGCAGTTCATGTCTTCTCTCTCTGAGAATCCGTCCCTCACTCCTCTAGTTCTCTTCTTTCCCTCTTCTCCAATTAGGACACCATCCTCCAAGTCATGCTCTATCCTTGTTTGCATCAATTCTGACTGTATATTTTCCTTCTGACTGTCAAGAGATAAAGATCCCCCTTCCATATTAAATCCCAATACTGGATCAATAACCTTTCCACTCTTTCCATTATTATCCGCATTCCATATTCGATTTCTTGGAACCCAATTGCTTCTCTTATCCCCTTCGCGATGTTCTTCATCTTCCCCCCGAAGCCAGATACTGTTCATTGATAAGGCTCTACATGATTGGGCACGCAAAGACAAATCCCACCCTAATTCAGCAATTTCCACCCCAAGCGACATCTTAGCTTCACAAAACGAGTCGCTATGCCCCAAGCATCCACAGTAGAAACAGAACAGAGATAATCGCTCATAATTAAATCTAACATATGAACATCTTCCATTAAACATAACCTATTTTTTCCTTTTCAATGGTCGTCTGATATCTATCTGGGCCCTTATACGCATGTAATTACGATTCTCCTTCCCTACATTTGCACCATCATATTCCAAAAAATTCCTCAAGAAGTTACCCAATTGTACTGCTAATTTTTCAGAAAATAAACCAACAGGGACATCATGAATTTGTATCCAAAAAGGGGTAAATATTAATGGCACTTTTAACAGGTCCTCCCCCCATTGTAATTTATAAAGAACCAACAAGTGATTATTAAAAGTCCAAGGTGAGCCCTTTATAACCCGCTCCACGTCCATTATATTATAAAATTGGAATAACTACCTTTTGTCTCCCAAATCTCGAATCTGAACTCCACGGCCCAGATGCCACAAATTTGCCATCGTGCTTTTCATGGCCAGGAAGTGGATTATACTGGCCATTAGAAAGCAACCTACCAGTTGGAACTCACTCCTTTCGCTTCCTGAGATTGGATCCATTGGAATTTCAAAAATTTCATCCTCTTCTTCATTAAGTGTCAGACTTGCTAATTCGGTTTCCATTGTTACAGGTATCGACCACAAAACTAGAGAATCTTTAATTCAAGCAGAGACTAAAGACTAATTCACGAGCAAGACTTACGAAAGTATGAAAGAATGCCAGAAACAAAAGACAAGAAACAAGAAAACCTAGATATTCATGCCAGCGACGGCAGACTTTTGACTCAAATTCAATTTAAATAAATATAAAATGTCTTAAATTTAATTATTAAATATGTATAATATTAAATAAAAATTGTTAGAATACGAAAAAAAGGAAAAAATTGTTAATAAATTATACAAAAATTTTGTTAACTATAGGAGTTGTTGACTAACCATGAGTAGCTCAAGTTTTCATTCTAGTTACTTGAAGAATTGTTTGAAATATAGTTTTTTTTTTAATAATCTTATTATAAGTTCTGATTATATTTTTTCTTTTTGATACAATGTTTAGAACTATTCATAGTCCCTTCCGTATTTATAAATAGGAGGATAATGTGCTTCAACACACTCAAATCCATATCCTCCTGCATTGACAACAATACCCATACTAATTGAGTTAAGATTCAATAGGCCATTATTTAAAATATAATTGAAATATTTGATTGAGTGTTGAAAAGTCAAGTGACTGAAATCAAACCCCGGCAATCTATAATACCAAAAAAAATCATTTTACTTACTCAATTTATATGGTAATGAATTATTATAGTAACTCTACAAAGATCATTTTTTAAATGATAATTTATTTAGTGAATATGAGCATTCCTCGAAAAACAATTGAAAATTGATAATTTATAGATAAACGTATTTACAGATGAAATTAGATCGGATAAAAGTGGAATGTATTTTTAAAGTCAAATTAATATTGTAAGTAAAAAGTCGTATTAATATTTCATATTTTGATAGGTTGAACTTGGGAAAAACTTTATTAATATATTAGAAATTTTGTATCTATTTTATTATTGAAGTACATAAATGTATATTTATTTATAACATGATTGATTAAGTTGGTGTTACAAGTAAACTTGAAATCGTTAAATTGTGAAAATTATTTCAAAGCCCTTTTAATAAAGGATCAAATATTTGTAAATAGAATTTAAATATTTTTTCCTTTCACCTACATAGTTTTTAATTATAAGATATGTATTTATTTCTTTTGTTGATGAAAGAGATCACAATTTATACTTTAAAAATTAAAATAATATCTTAAATTTATCAAATATCACTTAAGCATTCTTGGGTTTAAGATTAAAATCTTTTGATAAATTATTTTATAGAATTATAAGAAGAAATAGCTAAAATTAATCATGTATCCATGTTGAATAATTCATCACATACTTTCAAATCCTACTAACAAAAAACAAAATTATTAATTTCCAACATGTCCAATAGCATAACTCATACAATCAGTTGTAGACTTAAAATTCAACATCATTATTAATACAATAAACAAGTGTCCTTTTCCAACCTATCACTTGAAAGCTAAAAAAAACAAATGTTTCATTACTAGCTTTTTTAGCTTATTTGTAGATACAAAACATTAATAAAGAAGCACTTTTCCTGAACTAAGCCTCTCAAGTCCATCCTTATGGCATCTAAGGTACCTACAACATAAGAAAACCAAGTAATCTTTTATTCTTTCTTTATTTCGTTTGAACATAATATTTATCTCAAAAGTAGGGGAAATGTTCATTAAGATGATATTATTACCTGTTGATGAGCAACATATTTAAGTTTGAACCTCTCTACGTGATCGAGTTGGATAAAACTTGTTCCTAATGGAACAAAGCTTGATAAAAACATCACTCATGTCCATACGCTCGCTTGGTGATTCAAAAGAACAAGCAAGTCCTATATCAAGTATAGTAGTCAAGCACTAAAAATGTCTATCATTTTTCAAGTTGTTCACACTAAGAATAATGTCGGCAATTGTTCCTCTTCTGACTCTCTCTTAAAATAACATGGGATTTATAATCTCGATCATTTGTTCAAGCAAAGCTGCCTTAACAAAGTTGTGAATACTTAAACCTTCTTTGAACCTTTCATCGTTTGGCATTTTTCCAGTAAACATCTCCAACAAAAGGATACCATAGCTATACACGTCACCTTTTGTTGCCAACTTGCTTCCCATGCCATATTCTACAATTAAATCATCACAAATTATATACAAAAATAATTGTAACGAAAGCTATAGAATATTAAAAAAATTTATTTTAAGTTGTATGTTTTGCTTTTAAAAAATGGAAGAAATGAACCAAGTGAACTGACCTAGTGGAGCATAACCAACAGTTCCTCTTAACCCAAGGGAGCTAAACTGATTAGTAGAATAGTTAAGCTTGTCTTCAAAAAAGATTTTTTCTAAGTCGAAGTCACTTATATGACTGTTAGAGTATGTGAATATGTTAGGCAAGTTGTTAGTCAGTTATCAAGACTGGTATATTGTTATAGGTTAATTAGCAGAAATTAGCCTATCTTCCTCATGTATATAAACCTCATCTCTATACTGATACAAACAGATTATGAATACAAAACTATTTCAGTCATTTCTTTCAATATTTTTCAATTTTATAGAGTTACTAACATGGTATCAGTCGCCTGAGTTCTGGAGGTCATTCTGCTGTCGATCCATGGAAAATTCTACTAATTTCACTGTTGACTGTGGCAGTCCTGCATTTTTCAGCTCTCGTTTGATTCAAACTTTTCCTCATCACCATACGGTAATGTTGGATGAGGGGAAATTTGTGCAATGGCAACAGCATGTCCGTTCAATAACCGAAGATTATGAACTATTAGGGTTTTTAGAAGGGGCATTACCTATTCCTCAACAATTCAACTCTTCTCTAGATGGAATTCTAAATCCAAATCCTAATGTGTCTCTGTTTGTTTAGTAAGATAAACTTCTTACTTCTTGGCTCCTTTCTACAATTAGTCATTCCTTATTGTCTTGTTTTACAGCCGCAAAATCGGCATGTGACGTCTAGAGTACTGCGAATCGTCTCTTTGCCGCTACTACTGGAGCCAAGGTATCACGTATTAGACATGAGTTACACTCCATCAAAAAAGGGACATTGTCTATTAAAAAATATGTGGCGAAGATACAAAATACCTACACCTTGCTTGAAGCATTTGGATCTGTGGTTCTAGAGGTAGAGAAGGTCGAAATTATTCTTACCAGACTCTCATCAGAGTTTGACGGGGTTCTTTCATCAGAGTTTGACGTGGTTCTTACTCTGGCTTCTTTTTGTCTGACTTTCTTCCTCTAAAGAAGGTTATCGATGTACTCATGGAATTTGAGAGCCTTCAGGCTCGTGCGATGACCGATGCGTCCTTCCACACTCATTTGGTGGAGGCTACCTTATCGACACCGGTGGCAAAGCCCGTACGTGGTGATTGTCCACCATCTTCTGGTCGTGGGCGAGGGTTCGAACCTCGGCTTCAATGTCAGATTTGTAGTATGTATGGAAATGTGGCACAAAAGTGCTATTATCGGTTTGATCGTGATTATGGTGGCTCATCCACTCTGACCATGGCTCCGAAACTATCTAGACGGGCTGGTTACGAATCGTACGATAATGTGGTGGCTCACCTGGCTAGTATTCGTCAATAGGTGGTGGTCTAGGACTGTACTCGGGTCCGTCAATGGTGCATCCGTTCGCATCTACTTGGGACAGGAGGTTTCCAAATTTTGCTATGGTAAATCAGTCATCTACTAGGGTTCATACTTTTTTTAATGGTTGTGATTTTGGTGCAGGCCAACACAGACAATCAGTCTGGCCAAATGCTGGAGTAGGCCCTTATTTTGGCACAAATATGCCACCTGCCATGGGTCCACATTATGGGCCTTCCTCTCTTGGGCTTGTTGGTGCTCATAGACCGCCCACCTCATCTCATGGTGTTGGACCATATAGTAGGCCGACACCTACGGATCTGATTCTTGGCCAATCTTCTGGGTTGAACGCCAATTTGGTTGGGTTTGACAATGCTGGTAATTTTTTGGCACAAAATCATGGGTACAATGTGCCGTGGCGCACTAAACTGAGGGAGCGTGCTCATAACATTAATGCCTCGCCATGCGTTGGGTTGCCTCATCTCCTTAATTTTCATGCATCTAATTATTTGACCACGTCTAGGTCCAATGCCAATACTACTCAATATAGGTCAAATTTTGATAATGAAAACTCGTATATTCCTATTCCTGTAGGGACCACATCTTGGTGTCCTAACTCTAGGGCTACACACCATGTCTGTCGAAAGGCTACCGCTTTGCACGAGTCCATGCCATACTTAGGTACATCTCCTCTCCTTATAGGTGATGGGACTCCTACAAAAATATCATGTGCTGGGGATTCTAGTTTACTTACAACAAGTAAGATGCTCCATCTATCTAATGTTCTGTGCGTTCCAAGTATCTGAAAGAACTTTTTATCTATATCTCAATTTGCTAAGGACAACAATGTATTTTTTAAATTTCATCCATCTTATTATGTTGTTAAGGACATCTTGGCTTGGGAAATTTTACTGCGAGGCCACACACGTGATGGGGTCTATTATTTTTCACCGATTCCTTCGGGTTCATCAATCAATGACCCTTCTACACTCAACACTAGTCTTTCAACTTCCAACACTAGTGATGATTTGTTTGCCTTATGGCACCGCAAACTTGGTTATCTATTTGCTTCAATTGTTAAAATTGTTCTTGATAAATGTAAAATTGTCTCCAATAAAATGTGCCTTGATAATATTTGTATTGCATGTCAAAAAGGGAAGTCTCACAAACTGCCTTTTTTTAACTTTGCTACTAAATATAAGGATTTTTTTGACCTGGTTGTCTCTGACTTGTGGGGCCTGACATCAGTTGCATGTGGCAATAATTTGTATTATATTTCATTCATCAACATGCATAGTAGGTTTACTTGGATTTATCTTATTAACCTTAAGTCTCAAGTAGTAGAGTGTTTTCTTCAATTTCAGAAGATGGTTCAAACTCAGTTTGGGAAAGGCATTAAAATGTTTCAAAGTGATTAGGGTGGCGAATATTGAGCGTTCATGCAAAATCTCACTAATCTTGGGATAATTCATCGTCTATCCTGTCCTCACACGTCAAAGCAGAATGGAGTCACTGAACGAAAGTATAGGCACATTGTGGAGACTGGGCTTACTCTATTAGCTCAAGCAAATCTACCCATGGACTATTGGGGCTATGTTTTTTGTAGTGCAGTGCATCTCATAAACCGTCTACCTACTCTAGTGTTAAAAGAACAATCCCCATATCAGATTCTGCATGGTCATGAACCTACATATGATCATTTAAGGGTCTTTAGGTGCTGCTGTTTTCCCTATTTGCGTCCGTTTACACAACACAAGTTGGATTTTCGCTCTCAGCCGTGTACATTTTTGGGATACAACTCTCAACATAAAGGGTATCTTTGTCTCACTCCTAATGGTAAGATAATTGTTTCTGGTCATATTGTTTTTTATGAACGACAATTTTTGTTTTCTTCTCCTACCATGCCCACAGTTACTCCTCGTTCGACTGTCTCCACGTATGTTTCGCTGGTTAAGTCTACTACCTTTCAACCTACTATCATAGTTGTGACAACCACTATTGCTTTACCTTCACATAACCCCATATGGTCTACGTCCGGTGATCTCTTGACAGAGTTACGAACTACTCATGAGAGTTTTTGGCCCTCAATCTCAAACACTGGAGGTTTGTCTGTTCAAGGAAATACTCCGAGTATAGTTTCTTTGGCACCTCCGTCTGTTCAACTAGTGAATACTCATACTATGATTACTAGATCTAAGGCTGGAATTTTTAAACTTAAGGCTTTGTCTGTTGAAACCGTTGACTATGAACCACGCACAGTTGAAGAAACATTGCTGATCCAAAATGGAAACTAGCCGTTCAAGCTGAGTTTGATGCCCTTATGGCTAATGCCACCTAGGAGCTTGTTTCTCTCCCTTGTGGATGGAAGGTTATAGGATGTAAATGGCTTTTTAAGTTAAACAAAAACTTTGATGGGACCATTGCTTGGCGCAAGGCTCGACTAGTTGTGAAAGGATGTTCACAGGTTCCTGGGTGTGATTTTAAGGAAAAGTTTAGCCCAGTGGTCAAATCTGCGACCATTCAAACCATATTAACGGTTACAGTTTCTCTAGGTTGGCAACTGTGTCAAGTCGATGTCAATAATGCATTTTTAAATAGTGATCTGACCAATGAAGTCTTCATGCAACAACCTCCAAGTGTTCAAAGTGGTCCGGATGGTGAACAGTTATTATGTCATCTGACAAAGGCATTATACAGGTTGCGTCAAGCACCACGTGCATGGTTTGATAAATTGAAACATTTTCTTGTTTCTACTAGATTTTGTATATCCAAATCTGATGTGTCTCTATTTGTTCGAGTAAGGATCGAGTCTGTTCTCTATGTTTTGGTTTATGTGGATGATATTATTGTCACAAGAAGCACGACTGATAGTAGAAATAGTTTTATTCAATTGTTACATAAAGAGTTTTCTTTAAAGAACATGGGGGATCTCCACTACTTCTTAAGTGTTGAAGTTACTCGATCTTCCACTAGGAGTCTGCACTTATGCCAGTGCAAGTACGTCAGAGATCTTCTTGATAGGAGTTCCTTAACCAATGCTAAAAGTGTTCATACACCAATGATCAGTTTATCCACGTTGTCTAAAGATGAGGGCGAACGTCTTGTTGATCCTACGGAGTATCGTAATCTTGCTGGTGCACTTCAATATGTGGTGTTGATTCAGCCAGATATTGCTTATGCTGTGAATTGTGTCTGCCAATTTATGCATGCGCCTTCTTTAGCCCATTTGGTTGCATTAAAGAGGATTTTAAGGTATTTACGAGGGACTATTGATCATGGCCAGATTTTTCGTCCATTCAACAGACTATCTTTTGTCGGTTATGTTGATTCAAATTGGGGGTTGGATTTTGATGATCGCCGGTCTATGACAGGATATTGTGTGTACTTTGGCAATACACCCATCTCAATTTGTTCGAAAAAGTAACAAGTTCTTTCTTGATCAATAGCAAAAGCCGAATATCGAAGTCTTGCTGCCGCTACTAGTGATATTATATAGTTAATCTCTCTGTTAACAGAGTTACAAATTCATTATGCTGCCTTTCCTACTATTTGGTGTGACAATTCTAGTGCAATAGCGGTTGCTGCCAATCCGGTTTTACATTCTAAGTTCAAACATATTGAACTGGACCTATTTTTTGTTCATGAGAAGGTAGCTGACAGTTCAATCATTGTTGGTGAGGTTCTAAAGTGTGACCAAGTTACTGATTTTTTATAAAACTATTGTTTGTCTCTTTGTTTACTCGATTTCAGACTTTGCTTTGTGTCTTGCCTATTGAGAAACTGGGTGAATGTTAGAGTATGTGAATGTGTTAGGCAGGTTGTTAGTCAGTTATCAAGATTGGTATATTGTTATAGGTTAGTTAGCAGAAGTTAGCCTATCTTCCTCATGTATATAAGCTTCATCTTTGTACTGATACAAACAGATTATGAATACAAAACTATTTTAGTCATTTCTTTCAATCTTTTCAATTTTATAGAGTTACTAACAATGACCAACCATTTCTCATCGAGTAGAATATTGTTGACTTGATATCACAATGAATGATCAATGTTTCGCCATGATGGTGCAAATATTCTAGTGCATGGGCAACATCTATGGACACATTAACTCTTTGAAAGAAGTTAAATTTTCTCGTTGTCTCCAATTCATGCATGCCAATAGATCGATGCAGCCAGTCCTCTAAGCTTCCATTTTCCATGAACTCATAAACCAAGGCTTTAAAACCATTGCCTTGATAACCAAAACATAAAATGGTTGTTAATACCTTGACTAGATTTCAGTGTCGAATGTCCTTCAAGGCCTCACATTTAGCCAAAAAGCTCCTAGAAGCTCGCCAATTCAGAAGATTAAACACCTTTATTGCAATAAATGCTCCATTTTCTTCAATAACTCCATTGTATATAAAGCCAAAACTTCCTGAACCAACCAAATTTTGCATGGAGAATTCGTCAGTTGCCCTTAGGATGCTTTGGTATGATAACTGTAAAAGAAAATTTTCTACACAAGTTGTTGTTGGTTGTTGCTCTTTCTTCTTTCTAAACCTCATGATGAGGAAAAAAAATAATATCAAACTCACTCCTAAAGCCACAACAACAACTGCAATTATTAATCTAAGGGAAGTATTTGATGACGTTTTTGAGTTACATCTTAGCAAGTGTAACTCAGGGATGCCTCCACAAAGCTTATTGTTTCCCTCAACAAATGTAGCACTTGCATTCTTAAATACTCCTTCACTTGGTATCACTCCCTCAAAATCATTGAAAGAAAGATTGAATATTTCAATGAACTCAAAGACAAAGGAATGGGCCCTTCAAACAAGTTGCCATCCAAGAACAACTTCTCTAGGCTTACACAATTACCAAGTTTGTTTGGAAGTAAACCAAATAACCTGTTTTGGGAAACATGGAATTCACTTAGATGTTTTATTTGTTCTACTGCCACAAGAAAGTCACTAGTCAAATTATTTGACGATAAGTCTAGTGAAATGGACATGGACGGGAATCCAAGTATTTGTGGGGGTTTTGGTCCACCAAGGTTGTTATGAGAAAGACCCATTTCAAGCATATTTTGGCGTTCACCTAAACTTGGTTTCCCTGAAAATTGTTAAAATCTAAAGCAAGTTTGGTTAACATTGTTAAGTTTCCAATAGAATAAGGAATAGTCCCATTGAGAAAATTTATATGAGCATCAAATATCGTTAGCTTTTGAAGCCTCCTAATATCAATGGGAATGGGACCTGATAGTTGATTTTGACTTATACCTAGCACCTCCAAATTGATGAGATTTCCAATGCCATGAGGAATTCTTCCCCATATTTTGTTCTCTTCCATTACTAAACGCAAGAGGGTGGTAAAAAAAATGCTAATGCATTCCGGAAATACCCCTCCAAAATTATTTTCACTTATAACTAGCACTTCTAGTTTGGTATTATTGACTAAAGTGGAAAGAAAGTGCAAGTCACCTTCTCCCCCATGTCCCAAATGGTTTGCATCTAGGAGAATTGCAAAGAGTTTATCCAACTTTTCTAAAGAAGGCACATCTCCATCTAGTCTATTACCCTCAAATTGTAGTATATTCAGATTTGAGGCGTTGGATATTGAAATAGGGATTTTTCCAGATATTTGGTTTTCTCTTACAGAAAAGAAATTAACATATGGCATAGTAATTGCTAAGTCAGAAGGCACAGTACCTTGAATCTTGTTTCCCCCTACGGAAAAGATTATAATATTGGATAGGTTGAACATTGCGACAGGAACAGTACCAGATATTGCATTATCATCTATTGAATATGAAAGATCTGTCAGTTGTTCAAGAGCTTCAGGTGTAATCCCACTAAATGAATTTCTTTTCAAAGCAAGCGTCTCCAGAGATGACAAGTTTCCCAACGATGGTGGGATACTCCCTCTCAAACTATTGTAGGCAAAACTCAAGTATTTCAAGTTTGACAAGAGACCCAAGAAAGTAGGTATTTCTCCTGTTAACTGGTTGCCTTCTATTTCAACTTCTATGAGCTTAAAACAGGAAGGAATTTCACCACTAATGGAGTTATTGGTGAGTACTAATATTTCCAATCTTCTCAAACGATCAATTTCTCTAGGAATCTGGTTGTAGAAGTTGTTGCCCGCGAGACTGAACTCCCTGAGAAAGCTCAAATTTCCCATATATGGTGATAAAGATCCTGTGAGTTTCAGGTATTCCAATTCCAACTTGGTGACTCTTTGATGCCTGCGACCGCAAGTAACACCATGCCAGTGGCAAAAGTGAATGGAACTATTCCAGGACTCCGTAACTCTAAGTTGATCTCCAATTATCTTTGATTTGAAATGGAGTAAAGCTTTTTGATCAATGTCATTTCCTCTAACTACAGGGCTTGTTAAACCAAGCAAGTTAAGACCCGGCAAGCTGAAGTATGGCAGAAGAATTATGACTTCAATGTAAACGAGGAAACGAGAGTTGGACGCTACCATATGCTTTCTTGATAGCTCCATCAACTTGAATCAGTTTCTTATTTGATGAGATTGGTTTGTACTTGAGAGTAGTTTGTTCATCAACAACAACTAGAATGCAATATATGCAGTTTTTGAACTTTGATATTATCTTGTTCCATCTTCCGTCAATTGGTTTAAGTTTTGTAACTTTGAAAGTCATGTGGGTACATTTTGCGTGGCCCTGCTTTAGATGCGTCTACTTCGGGTACTTTAATCAATAAATAAGTCGTATTTGCTATTTTCTAAATGCCATTAATCAATACTAGGATTGTCAACGCGAAGGAAAAGTTGTAAAAGGAAGACATTAGACATATTGCCCCAATGACTAAGCTTAAGCTGTGAAGTTTTAATAGACACCAAGGATTCTCCCGTAAGGAAAGTCATTACCTCAATGACTAAGCCATATGAGAAGACGAAACGTAAGACATAGATATGTTTTCCCCCCTTCAGTGAAAGTAATTCAAAGCTGAATGTTCATTAAGCAGTGATTGTTTTTCTTGTTTTATCATTTAGCAGTAATTTAAAGCTTAATTTTACTAAGCAATAATTGATGCACTTCCCCTCCACCTTCTACGTTTAACTTTTATCAATCTTTCTTGTGTAGAAAATGATAGAAGGCGACTTGAAGTAAACGTTGGATTCTATGGAGGAAATAATTATATTTGGAGCCCCACAGTGACAATTCTTTGTGGGAAAAAATGTTAAGTTTTGATTTCTGAAGTCACAATGCCATTTTTCAAGCAATGAATCAAACATAGTAGTGTTAAAATCCATTTATCTATAATTACATCAATCAAAATAAGTTGGAGATCTTTTCAAATAACATTTTGCCTCATTTATTAAAAAAATATGTAAATTAATTCATATATGTTAGATCCAAAAGTAAAATAGACTTTTTGTTAAAAAATTTATCAGTTTTTATGGTTATAAATCGATCTTTGTATATCAGCATGAGCTATACGTAATATGTCACGTGTTATTATTTGGTTACTCCGTTAATCACATTAATTTTTAACAATACAAATAGATAAAATTATTTCTAGAGATAATCAATTTATTTACTATTTCAAAATGAAATGTAATGCAAAAGCTAATTACTGAAGTTAAAACCAAATTAAGAAACTTTTTGGAAAAATGGAAATTGGGAAAGTTCTCACAACAGTTTTAATATTTTTATAATATAATAATATATGATTATATGAGATTTTTGGTAATGAGAGAAATCAAAGTTAACCTTGAAATGAAGGCCTAATTTGGTTCGTCAAAACAAAGAGGCTTATTTTTCAAATTGGTAGGTGTGTTATTGTGAATAATATCACGATTTTTTGAATTTTTAATTTCAAGAAAAAATTATTTTTATTTTTTTATTTTTAACATTTATATTTTTATCAAAATAGATAGAAAAATTAATGTTTGTTAATTTTATTTACGTGGATATGGCAGCCTATATGTATGTTACAATAGTAATTAATTTTTTTAAAATTAAAACTTTAATTTTAATATTCTTTTATTTTTAAAATTTTTAATATTTAAAAATATAATTAATTGTTGGCATGACATTTACTTGAATGTTATGTTAGTAAAATTAATAAATGTTAAAAATTTTATTTATTTTTGAGTGATTTAATAAATTATATAAATTAAAAATAAAATATTAAATGAATGAATAAAATAATTTGTTTCTTTTATAAAGTTGAAAGGGTGAAAATAAGTATTTAGGGCTGATATGAATTTGGAGCATTGGAAAATAGGTTATGTGCATCGCTTATAAAGTGGTAGGTGGGACAAAAGGGCTAGTCAAATAATGAAATTAGGGAAAGTTAATATGTGAGAAAGGAAAGGAAGGGTGGTTTGATGGGGTATTAACTTTTTTTTTTGGTGAATTAGTAAATTACAAAAATAGGATAAAGCTCGAATAATAAACACGATTAGCACGACTTGAATTCAGGTCACATTTGGGGCAATGAACACCCTTGACTATCAGGCCATCACATGAGGTTCTATTAATTAAATTTTGGACTCGCAAGCCACGGTAAAGGAACAAGTCCTATGACAAAGAAATAGGACCATACAAACATTGACGAGATGATAAAGGGAAAATAGCCCGTGTGGGGGATTATAGATGTAATGCTCGGTGGTAATGCAAACTAGGCCACCTCGAACTAGGGTTGAGCATAAAAATCGAGAAAATCGTAAAATTGATTCGAACTATTTGGTTTAGTTCGGGATTTGTATTATTCAATTCGGTTTGATTTCGAGATGATGTTTTCACTCAAACTGCACAATTTAATTCAGGTTTTGTTTTTCTAAATAGGTCTAATTTTTATTCAAATCAGACCAAATGAAATGAAAATTCTATCTTTAAAGAAATAGTTCCAATAGAATAATAAATTGAAATGTAATTCTAATTTTAGGAAAATAATTTATTAAATTTTATAATATTTTATTTATAAAAGAAATCATTTTTGTCAATTATATATATTTGATAGCTATGAATATAATTGATTATATGTCATATTATAATGACTTGGTTATAACAAATTAAAAACTAGCAACTAATTAAACTAATTAAATGAAATGACAGAAAAACAATAATTGTACGAATGATTTATGTAATAGCTTTTTTTAACAACTTTGAATTATTTATCAATTTAATAGCTTAACTAATGGTTTAATTGATTATTATGATATTAATTTAATTATTTAATTCAATTTATAAATGTATAAATAGATCTAAAGCATGTACTATTATTGTTGTGAAAAAATAAAGAATTACAATATTATATTTTTGGGCCCAAAACAAGGTGATATTGTTTATTACAAACCCAAATTTACTAAAAACTGTTTAAACCAAATCATAATTATCAATTTTAGATATTTCAATTTTTATTCAATATAGTTTCGATTTCAAATTTTAAAAACTAAATGGAACAATCCAATTCAATTTTTGTCCAAAAATCACACTCAACCAAATACACCCCTACCTTGAACTTTAAACGGAAAGCACACCTTCGGAGCATCATGTCTATTGGTGCTCCATTGAAGAAGCAGATGAGAAGGAAATCAAAAATGCTAAGGGTGATGACCTTCTCGTAGTCTCAGCCATCATAGCCTCGTTCCAGGTGAAGAGAATCCTCATGGACACGGGGACTTCAATCGACATTCTATCGGCTTAGGCTTTTTGCTAGATGGGCCTAAAAGATCAGCCCTAAAAAAACCTAACCTGATCTATAGCTTCAACCAAACGATTGTAATGAAAGGCTTGATCATCCTGTCGGCAAGATTGGGTGACGACAAGCACATAGCCACAAAGATGATCGAGTTTCTAATTGTGGATCATTCGACCAGTTACATCCCCATCTTTGGCAAGCAAAAACAATACATTAAAATAAATTAAATCCAATGTTATCTAAATTGAGCCAATTTGACTACAAACTAATTAGAGTATTGATCCAAGAAGAAGTAAAATATTGATTGATATGCAAACTAATAAAATTTGATTGATTCGAATTCAAACAAAAATTAGTTGAACCAATTTTTATAATTTTTTATTTTTTTATTTTTAATTTACTTTAAATCAATTAAATCAATTGTTTTGAGAACCAATTGATAAGATTATTTTAAAATCGATTCAACCTTTTTTTATTCAATTCAACAATTTTTTTACTTTTCACCGGATCACCATGCCAACACCCTAACCATTTATTGATCAAATCAACCCACACAGTCCGTGCAATCCAATTTGGATAACTTTGAGTTTTAAATTTTTAAATTTTTTAAAATTTTAAATCTTTTTATTTTTAAGAGTTCTATTTTTCATATTTTTTAAAATATATATTATTTAATTTTTATGCTTTTATTTAAAATATGAAAATAAAGTTTAAAATTTTTATGTACTTTTAAAGTTTTTAAAGGGTAGTGATCAAATTGACAAAAAAAAACCATAAATGTTGAAGGCCAAAAATTTATTTTACATTTGACATTTGACATCCCGACTCCATTAACTTTAATGATAAAATTAAATGGAAGGACAAAGATTTTTAAATACAAAAAGTACAGGGATTTAATATTTCAAAATTAAATAATAGGGACTAAATTTTAAATTTCAAAATAGTACAAGAAACTTTAGCAGATTTGAACCAAATTAAATATTTCTTTAATCACGAATTTAGCAAATAATTGAATATCATAAATGTTGCTTTATGTGGTGTCTAAGCTATAAATGATTCACGGCTTTGAGAGGTTCGTTTTTAGGGATGACAAGACTCAAATATTACTTCAAATGACCAAGCCAGGCACCAAAATGCTTGTTCCATTTTACATGGACACCTAAGCCTAACAAATCTACTAATTAGCATGCTAATTCAACATGTAGATGTCTCAAAATTTACAAGCAACAAAAGCAGTAATATCTGAATCAGAGATGAAGCCAGGGGGCTGGCATGGGCCTCGGCCCCCCCTAAAATATAAAATTACTATTTAGGCCCTTCAAATTTTTAAAAAAATTTTAAATTAGTAAAGGTAAAATTACACTTTGGCCCCCTAAAATTATAAAAATTCGATTTAATCATTTACAAATTATAAAGATATAAACTATAAAAAATTAAAATTTCATTCGACCCCCCTAAAAAATTGTTCTGGCTTCACCCCTGATCTGAATCACTACATACATTACAATTTAGGCATAATAGTTGGGTCCTGGAACTCATAATATAATTCCCTAAGGATTTAGTTGGTTCCATGGCCTCGTTTACCAATTACCATATTCAACTTCATAAACTCCTTTTTTTATTTTTCATGTATCATATCTCTATGTTTCTTGCATATAAATATGCATGAAAGCTTTAACTTTCATGTATCACTAAATCACAAACGGATGCATATTGAATGGGAGACGTGTATAAACTCAAGAAAAGAATAAAAACTCACATGTTCATTTAAGGATCTTGTCATAGACACTAGTCCATCCTATATGAACTTTTTCAGCTTATTAGTTAACAACCATGATACAATGAAACAGAACTATGTAATTTGTACATGGAAACGGAAAAAAAAAAGTTCATTAAAATGGCATCAAAAGCATTATCTTCAAGCTGTAGATAGTAGAAAAAAATTTGGAACTCACACTCTAATCTTATTAATAAGATTCATTTATATATTCATGAATCAATACAACTCTGTACCATGAAATCTACTATAGCACCAGGGAACTAAATAAAACCTTACAGAAAAAGATTCATTTCTAGTTTGTGCACATTTTATACCAAAGCAAATGCATGAATATTCCATACCGGAGAAAAACGAGAAAAGGATTTGTGACTTGAAGTCTAAACTTTCACTTGATGAAGCATATGTTAGTTTCAGGATTATTACATAATACCTAGAAATTTGCTCTCCTTTTGCAACATTGTAGAGAGAAACAAAGCATGGGGTATAAGCAATTGCATTAAATTGTGAGCGAATCCGGAAGGATTTAGCTCCTCGCATATGTCTCCTCTTTTGGTTGTAACAACTTATTTCCTCATTATTTAACAACATAAATATTTCTCCATTGCTCAAAACAACCATTGGTTGATAGATATCCCAGCCATATCCCTTTGGGTACATATCTTTAATGACAAATTGTTTGGTCCAAGACTCCTTGACACCATATTCTTTCATAACCCAAATGTCAAATTGCACGAAATCTGGAAAGTAACATATAAGCAGAAAATCTCCTAGCACTCTAGTCGTTGTGTATTCTGTAAATACCTTATACAATTCCTAAAAATGGTCAAAGGGTGGAACTATCCCAAATTGCTCAGTATCAATGTCAAAAGAATTTATGAATTCACCAACACCACCAAAAGAAATGTTATACCATTAAAGGGCTCCATTCAAGAAAGCATTGAAAGGTAAATAAACAAGGTTAGTAGGTGCATTTCCGATGCTTCTCCATATACCACTCCCAATGGTGTATATTTTAGCCATTGGATAATTTGATAAAATTGTAGGATAAGAGCTTTGCAAAAGTTTGTATTGATTAGTGAAAATTGAATAACAAGGTCCCTAAAAACGACTCTTACATCTTTGCTTATAAGGTGGTTGAATTGTGATAAATTCACCTAAAATTGGGTTACACACATAGAAAGGGTCATCTTTTTTTGGTCCAAGTAAACAAAACAAACCATTGCATGCATTGATATCAGAAATATCCCAAGTGGGTACATTATATTTAAGTATAAAGTTGAGTTTAGAGACCTGAAAACTTGCACCATCAGCATAAATGTGGGATAAGTAGAGCCTTCTTCAAGATTTTTGGAGTGGCTTAGTGTTAATTAAAATGCAAAGAGGTGATATTGAAAGGTGGAGGCATGCAAATTCAGGATCAAAAATAAGAGAGATGAATCTCTTGCTACTATAAGTATTTCATCAGTAGCTTTACTGATAAAGTTAGTTAAAAGAGTTAGTTAGTAGTTAAACACAGTTAGTTAATAGTTAATTATTATCTGCTTGTATTAAATACCCTCTTTTATAACTTTCAAGAATATGAATGAAGTTAGAAATGATTTCATATCAGCTTTATTCTTGATTTCAACATGGTATCAAGAGCTAAAGTTTTCCTGGTATAACTGAAATTTTTTTCTCTTCTTTCTCTTCTCTCGTTTTCTTTTTCATGGGCACTGAAACTGTACCTGTGGTTAATATGCCTTGACGCTCTTCCAATACTGGGGAAGTAGTTCATTTGCAAGGTCTAGGCAGTGTTGCTTTGCAGACAGTCCATTATTTCTCCAAGCATGACACTATCAAACTCGGTGAGCACAACTTTTTCCTATGGAAACATAAACTCTTATTGATTCTTGAATGGTACGATATTGAAAGATTTATGTTAGGCACCATTCCTGTTCTTTCTCCTCTCATCATTGGGAACGAAGGTCAATTAGTTGATAACCCTGCATTTCTTGTTCATAAGAAACAAGACAAGTGTCTAGCCTTTTGGCTACTGTCTACAATCACAAATGATATCTTGGTCCATTTCACAATAGCCAAGACTAGTTTTGAAATTTGGATGACCATTGAAAGAAGATTTGGTGCTAAATCCAATATCGAGATTTCAAGTATGCACCATGCTCTCTACTCACTCAAGAAATCTAATTTTACAATCAATGAGTACTTGTCCAAAGTAAAAAGTCTGAGTGACAATCTCATTGCAGCTGGTAGTTTAGTTATTGAACAAGAACAAGTGAGCATCATCTTGGCTAGTTTTTCTATAGAATATGAGTCCATTTGTGTGATCGCCTCTGCTCTTCTATGTCTCTTGACTTGTTGACTGAAATGCTTCTTTATTGTGAAGCACGACAAATGGATTTGTTGACAGAAGTTCCTTTACAAGCCAATTTGGCATTACATCCCAAACATAATAATGTCAATAGCTCGAAACATACTACAGACTCCAACAACTATTCTTAGGAGTTTAAGCAATGACACAAAGGGCAAGGCCGGGGCTGGTCTCATGGTAGAGCTCATAGCAATGGTTGGAGTTGGTCATGATCTAGACCACAATTCCAATTATGTGGCAAACTTAGCTATGTGGTTCAATCTTGTTATCACAGATTTAATGAAAATTTTTTTGGTGTTAGTCCTAATCATTCGATGATAGTCAACTATCATCATTTCAATGGGTAAGGTTACTTCTCTCCTACACCTCCTTACTCTTCCATGTCCCACTATTATAATTCACTTTCACAGCCTCCTTCTTTATCTTATCAGCCACCTCCTCGAGTCTCTTCTTCTACATCACCTGATCAGACCTGATATCTTGACTCTGGGGCCACAAACTACATTACTCTTGACATGGCTACTCTCACGTCTGCTTCTCCCTATATAGGTACAAATCAAGTGTCTATGGGTAATGGTGAATCTATTTTTATAGCTCACATAGGCCCTTCTTCTTTATTGGCTAGTCCTAAGCTTTTGCACAACTCTCATGTTTGATTCTCCCAATACAGGTACAAATCAAGTGTCTATAAGTAACAGTGAATCTGTTTCTATAGCTCACATCGGCTCTTTTTCTTTGTTGGCTGGTCCTAGGCTTCTGCGCCTCAATAATGTTTTACATGTACCCATTGTGTGTAAGAATTTGCTTTTTGTAGGCCAGCTTGTAAGGGATAATGCAGTTTATTTAGAATTTCACCCATATCTATGTTTTGTGAAAGATATTCAAACAGGGAAAACTCTTTTATTTGGCCACATGCATCATGGTCTATACAGGCATGATGTCTCTTTGATTGCTTCCAACAAACCTATTGCTGCTCAACAGTCCAGCTCAGCACTTATATGTAATGCTAAACTTTCTTCTTCCCTTGCGTTTTGGCATAACAGGCTTGGCCATCCTTGTAATAGCACACTTGTTCATGTTTTGAGAGCTTGTAATGTCTCTTTCAAACATAGTCGTTTGCCTCATGTATGTTCAGCTTGTCAATTAGGCAAAGCTCACAACGTAACATCCTAAAATATGGTCTAGTCGGAATACTAGTTTTGGGACCACAAATTCGATGTCAATGTGACAGCCCTAATTTGACCCTAGTCAGAAAGTGTTTCAAGACCATAAAATCGAGTCACAAAATTATTTAAATGCTTTTTTCTATGTTTATTATATGTGAAGTTTCATGTGTGAAAGTATCGTGTCTTAATTTTGTCATTTGAATGTGGAATTATTAAAAAGGACTTATGTGAGAAACTTGAAAATGTGATAGGTTAATTTGTAGTGGCCAAATATTGTATGGTTTAAAATATGGGGACTTACATGTCAAATACCCCCTTCCTTAAGTTAGTAGACAGCAAGGTTAGTGGATGATTGGCATTTTATGTCTTTTATATTAATTAATTAAATGTTTAATGGATTAATAATATGAAATATGAATTTTTATTAAAAGAAAAGGGTGATAGAAACAAAGTTGGTTCATCTTTTTCTTCTTCCATTGCCGTACCTAAAGAAAGAAAAGAAGAAATTGAAGTTAAGGCATTCGGTCACCTTTAAGTTGATTAAGGTATGTTTAATGCTCTTTCATTTAAAATCTTTGAATGCTCTTTCATTTAAAATCTTTGTATATTTGGAGTGGTCATCAAGTAAAGAAGCTAGCTCCTAGCAAAATTTTTTTGTAAATTGATGAAGATGACATTCGGTCATGAACGTTTGTATTTCTTTGATGTTGTTTTTGATTCTTTTGTGTATTGAGGGTTGATAATAAAAGAGTTGAGCTTGGTAAAATTGAATAATTGTGGCTTAATTGTTTAATGGAAATTGGCTATTATGGTGAAATGCAAAGTTAATATTTAGTTGCTAGTATTTATATGTGTGTTAGCCGAATTTGAACTTGAATAATGATTTGAGCAAATGTTGAATATTAAAATGTTATAAAAAGAATATTTGCCGTTTAAGTGATTTGAGAAAAGGATGTTTGAATGTCTAAACGGCTTTATGCATTAATGATATGATTTTGAATAATGTAGGCTTAATGGAATGTGAGTTATGTTTATGCATAGGTGAAATTGTATATTCGGGCAACCTAGGTTTCTATGATATTGAAAATGGAAATTAATCATGTTAAGTGACGAATGGTAGTTGACTAAGGATTAATATGTATCTTACATATACATGTTCAGATGATGATTGATAGGTGGGAAATAAGTATAGTTATTAGGTATAAATATGTTAAGAAGAATAAATTATGCATTTGGTCTTAAGGGTGTGTACAAAGGAAATGTTAAATTGTTTGTATTTTAAGGCCAAATGTGTTTAAGGTTAAAGGATGAATTAATTAATTGTATTTGGAATGAATAGACATAAAAAAATGCCAAATGTAATATTTGGTCAAGGAATGGTTCAAATTGATGAAAATAGAAAGGTCAAAGATGACCTATAATGTATGACTTTTGTTTACTATGATCCATATGTGTGAAAGTCAAATATATATATATATATTATATTTTTGAAGTAATGCTTGAATAGTCGAATAATGACTAGTTTAAAATTGTTGAATTTAAGCTCAAGAGCATAGAGGGGAAAATTCGGATAAGGGGAAAGCTAAAATAGTTGAATAGCCGACCCGTAGTTGTTCGAAAATACTCGAAGTAAGTAATATAAGTTATTTGTGAATGAATCATGATATGTCACGAGAATTTAGCCATACTTTTAGTATATATACATATGTATACATGCATAAAGCCGAATGGTATGCATGAAAGTGAAATAAAGAAATTGTTATGATCATATTGTCATAAGTTATATTCATGAGATGGAAGATATGTAATGGTAAATTAAGAAGCAATAGTGTAATAGTTATTAAGTGATTATACATGAATGAAGTCTAAGTGGACTAATATGATTAACTTGTGTGAAATGCATAAATATAAGAAGTGCATATATTATGATTTTGTGAAATTTATATTTGAATTATTATTTGGGCCTATGGCTCTGCAAGCTTTTAGCTGGTGAAATTGTCTCAGGCCATGAGCCTAGCAGGCTTAATGCCGATAAATGAGTTTCAGACTTAATGTCTAGCAAGCCTCATGCCGGTGATAAGTTCAGGTTTATACCTAGCAGGCCTCGTGCCGGTGATAAGTTCAGGTTTATACCTAGCATGCTAATTGCCGGTGAAATAATAAAAGTCTATGAATATGAGATTTATGCTATACGGCATCTAGATTCATTCGATAGATTAAATTGTCCAGGTACGTATAAATTGTTTATGCATATGAGGATAATGTGAATTAAATTACAAAGTGAAACAAGAAGTATATGAAATGTGGTTGTGTATATTTATATTCGACCATTTTGAATTTAGTACATGAAAGTGTATGTTATATATGTGATTATGATCATTGAAATTATATGTGAATGCAGTGCTCTGAATTAACTCTATAAAGTCGAAGCAAAGAATTACTTCGAGTCATTTAGATGGTGTGATTATGTAATTCAAACTTTGAAGAAATGATAAGTCAATGAAATGGATTTAATGTGGCTATGCATATTCGGCTAATTAGTGTTGCATTTCAAATATGTTATATGTGAATAATGTGCATAAATAAGTTTTGTTGTTTAAAATACTTAAGACTTACTAAGCTTAATTGCTTACTATGAATGTTTTTGTGTTTTTCCTATTTTATAGACCTTGTTTGAAAGCTACGAGCTCGGGGATTCAAGTCCAAAGTCATCCACACTATCGTCACTGTTTTAGTACTTTTTGATAGTTTATATTTTAAAAGATGGCATGTATAGGCTTAGCTCTCTTTTGAAATAAGTTATATTTTGAAATTGTAAATATTCTAGCCAAGCGAAAATGGCTTGCTTAATTCCTAAACATGAGTATATGGTTCAATGGACTTATGTGTCGATTATTTTGTAATTTATTAGTTATTTTAATTTGGTTAAAATTTGTCCATGGTTGAAAGATCAAAGAAACTATATTTTATGCATGATTGATTATGAATGGCTACTCTGATCTGTCTTCTGATAGGTAATACCTTGTGAACCTATTCCGACGACGGATGAGGGTCATAGGGTGTTACATTTTATTAGTATCAGAGCTACGGTTTAGTCGATTCTAGGACTAATGTAGCGTGTGGGAGTCTAGCTATACATGCCATAAAATGTTAATGCGATAATGTGATGATTTCTGACAGTTAAAATGTGTTTTTCGTATAGTAATGAATTCTGATCCCGATCGAGCGGTAGCTGAAGATGTCGAGAGTGTAGCGCCTGCTCCCGCGCACGGGACAACGCCGATTGACTCTCAACCGAATGCAAGTAATCAAAATGATGAGGCTAAACAAGCCTTCTATGCTATGATGAACGATTGGTTTACCCAATATGTTCGAACTAATCCGGCTGTTACACAACCCCCACCCCCGACTAATACAAACCCTGCACCTGTGGTACCTCCGGTAGTCGACCCGTTGAGATTGAGCAAGCCCCCGGTTGATAGAATTCAAAAGCACGGGGCTACTGAGTTCAAGGCTACTGACAGTGATGATGCCGAGTAGGCTGAATTTTTGCTCGATAATACCATTCGAGTGTTTGATGAATTATCGTGCACACCCGATGAGTGCTTAAAATGTGCTATATCTCTGTTGTGTGATTCTGCCTACTATTGGTGGAATACCTTGGTTCCAGTTGTGCCGAGAGAACAGGTTACTTGGGAATTCTTTCAAACCGAGTTTAGCAAGAAATATATCAGTCAAAGATTCATCGATCAGAAACGGAAGGAATTTCTCGAGCTCAAACAGGGCTCTATGACAGTTACTGATTACGAGCAAAAGTTTGTCAGACTTAGTAGATATGCTCGGGAATGTGTTTCGTTTGAAGCTATTATGTGTAAACGCTTTGAGGACGGGTTAAATGAAGATATCAAACTGTTAGTAGGTATTCTGGAAATCAAAGAGTTTGTATTTCTTGTCGAGCGAACTTGTAAAGCCGAAGAGCTCGGTAGAGAGAAAAGAAAAGTTAATGATGGAACTAGAGAGTTCCGTAAAAGATCTTTGGGAAAATCATTTCATCAGTTATCGAAGAAATTTTGAGATGATTCAGGTCGATCCAAGAATACTTCGGGTTTTTCCAGACGAGACCGCGATCGACCTCCTGTGAGTACACGAGCCACCTCTATTGCCAGTGTTGGCAATGATCGTCAGGACAGATTTGAGTGCAAGCATTGTGGCAAATGGCATTTAGGAAGCTGTAGATTTCGTGACCGCTAATGTTTCAAGTACGGATCAGCTGATCATTTTATCCGAGACTGTCCGAAATTAGTTGAACAGAATACTGATCCGAGTGGGAGACCTAGTAACATTGCAACACAAGGTAGACCACCTAGACATGCGGGTAATGCTAGTGGAAATTAGAGAGGGACCAAAGATACTGCTGTACGTTCTGAGGCTGGTGCTCCTGCCAGAGCCTATGCTATACGAGCGCGAAAGGACGCTTCTTCGCCAGATGTTATTATTGGTACTTTCACTCTTTTTTACACTGATGTTATTACTTTGATTGACCCCGGTTCTACTCATGCGTATGTGTGTGAAAGTTTGGCATCCAATAAGACTCTACCTGTTGAGTCTATTGAGTTTGTGATTCGAGTTTCGAATCCTTTAGGCCGTTATGTGCTAGTTGATAAAGTGTGTAAGAAATGTCCCCTGATGATCCGAGATTCTTGCTTTCTGGCTGATCTAATGCTATTATCGTTTAACGAGTTTGATATCATTCTCGGTATGGATTGGTTAACTATGCATGATGCGGTAGTGAATTGCAAGCGAAAGACACTTGACTTGAGATGTTCAAATGATGAGACAATCCGAGTTGAGTTTACTGATTTAAATGGATTACCGGCAGTAATATCTTCGATGTTAGCTTAAAAATATGTGAAAAAGGGGTGTGAAGCTTATCTTGCGTATGTACTGGATAGTATGGAGTTAGAAAAGAAACTTGAGACAGCGCCAGTGGTTTGTGAGTTTCCGAATGTATTCCCCGAGGAATTACCTGGATTACCACCTGTTCGGGAGGTAGAGTTTGGTATTGAACTAGTACCAGGGACTACACCTATTTCGATAGCTCCGTATCGTATGACACCAACCGAACTAAAAGAATTGAAATCTTAGTTGCAAGAGTTGACAGATAGAGGTTTTGCTCGATCGAGTTTTTCTCCCTGGGGTGCACTAGTGCTGTTTGTGAAAAAGAAAGACGGAACCATGAGAATGTGCATTGCCAGCTTAATAAAGTAACGATAAATAATAAATATCCGTTGCCACGAATTGACGATTTGTTTGATCAATTGAAAGGAGCCTTAGTATTTTCGAAGATAGACTTAAGATCGGGTTATTATCAGTTGCGAGTTAGAGACTCTGACGTGCCTAAAACTACTTTCAGAATGAGATACGGACATTATGAGTTCCTAGTGATGCCGTTTGGGCTCACTAATGCCCCTACGATTTTCATGGATTTAATGAATTGTATTTTCAGACTGTATTTGGATCAGTTTGTGGTCATGTTTATAGATGACATCCTGATCTATTCACGAGACGAAACCGAGCATACCGAACACTTGAGGTTGGTATTGCAAATTTTGCGAAATAAGCAGTTATATGCGAAATTCAGTAAATGTGAATTTTGGTTGAAGAAAGTCAGATTTTTGGGGCATGTTGTATCCGCATCGGGTATCCGAGTCGATTCGAGTAAAATTTCAGCTATACTTGATTGGAAGCCTCCGAGAAATGTTTCAGAAGTTTGGAGCTTTTTGGGACTTGCTGGATATTACAGACGGTTTGTAAAAGACTTCTCGATGATAGCAACACCGATGACTAAGTTGCTACAGAAAAATGTCAAATTTGAATGGTCAGAAAAGTGCCAGAAAAGTTTTGATCAATTGAAAACCCTTTTGACCGAAGCTCCAGTGTTAGTTCAGCCAGAATCTGGTAAAGAATTTGTGATCTACAGTGATGCGTCTCTGAATGGTTTGGGTTGTGTGTTGATGCAAGAGGGTAGAGTAGTAGCGGACGCTTCGAGACAATTGAAGCCACATGAGAAAAACTATCCAACTCATGATCTCGAGTTAGCTGCTATTGTTTTCGCTTTGAAAATTTGGCGCCACTACTTGTTCGGGGAAAAATACCATGTCTATTCCGATCACAAAAGCCTCAAATACTTGATGACTCATAGAGATTTGAATTTGAGACAAAGATGTTGGCTAGAATTATTGAAAGATTACGACTTGTCATTGATTACCATCCGAGAAAGGCTAATGTGGTTGCTGATGCTTTAAGCCGTAAATCACTGTTTGTTTTGCGAGCAATGAATGTACACCTGTCTGTGTCCGCTGATGATGTGTTAGTAGTGGAGTTAAAAGCAAAACCATTATTGATGCAACAAATCCGTAAAGCTCAAAAAGTTGTTGATGAATTAGTTGCAAAACAAGCACTATGTGTTTCGAAAGAGGATTCATGATTTTTGATTGATAGCAATGATTGTTTGAGGTTCAGAAATCGATTATGTGTTCCGATAAATTCAGAGCTTATTTCGATAATTTTGAGCAAGGCTCATAGCAGCCGAATGTCAGTTCACCCGGGTAGTACGAAAATGTACAACGATCTGAAACAACAATACTGGTGGCACGGTATGAAACGAGACAGTTCTGACTTTGTTTCAAAGTGTTTGACATGTCAACAAGTGAAAGCGAAACATCAAGTGCCTTCAGGATTACTTCAGCCGATCATGATACCTAAATGGAAGTGGGATCGAGTCACGATGGATTTTGTATCTGGGTTGCCATTGTCACCGAGCAAGAAAGATGCGATCTGGGTTGTGGTTAATAGATTGACAAAGTCGGCTCATTTTATTCCCGTTCGTACAAATTATTCACTTGATAAGTTAGCTGAATTGTATGTTTCTTAGATTGTAAGATTACACAGGGTACCTACTTCTATTGTGTCGGATAGAGATCCAAGATTCACATCGCGGTTTTGGAAGAAATTACAAAATGCGTTGGGTACCAAATTGCATTTTAGCACCGCTTTTCATCCCCGGACTGATGGTCAATCGGAGCGGGTAATTCAGATACTCGAGGATATGTTAAGATGTTGCATCCTTGAGTTTAGCGGTTCGTGGGAAAAGTTCTTACCTTTGATTGAATTCGCATACAACAATAGTTTTCAATCGAGCATCAAGATGGCACCTTACGAGGCTTTGTACGGTCGTAAATGTCGTACACCGTTGTTTTGGACCGAGCTCAGTAAAAGTAAGATTTAAGGAGTTGATTTGATTAAAGAAGCTGAACAGAAAGTTAAAGTGATTCGCGAAAGTTTGAAAGCAGCGTCAGACCATCAGAAATCGTATACGGATTTTAAACATAAAAATATTGAGTATCAGGTTGGAGATAAAGTGTTTTTAAAAGTATCACCATGGAAAAAGGTACTTAGATTTGGTCGTAAATGCAAGTTGAGCCCAAGGTTTATCGGACCGTATGAAGTTTCGGAACGAATTGGGCTGGTAGCGTATAGATTGATTTTGCCCCCTGAATGAAAAGATTCATAATGTTTTTCATGTTTCGATGCTTCAGCGATATAGATCTGATCTCTCGCATCTGATTAACCCGTCGAAAGTGGAAATCCAATCTGACTTACGAAGAGGAACCGATTCGTTTTGTGGCTCACAAGGTGAAAGAACTGCAGAAAAGAAAATTTTGTTAGTAAAAGTACTGTGGGTCAAACATGGGGTTGAAGAAGCCACTTGGGAGCTAGAAGACTTCATGAAAGAACAATAGCCTAATTTATTCGCTGGTAAGATTTTTGGGGACGAAAATTCCTAAAGGGGGAGAATTGTGACAGCCCTAATTTGACCCTAGTCCAAAAATGGTTTCGGAACCACAAAATCGAGTCACAAAATTATTTAAATGCTCTTTTCTATTTTATTATATGTGAAGTTTCATGTGTGAAAGTATCGTGTCTTAATTTTGTCATTTAAATGTGGAATTATTAAAAAGGACTTATGTGAGAAACTTGAAAATGTGATAGGTTAATTTGTAGTGGCCAAATATTGTATGGTTTAAAATATGGGGACTTGTATGTCAAATACCCCCTTCCTTAAGTTAGTGGACGGCAAGGTTAGTGGATGATTGACATTTTATGTCTTTTATATTAATTAATTAAATGTTTAATGGATTAATAATATGAAATATGAATTTTTATTAAAAGAAAAGGGTGATAAAAACAAAGTTGGTTCATCTTTTTCTTCTTCCATTACCGTACCTAAAGAAAGAAAAGAAGAAATTGAAGTTAAGGCATCTGGACACCTTTAAGTTGATTAAGGTATGTTTAATGCTCTTTCATTTAAAATCTTTGTATATTTGGAGTGGTCATCAAGTATAGAAGCTAGCTCATGGCAAATTTTTTTTGTAAATTGATGAAGATGACATTCGGTCATGGATGTTTGTATTTCTTTGATGTTGTTTTTGATGCTTTTTTGTATTGAGGGTTCATAATAGAAGAGTTGAGCTTGGTAAAATTGAATAATTGTGGCTTAATTGTTTAATGGCAATTGGCTATTATGGTGAAATGCAAAGTTAATATTTAGTTGCTAGTATTTATATGTGTGTTAGCCGAATTTGAACTTGAATAATGATTTGAGCAAATGTTGAATATTAAAATGTTAGAAAAAGAATATTTACTGTTTAAGTGATTTGAGAAAAGGATGTTTGAATGTCTAAAGGTTCAGCTTTATGCATTAATGATATGATTTTGAATAATGTAAGCTTAATGGAATGTGAGTTATGTTTATGCATAGGTGAAATTGTATATTCGGGTAACCTAGGTTTCTATAATATTGAAAATGGAAATTAATCATGTTAAGTGACGAATGGTAGTTGACTAAGGATTAATATGTATCTTACATATACATGTTCAGATGATGATTGATAGGTGGGAAATAAGTATAGTTATGAGGTATAAATATGTTAAGAAGAATGAATTATGCATTTGGTCTTAAGGGTGTGTACAAAGGAAATGTTAAATTGTTTGTATTTTAAGGCTGAATGTGTTTAAGGTTAAAGGATGAATTAATTAATTGTATTTGGGATGAATAGACATAAAAAAATGCCGAATGTAATATTTGGTCAAGGAATGGTTCAAATTGATGAAAATAGAAAGGTCAAAGATGACCTATAATGTATATGACTTTTGTTTACTATGATCCATATGTGTGAAAGTCGAATATATATATATTATATTTTTGAAGTAATGCTTGAATAGTCGAATAATGACTAGTTTAAAATTGTTGAATTTAAGCTCAAGAGCATAGAGAGGCAAATTCGGATAAAGGGAAAGCTAAAGTAGTTGAATAGCTTACCCGTAGTTGTTCGGAAATACTCGAAGTAAGTAATATAAGTTATTTGTGAATGAATCATGATATGTCATGAGAATTTAGCCATACTTTTAGTATATATACAAATATATACATGCATAAAGCCGAATGGTATGCATGAAAGTGAAATAAGGAAATTGTTATGATCAAATTGTCTTAAGTTATATTCATGAGATGGAAGATATGTAATGGTAAATTAAGAAGCAATAGTGTGATAGTTATTAAGTGATTATACGTGAACGAAGTCTAAGTGGACTAATGTGATTAACTTGTGTGAAATGCATAAATACAATAAGTGCATATATTATGATTTTTTTTGAAATTTATATTCGAATTATTATTCGGGCCTATGGCTCAGCAAGCTTTTAGCTGGTGAAATTGTTTTGGGCCATGAGCCTAGCAGGCATGAGTTTCGGACTTAATGTCTAGCAGGCCTCGTGCCGGTGATAAGTTCATGTTTATACCTAGCAGGCCTCGTTCCAGTGATAAGTTCAAGTTTATACCTAGCAGGCCTCGTGCCGGTGATAAGTTCAGGTTTATACCTAGCATGCTAATTGCCGGTGAAATAATAAAAGTCTATGAATATGAGATTTATGCTATACGGCATCTAGATTCATTCGATAGATTAAATTGTCCAAGTACGTATAAATTGTTTATGCATATGAGGATAATGTGAATTAAATTATGAAGTGAAACGAGAAGTATATGAAATGTGGTTGTGTATATTTATATTCGGCCATTTTGAATTTAGTACATGAAAGTATATGTTATGTATGTGAATATGATCATTGAAATTATATTTGAATGCAGTGCTTTAAATTAACTCTATATATTCGAATCAAAGAATTACTTCAAGTCATTTAGATGGTGTGATTATGTAATTCAAACTTTGAAGAAATGATAAGTCAATGAAATGGATTTAATGTGGCTATGCATATTCGGCTAATTAGTGTTGCATTTCGAATATGTTATATGTGAATAATGTGCATAAATAAGTTTTGTTGTTTAAAATACTTAAGACTTACTAAGCTTAATTGCTTACTATGAATGTTTTTGTGTTTGTCCTATTCTATAAATCTTGTTTGAAAGCTACGAGCTCGGGGATTCAAGTCCAAAGTCATCCACACTATCGTCACTGTTTTGGTACTTTTTGATAGTTTATATTTTAAAAGATGGCATGTATAGGCTTAGCTCTCTTTTGAAACAAGTTATATTTTGAAATTGTAAATATTCTAGCCATACGAAAATGGCTTGCTTAATTCCTAAACATGAATATATGGTTCAATGGACTTATGTGTCGATTATTTTGAAATTTATTAGTTATTTTAATTTGGTTAAAATTTGTTCATAGTTGAATGATCAAAGAAACTATATTTTATGCATGATTGATTATGAATGGCTAGTCTGATCTATCTTCTGATAGGTAATACCTTGTGAATCTTTTCCGGCGACGGATGAGGGTCTTAGGGTGTTACAGTTAAAATATTTGTTTTATGATTATTATGAGTTCTAGGATATGAAAATAAGTTTGTGTTAGAGTTTCATGAAGAAATTCTAAGTATAAGGTGTCCAATTGGAAATTAGGGACTAAATTGAATAAATTATAAAACTTGGGTTCTAGAAGAAATATGCATGAAATTTATTTGAATTATAAATTAGAAGGTCTTAAATAGCAATTTTCCCAATTTTTAAGTTTTTGGACAAAAATGGACATGCATAGAAAAATTTAGAGGTTTTGTAAGGAGGGGCATTTTGGTCATTTGGTAATAAACTTAATAAAAAGGGAAAAAGAAAGCCAGAATCAGCCATCTTCTTCCCCATAGCTACCCAAATTCCTAGAGCTTCATAATCTAGGGTTTTCAACATTTCAAGCTCAATAGTAAGTGCTCCCTAGCCCTGTTTTTAATGTTCTTTGTAATTTTAAAATCCTCGTAAATGCTCTATCCATTTCTACCCATATCTCAAGCTAGGTTCATGTTTGGAAATTTACCCATGCATGAGATGCTAGTGTTTTGATGATTTATGGAGGAATATGAGAGTTTAAAGAATGGTAAACAACTTTTACTAAGTAGGTTTTCATGGAAATAGCTTAAAGGATCATTTTGTACAAAGTATAAAATATGTGGTAGAAATGTGAAATAGAAGAAAATATGGGCTAGTATGAGCTTAGGATACATTCGGCTAGGTATGGGTAACAAGGACTTTCATGCATTCCATTATACGAGCCTAAGGACTAATTTGTAAAAACGTAAAATGTAAGGGGCCAAAAGGTCATTTTGCCCGGGGTAAAATTTAAGTTCGAAATGAATAGTATGAGGTACTAATAATTTATTTTACATATATAGACCCCGAGGAACCAATTCCAGAGGTCGACCGTGGAAAGCGAAAGGTTTCAGAATAACTTAAATTCGAAACCGAAGCAATTACCAGGTAAGTTCGTGTAACTCGAAGTAAACTTTAAATATACTTGAAAATGTGTATTCTTAAATGTATGTTAATTTAGATATGTTAATTTAGATATTGATTGCATGGCAATGCATGAGATATGGTGTGTAAAATGAAAAAGATGACAATTGTCTCGGTTGAATGAAAAAGGGAGATTCGATGGGTAAATTCTTGTTTACATGACATGAGATCCTCCATGTATTGCAGAAAGGGATTTAGCCTGGATGGGTAATCGATGATCTCAGTATATTAAGGATCCAGCCTGAATGGGTAATATGATTAAGGACTGAAATTAGCCTGGACTGGTATTTCAGATCTGAGTGTATTGGAGTAATTTTAGTTGTAAGGGATTTAGCTTGGAATGGTAATCCCGACAATACTCATTGAATTTATGTTATGAGAGATTTAACCTAGATGTGGTAATCCCGCCGTAAGATTGACGTTCACGGGAGTTTATATTTGAAATGGTCACTAGCATAACTTGACGGTAAACGGGATACCCATCGAGATTTCTAATAAATTCAACAGGACTATAATAAGAAACGAGAATGGAAATGTTTAAATTGATGAGCTCACCTAAGATTAATGCTATAATGCTTGAGAGGAAACTAAAATGTTGATTGAGTGTATGTAATAGGGGATTTATACTATGCATGTTTGGCATAAATATCTTTTATGGTTGTATGCAAAATAACCGGTAAGTTTATCTTCCTATTATCTGAACTTACTAAGCATGATAATGTTTACCCTCCTTCCTTTCCCTATTTTACAGAGCTCGTGGACTCGTGAAGGTTGGAAGACGATTGGGGTATTGTCAACACTATCAGCTTATCTTGCTTTGGTATATAGATACCTTTACTTTGTTTCAATGGAATGTATAGGCTTTTGGTTATTTTGTTATATGTGTCATTGGTCAGCCAATGTAACGGCTTGAATGATATACCTATTCATTTTGTATATGGCCGTAAGACATGGCTCATTTTGATGTAGGTTGTAACTTACTAATTATGCATGTTGATGTTTAAATGTTCATGTGATGGTTAAATGTGGTATATCATGAATAGACATGTGGAATGTGGCCAAATCACTTGGAAATGACTAGGTCATAATTGGCAATGAGCTAGAAAATGAGCCAAGTCTAAATGTGATTAATGATATGGTAATCCTTAATACAAAGAGGATGATCTAGCATGTGTAAAACCAATAAGATGAGGTTAACATGCAATAGACCATTGAAGGTAGTCATTGGGCATATTTAGGCCCTGTTAAATACCATAGAAGTTCACAGATATGTGTGGATGTTGAGGGTGACCATTTGCTTGGATTGTGCCTCCAAAAAGGTCTACACGGGTAGACACACGGGAGTATGTCTAGGCCATGTGACACACACGGTCAGTTCTATAGGCGTGTGGTACGGCCATGTGTCCCCTGCACCTAAAATTTTTAGGTTAGTATGCATGGTAGTAAACACACGGGCAAAGATACGATCGTATGTCTCAACCGTGTGGAGGACACGGCCTAGCACACAGGCGTGTGTCTTGGCTACGTGCCCCTAAATGCATGATGACGTCATAAACAGAATGCTTAAGTTTTTGGACACAGGCGACGACACGAGCGTGTCTTGGCCGTGTGAAGGACACTGGCCAGGGACACAGGTGTGTGCTCGACCGTGTTAAAACTTTTGTAGGTTTGAAATGGAAAATAAATTCAATTAATTCCACAGGGATAAGGGACACGGGCGTGTGCAATGCCTCTACATGGGAGTGTGAGGCTTAAACCTAGAAATTTTCCTAAGATTTTCTTAAGCTCTCGGTTTAGTCCTGGACCATTTTTAATACATGTTTTAGGTCTCGTAGGCCCATTATAGGGACACTAGGAATATGTTTGATTGGTTTTAATTTGGAAAAAATTTTTAGCCTGTGATTTTTCGAAAATGTCATGTTTGTGTACGGTAATGCCCCGTACCTTGTCTCACCCTCAGGTAAGGGTAAGGGGTGTTACATTTAGTGGTATCAGAGCTACAGTTTAGTCGGTTCTAGGACTAATGTAGCATATATTGAGTATAGCTATACATGCCATTATATAAATTATGATAGTGTGGCATCTCTTAACCATTTTTAATTGTATTTGAATATAGTAAATGTCTTCCAATCAAGCTCAAGATGAGTCCGAGGGAGCCGAGAGCCATGCTCCAACTTCTATTTAGCGAGCTACTATTAGTAGTAGTAGATGGCTTATGTCTAAAAGCCAGAAAGAGGCTAGAGCTTGCTTCTTCGAGATGATAGATGAATAGTTTGGGGATTACTTGAGAAACCACCCCAACA
This sequence comes from Gossypium arboreum, assembly GCF_025698485.1. Lineage (NCBI taxonomy): Eukaryota > Viridiplantae > Streptophyta > Magnoliopsida > Malvales > Malvaceae > Gossypium > Gossypium arboreum. The sequence goes on from NC_069079.1 coordinate 99,959,032, forward strand.
TACCACGACCTTCTCTGCCCCCTGCTCAGCCTGAGGGAGAAGTGCCACAAGGTATGGTACCCATGAGAATTGGTAAAGCCCTAGTGGACAAACTTAGAAAATATGGGGCTGAAGAGTTTAAGCTAAGGTCGATGATGATGCTGAACGAGCTGAGTTTTGGCTCGAGAACACTACGCAAGCTTTGGACGAGTTGTCATGTACACCTGAGGAGTGTTTAAAGTGTGTTGTATCTCTTCTAAAAGATACTGCATATCATTGGTGGAAGACTGTATCTTCAGTGGTATCGAAGGAAGATATTATATGGGAGTTCTTCCAAGCTGATTTTAAAAATAAATACATCAGTTAAAAATTTTTAGACTTGAAGCAAAAAGAATTCCTGGAACTCAGACAAGGAAATAAGACCGTGGCAGAATATGAGAGGGAATTCATAAGGTTAAGTCAATATGCCACAGAGTGGGTCCAATCGGAGACGAAAATGTGTAAGTGCTTTGAGGAGGGCTTGAATGAGGAAATTAAGTTGTTGATCAGGATCCTTGAGATACGAGAATTTACAGCACTAACTGATTGGGCAAGAAGGTCGAAGAGCTAAACAATGAAAGAAAGCAAGCAAGAGAGAGGCTCGAATTTTAAATAAGAGATCTAGTGGCAGAACACACTCTTTTCTCACAAAGAAATCCAAGAGTCAACAAGAGTGCTCCACTGCATCGGTGGGATATTCGGGCAGAACAAGAAGCTCTAAGTATCACAACCCGAAGTCTTCCTCCCCTAAAGTAACTAGTGTGGGAAGTGTGGATGTTCAAAAGCTGAGGTGTGAAAGCTGCAACAAATTCCACTTTGGTGAGTGTCGAAAGAGGAGTGGTGCATCCTACAAATGTGGTTCTCTTGACCACTTCCTTAAAGACTGCCCGGAATGAGTTGATAAGGAGTTGGATCTCGCCCCAAATTTTAATGCTCCTAATTCCCAAGGTAGACCACCCAACATCCTGGAAGTGCAAGAGGCAGTCAAAATGTTTCCAAGGACACAATTGCAAAACCAGAGACTCGGGCTCCGGCGAGAACTTACGCGATATGCGCTAGAGAGGAAGCCTCTACTCCTAATGTCATTACAGGTACATTCTGTCTCATGATGTACATGTTATTGCCTTGATTGAACTAGGATTGACCTATTCTTACATTTGCATAAAATTGGTGTCTAGCATGAACATGTCTGTAGAACTTATAGAATTTGTGATTAATGTGTCAAACCCTCTAGGCAAGTCAGTCCTAGTTGATAAAGTCTGTAAGAATTGTCCCTTGACGATTCAAGGTCATTGTTTTTCGGCTAACCTTATGTTATTTCCATTCGATGAGTGTGATGTAATACTTGGCATAGATTGGTTGACCCTCCACAATGTGATAGTAAATTGTGGTAATAAGTATATTGAATTGAAATGTTCAAACGGTGAAGTTCTCCGAATTGATTCAAGCGAGTTGTATACATCACCGGATGTGATTTCTTAAATGAAGGCTCAAAGGTATATGAGAAAAGGATATGAAGGCTACTTTGCTTTCGTGTTGAATACTAAAGAATCTGAGTTGAATTTGGAATCAATTTTGATAGTACGCGAATACTCAGATGTGTTTCCAGCAGAATTGCCCGGTTTACCTCCTATCAGAGAGGTAGAATTTGGTATCGAACTAGTGCCGAGAATAGTACCCATTTCTATTGCCCACTATAGGATGGCACCAACCAAGTTGAAAGAGTTAAAATTGTAAGAATTGACCGATAAAGGGTTTGCTAGACCAAGCTTTTCTCCGTGGGGTGCGCCCGTATTATTTGTTAAGAAGAAAGATGGTTCGATGAGACTATGTATAGATTACCGACAACTCAACAAGGTAACCATTAAGAACAAGTATTTGTTGCAAAGAATCAACGACTTGTTTGATCAATTGAAGGGAGCCACTGTGTTTTCTGAGATAGATCTGTGATCCAGCTACTACTAGTTGCAAATAAAAGAGTTAGATGTACCTAAGACTGCTTTCAGAACAAGGTATGGCCATTATGAATTTCTTGTGATGCCTTTTGGGTTGAAAAATGCAGCGGCTGTATTTATGGACTTGATGAATAGGATATTCCGGCCATACTTAGACAAGTTTGTTGTTGTGTTTATTGATGACATCCTGATTTATTCTAAGGATGAGACTGAGCATGCAGAACATTTGAGAATGGTTTTACAGATCTTACGGGACAAACAGTTGTATGCTAAATTTTGCAAGAGTAAGTTTTGGCTCCGAAAGGTTGGATTTCTCGGTCACATTGTGTTGGATGATGGCATCTGAGTTGATCCAAATAAGATATCTGCTATTGTTGAGTGGAACCACTGAAGAACGTAACCGAGGTTAGAAGCTTTTTGGGCTTAGCCGGTTACTATCGATGCTTCGTAAAAAGGTTTTCGATGATTGCAACTCCTTTGATGAGATTGCTACAAAAAAATGTTAAGTTTGAGTGGTTAGAGAAGTGTCAGCAGATTTTTGAGAAATTAAAGACATTATTAACCGAAGCTCCAGTTTTAGTTGTGACAGTCCTAATTTGACCCTAATCGGAAAAGTGGTTTCAGAACCACAAAATTGAGTCAGAAAATTTTTAAATATATATATATATATATTATTTTCTATGTTTTTATTTTGTGAATTTATATGTTTGAAAATTTGGTATTTTAATTTTGTCTTTTGGACGTGAAATTAGCTAAAAAGGACTTGTCTGAGAACTTTGAAAATGTGGTAGGTAAATGTCCAAGGGATTAATTTGTTGAATTACTAAAATGGTGGATTTGCATGTCTATTTTACCTTTTTAAATTAAGGGCATAGTAATGGGGTTGGTAAACAGTAATTATATGCTTTTTATAATAATAGATTATATATTTGAAATATGTTATAATATAAAATAAGTTATAATATATTAAGTGGGGGGTGATAAAAACAAGGAAATTCAATGTTTCTCTTCCATCCTCATTGCCGAAAACATAAGTGAAAGAAGAAGGAAAATGTCAAGGGCATTCAGCCATCTTAAGGGTTAATTAAGGTAGGATTTTATGTTATTTCTATTAAGTTTTATGAAAATTTAGTTAGTAGTCAAGCTCTTATTATAACCCATATGTTGATTTTTTTGAATTTGGTGACAAAATGTGCATACGGTTATAATGGATAAATGCTAAGAGGATAGTGTTTTGATGTTTTGGATAGAAATATTAGAAAGGTGAAAATGAGCTAGCTAAATAGATATATGTGAACTTAAATGACGGTATGAACAAATGTGGAGCTTTTGCTAGTTTTAGAAGTATTCGGTCAAGATGGTTATGTGTGAAACTATGTGTTAAATGACAAAGTGATGTGCAATTGTTATTTTGGTAGTGATAATGCCGAAAGTGAAAAGATTGTTAAGGAATTATGGTTTAAATGTTTAGTGAAGATGATATTCAGCCTGTTAGTATGTGAATAATTTATTTAAAGTATAAACTTTATATGTATACTAAAAATTTATATGCATTCGGCCTTGATACATTAGATAAACATTAGTTGAGGTTTTAATGTCTTAGACAATGACGGTTGTAAGATGAAGTGGAAATTATTAAATTTATATATGTGAGTATTTAGCAAGGGGTGGTTGTCGTATATATATATGTGTGTGTTTTATTGAAGTATTGATTGGGTTGTTTATAGTATTTGGATCTTAGGTGGTCAATACCCGAATAGTTAGTTTAAATTTGTATGGAATAATTAGTAAAGGGAGTAAGTACATTTAGCTCAAAAAAATGTTAAAAGGAAAAAGGCAAGGTCATAATAACAATGTTCGTGATATGATATTTGAATGTGTCAATGGGAAATGAAAATCAAATTTTGCCGTGTGATTCTTGTGATATGAAACTATTAATATTGTGGGATATAAATAAACTAGCAAGGTAATTAAACTAGTAAATTTGTTTATTCTAGCTCAAGAACCCAAAGGAGGGGAATCAAGCAAGGGAAAAACAAAGGGTAACGAGTAGCAGATTGGAACCGTTTCATCCAACACAAGGTAAGTCCATAAGCAATTATAAGAATTGTTATTTTATATATAAATGGTGCGCGCATATCATGAAAGAACTACTTTTGTATATATATATTTTCTTGATTGATAGATATATGGTCGTATATACATATTGGATTAAGTCAATTGATTTGTTTATAATGAAATGACATTGGCACTATGTGTGCAGATCTGAATGGCACTATGTGTGCGGATTTGAATGGCACTACGTGTGTGGATTAGCAAGGCACTATGTGTGCGGGTTAGTATGGCACTATGTGTGCTAATTTCCTTGACCGAGCACTATGTGTGCGAAATCGATTGTTGATACAATAAGTGCAGGAATTGAATGAAGAATTAAAGCTATTGAGTGAAATAAGAAATTGGACACATGAAACGTATATGCATGAATCCATCTATTTCGTCATTGTTTAATACTTTGAGGAAAAGATTTAAGGCATTTGGTTGTATGATACTTTGATTGAATAGCATGACTTGACTTATAGTTAGATTAATAATCCAAGTGATATATGGCATAGATCGGTACGGCTGTGATAGTTGATTTTGCAAAAGAATATTATTATAATAAGTAGATGTCAATTAGAGTAAGATAAAAAGGAGTTAAATTTTACTTTGAAGCGTTAATTATAATGTGGACTTTTCTAGTTTTTATTTCGATATATCAAGTTAATTGTTTGCATTATATTGCTTACGACTTACTGAGTTGAAAACTCATTTGGTGTGTTTACTTGCCTCTTATTTAGATTTTCTTTTGATCCGTTTGTGCTTGGGACCATCATCGAAGTCATCACACCTGCCTGCAACGTTTTGGTACCCCTTTTTGTTAGTCTTAAGTATAACATTATGGCATGTATAGACTTTAAATTTGGGATTTCCATGCCATAATATTTATTTTTGTAATCATGGCCATGCGAATATGGCTTAAACTTTAATATTTCAAAAGTGGCTATGTTTGCTTTTATAATACAACTCTTTTGATTAAGTGAAACGATACTAAATGGGTGGCTAATTATTAAATTAAATAAGTCACTTAAAAAAAATGACTTAGAAGTTAGGCCTATGGGATGTATTTATTATTTATATGAATGAGCTAAATACTATGTGTATTTAAAATTAGTTATGTATTCGGCTATAATGGCAAACCACTAAATGAATAGTAATCCTCTTTTTATGATGCATATATGAGTGCAAGGCACGTTGTAAATCATATGTACGTATAGGTTGTGAAATTGTTTATACATGATAAATTAATACCTTGTGAATTCGGTTTTGTTTAATTGCAAAGATCGATAAGATGATTATTCACTATTATATTTTGTTCGACTGTTCGCACATGAATTATTTTAGTAATACTCTGTAACCCTTCTGGCGACGGATACGGGTTAGAGGTGTTACATTAATGCAACCCGAACCAGAAAAAAAGTTCGTGGTCTATAGTGACGCGTCTTTAAATGGACTGGGTTGCGTGCTTATGCAAGAGGGAAAGTAATAGCATATGCTTCTAGGCAACTTAAGCTGCAGGAGAAAAATTATCCAACACACTACTTGGAGCTAGTTTCCATTGTATTTGCCTTGAAGATTTGGAGGCACCATTTGTATGGTGAAACTTGGGGTATATTCACAGATCATAAGAGTTTGAAGTATTTGCTAACTCAAAAGGAATTAAATCTAAGACAACGAAGATGGTTAGAATTGATTAAAGATAATGAGCTGATAATTGATTACCACCCGGGAAAGGCAAACGTAGTCGCCGATGCCTTGAGTAGGAAGTCCTTGTTTGAATTGAGGGCTATGAACACGCATTTGGCATTATCTGATGATGGTTTGGTTTTAGCTAAGTTAAGAGCCAGACCGACATTTCTCCAAGAAGTTTGCGCAGCTCAGATCAATGATAGTGACTTGCAGGCCAAGAGAGCACAATGTGAGACGGGCGTTAAATCATATTTTTGGGTTGACTCTAATGGTTGCTTGATGTTTCGAGATAGGATCTGTGTACCCAAAGATGATGAGCTTATTCAAAAAATTTTGCAAGAGGCACATGATAGTTGTCTGTCTATTCACTCGGGAAGTACTAAGATGTACAATGACTTAAGGACCATGTACTGGTGGAATGGTATGAAAAGAGATATCTCTGAATTCGTGTCAAAATGCTTGATATGTCAACAGGTCAAGGCTAAACATCAAGTGCCTTCGGGTTTATTACAGCCCGTGATGGTTTTCGAATGGAAATGGGACAGGATTACTATGGATTTTGTGACAAGAGCGCCGTTAACACCGAAAAAGAAAGATTTCATTTGGGTAATAGTTGATAGACTAACAAATTCAGCTCATTTTATTCCTGTACGGACAGATTTCTCTCTTGACAGATTAGCCAACTTCTACATATCCGAGATTGTGAGACTACATGGGGTACCGTTGTCGATCATTTCAGATAGGGATCGAAGATTCACTTCTAGATTTTGGAAAAAATTATAGGAAGCCTTGGGTACAAAGTTGAGTTTTAGTACGGCGTTCCACCCACAGACTGATGGTCAGTCTGAGCGGACGATTCAGACTCTCGAGGACATGTTAAGGTGTTGTGTCTTTGAATTTCAGGGCAGTTGGGAAAAATATTTACCATTGGTGGAATTCGCCTACAACAAAAATTTCCAGACGAGTTTAAAGATGGCACCTTATGAGGTATTGTATGGCCGGAAGTGCCAGACTCCACTGTATTGGACAGAGCTCAAGGAAAGCCAGATTCACGAAGTTGATTTTGTCAGGGAAACTGAAGAAAAGGATAAAGTGATACGCAATTGTTTGAAAGCAGCGTCGGATAGACAGAAGTCATATGCTGATTTGAAAAGGAATGAGATTGAATTTCAAGTTGGAGATAAAGTATTCTTGAAATTATCTCCATGGAAAAAGGTTTTGAGATTTAGCCGGAAAGACAAATTGAGCCTGCGATTTATTGGACCTTATGAGATTTCTGAAAGAGTTGGACCATTAGCCTATCGGTTAGCATTGCCTTTCGAATTGGAAAAGATTCACAATGTATTCCATGTGTCCATGATTGTGTAGATATAGATCAAACCCCTCTCATGTGATTTCACCGAGAAAAATTGAGATTAGATTAGATATGACTTATGGCGAAGAACCAGTTAAGATTTTGGCTCGAGAAGTCAAACAGTTGAGGAACAAAAATATAGCCTTGGTGAAAGTTTTATGGTATAGACATAGAATAGAATAGGCCACATGGGAACCTGAAGAAACCATGAGAAGTCAATATCCGAACTTGTTTACTGGTAAGACTTTCGAGGATGAAAATCCTTAAAGGGGGAGAAATGTAACATCCTGAAATAGGGCCTAATCAGAATAGTGGTTTCAGGACCACAAATCCAATGTTAAAATATTTCTTTTTTTATTATTATGAGTTCTAGGATATGAAAATAAGCATGCGTTAGAGTTTCATAAAGAAATTCTAAGTATAAGGTGTCCAATTGGAAATTAAGGACTAAATTGAATAAATTGAAAAACTTGGGTTCTAGAAGAAATTTGCATGAAATTGCTTTGAATTATAAATTAAAAGGTCTTAAATAGCAATTTTCCCAATTTCTAAGTTTTTGGACAAAAATGGACATGCATAGAAAAATTTAGAAGTTTTGTAAGGAGTGGCATTTTGGTAATTTGGTAATAAACTTAATAAAAAGGGAAAAAGAAAGCCAAAATCAGCCATTTTCTTCCCCATAGTTGCCCAAATTCCTAGAGCTCCATAAGCTAGGGTTTTCAAAATTTCAAGCTTAATAGTAAGTGCTCTCTAGTCCTGTTTTTAATGTTCTTTGTAATTTTGAAATCCTCGTAACATGCTCTATCCATTTCTACCCATATCTCAAGCTAGGTTCATGTTTGGAAATTTACCCATGCATGAGATGCTTGTGTTTTGATGATTTATGGAGGAATATGAGAGTTTAAATGATGGTAAACAACTTTTACTTGGTAGGTTTTCATGGAAATAGCTTAAAGGACCATTTTGTAAAAAGTATAAAATATGTAGTAGAAATGTGAAATAGAAGAAAATATGGGCTGGTATGAGCTTAGGATACATTCGGCTAGGCATGGGTAACCAAGGAATTTTATGCATTCCATTATACGAGCCTAAGGACTAATCTGTAAAAACGTGAAATGTTGGGGGTAAAATAGTCATTTTGCCTGAGGTAAAATTTAGGTCTAAAATGAATAGTATGAGGTATTAATAATTTATTTTTACTGATATAGACCCCAAAGAACAAATTTCGGATGTCGACCGTGCAAAACGAAAGGTTTTGGAATAACCGAAATACGAAAATAAAGCAATTATCAGGTAAGTTCGTGTAACTCGAAGTAAACTTTAAATATACTTGAAAATTCATATTCTTAAATGTATGTTAATTCCGATATTGATTGCATGACAATCCATGAGATGTGGTGTGTAAAATGAAAAAGATTATAATTGTCCGGGTTGAATGAAAAAGGGAGATTCGATGGGTAAATTCTTGTTTACATGACATAAGATCCTGCATGTGTTGCAGAAAGGGATTTAGCCCGGACGGGTAATCCGATGATCTCAGTATAGTAAGGTTCCAACCCGGAAGAGTGTTCTTTAAGTGATCTAACCTCCCAATGAATATATGAGCATTGTAGATTAGCCTGGATGAGTAATACGATTAAGGACTGAAATTAGCCTGGATTGGCATTTCAGATCTGAATGTATTGGAGTAACTGTCATTGCAAGGGATTTAGCCTGGACTGGTAATCCCGAAAATACTCCTTGAATTTATGTTAAAAGGGATTTAACCTAGATTGGTAATCCCGCCGTAAGAGTGAGGTTCACGAGAGTGTATATTTAAAATGGTCACTAGCATGACTTGACGGTAAACGGGATACCTATCGAGATTTTCGATAAATTCAACGGGACTATAATGAGAAACGAGAATGGAAATGTTTGAATTGATGAGCTCACCTAAGATTACTGCTATAATGCTTGAGAGGAAACTAACTTGTTGATTGAGTGTATGTGATAGGGGATTTATACTATGCATGTTTGGCATGAATATCTTTTATGGTTGTATGCAAAATAACAAGTAAGTGTACCTTCCTGTTTTCTGAACTTACTAAGCATGATAATGCTTACCCCCTTTCCTTTCCCTGTTTTACAGAGCTCGTGGACTCGTGAAATTGGAAGACGATTGGAGTATTGTCAACACTATCAGCTTATCTTGCTTTGGTATATAGATACCTTTGCTTTGTTTCAATGGAATGTATAGGCTTTTGGTTATTTTGTTATATGTGCCATTGGTTAGCCAATGAAAGGGCTTGAATGATATACCTATTCATTTTGTATATGGCAATAAGACATATCTTATTTTGATGTAGGTTGTAACTTACAAATTTTGCATGTTGATGTTTATGTTCATGTGATGGTTAAGTATGGTATATCATGAATGGACATGTAGAATGTGGCCAAATCACTTGGAAATGGCTAGGTCATAATTGGCAATGAGTTATAAAATGAGCCAAGTCTAAATGTGATTGATGATATGGTAATCCTTAATTCAAAGAGAATGATCTAGCATGTGTAAAACCAATGAGATGAGGTTAACATGCAATAGACCATTGAAGGTAGTCATTGGGCATATTTAGGCCCTGTTAAATACCATAGAAGTTCACAGATATGTGTGGATGTTGAGGGTGACCATTGGCTTGGATTGTAGCCTCCAAAAAGGTCCACACGGGTAGACACACGGGCGTGTGTCTAGGCCGTGTGACACACACGATCAATTCCATGGGCATGTGGTACGGCCATGTGTCCCCTGCACCTAAAAGTTTTAGGTCAGTATGCATGGTAGTAAACACAAGGGTAGAGACATGGCCATGTGTCTCAACTGTGTGAAGGACACAGCCTAGCACACGGGCGTGTGTCTTCGCCCGTGTGCTAGGCCATGTGCCCCTAAATGCATAATGATGTCATAAATAGAATGCTCAGGTATTGGACAAGGGCGACGACACGGGCGTGTCTAGGCCGTGTGAAGGACATGGGCCAGGGACACAGGTGTGTGCTCGGCTGTGTGAAAACCCCTATAGGTTCAAAATAGAAAATAAATTAATTAATTCCACACGGGTAAGGGACACGGGCGTGTGCAATGCCTCTACACGGGAGTGTAAGGTTTAAACCTAGAAATTTTCCTAAGATTTTCTTAAGCTCTCGATTTAGTCCTGAACCATGCATGTTTTAGGTCTCGTAGGCCCATAATAGGGGCACTAGGAATATGTTTGATTGGTTTTAATGTGGAACAAAATTTTATAGCCTATGATTTTCTAGAAATGTCATGTTTATGTACAGTAATGCCCCGTACCTTGTCCCGGCCTCGGGTATGGGTAAGGGGTGTTACACACAGGTTGCCTTTTAGTTCTTCACAAACAGTGTATTCTTTTCCTTTTGAACTCGTTGTGTCTAATGTTTGGGGACCTGCACATATACAATCAAATGGTTTCTCCTATTATGTTTCTTTTGTTGATATACACAGCAGGTATACATAGCTGTACTTTCTCAAGACCAAGTCTAAGGTGTTCAAATGTTTTCTTCATTTCTAGAAAATGGTACAAGTTCAATTTAGTTGTTCTGTAACACCCCTAGCCCATATCCATCACCAGAACAGGGTTACAAAGTATTACCGATCAAAAAGACATAATTTCAAGCATTTCATATCATATAATATTAAAGAAAAAATTAATCAAACTTATACATATTGTCCCTTATTCGAGCCTTCGAGGCCCAAATTACGTATTAGATAAAAGTCAGGAATAATTTGGAAACTCAGAGAATTTTTCGAAAAATAATAAAAAATTTCAAAACTGTAGTGTTCACACAGCCGTGTGGCCAGAATGTACCTTAAATAACAAGTTTACCATTCCCTACAAGCTTGGACATTAAGCAATTCAAAAATCATTCGTTTAACTTATTCAAAACACGATTAAACACATCCAAAACATATCAAAACAATCATACTAGGTGTCTAACCAATGTACCCTCATAGGTACCACAATTTTATCATCAAAACATATTAATTTAAACATCATTCAAATCAAATTTGTAAAGATACCAAATTCAATCTAATTTGCCTATATCATGTTCATTTATACACTAATTTAAAACATGTCATATTATAGCCTTAATGTAACACATACTCATATATATAAAACCAACCAATATTAACTTATAATCTTATTTACAGTCAATCCACAAAATAGTTAGACACTCTAGGTACATGCCGATACAAAAGATAGACATCACCACATTTGAGTTCGGGATCGTTGTTGGATGCTGAATCGACAATCAAAATTTAGTACTTAACCTGTGCACAGAAAATAAAATCGTACGTTGAGTAAAACTCAGTGGTATTTCTATAATCTGAATAATTAAAGAAAATAGATTACAAATGTATAATTGAAATATAGACACATATTAATATTTAAAAATCATCACAACTATCAGTGTCTCATTGACTCAAAGTCAAAGAAACCCTTGAACTCTTCCAATCCTATGACATGTCATCTATATCTCACTCAGCCCGATATAATTACTAGGGTTTAATTTCACATTTCAGATATAATCAATATCCAATACTGATTTTTCATATAATCACATAATTACACATATAATCATTTCAATTCAAAAATCAATCCATTCAATATATATATATATCTACCAATTCAATTATTTCAATCAATTATCAAAATATCAATTACTTACCTCAACACTTACCATATACATTACATAAAAATTGCAACAATTAATAACTAGTTTCAGATTATAGAAATACAAACCAGAAATTTCGAGTTATTTCTCGTCAACTTTATCTTTTCCCTTTTTACTTGAGGATTCCGGTACGACGTTAGAATTAAAACAATTAAAATTCATCAATACAACACAACATAATTCAATCTCATATTTAATATTTTAATTTTTACTCAATATTTACCTAAATTCCAATTTAGTCCCTAAATCGATACTAAGTTTATTTCTTCACAATCAATCTTATATTTTTACAAAAATCTCACTTTAAACTAAATTTAACTCTCTAATTTCACGAAATCCTTTCTGCTTTCATTTCTATCTCTGTTTCTTTTTCTATTTCTTTTATTTATTTATTCTTTATTTAGTTCTTTTTATTCTATATTATTATATTATTATAATATAAACTTAAATTTTAAGTAAATATATTTTATTATAATAAATATTAAATTGTACACATGTTTTAATCTTATGCCGCCTCATTTAATGGCAATGGCATAATTGCTTCTTTAGCCCCTTTAATTTTTCTTTAATTTATAATTCAACTTTCACCATTTATGCAATTTAGTCCTTTTACCTAATTACTCTTAATTCATGCAATACCTAACAAAACCTAATTAACCACACTACTAGCTTCGTAAATATATTAAATATTTATGAGCCTGATTTACGATAACGAAGTCCTGAAAAGGCACTTTTCGACACCCGTGACTATTGGGTAAAATGCTTTACATGTTCCATTAAAATGCTTCAAAGTGACTGAGGGAGAGAGTATCGCTCTCTGTCCAATGAGCTTTCTAGGCCTGGCATACAACATAGGGTCGTGTGTCCTCATACCTCAGAACAGAACGGTGTGGTTGAAAGAAAGCATCGACAGATAGTTGATATGGGATTGACTCTCTTGGCTCAGGCATCTGTACCTTTGAAATTTTGGTCATCTGCATTTGCTCATGCTGTTAATGTGATCAACAAGTTACCTACTCCTGTTCTACAAAAGAGTAATCCTTATGAGAAACTTTACAAAGTTACACCTGCCTATTCCCAACTAAAGGTGTTTGGGTGTACTTGTTTTCCTTATTTGTGGCCCTTTCACCAATACAAACTTCAGTTTCAATCAAAGCGATGTGTCTTTCTTGGGATTGGAACCAATTAAAAAGGCTATAGGTGTCTTGATAAAGATGGTCAATTTTTTGTATCTTGACATGTTATCTTTGATGAATCTCAATTTCCATTTCAGCATGGTTTTTCTTCCCAGTCTACCTTGGACTCCATCAGGTCTGTCCATCAACGATCCCACATTCCTATAGTTGCAGCTACTACCCCTCAGCTCATCCCTCTACTCCTTCATCAGGGCCATCCAAATCTTCTCCTGTGGCAAGTTCATGTCCATCCTCTTCTAACACAAATTTTTCTATTGATCACTCTTCTTTTTTTAGGACAACAAGCAGAATCCTCAGTTGTAGCCTGTATACCTACCTCTTGTAATCAATCTGCTACTCCTGAAAGGTCCACTACCTTTGTGAATTCACACCCTATGCAAACTTGATCCAAGAGTGGTATTTACAAACCAAAGGTGTTCTCCTCTATTCTGACTGACAAGGATCCCACTTCCATTATAAAAACATTTCAGAATCCTGCTTGGGCAGTAGTTGCACAAACTGAGTATAAAGCCTTACTTTCCAATCACACTTGGGATCTTATGCCCTTACTTGTAGGTCGTAGGGCCATAGGGTGCAAATGGATTTTTAAAATCAAAAGAAATTTCGATGGCTCTATGGCTAGATACAAAGGCCGATTGGTGGTTAAAGGTTACATTCAAGAGGCAGGCATTGTCTTTCAGGAGACATTTAGTCCCATGGTCAAACCAACAACGATTAGAATGGTGTTGGCATTAGTTGTGACCTTGGGTTGGTCTCTCAGGCAAGTGGACATTAATAATGCCTTCTTGAATGGTGATTTACATGAGGAAATTTATATGGTGCAACCATCAGGTTTTGAACAGCAAGGGAACAATGGCCAACAATTAGTATGCAAGTTGAGAAAGGCTTTGTATGGCCTTAAGCAAGCACCTCGGGCTTAGTTTCACAAGCTAAGGGAATTTCTCTTAGCCAATAAATTTGAAGTATCAAAAGCTGACAACTCTCTTTTTATCCATCGATCGGGGGCTTAGTTGCTATATGTTCTGGTATACGTAGATGACATTATTGTTATTGGGACTGACTCTTGAGCCATAGACCAGTTTGTTAAGAAACTCAATGAACAGTTCTCTTTGAAAGACTTGGGGAAGCTGAGTTACTTTCTGGGCATTGAAGTCAACTACACTCAAGATGGTATGTTTCTTAGCCAAAAGAACTACATACTTGATCTATTTAGAAGGGCCTCAATGGACAGGTCGAATGGTTCACCTACATCAATGGTTACTACCTGTCATTTATCAACTTATGAAAGCAGCCTTGTTGAAGATGAACATTTTTTACAGGAGCATAGTTGGTGTTCTACAGTATGTAGTGATTACCAGACCAGACATTTCCTTCTCAGTCAACAAAGTCTGTCAGTTCATGCATAAACCATTGGATTTACATTTTAAAGCTATCAAAAGAATCTTGCGTTATCTGCAAGGGACTTTGGATCATGGGCTAAGGTTCAGTCGATCTTCAAAGTTTTCGCTTAAAGGTTACTCTGATTCCAGTTGTGTAACGCCCCGTACCCGAGACCGTCACTGGAGTCAAACACGAGGTGTTAACAGACTTAATTCATTACTTAAACGGCTTAAACAATTTATTTTTAAAATTTTTAGTCAAGCTAGCAATCTGCGTCATAGTCGCTTAAAAATTCATATCTCGAGTTCAAAAACTCAAAATCCAATTCTGTAAATTTTCCCTAAAACTAGACTCATAACAACCGGAAATGTTTCAAAAAAAGTAGGCATACGACGTACAAAAAGTTCACATATATTTACTAATTTTTTTCTAGAATTTTTGGTCTAGCAAATTAGTACTGATTTATTAGTTAAAGTATCCCTATTTCGGGTTCATTGCTCGACCTCGTGTATTATGAATCAGATATCTCCTTTTACAGAGTTTCAATGACTATACCGTTTGTTTATAATAAAACTAGACTCAATAAGGAATCTGTAAATATAAATCATGACTTATAATTATATTTTAACAATTTATGGTGAATTTCCAAAGTCGTAAGCAGGGGATCCGAAATCGCTCTGGACCTTTTTCACAAAAATTTAAACATCTCATAAAATATAACTCATATACATGTTTGGTTCCATCCATATGAAAATAGACTCATAATTATTCAATTCCATATTTTATTCATCATCTAATTGTATCACTACTATTTTAATGATTTTTCAAACTCACATCATTTGTTCTTTGTTCGAATCTATTTTATGGTAAATTTTACCTATTTCATGGTTTCCATGGATTAGCTAGCAATTTAGCATACATAACACAAATATGATCATGATTAGCCATTCCAATGGCTAATCATTACCAAGCATTTCCATACCACTCAATAACCATATCATAAGACCATATATACAAAATGATTATAATGCTATACATGCCATACTCAAAATATACAAGCCATTATGCCAAGATGGTATACGGATAGTGTGAGTGTGCCTCCGACCGTTCGATTTTCGAGCTGGCTTGTCAACACTACAAGGAATGAAAAGGAGGGAGTAAGCATAAATGCTTAGTAAGCTCACATGCAAATAGCAAGTAACACAACTATATACGTAAACATAAAACATCATTTGCATAATCATCACCGAGACATTCATATCACATTTTCATTTATCATCTTACCATATTGTTGTTATATCGAGTTTTCAACCCGAGGGTTAAGTACATACCTGTTCAAAGTATTCATTTCACAACACTTACCAATACGTCCCTTTCATCTCGAGTATTCCTCCATTTGAGTAGAATTTTACCCGTTGAACATATCAGAATATAATTCGGATACATAGAAAGTTTGCACATAAGTGCCACATATGTAGCCAAGCTACTATGTAACCCGCCCATAAGTGAACTCGGACTCAACTCAACGAGCTCGGGCGTTCGCATCCATAAGTGAACTCGGACTCAACTCAACAAGCTCGGATGCCTAGTTACATCTCTCGAACTCAGACTCAACTCAACGAGTTCGGACATTCGCATCCATAAGTGAACTCGGACTCAACTCAACGAGTTCGGATGCCCAAATATCCTAGTGACATGTCACTTGTATCCTAATCCATTCCTAAGGTTCAACGGGACCTTTTTCCCAATCATGTGTTTCAACCATCTTCTATAGAATGCCGAATTCTGATACTCGGTAGTATTTCACATTTTCCAAGTATATCACATAATTTGACATATTAACAAACAATTATCACAGTATAATATTTCATAATAATTATCATATCATTTAAATAACATTAAAACATTTAAAATAATAACTATGTTACCAACATTTACATATGAACTTACCTCGTATGCGAAAATGACTACTTTTACCATTTCGTCCACAACTTAGTATTTTCCCCATTTTAGCCCGAATTTTAGTTTTCCTTGCTCTATCATTTAAAATATAGTCTAATTAGGACTCAAATTATACAAAATTGACCCAAAATCATATTTTGGAAAAATTACAGTTTTGCCCCTAAACTTTCGCATATTTACACTTTTTCCCCAAAGCTCGTAAATTAAACTTCAGCCTATTTTCTTATGTTTTATGACATTCTGATAATTTTTCCCTTCTATGGTAACATCAAATTCTCACTCTAACATGTACTTATGACTATTTGGTATTTTTACTGATTAAGCCCTTTTGCTCGTTTTCACTTAAAACCGAGTAGTACAAGTTGTCTAACATAATTTAAATCCTCATATTCTATCATAAAACACAAAAATAAACAAATTTCACCTATGGGTATTTTTCCAAATATGAACCCTAGGTTGAATTATTGCTAGCATAAGCTTAATCGAGCTACTGGGACTCCAAAAACGTAAAAATCATTAAAAACGAGGCTAGAATGGACTTACAATCGAGCTTGGAAGCTTGAAAAACCCTAGACATGGTTTCTCCTTGCTATATTCGTCCATGGGGTTGAAGATGAGAAAAATTGGCTTTTAATTTTGTATTTTAATTCATTTTACCCCTAAATGACCAAAATGCCCTTACTACTAAACTTTCCAAAAATTCCATCCATGTCCAATTTTTGTCCATAGACTTAGAAATTGGTAAAATTCTATTTAAGACCTCCTAATTAATATTTCAAAACAATTTCATACTAGAAACTTCTAGAATGCAAGTTTTACAAATTATTCGATTTAGTCCCTAATTTCAATTTAAGCACTTTATGCATAAAATTTTTTCACGAAATTTTCACACAATCATGAAATCATATCATAGACCTCAAAATAATCATAAAATAATTATTTCTATCTCGGATTTTTTGGTCACGAAACCGCTATTCCGACTAGGCCCAAAATCAGGATATTACAAGTTGGGGGTCAGATACTGATGATCAAAGGTCGACATCTGGCTATTGTGTATTTCTTGGAGGGAATCTAGTCTCCTAGAGTTCCAGAAAACAACAAGTAGTCTCCAGGTCTACAGTTGAAGCAGAATACAGAAGTTTTGCACATGTCACTGCAGAAATGGTCTGGATTCAATCCTTGTTAATCAAGCTATGTGTTCTAGTTAAGAACAAGGCATTAGCGTGGTGTGATAGTTCAACTGTTGTTGCAGTAACAGGGAATCCTGTCATGCACTCCAAATTCAAACATGTTGAATTGGATTTGTTCTTTGTGAGAGAGAAAGTTGCAGGAGGAGCTTTTCAAGTGGGTCATGTGCCAAGTCAAGATCAGATTGCTAACATCTTGACAAACCATTATCAACATGATTGTTCAATAAGTTCAGAAGTTAACTTCGAGTTGTTCCTTACGAGCATGAAGTTACAGGAGGAAGAAAACATTAACTAGCACTTGGCATGTTATGAGTATTTCATTAGTAGCTTTACTGATAAAGTTGGTTAAAAGAGTTAGTTAGTAGGTAAACACATTTAGTTAATAGTTAGTTATTATCTGCTTGTATTAAATTCCCTTTTTTGTAACTCTCAAGAATATGAATGAAGTTAGAAATGATTTCATATCAGCTTTATATTTGATTTCAGCACTTGCAAATGCACCTGCAATGGAGAAGGTAATGGATGGGAAGCCTTGAGAGAATGCCTAAGATTAGAGGCTGTGGGAGTTGAAACAATCTGCAACTGTTTGCTGTTGGTTCATGTCTGTTGCTTGATGGTTCCATTGCTCCTTTCTTTCAGCCCCTCGTTTTCTGATCATTTTCTTTCCACTTGAAATGGGATTGAACTCTATAAGCGTAAGACACTATCAAGTAAGAAGCTTGAAATAGTTTAAATTGTAAATGTTTCTTTTAATTTTTCGTTTTGGAACCCTAAAATAGAATATTTTTCTACTGTGTTTATTCATTTATGTACCATATAACTTTGGGGTAATCCAGTGGAGTTGAATTTAAATATTATTAACTTATACTTAGGTTGGAGTTTGATCAAATATTTATTTTTAAGTTTAAATTTGATCAATTCTATTTATTAATTGGGTCAATTAGTTATTTTACCTCTTATCACACTTATACTTCAACGAATTTCTGGTCTATTTGGTTCGATCTTATTTAAAAACATTGAATTTTTTATTTTTTTATATTTTTAAAATGTATTTTATTTTTTA
This sequence comes from Gossypium arboreum, assembly GCF_025698485.1. Lineage (NCBI taxonomy): Eukaryota > Viridiplantae > Streptophyta > Magnoliopsida > Malvales > Malvaceae > Gossypium > Gossypium arboreum. The sequence goes on from NC_069079.1 coordinate 99,977,664, forward strand.
TTTTTAAAGATTTTTTATTGTTTTAAAAATTATAATTTTAAATTTTTTGTTTAAAACATGAAAAATAATTTTAATTTTAAAAATATTACATATTTGTAAAGGGTATTGACCAAATTGTTAAAATCTATAAATATTGAAGGTTAAAAATTTTAAAATTTTAAAATTTAAAAATTAATTTACCAACAAACTAGTACCGAATAGTTGAATTGGTCTAAAAAACAAGTTGAACTCGTAGTTAAATCAATTTTTTAATTTTTAATTTATTTATTTTGGACAAGTGGTTCGAAACCAATCGATCGACCAGTTCAAATCAATTTAACTATCAATTCAATTGATTTTTAGCTCGGTTCAATTTGTTTGTATCAGTTTATCGATCAATCAATTTTAAATTTCACTAAATTGAAACTCAATTCAGCCCAATTTAAATAATATTAAAATTTAAAATATTTTATATTTTAAAAAAATATTTTTTTGTTTTAGCGAAATTATGATGTTTAAAATTTTATTTTATATTTAAAACTATGAAAACCTTATTTTTAAAATTTTTTATATAAATTTTAAAAGTAAAGATGAAATTCACATAAAATCTTTGACATAATTAATTTCATGGCGCTCCGCGTAAAATTTTTATGATGGCTTAATGTCATAAGAGGTTAAATGCTCATCTTTTTCTCACCGGCTGTTCTCTTTCCTTGTTTCGTCATAATTAATTTCATCGGACTCCGCGTAAAAATTTGATCACACTGTATTTTCTTTAGGTAAAAGTCACTTTAGATTTTAGTCCTAATCCATTTTATTTTTTTATAAAAATTATGATGAATTTTAAAATATTCAGATAAATGTTTTATCGATTCAATTAATTTGATTAGGAAATTATTAGAAATTTAAAAATTTTAAAAATTCAGTTTAATTAATTTAATTATTGATTTAATTGATTTAAAACCACTTTTAAACCCATAATTATCAATTTTTTATTTGACCAATCAATTCAATTCAATTCAATTCAAAAACACTATATATTGTCTATGCTATTTTTTTTCAAAATAGTGATGGTTTTAAATTTTAGTTTTTTAGTTGGGTTTTAATATATATATATATATCGGGATTTGTTAAGGTAAATCTGTTAAAATTATTATCGAATAACTTTATCATGATAGGGTATTTTTTATTAATTTTAATGAAAAACTAAATAAAAAGATCAAAATTTTTAAATAAAAAATAAGATTTAAATTTCAAAATAAAATCAATTTTAAACTTAATTAATATTATATAAATTTTGAAATGACCATTTTACCAATAAAGGCCTATTTCTAACTTTATTTACGGAAATTGGTTACTTTATTCATTATTTTCCAGAAAGGACCGAAAACTACAAAACGCATCCACGTAGGAGCGTTCTTTAGGGAAATTTCAGCAAATCGCGTCCCTAGGGGAGCGATTTTGCCCTGTCAACAAAAACGCCTTGATGTGGATGCGTTTTGTTGACGTGGTAAAATCGCTCCCCTAGGGACCCGATTTCGTGTTTTTCTAGGGTTAGGGCTTTTTGCATGTTTAGTCCCTAGGGTTTTTTGGTTTAGGGTTTTTAGGGTTTAAGGTTAGGATTTTGTTAAAAATAATTTAGGTTTAGGGTTGTAGGGTTAGGGTTTTATTAAAATAATTTAGGTTTAGGGTTTAAGAATTTTAAAAAATAAATTAGGGTTTATAGTTTTTAAAAAAATTAATTATATTAGGTTTTTAGGGTTTTAAATAAATAAATTAAATTAGGGTTTAGAGTTTTAAAAAAATTAATTAAATTAGGGTTTAGTTTTTTAAAATAATATTTTGTTTAGTTTAGGTTTAAGGTTTAGGGAAAATTATATTGACAATAAGGATTTTGTTTTTTTTACAGTAATTCCTGAAAAAATAATTTTGAGGAGATGGTTCTAAACAAATAATGTCAAAAATGCTTCAAGCAGGATGCACTGTCAGCAAAATTACTGAAAAAAGCTCCGACGTGGATGCTCTTTTTCTACAGTAGTTCCTGAAAAAATAATTTTGAGAAGATGGTTCTAAATAAATAGTGTTAAAAACGCTTCAAGTAGAATGCACAGTCAGCAAAAATACTGAAAAAATCTCCCACGTGGACCTTTTTTTTCTATAATAGTTCTTGAAAAAATAATTTTGAGAAGATGGTTCTAAACAAATAGTGTCAAAAACGCTTCAAACAAGTTGCACTGTCAGCAAAATTGATGAAAAAAGCTCCCACGTGGACGCTCTTTTTCTATAGTAGTTCCTGTTTGGCCTTGGGCTATAAATGAGCCAAATTTCATTCTCAGGTTGTATAATTTACAGCAGGAAAAATTAGAGGGGCTAAACAAAATAGAAATTGAAGATGAGTGAACATATTAGTGTTGTTATTTACTATGACGGTGAGGTCCGTGGCACTGAGAACGGTGTTTTTTTTTATTGGACAACACAACATGACTGGTTTTTAACCAGAACATTTGACAGAATTTCATAAAATAATTAGGCACAAAATCTTCGAAATAATGCCAATAAGGGTTTCTTCTATTAAGTATAAATTTTGTGCTTCGGTTGATCCCATGACATATGATTTATTTGATATCAAAGGTGGTCGTAGCTTGGAGGCGATTGTGCAGACTCATCTCGCTAGTGGATCATCCTATCTTAAGTTATATGTACAATTTTCATAGCCAAATGAAGCATTTACGACTTCAACATCTACTGATGTTCGATAGAAATACAAACCCCTACCCAACACTCTATTAGTGGGAGGCAGAACACGAAAGCGCCCGTGTTTGGTGGCAGTATGGAATACACAGCTCCTGCACGACACTCGGTTAGTGGATAGGACATGTACATCGGTTGGTCAATGTCGATGCTGAAAATACGTATTGGGGAATGACATCAACTTCTAGTGGTTGGCAATCCACGTCTGATTGGGAACGTTACGAAACATCCACAAGAAGAGATGATGTACTCTCTACGACGTCCACTAGCGAGGGGACCTAGTATGTCATAGATGATGGTAGTTGATGATGAGTCCGATGTGGATCCACCTTGAGAGCCCGGCCTCAATGGTGCAGAAGTTGCATTATTTTCTGAACCGGGGCCTGTTTCAATCAAATATAAAGACGTTGAAGGGGGTTCAGATGAAGAATAAGAAGATTCATGATTCAGGGCGTACTCGCCTCCAACCCACATGCATAATATCGATCTATCAACAGATGATGCGTTGGAGATTCCAGATCTAACACATAGGAGGCGTGACCGTACAAGTTCGCAATTGGATTCGGGTGAATTGGAAGTTGGTAAGGATTTTCTAATAAGGATAGTTTTCTTGGTGCATTGAAACAACATAGCATCAATCAAGGAGTTAACTACAACTTGGTTAAATCCAAACCTGAGAAGTTTGAGACCAAGTGTGCAGTGCAAGACGGTATATATTCATGGAAAATCATGGCTTTGGTTAGGAAAAAGACAGGCTTGTGGGAGATAAAAAAGTACAAAAATCCATTTACCTGTGTTACCGGTACAGTATCACTAGGTGTTTAGGGTTTTTGAATAATATTGTTATTACTTAATGTTGCATTATTTAACGTACTTCGTTGACAGGTGTTTCACAAGATCATCCCAAGATGGATTCAGATATAATAACTAGCTTAATACTACCGATGGTGAAAGTAGATCCTAGGATTTCTGTGTCGGTCTTAATTGCCAATATTCGTAGCCAATTGAGGTACACGCCCTCTTACCGCAAGGCTTGAATGGCTAAGCAGAAGACGTTGGAAAAAATGTATAGTGGGTAGGATATTTCATATAATGAGGTGTGGCAATAGTGTTAGGTGCTAGAGAGGTATGTCCCAAGTTGCATAACAGACCTTGAAACTGGCCCTGCGTACTACAACGGCCGATTGCTCCATGGACGCCAAGTGTTCAAGTGTCTATTCTAGAGCTTTAAGCAATGCCGAGATGTATTTTTTTACTGCAAGTCATTGGTACAAATTGATGGTACCTTTATGTATGGTAGATATACCCATCAGCTATTGCTAGCTGTGGCACAGGATGACGGTGGGAGAATCCTTCCAATTACGTTTGCAATAACACCGGGGGAGTCAGGTGATGACTGTGATTTCTTTCTTTCTAGGTTAAGGAGGCATGTCTGCCCCCAACCTGATATCTACGTTATATTGAATCAAGGCACTGGAATACTAGCAGCAATTGAGCAACAGGGAAGCCTATGGTATCGCACTCACCATTGGTATTGTCTAAGGCACGTTGCGTCCAACTACTATGGGCAATATCAGTCTACCACTGAATGACAGCAAGTCACCAATATGGGTATTTAATCTCTATTAATATAATTTCGTTTGTAATATTCAATTTATTATGAATGGAAGAGTGGTATGTAATTTTTGCTATCAACTTATATTGGCAAGGTACGAGACCAATAAGGACCGTTTTCATGAGATGTTGGCGATTTTACGTTCAGTTAACGAACAAGGCGCAGACTACCTCTATAATATACCTTTCAAACAGTGGACACAAGCATATGACGGTGGCCTATGATATAGTTATATGACCTTAAACTTGGCTGAATGTATAAATTCTGTTCTAAAAAGAACTCATCATGTGCCAATAACCTCGGTTGTGTGAGAGACATATTTTCATTTGATGGCACTATTTCCAAAGCGAACAACAAGTTATAAAGGCCAAATGCAGGGAGGCCATGTATAGTGCTGGAAGGTATTACAAGAAATTAACAAGGCGAAGCCGCGGGCCAATACTGTGCACACATTTTGTTATAATCGAGACAACATATGGTTTCGTGTGACGGAGTTTGATAGACCGAACCAAGGTATTACTGGCGGGCAATATCGTGTACACTTGAGAAATAAGACTTGCGACTGTGGGACATTTGACGCACTTCGTTATCTATGCACTCATACAATTACAGCTTGTCAGAAGCTCCTTTTGGTTCCCATGAGATATGTCGACGAAGTGTACAAAATAGAATACATGTACAATATGTAGAGACACGTATTCCCACCAATCCCAGATAATGTAAGTGGTCGTCTGTATCGCTTGCTTTGTTTAAGTTGTTACTGGATAGAGAATCGTATCACAAACCAAAATGTCAACCTCGCTCGAGTAGAACATGTAATAATATGGATATCCGGGAAAGAACGAACCAATAGAAGTTGTGCGAATGGTGTAGGAACCCAGATCATTCAATTCGATCATGTCCAAACCGAAATAGTTGATAATTGTTGTAATGAAACTATGTTGCATTATTTCTATTGCCTTATTCAAAAGAACTTATATTTTATTAAAAATATAAAAATAATTTACTATTAAAATATTAAAAATAACTTTTATTTTATTAAATGAAACAATATTAAAATAGTTTGTACAAATATATTAAAAAAATCAATGTATGTGCCAGTCAGAATCAGTGCACATGGAGGTGGTCGACGGTTATGCGCTGGATTCCTCATTGGTTCAGCTTCCGGCAGGGGTTGTGGTTGCTCTGACAGAGGTTGTGATTGTTCTGGTTGTAGTTGTTGGGAGGATGACCCACCTTGATAGAATAAAAAATGTGGAGGTGTTTGCATCACCCACGATAGAGGCGTTTAAATCCCATAAGACAATGGGGATTGGTAATGAGATGAGCTCCCCGACGGTGCCTCGTGCGACCCCTCTTGCGACGATGACTTATATATCATCTGTTGAGTCGGAGTCATCAGGAAATGAGATGCACTAGGCCATGCATTCCAACTTGGAATAGGACTAGGAAAAGGAAACATATAAAGGTTAGGACATATATAAAGGCTAGGATACGCACCTGGCATAATCTGAAGGGGCTGTAGTATGGGTGTCGTCAGTTGAGGCGTTGGGCCCGGTGATTGTGTGAGTGTTATTGATGGGCCAATGCCGTCATCCTTTCTTCTTGGATTTAAAGGGCCCCGTCGTTCCCTTTCGACACGGATTTGCCAATGCCTCTGCTCTTCCGACAACAAATATGACTTGACATAGATCCTAAACCATGACATGTAATCCGGCGTGCACGCTAACTCTGGAACGATGATTGGTTCGCGAGTAGGTATATGATCATACTGAGTTTTCTAAATTTCGATATATTCCGAGAAGAATACTGGCCAATTCGTATTTGATTGCAGTAAATCGATTTTGTGCTCATCATCGAGCACCTCAGGTGCCACGAGAATCGATTGTTGAAATCCAAATTATTGTAACACTCTATCCGTCTGGTGCATCTCGATAGTAGCATAGTTGACCAATGGGACCCTAACATGCCAAATGTTCAGATTTTGAAAGAATTCATCTAGAATTACTGCCCAAATTGCCGGATCCTCATATGGTATCCAATGAAATTATATGAACGTGATAAAAATATTAATTATATACATAATATTAAATACTAAATATGAAATGATTATTTTATGTATATATATTTTATTTCATACTTACTTGCGTTTTCGACCGTTGGTCTAATAAAAGTCATATATTTTCAAGAGCGGTAGGTATTCTAGCATAACATGTCGAATGGTTCCGCCTAATTAAATAAATTTTTAGCATACAATTATATTTTAAATCTATGTAGTAATTGTAAAATCTAATATAAATTTTACCTCGTTATGAGTGGGAATGTATATAGGTGGTTCACTCGAGGACATAAAAATGAAAAGCGAAACCGAGCCCATGATTGTAGTAGTGATAGGTAACCTTCGATTTTGACTTTATTTGGTGGTGTCGCCATGCACAACTCCAAGTACAGTGTTGCCAACACGATAGACCCCTAACTATATTCGCCAGTTGCTCTAAAATTAACGAGTTTCAGCAGCCACCTCAGATGTAAGAGGTTTCATGACAAGTCCAGCATCAAATAACCTCCAATCATCTCAAGGATGTATGCCCGAGCATATCGTATTCCTTCTACTTCAATCGAATCATTCCCTGGCTCCAAGAATGTGTCTTGTAACCAACCCATCTTGATTCAACCTCTGTAAATATTATTCGGAATCGCACCCAAAAGATTGTAGCATATGGCTCATCAATCAGCATATTGAACTAGACCCAGTGAGTACGGACCCATCCATTGGCAATCCTAATTGTACTTGCATGTCCTCCAAAGTGATGGTACACTCTTTGCATGAAAGATGAAATGTGTGCGTCTCAGGTCTCTACCTCTCTATTATTGCACTGGTGAGTTTCGGGTCCAATTTGCACCCCGGCCTATAGTGGCCACGTGCCAAAAACTCGCTTCCCTCAAGTAATTTTCTATCAACGGTAATGGAGGACCAGACGTATTACGAAGATAACATTGTAATACTCGATCTACAGACTATTATAAAAAATTATAAAATAAAAGTTAATTAAAATTATATAAATGAAAAAAAAATATTAAACAATATTCAAAAATTAAATTTAACCCTTACCATTTTCATTTGTTCAACGGAGATATGTTTATGTTCGAGATGAATTAATTCCCCTGCTATTGCTAACACGATCAAATATTTTTGAAATTATAAAAAAATTAATATTAATTTAGAAAAAAATTAAAGCAAATAATTAATTAAATAGACCTTTGAAAAATTTAGGGAGAAATTTGAGAGCTTTTTTGTCAAATTTGGAAGAAATATTGTGTGAAAAAAATAGGAGAAGGTTTTATAGTTTTTTTTTTTTTTTACCGTTGGGGGTTCCAACGGTCAAAAATTTAAATGGCTGTTAGAAAAAAAAAACACGGAGCAAATCGCATCCCTGGGGAAGCTATTTTGCCACGTCAGCAAAATGCTTCCACGTCAGCGCGTTTTGTGCTGATATGGCAAAATCGCTCCTCCAGGGGACGCGATTTGCTAAAATTTCACCAAAAACGCTACTACGTAGACACATTTTATATTTTTCAGCCCTTTTCGATAAATAATGAAAAAATTAGTCCATTTCTGTAAATAAAATTAGATATAGGCCTTTATTAGTAAAATAGTCTTTAGAAAATTTATTTTTATTCATTTATATTTTATAAATAATAAAAAGTCGAATAATAAATTTAAATTCCTCGTAGACTGAGTTGAGTATCAACTTATCTTCTCATCAACAATTAAATTGATTTCCAAGCTCATTAGCGTAACAATCTACTTTTATTTTTACTGCTACACTTTCACTTCTAGAGGTAGGTTTTTCATCTAAATTCACATCAACTTTTTATATAAAATGGAGTGGTTTTGTTAGTTTTTTCTTTCTTTTAAATGAAGTTAAATCGGGGTTTTTTTCTAAAGTACTTAAATACAGCTTGAATTTTTTTTCTAATTTGTTATATCAAAAACTGATTAATTCGGTTGATTGAGACTAATTTGAAATTAATTTAACTATTGATTCAACCTTTTTAGCTCAATCCTAGCCGATTAAATCAACTAATTACTGCAACAAAATTTGAATAACTTTGAATTTTAGAATTTTTATTTTAAACATTTCCATTTTTTAATATGTTTTATTTTTAAAAAATACATTTTTTAAATTTTATGCTTTTATTTAAAATATAAAAAATTAAAATTTTTATGTACTTTTAAAGGGTAAAGACTAAATTGCAAAAAATAACAATAAATGTTAGAGGCTAAAAAGTTATTTTAAACGGAAGAACCAAGATTTTTAAATAAAAAAATATAAGAACTCAATGTCTCAAAATTTAAGTATAGAGACTAAGTTTTAAATTTTAAAATAGTACAAGAAACTTTAGCATATTTAAACCAAATTAAATATTTCTTTAATCATGAATTTGGCAAACAACTGAATGTCATGAATGCTGCTTTATGTGGTGTCTAAGCTATAAATAATTCATGGCTCTGAGAGGATCGTTTCTGGGGATGACAGAACTCAAATATTACTTCAAATGACCAAGCCATGCACTAAAATGCCACGTCCAGTTTACATGGACATGGTCGCCTAAGCCTAACAAATCTACTAATTAGCATGCCAATTCAACATCTAGATGTCCCAAAATTTACAAGCAACAAAAGCAGTAATATCTGAATCACTACATACATTACAATTTAGGCATAATAGTTGGGTCCTGGAACTCATAATATAATTCCCTAAGGATTTAGTTGGTTCCATGGCCTCGCTTACCAATTACCAGATTCGACTTCATAAACTCCTTTTTACGTTTCATGTATCAGATCTTGCATGTAAATCTGCATGAAAACTTTACTTTCATGTGTCGTTAAATCACAAACGGATGCATATTGAATGGGAGACGTGTATAAACTCAAGTAAAGAATAAAAACTCACATGTTCATTTACAGATCTTGTCATAGACTCTGGTCCCCTGCATCCTACATAAAACTTTTTCAGCTTATTAGTTAACAACCATGATACAATGAAACAGAACCGTGTAATTTGTACATGGAAACGGAAAACAAAAGTTCATTAAAATGGCATCAAAAGCATTATCTTCAAGCTGTAGGTGATGAAAGAAAACTTTGAGTTCACACTCTAATCCTATTAATATCGTGCATTGCTACGATTTCTTGTATGTGATGCTAACTTCATGCTACACCTACATCAAGATTCCCATGCATTTATATATTCATGAATCAATACAACTCTGTACCATGAAATCTACTATATCACCAAGGGACTAAATAAAACCTCAGAGAAAAGATTCATTTCTAGTTTGCGCACGTTTTATACAAAAGAAAATGCATGAATATTCCATACTGGAGAAAAATGAGAAAAGGATTTGTGACTTGAAGTCTAAACTTTCACTTGATGAAGCATATGCCAGTTTCAGGATTATGATGTAATACCTGGAAATTTGCTCTCCTTTTGCAACATTGTAGAGAGAAACAAAGCATATAAGAAATTGCATGAAATTTTAAGCGAATCCGGAAGGATTTAGCTCCTCGCATATATATCCCCTTTTGGTTGTAACAAGTTATTTTTGGATAGTTTGACAACATGAATATTTCTCCATTGCTCAAAACAAGCATTGGTTGATAGGAACCCGAGTACACATGTTTAAGGACAAATTGTTTGGTCCATGACTCCTTGACACCATATTCTTTCATAACCCAAATGTCAAATTGCATGAAATCTGGACAGTGACATATAAACAGACAACCTCCTAGCACTCCAGTCTTTGTGCATCCTGAAGAATACCTATCCAATTCTTGAAAATGATGAGGCGGTGGAACTATCCCAAATTGCTCAGTATCAAAGTCAAAAAAATTTATGAATTCACCACGAAGAGAAAATTTCGACCAGTGAAGGCCTCCATTCAAGAAAGCATTGAAAGGTAAAGAAACAAAGTCAGTAGGTGCATTTCCGATGCTTCTCCATGTACCACTTCCAATTTCAGCCATTGGGTAATTCAATTTTACTGTAGGATAATAGCTTTGCAAAAGTTTGTATTGATTAGTGACAGTTGAATAACCAATCCCCCAAAAAGGACTCCTATGCCTACCCTTACAAGGTGGTTGAATTGTGATAAATTCACCCAAAATTGGGTTACACACATAGAACACATAGAAAGGGTCACCTATTTTTGGTCCAAGAAACAAAGCAAACCATTGCATGCACTGATATCAGAAATATCCCAAGTGGGTACATTAGATTTAGGTGTAAAGTTGAGTTTGGAGACCTGGAAACTTGCACCATCAGCATAAACGTGGGATAATTGGAGCCTCTTTCGACATTTTTGGAGTGCCTTAGTGTTGGTTAAAATGCAGAGGGGTGATATTGAAAGGTGGAGGCTTGCAAATTCAGGATCAGAAATGAAAGAGATGAATCTCTTGCAAACGCACCTGCAATGGAGAAGGTCACGGATGGGAAGCCTTGAGAGAATGTCTAAGATTAGAGGGTGTGGGAGTCGAAACAATCTGCAACTGTTTGCTGTTGATTCATGTCTGTTGCTTGATGGTTCCATTGCTCCTTTCTTTCGGCCCCTCATTTTCTTTCCACTTGAAATGGTTTTGAACTCTATAAGCTTAAGACACTATCAAGTAAGAAGCCTGAAATGGTTTAATTTGTAAATGTTTTTTTTTTTTTTTTTTTAATTTCGTTGAGGAACCCTAAAACAGAAGATTTTTCTACTGTGTTTATTCATTTATGTACCATATAACATATAACTTCGGGTTTAATTGAGACGAGTAGAGCTAGGCTGGAATAGTATTAAGTTTGAATTTAATATTCAATTCGAGTTTATCAAATTTTTATTTTTAAGCTCAAGCTCTATTAATTTTATTTATCAATTTTGATATTTGAGCTCTACTTAATAATTAGGGTAATCTATAAAAATAGTTATTTTTGTTTATCTCAGGTTACATTTTAGTCACTTATATTTGAAATGTTACGTTTTAATCACTTATGTTATTATTTTGTTAGGAAATAATCACTCTATCGTTAAGTTCTGTTAACTCTCTAACGGTCATCCTACGTGGCAGTCAAACTAGATTTTAGGAGCCAACTTGGATTTCTAAATGAGATGAAAATAGATTTTTAATTAAAAATTTTTAATTAATTAAAATTTTTAAACCTAAATCTTAACTAAAAAAACTGTTCATCTTCTCTTTTTAACTTGCACATTTCAAGCCAAATCCAGAAGAAGAATGCACTAATTAAAGAGAGGAAAACATAAAATAAATTCGAATAAAGCCATGCGAGAGATAACCAATATAAATAATATTATAGAAATGATCTTAAAGTGGAAGGAATTGCTTTTTTGGGAACTATTAGACAAAAAGGCAGCAATGGAAGTGAAGTGCATCCTTGCGGGAGCTAGTAGGAATTTGATACAAAGTTTTCAAGTGACAGAAATCAATAACATGCATTATGAATGGTACAAACACAAACTATTTCCAAAACAATACCCAAGATAGGAATAGGATAAATACACCATGGGTGAGCTGATAACTATTTAAACAAAGGTTTCAAGTTGTACCTATTAGAGTGTCTTAAAAAGAATAAGAGAAGGCAAGCAAAGAACAAGGTATTTTTAGGACAAATAACAACACAGCTAACATGATACTCATAGCATTCAGCAAAGCCCCAAAGGTGCATATTAGCATTCTCTAACTCCAAGGTTTTACATGGCTAAAAAGAATCCAAGGTTTTACCAGCAAAATAAAAACAAGAAATAGTAGCTCAGTTCTAAATTTCGAATGCATACATTTATTGGGCTTGGTCATTATGTCATAAGCTTTTAGGTCAAGAAAATCACAGTTAATTACCAATGGCTATTAGTCATGTCACTGCAACTCCCTGCCATTGTTCCTACCTTATTCATCATTTTGTCTCTCAAGAAGGTATGCGAACTGCCATTGTTAACAAAAGAATCGCAACAAAAAAATAAAAGAGAGATTTCCGTCAAAAGTTTTTCAGAAACAAAGACAGGAATGGGAGGCAAGGTCTCATACGTCCATGGAAGAGAAGTAAATACCTGGCAAATAAGTGTAAAGTATCCTAGCAAGAAACTATCATAAAATGATAGCTTGTGCAGAGAAAGTAAATTACCAGAACAAGTCCAATTATATTTGTTGGGTTTCCATAATACACTGGAACTCTGCTATGACTCACTGCCATTACTTTTTTTTCAATGAAAAAAAAAAGAGACGAAAGAAAAATTAAAAAGAGGTGATGAACAGTTTTTTTAGTTAAGGTTTAGGTTTAAAAAATTTAATTAATTAAATTTTTTTAATTAAAAATATATTTTCATCCCATTTAGAAATCCAAATTGGCACCTAAAATCTAGTTGGACTGCCATGTAGGATTGCCGTTAGAGAAATAACGGAACTTAATAGTAGAATGATCACTCTGTAACAAAATAATAACATAAGTGACTAAAACGTAACATTTCAAACATAAGTGACTAAAATGTAACCTGAGGCAAATAAAAGTGACTATTTTTGTAGATTACCCCAATAATTATGCATAGAGTTAATAATATATATTAAAGGCAATAATATAATTTAATAATATAATAATATAAAAAATTCGGTAAGACTCACAAATTGTTTGAGTCAAGTATTACTAAGAACGAATTCGGCTAAATTAATAGCTCAACTTAACAATTACTGAATAAAGTTTAAATTTTTTTAAATCAGGCTCGATTAACACTTACCCCTAATATAACTATCCTATTATATTTATGTGAATGGTCAATGCCCTACAGGAAATGGTAAGTTCTGTGTGTATTTAACCCTTTTGGGTATTGATTTTAAAGCTTTTTCTTCTAAATTCAATCTTTCTTGTGTCAAGTTTCGATTAGTTGCCAATTCATAGATTACTGATTAAATAACCGTTCTGGGTATTATATAATCATGTCCTACAAAAAGTTATGGAGGAGTAGAATCATCCACTCAAGCTTTCAATATTAGGAGAGGTGTTGCAAGTCTAGTGAAATTAAGAAAAATGCCTGCCTGTGGTATGTCATGGTTTTGATATAAAGATTCTTTCCTGATTTTATGGCTTCCCTGGAACAATATTAATCAAACCTTTGCTGACTTACTTCACATCCTTGATAGGATTGAAATGAGCAAGCAATGCACCGAATGCATGAGAGGACTCAAAATATTACTTCAAATAACCAAGCAATGCCCCAGTCTCAGTTAACAAATCTACCAATCAGCATGCTAATCTTGAAGATGTCTCATTACAAGCAACAAAAGCATAACGTCTGAATTACTACATAAAATACAAATTAGGCATAAATTTCAATCTTGGAACTCATAATATAATTCCCCAAGAATTTAGTTGGTACCATGGTCAAAATGGCCCCTCATTCAATTACCATTTTCGACTTCATAGGCTCCGTAAAGTCAGAAATGATTTCTAAGGAACAACTTGGTTACCGATTACATGACAAGATGCGCATCAGATCTCCGAGCGTACTTCATATAAATCTGCCAGAAAATTTTACTTTTCATGTATCATTAACTCAAACGATGCATATTGAAAAGGGGACTCGGACAACAACTCGAGAACAGTAAAACTCACATGTTAATTTATAGCTCCATGGGGAACCCCCCAAAGCAGGAAAACTAGTCAGAGTTAACCGAGTCGATCTCCACAACCAGTACAGTCCTGGAACTCTTGTTGACAGATCTTGTCATAGACTCTGGTGCTTTGCATCCTGTATAAACTTTTTCAGCTTATTAATTAACAAGTATGATGCCACCAAGTAGAACAGAGTAAAATGTAAATGGAAAAAGAAATCTAAAGTTCGTGTCTCAATCTAACAACTCAAGCATCAAGCAAGCATGTCATCCAATCATCCGCAAACAGCAGTTTATAGCTCGAGCTTCAAATGGCAAACCTCTATCTATCATTAAAATGGCATGAAAGAAATTATCATCAGATCAGCAGTTTTAATTTTACACCAAAAGCAGTGATTCAAGTTTGCAGATGATGAAAGAAAATTCCCAAAATCAAACTCTAATCAGAGTAAAGATTCGTTGCTATGTTGATTTTTTTCGTATATGGTACAAACTTCATGCTATATTCATGAATTACTATAGCATTAGCACCAAGGAACTAAATAGTAAATAAAACCTCAGAAGAAAAGATTCATTGCCAGTTTGCACTCAGTTTGTACAAAGCAAATGCATGAGTATTCTGTACCGGAGAAAATGAAAGAAAAAATGATTTGTTACTTGAGGTCTAAGCTATCACTTCATTGGCTGCAATTTCTAAATTGTTGAAGAATGTGCTAGTTTCAGGATTATATTACTTAGCTCTCCTTTTGCAACATTATAGAGAGAAACAAAGCACGGGGTATAAGCAATTGTATTGAAACATGAGCGCGTCTGGATTAATTTAGTTCGTCGAAGATGTTTCCTCTTCTGGTTGCAACAAACAATTACCCCATTATTGTACAACATCAATATATCTCCATTGCTCAAAACAACCATTGGTTGATAGGAATAGTAGCCGTATCTCTTCGGGTGCTCTAAATATTCGATAACAAACTGTTTGGTCCAAGACTCCTTCACACCATACTCCTCCATAACCCAAATGTAAAATTGCAGTGAAATCGTGAAGTGAATTATAAACAGACAACCTCCTAACACTCCAGTCTTTGTGCATTCTGAAGAATACTTATCCAATTCTTGAAAATGTTGAGGCGGTGGAACTATCCCAAACTGCTCAGTATCAAAGTCAAAAGAATTTATGAATTCAGCACCAACAGCAATAGATTTATTACACCAGCGGAGGGCTCCATTCAAGAAAGCATTAAAAGGTAAAGAAACAAAGTCAGTTGGTGCATTTCCTATGCTTCTCCATGTCCACTCCCAATGGTGTATATTTCAGTCATTAGATATTTCAATCCAAATGTAGTATAATAGCTTTCCAAAAGTTTGTATTGATTAGAGACAGCTGAATAACCAAGCAACCAAAAATGACCTCTCAACCTATCCTTATAAGGTGGTTGAATTGTGATAAATTCACCCAAAATTGAGACACACACATAGAAAGGGTCATCATTTTTGGATCCAACTAAACAAAGCAAACCATTGTATGCACTTGTATTAGAAATATCCCAAGTGGGCACACTAGATTTGGGTGTAAAGTTGAGTTTGGAGACCTGGAAACTTGAACCATTGACATCGATGTGGATAAGTGTTGGGGATATCAGCCAAAGCAAGAAAGAAAAATGAAGCAAAGAGAAACAGATGCAAAAAAAATGATCAAAAAACTGAATTGCATTACTGATTTCATTAAGTCAAATATAAGTTACAAAGCAGTTACCTAATGTATAACTACTCCCACTAATTACATTGAGAAAATACATAACTTATCTTACACACAAAGTAGAGCTGACTTATCAGCCAAAACATCACTTAAACATAACTCAAATTAGCAAACTAATCTTAGTGTTTCAAATAAACACATTAGAATATGAACTAAGCTTGTTACATATTAAACAAACATAGTTGTTGCACTGGTTGAGCTTCAAAACTTTTCTGCTGTTGCATTGCAGGCCAAAGTTCAACACTCCTCCTTGGACAGTATGCAACAAACACCAATATTTCTTCTTAAATTGTCAAACTTTGAAGTACTAAGAGGCTTAGTCAAGATACCAGCAAGCTGATTTTTAGAGTTGCAATGGGTCAAATTAACTTCTTTTGATTGTTCAGCCTTTCTAACAAAATGATATTTAATCTTAAAGTGCTTTGTTTTGCCATGAAACACAAGGTTTTTTGCTATGGCAACAGCTGACTTATTGTCAACTTCTTCTGATTGTTCTGTTTCTACTGTTGATTGAGCCATAGTTTTTTGTTTCTTTGAACTCCAATAGAAGAACCTTGAGCCTAGAGTGAAAAACTAGCCCAATGTGCTCTTCATATCATCAATGGACCCTGCCTAGTCACTATTAGAATAGCCTATCAACTTGAGTTCTTCAGTCTTCAAATATTTTGCCCTATAGTCCAAAGCTCATTTCACATATCTAATGACTCTTTGGCTGCTTTAAAGTGAACAACATTGCAGTAGTGCATGAACCTAGACAGAAGGCTAATAGTAAACATGATATCAAGCCTTGTAGGTTTCAAATAGAGTAGACAACCTACAAGGCTTCTATACCCTTTTTCATGAACCTTTTCATAGTTTCCATCGTTGGTTAGCTTTTCACCTTAAGCCACTAGTGTAACACCTCTAACCCTTATCTGTCGTTGGAATAGGATTACGGAGCATTATCAAACTTTTCAGATCAAATATGAACATTTCATAACATTTAATATACATATCAAAAACCAATCATAAATCACTCAAATTGTCCTTTGTATAAGCCTTCGAGGCCCAAAATACGCATTAGAAGTAAATCAGGACTAAACCAAAAGTTTAGAGAATTTTTCCCAAAATTTTAAAATTTTCCTTAGGTGCAGGGGACACACGCCCATGTGACCAGGCTGTGTGGCTCACATGACTAAGAGACACACCCGTGTCTTAGGCCGTGTGGGCATTCAATGTGAGGCATATGGCCATGTCCCAGCCCGTACCCATGCTCGTGTAATTCTTTGATTTGGGTCACACGACCAAGCCACACGCCCATGTGCTAGGCCGTGTGTAATGAAATTAAGGTGCAGGGGTCACACGGCCAAGTCACAAGCTCGTGTGCTAAGTCGTGTGCAAAAAACTTGGGCATTCTGTTTCTCAATTTTGAAGATATAGGGGACACATGGCTGAGACACACCCCCATGTCTCTGCCCCTGTAGACAAAAATAGGCCATTTTATGGCCACTGTTCTCACCCAATCTTGGTATCAACCTAGGCACAACCATTTGCACATTCACAAATCACCACAAATCCTTCAATTCAAGCCAAAACCAAGTTTTATACCTAACATATCATCACATATATTCAAATATCCTAACTTACCAAATTAACCATATACACCTACATGCATATTTTACTAAATTCACTAGCTCAAACCATGCCTCAATATGCCTATTAATTAACCATCATTTAACCATTTCAATCACACCTCATGCAAGATTAATCCATACCTATATAAGTTGATTGGAAATATATACAAAGTGTAACTCAAAATGTTCATATAAACCAACTTTACATAAAACCATTCCAACCCTATACATGCCATATATGTAACAACCCGTTTTTGGTAAAATCAGAACAATGGTTTAGGGACCACAGATCTGAGTCCTGAAAGAAAAAATTATTTTAATACTATTTTATGACCTATAGTACAATAATAATTTCATGTAAAATTTTCGTAAAGAAATTTTACCAATTACATGTCTAATTTGATAAAGGACCAAATTGCACAAAGTGCAAAAGTTGAGTTCTAATAGCTAAAAGGATTAAATAGCTATGGGATTCAAAATTTGATGTTATTATATGGTAATTAGACCATTAAAAATGCTTAGTTGTTAAGGATGATGATTCATCCATGGAAAATTAATTAAAGAAAAGGACAAAATTGGAAAGATAAAAATAAAGATGATAAATAATAAAATAAAGAAATATCATCATTTTATCATCATCTTTCTCAAATAAAATAAGGAAACCCTAGATATGAAGAATGGAAGAAAGAAAAAACTTATTTGGCCAAATTAGGTAAGTATTCAAGTCCCGTTTTTAGTAATTTTTATATTTGTGAGATCGAGATAACTTAATCTAGCTATTTTAGGGATCAATTTGTAAAGTTTTCAAAGTATCAAAGTTTTTCCATGGATGAGTATGCTAAAATTTTAAAATTTATGGTAGAAAATGAAAGGTTGTTGATAGCTAAACAACTTTTGCAAAGGAAGTTTTCATGAAAATGTGATTTAGGGACTAAATTGTAAAGATGTGAAAGTCATGAAAAAATTCTAAATTTTGTGAAATATATGGGCTGTAAATATTACATGTAAAAATAAATTAGGCTTGGAATAAGGATTAATTGAATGAATTTCATTTTCCAAACCAATGGACAAATCGTCATTAATTAAAGTTTAGGGGCAAAACGGTAATTTTACCTAAGATGTGAATTGAATTGAAATGAACATGGATTGATGTTAAATTCAATCATATAGATCCAGATAGACCAAATTCGGATTTAGAACGAGAAAAAGAAAAAATGTCAGATTAGTAGATTTTACGTACATGAACATTTGTCGAGGTAAGTTCGTGTAACTAAATTGTGTATATTTGTATGCTTGAATTGAGTGTCGTATGTGATTGTATGAATTATATGAATGTTATAAATTTATGAAATAATCACATGTCTGAAAATGTCTTTAATATGTTAAGTTCCGTTTGAATAATGGAATTCAATGGATACATAATTTTCCTATACTAATTATAGTCTTGCATATGTTGCGGACATTATAGCTCGGATGAGCATCCTGTTAAAAGCCTTCTTGAGCATCCTGTTATATAGTTCCTGTGAGCATCTTGATCGGTAGTGATTCTTCATATGTTGCACACTATCACAGCTCTTTGTGAGCGTCCTATTACATGATTCGATCGGTTGTGATCAAGCATATAATGCGGACACAAACGCAGCTCTACATGAGTGTCCTGATATAGGCTCTTATGGGCTTCCTGACATAGCTCGCTTGAACTTCCTGTTACCTTATCTGGTGCTCCCTGATATTAACTCTTCGGATTTATTTGTTAAGCTCTATGAGCTCCCTGATTAAAACTTTTTATGAGTTTCTTGTTTAGCCCAGATAAGTGTCCTGTTACATGGCTCAACTGAGTATCCTAATATGTGGCTTGAGAGTGTGCTCCCTGACTAAGTGCCCTAATGGGTACCCTTGATTATGAGTTGATGGTTTATAGTTTTGTACACATTGTGTGTACTACCTGAGTATCTATCGAAATTTCAATGATTCAATGGATAAATTCCCAAAATGAGAATCTATGAGATTAAATGAATTATATCTTGAATGTTCCTGAAATTCTTGAAAATTTGTAACATGATGAGCTCATCCATGCTATTTAATGTACATGTGAATTATGTAACTAACTTACTTGTTTGAGTGTATGTGATTAGACAAATTTGCGAATTTGTTGGAAATCTAATTATTTTTGATCCCATACATGTTTCTTGATATTTATATGAAATATATGACTAACAAGGGTGATGAGGATATGTGTTAGGGCTTGTGATCAAGTTGATTGAAGGTGCCTTGTATGTTTATATTGAATTTAAATGAATGGTAAGTTAATTACCATGTTATACTCGATTTTACTTTCCCCTGTCCTATAGTAATTTGGAAGCTCGTTGGATTGGAAGCTTGGCGAAGATCACTCACACTATCCAGGGGTCCATTTTGGTATATACGGTAAATCAAATATGGTTATAATGACATGTATAGGTTAATAAGGCATGCAAATATTTGGATATGAATAGCCATTGGTATGGCTTATGATGGACATGTCTTGATTTATATAAGAAATTATGTCATGCTTGGTATGTGTTTAAAATGATTCTTTTAAACTAGGATATATATGATAAATATGCATAAATGTGAATTTTATACCTAGATAAATATATGTATAAGATTGACATGGTAATAAATTGTCATCTGAGGTACCTACTGGTACATTGGTTGTATGTAGTGATATGTCATGCATGAGACTCAGTTTAGACTTGAATTAATTGTCTTAAAATGGCTTGTGAACATGTTAAAGTGTTAGTGTAGGTGGATGACAATTTGGGTGAGAAATGTGACTTGGAAAATAGCCTATTTTTGTCCACACGGGCAGAGACACGAGCGTGTGTCTCAACCGTGTCTGACACACAGCCTAGCACATGGGCGTGTGACTTGGCTGTGTGTCCTCTACATCTTTAAAATGTCAAAACAGAATGCTCAGAATTGATCACATAGCCTGACACATGGGCGTGTGGCTTGGCCACGTGACCGTTGCACCTACACATGGCTTAGCACACAAGCGTATGACTTGGCCGTGTGACCCAAGTCAGAGAGTTACAAGGCCTAAGACATAGGCGTGTGACCCCTGCACCTAGGAAATTTTTTTTTGAAATTTCACGAAAAATTCTCTGAGTACCCGGTTTAGTCCTGACCTGATTCTAAATCATGATTTGAGCTTCGAGGGCTCATGCAAGAGACTATATGATGAAGTTTGATTGAAATCTGATATGAATAATAAAGAATTATGAAATGTCTGTTATTTGTTCTGTAAACTCCGGTAATGCTTCATAACCCTATTCCGTTGATGAATTCGGGTTAGGGGTGTTACAATATAAATCTTAATACACATTGCAAAAGCTACCAGATTAAGTTGGACAGTGTGGCTTGATGTGTTGATCCGTTCTCCCGACCTCACGTTAATTTACAAAACATTAAACAACACAAGCTTAATGAAGCTTAGTAAATTCGATAGGTTAAACATAAATCTTATCGAACTTAATATAATAAATTAAATAGTAAATTAATCATACACTCTCCCTGTCAAACACAACATAAATCGATGAACACAGTTCCTTCAAATCAATATCAATAATAAACGATAAATCTTTCAATTTCAATCACATAAGTCATTTACTAAATCTTACGGAATAGGAGAATGACTTACGGATATGAGTTCATCATTTTCAGAAGCCCGAAGTCTAAATAGAAGCACATAAGTGCTAAACAGAAACCTGTAAGGGTTGAACAGAAGCTCATAAGAGCTGAATAGAAACATATAAGGGTTAAACAGAAGCTTAGAAGAGTTGAACGGAAACCTGTTAGGGTTGAACGGAAACTAATATGAGTTAAACAGAGGCTCGTGAGAGCTAAAAGGAAAGTAAACATGAAAGTTCGCAACAAATGCTAAACCTCGGTTTACTTGGTTAATTTGCCTTCAATTCTTCCTTCGCTGTCTTTCGCCGCAGAACGATCGTACTCAATCCCACGTTCCATTCATTTTGAACATTCAATTCAATTTCATAATTTTAACAATAATTTTATTTTCAACAATAGTTATGAATAAATATATAATACCATTCATCAATTTAATATATATACATTAAAGTTTAATTATACGAACTTATCTGGGTTAAATTGTAAGATTTGTAGTAGTTCAGGGACTATTGTGCTAATTTTCCTTTTTCACGATTGTCTATGGGCTCTTGATCTAAAATATAAAATTATTCATTCATTACCATATATTTTAGTTTCAATTCACTTCACAATTAATACCCCACAATTTTTGAAATTGCACAATTACCCCAACTTTAACAACTTTTGTAATTTAGTCCCTTATTAATTAATATATCAAATGAACTAATTTTTCTCAATTGAAAACTTATCTAAATATTCTTAGCTATTATGCAGCTCTTAATATTCAGAATTCCAATACCAAACCCTAATATTTAACCTTTTCACAATTTGGTCCCAAAAATAAAATCTATCAAAATCACTTTATAAAATCATCATACAACAAAATTAAAGCTCTAAATCCATGTTAATTCATAAAAAAAAACTCAGTATTCATCAATGGTAACTTTCAAAATTACCAATAAAATTAAAAACTAATGAAATAGATAGTTGGACCTCATTGTAAAAATCTTAAAAACATAAAAATTCCAAGAAAAAGGAAAGAATTGAACTCACTTGTAGAAAAATATGAAAATCAGCTTCTTAAGGGTTCTTCAATGGTGTTTTTAGGCTGAATATTGATGAAGAATTGCCTAGAAACTATTAAATCCCATTTTTAACTATTTTAATTTTATTTCATTTCCAATTTTACCCCTTAATCACCTAATTTCATTGTTTTTTCCGCTTATGCCACCTCAGCCTTATCATGTATGCCTAATTGCCTTTTTAGTCCTCACTTATTTACCATTTAGGCTATTTAATCACTATTTCTTTAGTTAGCAAGTTTTGCACAATTTTCAATTTAGTCCTTTTTAATTAATTAACTATCAATACGTTAAAATTTTCTAATGGAACTTTAATACTACCTTAATGACACTCCTTAAATATTTATAACAGTACTTAAGACTTGGTATATAAAATTGAGGTCTCGATACCTTGTTTTCGAAACCAATTAACCTAATAAATTCTTCTAAAACACAAATCACTAATTCAAAAATCTTTCTAAAATCACATTTGACTCGTAAATACTAAATAATAAAATTTACGAGCTCACTTGCAGGATTTGGTGGTCTCGAACCACAGTTTTCGACACCACTAAAAATTGGGCTATTACAACTCTCCCCCATTTAGGAAATTTTGTCTTCGAAATTTGTTACCTAGGAATAGGTTCGGATATTGTGATCTTATTGATTCTTTTATTTCTCAGGTAGCCTCCTCGAACCATGATGATGCCACAATACTTTAACTAACGGTACTCGTTTCTTCTATAATTCTTTAACTTCTCAAGCTAAAATTCTTATCGGCTCCTTTGAATACGTCATATTTGGTTGTAGCTCAATCTCACCATGAGGAATTACGTGTGAAGGATCAGATCTGTACCATCTCAACATCGATGCGTGGAACACATTGTGAATTTTCTCAAGTTCAGAAGGCCAAACTAATGATAAGCCACAGGGCCGATTCTTTCAACAATTTCATATAGTCCGATAAATCTTGGGCTTAGTATTCCTTTCCTACCGAATCATAACACCTTCTTCCTTGGAGAGACTTTTAGGAATACCCGATCACCCACAACGAATTCTATATCTCTTCTTTTCAAATCTGCATATGATTTTTGATGGTCAGAAGTAGCTTTCAAGCTATCCTGGATAATCCAAACTTTATTTTCAGTCTCTCGAATCAAATCGACTCCTACTAGATTAGATTCACTCAATTCAGACCAATACAATGGTATCTTACATCTCCTCTCATAAAGAGCTTCAAACAGTGCCATTTTGATATTGGATTGATAACTATTGTTATATGCAAATTCAGCCAACGGTAAATACCTTTCCCAGCTACCTTCAAACTCAAGTATACAACATCTCAACATATCTTCTAGAATTTGAATCACTCGTTTTGATTGTCTGTCAGTATGAGGATGAAATGCTGTGCTGAAATTTAGATTTGTACCTAGAGCCTCTTGCAATTTACTCTAATTTACTCGAAAATCTCGAGCCTCAGATCTCGATATGAAATTATGGATTTTGGAACTCCATGTAACCTCACAATCTTTGATATATACAATTCCGCTAACTTCTCAAGTGTAAAGTTTGTTCTAACTACTATAAAATGTGCCGACTTAGTCAATCTATCAACAATCACCCAGATTAAATCTTTCTTTCTCGAAGTCACAAGTAGACCAGATAAAAAGTCCATCATGACATGCTCCCACTTCTATTCTGGTATCATAATATATTGTAACAAACCCATTAGTACCTGATGTTCTGCTTTCACTGGTTGACAAATCAAACACTTAGCTACGAACTCACAAATTTCCCATTTCATACCCAGCCACCAATACATCCGTTTCAAATCACAATACGTCTTTGTACCACCCGGATGAATAGAGTACATGCTACTGTGAGCTTTAGAAATAATATCATTTCTCAAGTTTGAATTATTCGGAATACAAATTCTATTGCAATAACGTAACATACCACTATCATCAATGCTAAACTCTAAACTCAGACTGTCCTGAATCATCAGTCGTTTCAGCACCAATTTTAGATCCTCGTCTTGCAATTCCTGAATTTGTTGAAGGAACAAAGGTTTCATTCTCAACTTTGCTAATACAGAACCATTTTTATTAAGAGATAATTAAGTGTTCAATGCTCGAAGTGCAAACAATGACGACTTTTAACTAAGTGTATCTGTAACCACATTAGCTTTTACCAGATTGTAGTCAATAACCAAATCACAATCTTTCAGCAATTTTAACCACTGTCTCTATCTCAAATTTAGCTCTTTTTGAGTCATTAAATACTTCAAACTTTTATGATTTTTGAACACGTAACATTTCTCACCATATAAATAATTTCTCTAAATTTTCAAAGCAAATACGATTACAACCAATTCAAGATCATGTGTAGGATAATTCTCTTCGTGCGGTTTTAACTGTTGAGAAGCATAGGCCACTATCTTTCCTGACTGCATTAGTACACAACCTGATCCATTTAGAGATACATCACTATAAACAACATACGATACACCAGATTCTGCCTGAGTCATGACCGGAGCTTCTGTCAACATTTTCTTCAACTGATCAAAGCTCTGTTGACACTCATCAGACCAAACAAATTCAAAATTCTTCTGTAATAATCAGGTTAGCGGCGAAGCAATCATCGAAAAATTCTTGACAAAACGTTGGTAATAACCTTCTAGACCTAGAAAACTTTGCACTTCTGAAACATTTTTTAGAATATTCTAATTTACCACTGTAGATACTTTTCTCAAGTCGACTCGAATCCCTCCGGCTAATACAATGTGACCCAGAAATTTAGCCTCGTGAAGCCATAATTCACATTTGCTAAACTTTGCATATAACTGTTTTTCTCTCAAAGTCTGTAGCATAATCCTCAAGTGTTGTGCATGCTCGGATTCTATCTTGGAATAGATTAGTATATCATCGATAAACACAACTACAAATCTATCCAAATAAGATTGAAAAATCTGATTCATTAAATCTATGAAAGCAGTAGGGGCATTGGTCAAACCAAATGGCATTACCAAAAATTCATAATGACCGTATCAAGTTCTGAAAGTAGTCTTTGGCACATCACACTCTTTAACCTTCAATTGATAATACCCAGATCTAATGTCTATCTTCGAAAACACTACAACACCTTTCAATTGATCAAACAAGTTGTCGATACATGGCAAATGATATTTATTTTTAATTGCAACCTTATTCAACTGTCTATAGTCTATACATAGTCTCAAAGAACTGTATTTCTTTTTCACAAATAAGACGGGTGAACCTCAAGGAGACATACTCGGCTTGATGAACCCTTTGTTTAATAACTCTTGCAACTGTGCCTTTAATTCCTTTAACTTAGCTGATGCCATACGATATGGTGTTACTGATATCGGAGCTGTTCCTGGAATCACATCAACAAACTCAACTTTACAATCAGGTGGTAAACCCGACAATTCTTTAGAAAATACATTAGCAAACTCACTACAACTAGTAACTATTTTGGCTTTGATTCAGAATTTTGAGTATCAAGAATGTAGGCTAAAAATGCTTCATTACCTTTTTGCATCAACCTCTGAGTAGAAAAAGCTAAAATGATTCTAATAATATCTTTCGGATTCTCAGACTCAACTGAAATTACCTCTCTTGTCAGACATTTCAGATCAATCTATTTCTGTCTATAATTTATTACCGCATCATGCTTTGTTAACTAACCCATTCCCAGAATAACATCAAATTCCAGAAAAGGTAACAACAACAAATCAGCAGGGAATTAACAACCTTTCACTTTTAGTGGACAATTACGGCACACTAAATTAACTATTACACTTTGGCCTAATAGAGTACTAACTTGAATATCATAATCGGTAGACTCAACAGCCAATTTATTTTCTGTTACTAATGCAGGGCAAATTTAAGAATGAGTAGACCCAGGGTCAATCAACACATATACAGTAACACCAAAGAGGTAGAATGTACCAGAAATCACATCTGGAGCCGTAGCTTCTTCTCTCGCTCAAATGGCATGAGTACGTGCAGGTGCTCTAGCTCTGACTGAGCAGCAGTATCTCTTATACTCGAATGAGTAGTCCAGTGGCACTATTTTGGCCCAAACATTTACTTCATTGAGAAGTGGCCAACTGTTTCTCTTTCTGCCCTTCATCTTCTTTTTACTATTGAGGACAATTTCGGATAAAATGGTCAGAGCCACAAGCCCCCGCTTTACTTCTACATTCACCAGGATGGTATTTCCCACAATACTTGTATTTAGGCTTAGGAGCATTTTGCACAATACCCATACTAGTAGCTTGTCTAATAGATACCCAGTAATTAGGTTGAGTCACCTTATTTTTATTTGGTTGTTCAGGCATTGAGGTGGCTCGACTAAAATCATCTATAGACTTTTTAGCCGGCAATGTTGAAAATGATTTGGAGGAACTTCTTTTGTAAGACTCTTTACCTTCTATCTTGCTACATTTTTCTATTGTAAACCTCTTCCATCTTTTGTGCACGATATGATAGAATGACATATGCTCGTATTTCAGTGCCCCCAATCATCATTCTGATTTCATCATTGAACCCTTTTTCAAACTGAATGCACATTTCTTCTTTGGTTGGTACAATTTTCTAGGCATATTTACTGAGGTATAAAAATTCCCTCTCACACTCGGATACCGATATGTTTCCTTGGCGCAAGTCAAGAAATTCCCTCCTTTTCTTGTCTAAATATCTTTTGCAACATATTTCTTTTTAAATTCGCTCTAAAAGAATTCCCAAGAGATTTTCTCTTTTGGTACTACAGCCACTATTGTTAACCACCAATTATAAGCTTCTTCTATCAGTGATGAAACAACACATCTCAAATAATCATTGGGAGAACAAACTATTTCTTCAAAAACTCTTATTGTATTTTGAAGCCAATATTCAGCTTTCACTAGATTATCATTTGACCTACCCTGAAATTCTTTGGCCCCATACTTTCTAAGTTTTTTTAATTGTAGTACATTTACTAGATTCAGTCACTAGAGGAGGTGGAGGTGCAACCGACGACTCTACAGGTGGTACAGTAGGGGGAGGAGGTTGTTGAGCCAGATTTCTCTCTTGCATGAATACACTAAACCATTTATTCATATACCCAAAAAACATGTTTTTCAGTTCTTGTTCTTGGGCTAGAGGAATTGGGACATTACTACTTGTCCCATGTTTAGATGTCTATGCTCTACTATTAACTTCATCATTATCAGCACGTTTAGATCTTTCTGACATCTTTACAATCTATAAGAAAACAAAGGTTAGATCGGATTATACACATCACACTATCACAAATTTATATGGCATGTATTTCTAAACATTTCACATGCTACGTTCATCCGAGAATCGACTAAATTGTAGCTCTGATACACTAAAAATAACACCCTTAACCCTTATCCGTCGTCGAAATAGGGTTACAAAATATTACCAGACTTTTTAGATCAAATACGAACATTATATAACATTTAATATACATATCAAAAACCAATCATAAATCACTTATATTATCCCTTGTATGAGCCCTCGAGGCCCAAAATACGCATTAGAAGTAAATCAAGACTAAACCAGAAGTTTAAAGAATTTTTCCCAAAATTTTAAAATTTTCCTTAGGTGTAGGGGACACACACCCATGTGGCTAGGCCACGTGGCTCACACGTCCAAGAGACACACTCGTGTCTTAGGCAGTGTAGGCATTTGATGTGAGGCACACAACCGTGTCCCAGCCCGTGTAACTCTTTGACTTGATTCACATGGCTAAGCCACAGGCCTGTGTGCTAGGTCGTGTGTTATGAAATTAAGGTGCAGGGATTATACGACCAAGTCACATGTCTGTGTGCAAAAAACCTAGGCATTCTATTTTACAATTTTAAAGATGTAGGGAACACACGGCTAGGCCACACGCCTATGTGACACACGGCTAAGACACACGCTTGTGTGGACGAAAATAAGCCATTTTATGGCCACTTTTCTCACCCAATCTTGGTATCAACCTAGGCACAACCATTTGCACATTCACAAATCAGCACAAAACCTTCAATTCAAGCCAAAACCAAGTTTTATACCTAACATATCATCACATATATTCAAATATCCTAACTTACCAAATTAACCATATACACTTATATGCATATTTTACTAAATTCACTAGCTCAAACCATGCCTCAATATGCCTATTAATTAATCATCATTTAACCATTTCAAACACACCTCATGCATGATTAATCCATACCTATATAAGTTGAATGGAAATATAAACAAAGTGTAACTCATAATATTTACATAAACCAACTTTACTTAAAACCATTCCAACCCTATACATGCCATATAAACCTTAATACATATTGCAAAAGCTACTAGATTAAGTTGGATAGTATGCCTTGATGTGTTGATCCGATCTCCCGACCTCACGTTAATCTACAAGAACATTAAACAACACAGGTAAGCTTAATGAAGCTTAGTAAGTTTGATAGGTTAAACATAAATATTACCAAACTTAATATAATAAATTAAATAGTAAATTAATCATACACTCTCCTTGTCAAACACAACATAAATCGATGAACACACTTCCTTCAAATCAATATCAATAATAAACACATAAGTCATTTACTAAATCTTACTGAATCGAAGAACGGGTTACGAATATTGGGCTCGAACCACATAAGTCATTTGGTGGTCTCGAACCATTGTTTTCAACACCACTAAAATTGGGCTGTTACAACTGGTGTGCTAACAATGTTACAATTTGTCATGCAAAATTTGTTTAAAATCTTCAAAGCAAAGGCTTGCTAACTTATGAAGATAGCATGACCAGACTGTTTTACTTCCATGGCAAGGAAGTAAGTCATCTCCCCTAAGTTAGTCATTTCGAGCACATCCTGTGTCTGCCTTTTGATCTATTCAATCAACTTTCTTTTGCTACCAGTTACCAATAGATCATCTGCATATAGTGGCACAATCAACAGAGTTTCATTCTTTGATTTCTTCACATAGAGAGTAGGCTTACTGATACTCTTCTCAAACCTAAGACTAGACATATATGCATTGATTTTGTCACCTGGCCCTTGGTGCCTGCTTCAGACTATAAAAGGCTTTCTTGAGCCTGTAAACCTTATGCTCTTCACCAAAAACCTTGAACCTATCTGGTTGTTCAATGAAGATTTTTTCCTTAAGGAAACCATTCAGAAAATCAGACTTGACATCAAATTGGTGCACTCTCCATTGCTTTTGAGCAGACAAGGCAAACAAAAGCCTTATAGTATCTAACATTGCAATTGGAGTAAAGGTCTCTGAAAAGTCAATACCGTACTATTGGATGTATCCTTTCACTACAAGTCCTAACTTGTATTTGTTCAAAGATCTATCAGCATTATACTTGACCCTGAACACCCACTTCACACCAATAATTCTCTTCTGGACTGGCCTATCAACCAGTTCCCATGTGTTGTTCTTATATATCATTTACATTTCAACTTCCATTGCTCATTTTCAACAATCTTCTTTAGCATCCTCATCAAAGTTTGTAGGCTCCAGCATTACCACATCACATCTTTGATAGATGTCAGTGATGATTCTTGTTCTTCTAATAGGTATGTCATCGAATCCATCATCAATCTACTCTTCTTCTTCAATTGGTTGCAGATCACTGTCTTGTTGACTTTGTTCACAAAAGCTTGCATCTGTACCATTCTAGTTCCATAATTTCCCTCATCAAACTTCACATCCTGCTCACTAGGATCCTTTTGAAAGAGGGATTAAAGACCCTATAACCCTTCTTTGTGCTACTATAACCAACAAAGATCCTTGACACAGACTTTCTTTCTAGTTTGGTTTTCTTCTCAGCTGGAATAAGTGTATAGCAGACGTAACAAAACACCTTTAGGTGAGAAATAGTTGGTTTGTGTCCAAACCAAGCTTCAAAAGGAGTCTTATCTTTGACTGCATTTGTTGGTAATCTATTAAGCAAGTACACTGAGGTCTTCATAGCCTTAGCCCAAAAATTGCTTAGCAACTTGCTTTCAAACAATAAACATCTAGCCATGTCAAGTACTATTCGATTTTTTCTTTCATAGACACTATTCTGCTGAGGTGTATAGATAGTTGTCAACTGATGCTTAATTCCAGCCTGCTCACATAACTTTTGAAACCTTTCTAATAAATACTCGGTGCCATTGCCTGATCTCAAGGCCTTTAGCTTACAACTTGCTTGATTCTCAGCTAAGGCTTTGAACTTGCTAAATACTTTAGGTATTTTTTATTTTTGTTTCAAAAAATTCACATAGTAGGACCTTGTGTAATCATCTATAAACAGTACAAAGTATCTACTGTCACTTAGAGAATGTCAGTATAGACCAATTGAAGCTTGCCTCTAGCTTTCCATGGCTTGTTAACTGGAAATGGCAATCTCACTTGCTTCCTAAGCTGACAAACCTTACAAACTCTATCTTTGACTTCAACCCTAGACATATCTTCAACTAGATCCAATTTGTGCAGCAAACCAAGTGACCTATAGTTAACATGGCCTAACCTTTTGTGCCATAAACAAGCCTCATCAACCAAACTAGCACAAAGCCTTCATTTTTAACTGGTTCACATCCAATGTAAAGCATCTCTCAGTCATAGCTACTGTCACCAGTTCTTGACCAAGTGAGTTCTCAATAACACAAGACTTATTCTTAAAAGTAAAAAAGTTGTTGAAATATGTGAAACCCAGATATTTTGGGGATATATTTTAAAGTTATTTAGGTAGATAAATCTTAGAATAAATCATTTGAGATATTCTAGGATTATTTTATTATATTTTTAGTAGTTTATTAGAATAAGAGAATTATTTTCCTTATCTTTTAGTAGTTTATTAGAATAAATAGATTTTTTCTAATTAGGTTATGACTCTTTTCTCTATTTAAATTCAGTTTTTAGTTAATAAAATACAAAATAGTTTTTATTAAATGGTCTCTTGAAAACTTTCATGGCATTTGAGCTAGGTTAAATCTCTAGTAACATCATGGTTAAAATAGCCTTCACTGGAGATAAGAGATCCAACAATCAAACAGAGGTAGAAAGTTTTACCGTTGAAAAAAAACCACCAAGAGTACAATGACTCAAGGGACAAAGGCATCTCACCTTTCTTTTCAGTTGACATCTCACAAGTTGAATGGAAAGAATTATCTAGAATGGTTATATTTCGTAAAGTTAGCAATTGATGGGCGTGGCAAGCTAGGTCATTTAACTAGAGAAGTCAAGCAACAACAGGTGGGCGATCCAAAGATGAGCAAGTGGAGGTCAAAAAATTCTATGATAATTGCGTGGCTTATTAATTCCATGTAAGCATCCATAGGTAAACCTTTTCTTTTTTTTTCTAGACTGTTAAAGATGTTTGGGATGTTGTAAAAGAGACCTATCCAAATTTAGAAAACGCTTTACAAATCTTTGAGTTAAAAACAAAACTTTAAAAAGCTAGATAAGAGAAAAAGAAAGTTACTTTTTATTATAATGAGATGATGTCTCTTTGGCAAGAACTGGATCAGTATTATAATGATGAATGAGAGTGTCTTAGAGATGGTGTAAAAGCTATGAAAAAAGAAGAGAATGAACGAGCTTATTTATTTCAGGTTGGTTTAAATAAAAAATTTGATGAAGTGAGATATTAGATCTTAGGAAAAAAACTGTTTCCAAGACTCCGTGAGATTTTTTTTGAGGTTAGAAGAGAGGAGATAAGGAGAAAAGTAATGTTAAGGCCAAATTTAAAGCTAATATGATAATTCTGCTCTTGTAACTGTTAAAAATAATGATGATAGTGAAAAAAGAAAAAAACCTTAGTGCGATCACTGCAAAAAAATATTGATACACTTGAAAAACGTGTTAGAAGCTCTATGGAAAATCGGTGAATGGAAAAAAGAAGAGTGGAAATGGTAATGGTTCACAATCAGGGGATAGCAGAGCTTTCCAAAAAACTATTGAAAATTATGAGGGCCAAAGTTCTTTAGAAGGGCCTCCATTCACTAAGGAACAATTAGAGCATCTACACAAGCTTTTTCAATCACCACAGTTTCGAATGAATTCTTTTGTTCCTAACTCATCCAATAATCCTTCTTCCTCATTTGCCCAATCAGGTACTGATATTTCTATTTTTTTCAGTGTCAAGCCTTGTAAAACAAACACGTGGATCGTTGATTCTAGAGCTAGTGATCATATGACTAGTAGTAATTTTCTTTTCTCAACTTACACACCTTGTGCAGGAAGGAAAAAGATCAAAGTAGTTGATGGGTAATTCTCGGTCAATAAATTATCCCAGTCCTCGAATTTTCATGTTATATTTGACTCCTCTATATGTAAATTTTAGGACATGGTCTCAGGGAGGATGATTGGCAATGCTAAAGAATCTAGTGGAATTTACTTTCTTGATGACGACCATCTAAGTCAACCAACAACTATTTTATGTTTAAATTCTATTTCTAGTTTTGATAAAATTATGATTTGGAATTATAGGCTTGAACATCTTAATTTTTACTATTTAAGATATTTGTTACCTAATCTATTTAAATATAAATGTCCTTCTTCATATCATTGTGAATTTTGTGAATTAGCTAAACATCATCAGTTGTTCTTTCCACCTCAAAAATATAAAGCTTTCAAACCTTTTTCGTTAATTCATAGTGATGTTTAGAGACCTTCGAGAGTCTCAAATTTTTCAGGAAAACGTTGGTTTGTCACATTTATTAATGATCATACTCGCATCTGTTGGGTGTTTTTATTAAAAGATAAGTCTGAAGTTAAAAATGAGTTTTAGTATTTTATGCTTTGGTGAAATGATAATTTGGCATAAGAATAACGGTATTTTGGAGTGACAATGGTAGGGAATTTTTAGTGACCAATTAGGTGTTTTCTTAACCAAACATGGAATAGTCCATCAAAGCTCTTGTACAAATACACCACAACAAAATGAGATTGCAAAAAGAAAAAATCGACATCTTTTGGAAGTAACTAGAGCCTTGATGTTCACTAGTTAGGTACCACGTTATCTTTGGGGTGAAGCCTTGTTAACAACTACATATCTTATTAATAGAATGCCTAGTAAAACTTTAAACTATAGAACTCATTTCCGTCTCTTTAAATATAACTTTCCTAACTCTAAATTGATCACAGATTTATCCTTCCGAGTTTTTGGGTGTAGTGTTTTTGTTCATCTTCACAACCAAGGTAAAGTAGATCCTAGAGCAAAACAATGTGTCTTTGATGGCTATGCTTCTAATAAAAAGGGTCACAAAAGTTATGATCCAATTGATAGGAAGATTATTGTTACCATGGTTGTCACATTTGTTGAAACACAATCTTACATTGATCCTAATCTTCAGGGAGGGAATTATAGTAAGGAAGATTCTATAATTGATCAAGAAAAGACTAGGAATATACAACATAGGGATTCTAATAATGGGGAAGATGAATTTATGATTAACACAGAAATTAATGATGTTAATGTTGTTAATAAAAAGAAGTATGACAATGTAGAGTCTGATCATGAGAATAAAGGGTAAATAAATGAGTTAATTGTTTACTCAAGAAGAAACTGAAATCAAGAAAGTAGAATCCACCAGATTCATCACCAAGAATTCGACCTGCAAGATCTTGTCAAAAGTCTAGGTAAAGCTCATATTCCAACTAATGAATTTTCTTATTTAGATATTACAATTACTAAAAGAAAAGGTGTTAGAAATGTTCTCAAATATCCCATGTCTAACTTTGTGTCCTATAAAGCCTTGTCTTTGAAATTCTCAGCCTTTTTTTAGTGTCTCTATACTGTGAAAATGCCCAAAAATGTAAAAGATGCTTTACAGGTTTCTGAGTGGAAGGAAGTTATTTTAGAGGAGATGCGTGCTCTTGAAAAATTGGTACATGGGAAATAATGGAATTAACTGTAGGAAAAACAGTAGGCTGTAAATAGGTGTTCACAACTAAATTCAAACCAAATGGATCTTTAGATCTTGACTGGTGGCTAAAGGGTACACTCAAGCATACGGGATAGGTTATCTTGAAACATTTGCTCCAGTAGCCAAATTAAATTATGTTAGTGCTCTTTTATCAATTTTTGTTAATCTTGATTGGTCTTTACAGTAGCTAGATATGAGGAATGCTTTCCTAAATGGGAAACTTGAAGAAGAAGTTTACACGAATGCTCTTCCAGGTTTTAAATAAAAAATTGGAACTCGAATATGTAAATATCAGGAAATCTTTAGATGATCTAAAAAAATCTCCTCGAGCTTGGTTTGAATAATTCACTCAAGTTGTTAAAAAACATAGTTACTCACAAGGGCAAGCTGATCTCACAATGTTCTATCAACACTCACAAAGAGGTAGAATAGCAGTTATTATATTTTATGTCAATGATATCATTCTTACAGGAGATGATGTGGATTAAATAAGGCATCTTAAGGAGCATTTAGCATTGGAGTTTGAGATCAAAGACTTGGGTCCTTTGAAATACTTTCTTGGAATAGAAGTTGTTCAATCAAAGAAGGGTCGTGTGGTCTCTCAGAAAAAAATATGTGATTGATCTTTTAAAAGAGGCTGTGATAAGTTGTTGTCACCCAAATAACGCATCAATTGATCCAAATGTAAAATTTGAAAATAAAAAAGGTTGATTAGTTGATAAAAGGCAGTACCAAAGATTAATTGGTAAGTTAATTTACTTATCACATACAAGGCCAGACATAGCTTTTGCAGTGAGCT
Organism: Gossypium arboreum; assembly: GCF_025698485.1. Taxonomy (NCBI): domain Eukaryota; kingdom Viridiplantae; phylum Streptophyta; class Magnoliopsida; order Malvales; family Malvaceae; genus Gossypium; species Gossypium arboreum. The sequence continues at coordinate 100,012,500 of NC_069079.1, forward strand.
TAGTGAGTCAATTTATGCACTCTCCAATGGAGGAACATGAAGAAGCAATGTTTCAAATTCTGAGATACTTGAAGAATTCACCTAGAAAGAGCTTATTCTTCAGGAAATCCAAACAAAGAGGAATTGAAGCTTATACAGATGCAGACTGGGCAGGATCAATAATAGATAAAAGATCTATATCAGGATACTGCACATTTGTTTGGGGAAACCTTGTGACTTGGCAAAGCAAAAATAAAGTGTTGTAGCAAGAATTAGTGCAGAGGCTGAGTTTAGATCAATGGCTCAAGGAATTTGTGAAATAATGTAGTTAAAAAGAATTATGGAAGAGCTGAGGAAACCAATAACTTCACCAATGAAGTTGTACTATGATAGCAAAGCTGCTATTAATATTACTCACGACCCAGTCCAGCATGATAGAACTAAACATGTTGAGATTGATAAACACTTAGCAAGGAGAAGATTGAAGAAGGCCAAGTGTGCTTGTTGTTTGTTCCTTCAAAACAACAAACTACTGACATACTCACCAAAGGGCTCTTAAGACAAGCTTTGATTTTCTTGTAAGCAAGTTGGGCATGATTGATATATATGTACCAACTTGAGGGAGGGTTTTGAAATATGTGAAACCCATATATTTTGGGGATATATTTTAAAGTTATTTAGGTAGATAAATCTTAGAATAAATCATTTGAGATATTCTAGGATTACTTTATTTTATTTTTTAGTAGTTTATTAGAATAAGGGAATTATTTTCCCAATTAGGTTATGAGTATTTTCTCTATTTAAATTTAGTTCTTTAGTTAATAAATATAGAACAATTTTATTAAATACTCTATTGAAAACTTTCAAGAGTAACCCTTCTCTATTAACTGACCAACACTAAGCAAATTTTAGTCTATGTCAGGTACAAAAAAACATCTGAAATTGTTTTGTTACTTGAATGTGTGCTGATTACAACATTGCCTTTACCTCTGGCCTCAATAAAGTTTTCATTCCCTATTCTGACTTTGGAGACAAAACTGCTATCAAGGTCTTCGAATGACCCTTCATCAGATGCCATATGATGAGTGCAACCACTATCTATCAATCAGTCCCTTCTGACCTTAATTGAGGTTGCAAAACAGGATGCAGTGAAAACATACTCCTTTTGAACTTGAATGCCCTAAGTAGCTTGAGCTTGGTTTTGCTGCTGAATTTGTGCGCAAATCTTTTTAATATGACGAAACTGCTTGCAGCTCCTACATTGAATGTTAGGTTTGTACCAGTAGTACCTCTCCAAGTGTGTGGACTTCTTGCAGTGAATGCATGGTGGGAACCTTTTCTTCCTAGTATCCCTCTTTGGTTTCTCCTTTTTATCAAGCCAAGGTTTCTTTCCCTTGTAGCTCGAACCTGAGCATTTTTTGCTTTTTGCTTGGAAAGCTCCTTCAGGATACTCCTCCAACCTGTTGGCCTTTCTTTGCTCTTGTGCATACAGAGCATTTATCAACTTTGATAGCCAAATGGTTGATAAATCTCTCGAGTCCTCTAATGAGGAGATCTTTTACTCATATTTTTCAGGAAGGGTTGTAATAACCTTCTTAATAATTCTTTTGTCACTAAAATCATCTCCAAGGAGCCTAATGTTGTTGACTGTGGCCATTATTCTATCAGAGTACTGCTTAATGGTTTTAAACTCTCTCATCTTTAGAATCTCAAAGTTCCTTCTCAGGTTGATCAACTGCTACTGCCTGTTTTATCAAACCCTAGAAACTCTTCTTTTAGCCTCTCCCAGGCTTGCTTTGGAGTGTTACAGGCCATTATTCGAGCAAAAATCACATCAAAAACTCCATTTTGCAAGCATGACATTTCTTTGTGCTTCTTAGTACAGTCCTCACTATGTTGTCTGATTTGTGCTATGGTGTAGTTAGCCCTCAATGGAGGTGGTTCTGTGTCAGTCTCCACCATATTCCACAGGTCGTGTGCTTTCAGGTAAGGCTTCATTTTTCACTACTCCTATGTGGTAGTTTTCTCCAGCAAAGACAGGTGGTGGTGGTGAAAAACTCATGTTGCAACAAAAAAGCAACTTTTGTTTCTTTCTCTTCAAAGACTTTCAACAAAAACAGCAACCAACAATAGAGGCCTTCACAGATGACAGGCTCTCGATACCATTTGTTGGGGATATCAGCCAAAGTAAGAAAGAAAAATGAAGCAAAGAGAAATGGATGCAAAAAAATGATCAAAAAACTAAATTGCATTACTAATTTCATTAAGTCAAATATAAGTTATAAAGAAGTTACCTAATGTATAACTACTCCCACTAATTACATTGAGAAAATACGTAACTTATCTTGCATATAAAGTAAAGCTGACTTATCAGCCAAAACATCACTTAAATATCTTTCAAATTAGCAAACTAGTCTTAGTGTTTCAAATAAACACATTAGAAAATGAACTAAGCTAGTTACATATTAAAAACATAGCTACACTAGTTGAGCTTCAAAACTTCTCTGCTATTGCATTGCAGGCCGAAGTTTAACAATAAGTGAAACCTCTCTCGAGATTTTTGGGGTGGCATAGTATTGATTAAAATACAGAGGGGTGATATTGAAAGGTGTAACCATGCAAATTCAGGATCAGAAATGAAAGAGATAAATCTATTGCAAACACATCTGCAATGCAGAAGGGCATTGATGGGAAGCCTTGAGAGAATGTCTAAGACTAGAGGGTGTGGGAGATGAAAAAATCTGTAAGTGTTTTCTTTTGATTCATCCCTGTTACTTCTATTTGATGCTTCCATTGCTACTTTCTTTTGGCTTTCATTTTCTGCAAGTGAATTTTTAATTTTTTGACTTGAAATGGGTTTGAACACTAAATGCTCAAGACTCTTGTAATGGCCAATGGGCAATTACCAACAATGGCAAGTTCACCATATGCTAACACTTTCTCGTAAAATTTTAACTGGGTTTGGGTCGTATCTATTCCTTTTTATCCATTGTTTTCTTGATATAGCTTTAATCACCGACTTTGACAATTCATAAATGTATCCATGCATTTTAACGGTGATTAAAACTGTATTCAGTGGATGAAAAAGAAATGGACTAATTATTTTTAAATATTTTTTAAAATTTAAAATTTATTCATATATTTTAATTTTGGGTAAATTACACCAACAGTCACTCAACTTTGGGGTAGCTGACAAAACGGTCACTCAAGTTTCATTTCAGTCACTCAACTTTAAAAAAATAACAAAATAGTCCTTTTAAACATTTTCCTTTACAAACGTAACGACAAAGTGACATGGTAGATAACAGATTGCTTGGAGTCATTAACCATCAAGCTAGTCGGTTAGCACCAATTTAGAAATGTATTTTTCAGTGGTGATGTGGGTAAGGAATTAGATAGTGGTGAGTGGGTGTGGAGAGGTTTAGGAGAAAAGGCTTGAGGAGGATGAGTATTATTGGGCAGTTATTGGGAAGGTCTATAGGTGGGAAGGTAGGAGATGATAGGATGGAGGAGAGCTCAATGTCAAAAAAGGTAAAAGTTGTAAAGGAGACAATGACACTAGCTGAAATGCAGTTGAAAATGAAGTGAAAGGCTAATCAAGGAAGGGAAAAGTTGAATAAAAAAGAAAGGGTGAATGATGCGGGTGAAAAGGAAAAAGAAAGTGAGAGAGATGAACCTAAACAAAGTAGCCTCACAAAGAATGAGAAATCGAAAGCATCAGAGAAGAGTAAGGATTTTGAGATTTAGAATTAGGGACATTCACAGGCAAGTGTAAATTTGAGGATTATGACACGTTCAACTAAGGAAAGAAATGTAGATTTCGAAGCTAAGATTCAAGAGAATGGGAAGAAAAATAAAAGTCCAGAGCTCACCAAGCAAGGGACTTCTAGGAAAAGAGTGGATTCAGACATTGAGAAGCGCCATGGTTCCAAGAGTAGGGACATGGAAATTGTGGCTGTGGAGGATTTAGATTTCCATGATTTTTATAAAGATATTGCCGAAACCATTTTTTAAATCGAGTTTTGGAAATGGGAATCGACTTTAAGAAAAACGAAAATGAGAGTCGCCACCAATCTTTTTAGGTGTGATTGGATCACCTTATAAAATGTTTTGTTTTAAAACATTAATTTTGGTCTATGAAAGTCGAGAAAACGGATTTGGGAGTCGGTTACGTACGAGGAAGGGTTAGCACCCTCGTAATGCCCAAAAATTGGTACCTAATTGATTATCAAGTGTCTTTAATGTCGGAAATTTGAAAATTTTAAGATGCAATCCTCTTTAAAATATTTTGATTTTGAAAATTGGGGTTCACTCAGATATTGATATCGAGCCTTTTTGAAATCTCTATCTTGAAACAACAAAGCGCCATATCTAGTAAGTTAGGACACATCGCCTTGTAATTCCAAGACAGTCACTTGCACTTTGAAAACCTTTTAAAACTTAGAAGGGTGCTTGACTATTCGAACTCAACGAGAAAAGTTGCAACCCAATAAGTTAGGGCACTACTTTTCTCAAGCTTCCAAACACCAAGCATTGCCTTTTATTTTCAAAAACTTTGTAGTCCTTTTTTAAAACCGATGCATGAAGGAGCATATTAACATTATGGAATGACATACAATATTGCATATTATCATAATAGGTAAGTAAAAGCATGAATTTAAACAATATGATAGCAATAATATAAAGATCATGCATTAGATACATACATATAAAAAATAATAGATATAGCAAATCTTAACAACATACGCATAAAGATATACATAGCATATATTGAAGATAAATAAGCAAAACATACAAAGTAATAATTAAAAATGACATTTAATACCCAAATGATATATACAATATAAAAATATAAAAGAGTTATTATATATAAAATAAAGTGAATGATTGTTTAACAAGATATACATATAATACACACAAAATATGATATTTAATAATAAAATAGTATTTAATATACAATATATAATATATAATAACAAAAATTTATAAAAGGATAATAATTATATAAAAATAAAAATATATTGGTTTAGAAAAATAATGTATAGAATATAAAACATGTAAAAGAATTTATATTTATAAGGAAATAATTATATAATATGTATAAGTATAAGTTTAAAATGAATTATCAATGATTAAATCTATGTATTATAATATTATAATATCTTCAAAATGTGTAATAATAGAATATAAAAATAATTATTAACATAAAAATAAATATATAATACAAGTTTAAGACCTTTAATGATAATAATATATAGATAAAAATATATAATAATACAAAATGACTTAATAATATATAAAATAATTATAATATAATATAAAATCATATATATAAAAATAATATATAATATATAATAAACATATAATATAATAATATATAAATAATGATGCAAAATAATAATAACTTGTGAAGAATAACATATAATGAATAATAATAATATAAATAATATATAAAATAATTTTATAATATATAATATAAAAAATAAGGTAAAAAAAATAAAACAAATAATGATATAATAAATATATAGTGTAACACCCCTAACTCGTGACCGACGCCGGTGTCGGACACGAGGGGTTAACGAGACAAATCCTCTTAAAGTACCGACCAATTTGGCAATTCTGGACAGGCTGGAAAACTGCGTCACCGTCGCCTTAAAAATCATATCTCGAGTTCCAAAACTCGGAAACTGGTTTCGTAAATTTTCCTGAATTTAGACTCATATACCCATCCATGGATTTATTTTTAGAATTTTGGTTGGGCCAATTGGTACAGTTTATTAGTTAAAGTCACCCATGTTACAGGGATCGACTGCTCTGACCTCCGCGCGTTACAACTTGAATATCTTTCTGTACAGGGCTTTAATACTGGTTCTGTTTGTTTCTAATGAAACTAGACTCAAAATGGAATCTGTACATATAAGGCATGACTCCTAATTCTTTCTGGATAATTTATGGTAAATTTTCAAAGTCGCGACAGGGGACCCAGAAATCGTTCTGGCCCTGTCTCACGAGAACTTTAATATCTCCCAGTATACTGCTCATATGGTCGTTTCGTTTCGTCCATATAAAAATAGATTCATCAAGTATCAGTTCCATAATTTACTCACTATTTAATTCTACTTCTACTATTTTTAGTGATTTTTAAATCTCATCTCACTGCTGCTGTCCGCAACAGTTACTGCAGTAGACTATGCCAATTTCATGAATTTTTCCTTGGCCTTAATCATCCATCATACATGACACAAATTGTGGCCACCTTAACAAAATTTGAGTTTCTAAGACTCGTGGCTATAGGTTCTAGCATCCCACTCGACGACCACATAGGCCATTTTCACATGGCTTAAAGTTTACAACCCACAATTCGACAAAATATTATAGCCTATACATGCCAAATGTTCTTCAACAACAAAAAACAATACCACAAGATTACAGCCGGTGTGATGACTTCAACGACGGTTCCGAGCACGCAACAATACGAGTCCAAGAGACCTAAAATGGGTGACAAGAAAACACCGAGTGAGTTTACAACTCAGTAAGTCATAAGCATTCGTCAATCCACCGATAAAGTTACTACTACATGTACAACAAATGAGGCTAGGTACTCGTCCATATCGAATCTATACCATAATACCTCGGACCTTTCGGTCCAATCTCGCACTAATTCATACATCCACATTTCATATTCTACACAACAAGATAATCAAGCATTTTTACACATTAACTCATTTTCCAGCACAACCATACAATTTCAATCATCACATAGATTTAAGGCTTACCAAATTCAACCCCAAGCATGAACGTATTACCTATTCGTCATGAGCTCAAGGTACTTACCCGATCCGCTGTCCATACTCACTCGATGGAGACACACCTCCATATAATTGTTCGATTGGAGATATTTATATATATATATAGAGTACGCACACACAGTGCTTAATACTGATTTCGCACACTTAGTGCCATGCGATTTAAGCCCGCACACACAGTGCCATGCCCTTCGAGCTCGCACACTTAGTGCCATATATTTCCAGCATGCACACTTAGTGCCATATATTTCCAGCACGCACACTTAGTGCCAATCTCGCCACCGTACACACGTATTGTTCAAGACACTTAGTGCCGAAAGCAAACTTTCTACACATTTCACTATTTCTTTTACATTCAACAATTGTCATCACTCCATACACATACATTTTCATTTATATATATATATCATCCCATTAAACACAATTGCATAAATTTTACAATCATTTAAGCAATATCAAATACGTGCTTAATGACTTACCTCGTGTTGGGTAAAATAGTTCCAAGTCGGCTACTCGATGACCTTCGTCTTTCCCTTGCTTGATTCTCCTTCTTTAACTCCTTGAGCTTAATCAATAAATCACTAGTTTAACCATCTTGCTAAACATTCATAATTCAACTACACATGCATATGTATGCTTGTATATTCGGCAACCATTCTTACTAATCGCCCATTTGGTCGATTATACACCTAACCGAATATGCACCAAAAACTTGATTCAACATTACCTACATACTCACTTTAATGGCCGAATATATATATATGTACAATGTCAACTAACATCTTTTAATCACCTAATTTCATCTCATGAACATTTAATCAAATTTTCCCAATCTAGCATATATTTTCACATCCATTTGTAACATCATGTACAAACACATATACACATATATCAAAACACAAATTTTTACCTATCATGCAACAAGCATAAATCGCACTTATGAGCATGCCATGGCGAATACATCCCACACCATCCCCTTTCAATTTTTGATCATGGTTAAACAAAGAAAACTCCATGTCTTACTCAAGAATGCTAAAAGAAATTTCAAGAGTAGTCAATCCATCATTACATGTATCATCAACAAGCTTCACATTTAGCATGCAATGGCTTTAACACAATATCAACCTTGGCCAAATACCATTTCCATGGCATAACAAGGATTTGAACCATGGGCTAACATGAACATCAAGTTAGCAACTAAAACATGCATGAATCTCATGACACAACCTCAAACATACCTTAATCTTGACACAAGTATGACCAAATCTCCTTCTAGTTCTCTTCTAAACCAAGCATGAAGCAAAAATCCTTCCTTTTCCCTTAGTATTTTCAGCCAAGATTTTGAGAATGGATGAACAATTTTTTTCCTTTCTTTTTCCTCTACTCACGGCAACAAAGGGGGCATCCATGCTCATTTTTTTTCATTTCTTTATTTTTTCTACATAATCCACTAACTAAACATGTTGGAAACATGTTCCCTTGCCCATATTCTTGTCATGGCCGGCCACTCACCTTAGGAAGTGGGTTATTTGACATGCAAGGACAACTATTTTCCCACATGTATTAATAGGCCACCTTACAATTGCCTAGCACATTTCTAAATTTTCTCACATAAGTCCTATTTGATAAAAATTCACTTACTATTAACAAAATCCAAACACAAAATTTTCACACATGCATATATACATATAATGAGCATCAATTATGATGGTTAATTATTATTATGACTCGGTTTGGTGGTCCCAAACCACTTTCCGACTAGGGTCGATTTAGGGATGTCACAACTCTCCCCACTTAGAAATTTTCGTCCCGAAAATCTTACCGTAAATAGGCTCGGTATCGCTCTTTCATAGAGTCCTCAAGTTCCCAAGTGGCTTCTTCCATTCCGTGTTTATGCCACAACACCTTCACTAACGGATTTTCCTATTGCGCAACTCTTTTACTTCACGCCTCATAATGCGAACGGTTCCTCTTCATAGCTCAAATTAGGTGAATCTCAATCTCGATGGAGCAATTACGCATGCGATGGATCGACCTATATCGTCAAGCATCAAGACATGAAAACGCTAGAATCCTTTCGAGCTCGGGGCAAAATTAATCGATATGCGATCGCCCAACTCGTTCGGATACTTCATATGGCCCGATAAACCTCGGACTCAATTTGCCCTTACGACCAAATCTAAGCACCTTCTTCCAAGGTGAAACTTTGAGAAAGACCTTGTCTCCAACCCGATATTCAATATCTTTTCTTTTCAAATCCGATACGACTTTTGGCGATCCAAGCGCCTTTCAAACTTTCACGAATTACTCGAACTTTTGCTCGGCATCCTTAACCAAATCAACCTCAAGAATTTACCTTCACTAAGTTCACCAGAATAATGGGGTACGGCATTTACGATCGTATGAAGCCTCGTAAGGCGCCATCTTAATACTTGATTGAAAGCTATTGTTGTAGGCGAATTCAATCAAAGGTAAATACCGCTCCCATGAACCACTAAACTCAAGGATGCAACATCTCAACATATCCTCGAGTATTTGAATTATCCGCTCGGATTGACCATCGGTTTGGGGATGAAAAGCGGTGCTAAAATGCAGCTTGGTACCCAAAGCATCTTGCAATTTCTTCCAAAATCGCGACGTAAATCTTGGGTCTCTATCCGACACGATAGAAATAGGCACCCGTGTAATCTCACAACCGAGAAACGTATAATTCCGCTAATTTGTCCATTGAAAAATCAGACGACGGGATAAAGTGAGCCGACTTAGTTAGTCTATCGACAACGACCCAAATCGCATCCTTCTTACTCATCGACAATGGCGGTCCGGATACAAAGTCCATTGTGACTCGATCCCATTTCCATTCGGTATCATGATCGGTCAAGTAATCCCGATGGCACTTGATGTTCCGCTTTCACTTGTTGACATATCGACACCTTGAAACAAATTCGAAATGTCTCGTTTCACACCGCCACCAAAATTGGCGTTTGTGTCATTGTACATTTTAGTACTACCCGGTGGATTGACATTCGACTACAATGGGCTTCATTTAGAATTATCGAAATAAGTTCAATTCTTTGGAACACATGACGACTTCGAACCTCAAACAATCGTCATCATCAATTTGAAACTCGATTCCTTGTTCGTAACACACTCATTTCGCTTTTGCAAGCAACTCCTCATCAACTTTTCGAGCTTCCGAATTTGATGAGCCAACAATGGTTTGGCCTTCAATTCGGCTACTAACACATTGTCGGGTAGAATAGACAAGTGTACATTCATCGTCAGAAGCAAACAAAGGATTTCGACTTAAGGCATTCGCAACCACATTGGCCTTTCCCGGTGATAATCAATAACGAGTTCATAATCTTTTAACAACTCGAGCCATCGCCTTTGTCGCAGATTTAAGTCTCTTTGAGTCATCAAATATTTGAGACTTTTGTGATCCGAATACACTTGGCACTTCTCACCAAATAAGTAATGTCGCCATATCTTTAAGGCGAATACGATGGCGACCAATTCGAGGTCATGGGTTGGATAATTTTTCTCATGTGGCTTTAATTGTCTCGACGATAGGCCACAACTCGACCTTCTTGCATCAATACGCAACCTAACCCAAGTAGGGAGGCATCACTATAGATGACAAACTCTTTGCCGATTCGGTCAGTACTAGAACCGAGCTTTCGTCAAATGGGTTTTCAATTGGTCGAAACTTTTTCGACACTTTTCCGTCCATTCAAATTTGACATCTTTCAAGCGCTTTTGTCATGGGTGTGGCTATCATTGAGAATCCTTTCACAAACCGTCGGTAGTAACCGCAAGCCCCAAAAGCTCCTAACTTCGGTAACATTCCTTGAGGTTTCCAATTGACTATGGTCAAATTTTGTTCAGTCCACCTCGACACCACGCGGACACCACGTGCCCCAAAAAGCTAACCTCTTTCAACCAAAATTCACATTTACTAAACTTTATGATAATCGCTTATCTCGTAAGATTTGCAACACTAGCCTCGTGTGTTCAAAGATGTTCGGTTTCATCTTCGAATAGACCAAAATGTCATCGATAAATACAACTACGAACCGATCCAAGTATGGCTGAAAATTCTATTCATTAAATCCATAATCACCGTAGGGCATTAGTGAGCCCAAACGGCATCACCAAGAATTCGTAGTGACCGTACCTCGCTCTAAAAGCGGTTTTGGTATGTCCGATTCTCGGACCCTCAACCGATAGTACCCCGACCTCAAATCTATCTTTGAAAACACCGAGGCTCCTTTAATTGATCAAACAAATCGTCAATTCGTGGCAATGGATATTTATTCTTTATCGTCACTTTATTGAGTTGACGATAGTCGATGCACAACCTCATGGTTCCGCCCTTCTTCTTCACAAACAATACAAAGCGCCCATGGAGAAAAACTCGGTCGAAATAAACCTCTATCCGTCAATTCTTGCAATTGAACCTTCAATTCCTTTAATTCCGTTAATGCCATACGACACGGGCTATTGAAATCGGCGTAGTACCGGTACAACCGATGTCAATTCCACTTCTCGAACCGGTGGCAATCCCAGAACTCCTCAGAAAAACATCCGAATACTCACAAACCATCGGTACCGATTCGAGTTTCCTTTCCGTCTCTTTACTCCCAAACACATACGCAAGGTATGTTTCACACCCTTTTCACATATCTTCGACGGTCATAGAAGATATTATTGTCGGCACTCCTTTTAAATCAAGAGACTCGACTCGGACTACCTCATTATTTGCACTCCTCAAATTAATGGTTTTCCTTTTGCATCCACCAACGCATCATGTACAATACCAATCCATACCAAGAATAACATCGAATTCATGAAATGGTAGAAGCATCGATCGGTAGGAAAACAGATTCTCGAATTATTAGGGGCATCTCTTGCACACTTTATCAACAAGCACGATTGACCCAAAGGGTTTGACACTGAATTACGAACTCAAGAGACTCAACAGTAGAGTCTTATGGATGCTAAGGTTTCACATACATATGAGTGAGTAGAGTCGGGTCAATCAATGCAATCACAATAGTATCAAAGAGAGTAAAAGTACCGGTGATAACGTCGGGGAGGATGCCTCCTCTCGCGCGGATGGCATATGCTCTAGCAGAGCACGGGTCTCGGATCGGACGGCCAGATTAGAGGCTCCTCTCGATTACCACCCCTACCTCCAGAGATTCTCGGGGCCTACCTCCACCGTGTCGCTCCACTAGGTCTTGCACCTTGCGCCTTATTCCTCTCATCTAGCTCGTGCAATCTCTAATGAAGTGGTCCTTCAACCGCATCCATAACAGCCCTATTAACAGACTTACCCCAACATTCACCTAGGTGTCGTCTTCCACATTGGGGCATTCAGTCTCTCTTGACGATTATTGCCCACACTAGCTATCAAGTAGCTCGGGAGTCCGCCAATGGTCGGGCTCTAATGGAAATTCCCGCAATCGTCCTCGACTTATCGGGTGTCCTCCCGAACCTCTTTACACCGAGAACGGAGCTTTACTCGTCGATCTTTTACGGTAATCTCTTGCTTCAAATTCAGCCTTCTTCTTCTCCTCCCAAGTTTTTCCGCCTTGCGTGCTCGCTCGACTAGTGTCACGAACTCCTTTATCTCCAAAATTCTCACTAGTAACTTTAACTCTTCATTCAATCCTTCTTCAAATCTTTTGCACATCGCAACCTCATCAGCCACACACTCCGAGCATACCGACTAAGTCTTACGAACTCATGTTCAGATTCAGACACTGATCATCCGCCTTGCTTGAGTTCCAAGAATTCCTTACGCTTCGATCGATGAACCGTTGACTAATGTATTTCTTTCAAATTGGATTGGAAGAAATCCCAAGTAACTCGCTCATTTGGGACTATGGAAATTAAAGTCCTCCACCAATAGTAAGTCGAGTCTCGAACAAGGATATAGCACACTTAAGACATTCGTCGGTGTGCATGACAGCTCATCTAACACTCTAATGGTGTTATCGAGCGTAACTCGGCCTTTTCGGCATCATCAAGAACTATGGCCTTGAACTCCTCGCCCCACGCTTCCTAATCAAGTCCACGGTGGTTTACTCAGCCTCACAGGATCGAGAATCGGAGGCATTGCGGGCTCTTGGGGTGGAGTATTTAAATTCGGAATGGTTGGACAGCCGGGTTGGTTCGGGCATATTATGCGACCCACTCATTCATCATAGTGAAGAAGGCTTGTTTCGCCCCTTCATTTTGATTATTCGCGGATGACCGAGGCTCAACAGCGGTGTCCCTTGCGCAGAGCAGCCGCTACACTTTCAACGTCATCCGCCAAGGGTCTCTACCCCGGTTCCATCGCTAATCAAAACAAAAATTTCAACCGTCAAGTCAACACATTATTAAGCACTATCAATTTGGCATGTATAGCTAGACTCACATGCGCTATGGTAGTCCTAGAACCGACTAAACCATAGCTCTGATACCAATAAAATTGTAACACCCCTAACTCGTGACCGACGCCGGTGTCGGACACGAGGGGTTAACGAGACAAATCCTCTTAAAGTACCGACCAATTTGGCAATTCTGGACAGGCTGGAAAACTGCGTCACCGTCGCCTTAAAAATCATATCTCGAGTTCCAAAACTCGGAAACTGGTTTCGTAAATTTTCCCTGAATTTAGACTCATATACCCATCCATGGATTTATTTTTAGAATTTTTGGTTGGGCCAATTGGTACAGTTTATTAGTTAAAGTCACCCATGTTACAGGGATCGACTGCTCTGACCTCCGCGCGTTACAACTTGAATATCTTTCTGTACAGGGCTTTAATACTGGTTCTGTTTGTTTCTAATGAAACTAGACTCAAAATGGAATCTGTACATATAAGGCATGACTCCTAATTCTTTCTGGATAATTTATGGTAAATTTTCAAAGTCGCGACAGGGGACCCAGAAATCGTTCTGGCCCTGTCTCACGAGAACTTTAATATCTCCCAGTATACTGCTCATATGGTCGTTTCGTTTCGTCCATATAAAAATAGATTCATCAAGTATCAGTTCCATAATTTACTCACTATTTAATTCTACTTCTACTATTTTTAGTGATTTTTAAATCTCATCTCACTGCTGCTGTCCGCAACAGTTACTGCAGTAGACTATGCCAATTTCATGAATTTTTCCTTGGCCTTAATCATCCATCATACATGACACAAATTGTGGCCACCTTAACAAAATTTGAGTTTCTAAGACTCGTGGCTATAGGTTCTAGCATCCCACTCGACGACCACATAGGCCATTTTCACATGGCTTAAAGTTTACAACCCACAATTCGACAAAATATTATAGCCTATACATGCCAAATGTTCTTCAACAACAAAAACAATACCACAAGATTACAGCCGTGTGATGACTTCAACGACGGTTCCGAGCACGCAACAATACGAGTCCAAGAGACCTAAAATGGGTGACAAGAAAACACCGAGTGAGTTTACAACTCAGTAAGTCATAAGCATTCGTCAATCCACCGATAAAGTTACTACTACATGTACAACAAATGAGGCTAGGTACTCGTCCATATCGAATCTATACCATAATACCTCGGACCTTTCGGTCCAATCTCGCACCAATTCATACATCCACATTTCATATTCTACACAACAAGATAATCAAGCATTTTACACATTAACTCATTTTCCAGCACAACCATACAATTTCAATCATCACATAGATTTAAGGCTTACCAAATTCAACCCCAAGCATGAACGTATTACCTATTCGTCATGAGCTCAAGGTACTTACCGATCCGCTGTCCATACTCACTCGATGGAGACACACCCTCCATATAATTGTTCGATTGGAGATATTTATATATATATATAGAGTACGCACACGTGCTTAATACTCGATTTCGCACACTTAGTGCCATGCGATTTAAGCCCGCACACACAGTGCCATGCCCTTCGAGCTCGCACACTTAGTGCCATATATTTCCAGCATGCACACTTAGTGCCATATATTTCCAGCACGCACACTTAGTGCCAATCTCGCCACCGTACACACGTATTGTTCAAGACACTTAGTGCCGAAAGCAAACTTTCTACACATTTCACTATTTCTTTTACATTCAACAATTGTCATCACTCCATACACATACATTTTCATTTATATATATATATCATCCCATTAAACACAATTGCATAAATTTTACAATCATTTAAGCAATATCAAATACGTGCTTAATGACTTACCTCGTGTTGGGTAAAATAGTTCCAAGTCGGCTACTCGATGACCTTCGTCTTTCCTTGCTTGATTCTCCTTCTTTAACTCCTTGAGCTTAATCAATAAATCACTAGTTTAACCATCTTGCTAAACATTCATAATTCAACTACACATGCATATGTATGCTTGTATATTCGCAACCATTCTTACTAATCGCCCATTTGGTCGATTATACACCTAACCGAATATGCACCAAAAACTTGATTCAACATTACCTACATACTCACTTTAATGGCCGAATATATATATATGTACAATGTCAACTAACATCTTTTAATCACCTAATTTCATCTCATGAACATTTAATCAAATTTTCCCAATCTAGCATATATTTTCACATCCATTTGTAACATCATGTACAAACACATATACACATATATCAAAACACAAATTTTACCTATCATGCAACAAGCATAAATCGCACTTATGAGCATGCCATGGCGAATACATCCCACACCATCCCCTTTCAATTTTTGATCATGGTTAAACAAAGAAAACTCCATGTCTTACTCAAGAATGCTAAAAGAAATTTCAAGAGTAGTCAATCCATCATTACATGTATCATCAACAAGCTTCACATTTAGCATGCAATGGCTTTAACACAATATCAACCTTGGCCAAATACCATTTCCATGGCATAACAAGGATTTGAACCATGGGCTAACATGAACATCAAGTTAGCAACTAAAACATGCATGAATCTCATGACACAACCTCAAACATACCTTAATCTTGACACAAGTATGATCAAATCTCCTTCTAGTTCTCTTCTAAACCAAGCATGAAGCAAAAATCCTTCCTTTTCCCTTAGTATTTTCAGCCAAGATTTTGAGAATGGATGAACAATTTTTTTCCTTTCTTTTTCCTCTACTCACGGCAACAAAAGGGGGCATCCATGCTCATTTTTTTTCATTTCTTTATTTTTTCTACATAATCCACTAACTAAACATGTTGGAAACATGTTCCCTTGCCCATATTCTTGTCATGGCGGCCACTCACCTTAGGAAGTGGGTTATTTGACATGCAAGGACAACTATTTTCCCACATGTATTAATAGGCCACCTTACAATTGCCTAGCACATTTCTAAATTTTCTCACATAAGTCCTATTTGATAAAAATTCACTTACTATTAACAAAATCCAAACACGAAATTTTCACACATGCATATATACATATAATGAGCATCAATTATGATGGTTAATTATTATTATGACTCGGTTTGGTGGTCCCGAAACCACTTTCCGACTAGGGTCGATTTAGGGATGTCACATATAGGGTTAAATTTGAAGTTCAATGAAATCACAGGGCCGATTTAAAGAAATAACAGTAAATTAAAGCTCTAATTAAAACGTGCGTGAACAAGAGGGACTCATTGGGTAAATTACCCTATTCCTCAAAACGACAACGTTTCCTAGAATGTAATTTAACAAATGTCGAGACTAAATTGAAACAATTGTAAAATATTAGGGCCAAATTAAAAATAAAATAATATGTAATTATAAATTAAAAGAGGCATGAGGACCGATTGGGTAATTATCCCAATTTTAAAAAACACGCGGATCCTCCCTAGGTAATCAGGTCAACGCGCGGATCCTATGGCTTGATACGACACCGTTTTGAGCTTATTGAGTTAAGCAGAAACGATGTCGTTTCGAAGGGGCTATATAAGCCAACTTTGCAGCTTAAAGATCATTTTAACACTGGTCTTAAAAAAAACAAAGAAAATGCTCTGCAGAAGGGAAAAGAGAGGTCCTAGCTCCGACCTCCAGCCACGATGCAGTGCTTGCACACGCGCCTCACGCGTCGTCATACACGGTGGTCTGAAGGCTTAAAAATCTTCGTCCTTCCACAGGTAATCTCTCTTCCCTTAGATCCTTACTCATGCAGGTTAAAACAGTTCATATGTATTCAAAATAAAGCAAAAGATATGCGATGTAAATCACCTTTTTGTGAGACTGTTGATATTTTTGAATGAATATCTGTGAATATATATTTCTATTTCGTAAAAAAAAGAAGTGTCCTTTTACAATGTTTTCAATCGGGCTTTTGTAGCCATTGTTACTATTACATAGACTGGGAAAGAAATCTCTGATTTCTTTCTATTTCTTGCCCACTGTATCTTTGACCGTGATCTGCTGAAATACTTTTTAGTTTCCTTTTCTTGCTTTATGTATTTGATGTGTTTCCTTTTCTGCTTTGTGTTCTTTGTCTTGTCTTGCAGGTATTTGCGAGGAATCCGGCGATGGCAAAGGTCTGACGATGGTTCACTGGTGGCGTTGATCTCGGCGTGACTCAGAGATTTAGGATCGTGACCTTGCTGGAGAGTAGCTGGAATGACGCGTCTGTTGGGATGGCTTCTGGAATCTTCTGCTTGCGACGCGAGGAGAAAGAGAGGCCGAAAACCTAGGGTTTCATGCCTCGATGTAACGGTTCGGGCCAGTTGGGCCACTTTAGTCTTGGGTCCATTTGGGTCTGTTGTAATGGGTCTTAGGAGTAAGATTTTAGAAATGGGCCAGTAATGTAACGGGTTTGGGTCTGCTGAGTTGTAACCGGGCATAAGGTTTAGGCCAATTGGTTTTGGGTCTACTGGTTGGTGGGCCAATGTAAATGGATTGTTACATGGACTATTTTAAATTATTTATTTATTTATTTATTTGGTTTACAGCCCGGTCAAATTTGGGCTATTACAGTTGCCCTTCTTTGCTCATTGCTGTGTAACAGGAATCGAGAAAAGACTCATAGAAAGACCAAATTTGACCGGTCCTATCAAATCATAGTCTTCAATCTTCTTGACTGTCATGTCGATATCTTCGATCACAAGGATGCCAAATCTGCTTCTTCGATTTGTTCTCTGATAATACAGAGATGCCAAATTATCTTAGATTTGCTTCATTGTAGCACGTGAAAACCAAATCAGCTATGTCTTCGATCTACTCCCCACCGAATACAGAGAGATAAGATCTGTCACCATGGATCTGCTTCAGCGTAAACATCTAAAGGTAAGATCTGCTATGTGTCTGCTTTCCATCAAAGTGGAAATGCCAGACTTTGATTTGTTCTCTAACAATACAGAGACGACAAATCATCTTAGATTTGCTTCATCGTAAACACGTGAAAGCCAAATCAGCTATGTCTTCGATTTTCTCCCCGCCGAATACAGAGAGATAAGATCTGTCATCTTGGATCTGCTTCAGCGTAAACATCTGAAGGTAAGATCTGCTATGTATCTGCTCTCCATCAAAGTGGAAATGACAGACTTCGATTTGTTCTCTGACAATACAGAGACGACAAATCATCTTAGATTTGCTTCATCGTAAACACGTGAAAGCCAAATCAGCTATGTCTTCGATCTGCTCCCCACCGAATATAGAGAGATAAGATCTATCATCTTGGATCTGCTTCAGCGTAAACATCTGAAGGTAAGATCTACTATGTATCTACTCTCCATCAAAGTGGAAATGCCAGACTTCGATTTGTTCTCTAACAATACAGAGACGACAAATCATCTTAGATTTGCTTCTTCGTAAACACGTGAAAGCCAAATCAGCTATGTCTTCGATCTGCTCCCGTTGAATACCGAGAGATAAGATCTGTCATCTTGGATCTGCTTCAGCGTAAACATTTGAAGGTAAGATCTGCTATGTATCTGCTCTCCATCAAAGTGGAAATGCCAGACTTCGATTTGTTCTCTGACAATACAAAGACGACAAATCATCTTAGATTTGCTTCATCGTAAACACATGAAAGCCAAATCAGCTATGTCTTCGATTTTCTCCCCGCCGAATACAGAGAGATAAGATCTGTCATCTTGGATCTGCCCTGATGAAGGTCAGATCTGCTATGCTGCGGCCTGTTACCCTACTGTTTTGGGTTTTAAGCGCTCTCTCCTGTAAAATGATTAGGCTTGATAATTTAGGATGCCATGCTCAAAGTGAGTTAAATTTTCCTAATTAAACATGTTATGATGCAAAATGTCATGAATATGACCCCTATCCTAGACGTCATCATTCATTCCTTTATTTGTCTTTTCTTTTCTCAAAGTTTCATTCATGCTCAGCCTGTAAGCCGTCCTCCAATGCTACGATCCACTGAGGATGTCTGTAAGAACTAAATTATTGGCTCTGTCTATTTTCCTTTTGGACTGGAAGAAAGGAATTCCACAAGTTCTTTCATCCCTTACTTACACGAATTTCTCAGACAATTGTCTTCTTTTAGCTTCTTGTATTACCTAGAAATTCCAGAGTAATGCGCAAAACCTCATTTGTGAACATATTTAATTCATCTATTATTATTTTAATGCAACATACTTAAAGAATAATAAACTTTTGAGAATAATCGGTTTTGAATGAATTATCAAAAAGATACAAAAGGGAATCAATCTGCTAGCCTATCTTTTAGAAGAAATAGAATCTAAACATAGCCAACAAGATAGAAGTTAGATCCTCTAGATATCGCCGCTTGAGCGTCTATACACCAGCTTCATGAAGTCTTTCTTGAGTTCAACATATGTTTAAAAGATCCCAAGTACTCTGTTGACGCCCCAGTTTGCAGCATTCTTCGCTCTCTGTAACAAGATCATTGATTTGAGCTGCACTTTCAGGTTTTCAAGTCAAAACCCCCTTTTGGTCACAAGGTGCCCTTTGCGGGTTTTCACCTTGGCCTCTCCAATTTTTTTTTCAAAAAATCTCAAGGTGCCCTTTGCGAGTTTTCACTTTAGATTCTCTTCTTCTTTAGACAAAGTATTTTTTAACTGAATTTGAGTTCACTGGATTGGGTAAACTTTTCCCATCCATTTCTGCTAAGATCAATGCACCACCGGAGAAAGCTTTCTTTACGACATACGGCCCTTCCCAATTCGGCATCCATTTTCCTCTAAAATCCTTTTGAATAGGAAGGATCTTTTTCAGTACAAGGTCTCCCTCCTGAATTTTCTTGGTTGAACTTTCTTGTCATAACCTCGCATCATTCGTTTCTGATACATCTGACCATGTCGAATGGCTTTTAGCCTTTTTTCCTCAATCAAGTTCAACTGGTCATACCGGGATTGAACCCACTCAGCTTCATCTAATTTTATCTCCGCCAAAATTCGAAGGGAAGGTATTTCTACTTCAATAGGTAATACTGCTTCCATCCCATAAACTAACGACAATGGAGTTGCCCCAGTAGAGGTTCTGACAGATGTTCGATAGGCTAAGAGTGCAAATGGCAACTTCTCATGCCAATCTCTATAGGTCTCAGTCATCTTCCCCACTATTTTCTTAATATTCTTGTTGGCGGCTTCTACTGCCCCATTCATTTTTGGACGATAGGGAGAAGAATTGTGATGCTTGATCTTGAACTGGTCGCAAACCTCCGCTATCATTTTGTTATTTAAGTTCAATGCATTGTCAGATATGATCTTCTCAGGCATTCCATATCGACAAATGTTCTCCTTCTTCAAGAATCGACTCACTGCTGACTTAGTAACATTCGCATAAGAGGCGGCCTCTACCCACTTTGTAAATTAGTCAATTACCACGAAGATAAATCGATGTTCATTCGAAGCTTTCGGTGATATTGGTCCAATAACACTCATGCCCCACATGGAAAAGGGCCATGGAGAAGTCATAACATGCAAAGGTGAAGGTGGTACATGAATTTTATCCCCATAAATCTGGCACTTATGGCATTTCTTGGTATAGTTGATACAATCCCCTTCCATAGTGGCCCAATAATAGCCAAACCTCATGATTTGCCTTACCATCGTGAACCTATTTGTATGTGTCCCGCATACACCTTCATGAACTTCTTCTAAAATTAGCTTAGCTTCTACAGCATCGACACATCTCAAAAGTACTTGGTCTTTCCGTCTCTTGTATAGGATATCCCCATCTAAAACATAGTCGCAAGCTAACCTCCTCAAAGTTCGTTTGTCATTTTCACTGGCCTGTTCAGGGTATTTACGATCTCTCACATATCGTAATATATCTTGATACCAGGGGTTATTGTCATTTCCTTCCCCCTCAATGTTACAACAATGAACTGGAGTCTCGTAAACACTCATTTGAATTGGCTTCATTTCTTCTTCTTTATTCGCCTTGATCATTGAGGCCAAGGTTGCTAAAGTATCTGCCATCTGATTTTCATCTCGTGGGAGATAATTGAAAGTGATGCTATCAAACACCTCAAGTAACCTTGAAACTACCCTTCTATAACTAATCAATTTAGGGTGCCTTGTCTCTCATTCGCCTCTAAGCTGATAAACAACCAACGCCGAATCTCCATATACTTCTAAAGTTTTTATACCTCGCTCTATGGCTGCTTGAAGTCCCATGATGCATGCTTCATATTCAGCCATATTGTTCGTGCAATCAAAGTTTAACTTGCACGTAAAAGAATAATGATCGCCATTCGGAGATACCAAGACTGCCCCAATTCCATTTCCGACTGCATTAGAAGCCCCATCAAAATTGAGTTTCCAAGAAGAATTTTCAGTCATTGCTATACACATCTACTCCTCATTTGGAAAATCAAAGTTTAATGGCTCATAATCCTCTAGAGCCCTACTGGCCAAGAAATCTGCTACTGCACTTCCTTTTATAGCCTTCTAACTTATGTAGACTATATCAAACTCTGAAAGCAAAATTTGCCATCTTGCCATTCTCCCATTTAAAGCCGTTGACTCCATCATGTATTTCAATGGGTCAAGCTTTGAGATGAGCCAAGTGGTATGGTATAGCATATATTGTCTTAATCTCCGAGTTGTCCAAATCAGTGCACAACACAACTTTTCAATTGGTGAATATCTCATCTCACAGTCAGTGAATTTCTTACTGAGATAATAAATTGCCTTCTCCCTTTTCCATGACTCGTCATGCTGGCCGAGCACACATCCCATAGAATTACTGAACACTGATAAGTACAGTATTAATGGTTTATCTAGACTAGGTGGAGATAGTACCGGAGCATTCAACAAATACTGCTTGATCTTTTCAAAAGCATTCTGGCATTCCTCATCCCAAGTACCTTGATTGTACTTTCTGAGGAGGCAAAAGATGGGATCACATTTCTCGGTTAGTTGTGAAATGAATCGAGCAATGTAATTCAATCTTCCTAGGAATCCTCGAACTTCTTTCTAAGTACGTGGTGGAGGTAATTCTCGTATGGCTCTGACCTTGTCTAAATCGACTTCAATTCCCTTTTCACTGACTACGAAGCCTAACAACATTCCTAATCTGGCTCCAAAGGTACATTTTCCTGGATTGAGCTTCAACTGAAAATTTCTCAACCTCACAAACAATCTTCTCAAGACCTCAATGTGCTCTTTTTCCGTACGCGACTTGGCAATCATATCATCAACATATACCTCAATATCCTTATGCATCATGTCGTGGAATAAGTTTACCATGGCCCGTTGGTATGTTGCCCCTGCGTTCTTTAATCCAAACGGCATTACTTTGTAGCAAAATGTCTCCCATAAGGTTATGAAGGTGGTTTTATCCATGTCCTCTGGATGTATCCTTATCTGATTGTATCTTGAGAACCCATCCATAAAGGAGAACAACGAATATCTCGCTGTGTTGTCCACTAAAGTGTCAATATGTGGTAAAGGAAAATTATCTTTTGGGCTTACTCTGTTCAGATCTCTGTAATCAACACACATTCGTACCTTCCCATCTTTCTTAGGAACAGGCACAATGTTAGCTACCCATTCAGAGTACTTCACTTCTTACAAGAATCCTGCATCGAACTGTTTCTTGACTTCATCCTTTATTTTCAAAACGATATCTGGCCTCATTCTTCGCAACTTCTGTTGGACTGGCTTACAATCCTGTCTTATCAGAAGTCGATGTACCACAATGTCGGTACTCAATCTGGGCATATCCTGATATGACCAGGCGAAGATATCCTTGAACTCTCGAAGCAACTCAACCAGACCATGTCTTGTGTCCTCGCTAATTAGGGTTCCGATTTTCAACTCTGTCCCCTCCTCTAGGGTTATATTCTCTATTACTTCTTTCTCATGTGGCATGATTTGTTTCTCATCTTGCTTTACCATTTTTAACAGATCAAGAGAAATGTCACAATCTTGAACATCTTCAAAATCTTGAGGTTCCTCTAAACACATGTTTTGCTTGCCAGAGAAATTAGGAGCTGCAGTATCAGCTCTCATATCATTGATATCTAGGGACCTGTGGGGGTATGAAAGAATATACAATGAATGAATGAATCTAAGAATGATTGTTTATGTGCTATGAATAAAAGAATAAGAATTGCTAGAATTTAAAGGAATATTGGTCGATAAAAATGAAACAATACTCGTTCAAATTGATAAAAATTATGTTTCATTTAAATAATTATAGATGAACATAGGCCTCTTTTCACAAATATAATCCTACTACTCCTAGGCCCTAGAGTAACAGGCATGTTTGGAGAATTACTCTGAAAAATTTCTAAAAACTACAGGAAGGTCCTCCGCAGTCCAATTATTCAGAAAGCTCCCCGGTTCGTAAGGGCGAATGCCCTCGAGGTTTCCTTGCTCCGATCCCTCATTGTGTACAGCATTTACTTGATGAATTTCCTCTATCATCAACCCTCCTGACTTAAAGGATTTGGATATAGGTGGGAATGTCATCGGTTCCCACTCCACTTCTCTTCCATTCAAGCGCGCCTTTCTTCTCGCTTGGTGCTTCTCAATTTCCTGTTTCTTGTGCTTATGGTCTGGCTTGAAACCCAAACCAAAGCGATCCTTCTTCTCACTCAGTTTTGGGATTTGAACCCCTCCTTGCAACTGTCTTTCTAGCCCTTTTCCTGGTAATGCTCCTTTCCCCATCATCATTTGCAGGGCCATCCTCGTGGCTCTAGACATTTTGGGTACCGACACTTCGCTTCCTTCCAAAATGAAGGTGGCATTAATGACTTCTAAAGAGTGAAAAGAACATTCAATAGCCTCTTCATTTGCCTCAATATAAGGGGTCTTGTTGGTAATTGCCACTATGATGTACTCCTCCGCATTGATGGTTATTAAGCGACCATCTGTCACTAACTTCAATTTTTGGTGTAGTGAGGAGGGCACTGCTCCTGCCGAGTGTATCCATGGTCTCCCCAACAAACAATTATAGGAGGGTTCGATATCCATCACCAGAAAATCAACTTCATACGTATTCGGCCCAATCTCCAGAGGGATGTCAATTCGTCCCATTACTTTCCTTTCAGTTCCATCAAAGACTCTTACCACGTTATGACATGTTTTCATATGCGAACTGTCAATGGGCAATCTATTCAAGGTGGATAGCGGTAGGACGTTCAAAGCAGACCCATTATCCACGAGTACACTTGGAAGTGTGTATCCTTTGCACCGAGTAGTGATGTGTAGGGCTTTGGTTGACCCTATGCCCGCAGGTGGAATTTCATCATCATTAAAATAGATGAAATTGTCAGCACTAATGTTGTTTACTAACCGGTCCAGCTTGTTAACAGATATGTCATAGGTGACATATGTTTCGTTAAGCACTTTTAACAACGCATCTCGATGCACCTCAGAACTCAAGAGTAGGGCTAACACTGATATACGTGCCGGATGCTTGCACAATTGCTCGACCATGCTATACTCGCTATGTTTCAGGAATTTTAGAAATTCCTTAGCTTCTTCCTCCTTTACCGGCTCATTAATGGGTACTTCAGTCTCCTTCTCCCTTTCAGCCTCGACATCTTTCGTCTTTGCGGGCTCCGCTCTGGTATTCCCCCTGTCATAACGTTTCCCACTTCGTGTATGGGAACCTTCATTTTGTGTGCCCCTGGCCGCGCTAGCTATACTCTCCACCTCAGGTATTGTTATATTGCAGTCATAGCTCCATGGCACCCTCCTGTCATCCTTGTAAAGGAAAGGATTGGGTTTATGGATGACTATTTTGGGCCCAGTTTGTGACCCCGCCTCATTATTCCCTGGCAAGGAAATAATAATTCTTGGTTGGCTGGTTCTTTGTCGTTCATTCTCCAACACACATATTTTTCCTTCACAAGAACTACCCTCAGAAACTTGTAATTTTTTGTTAACCATAAGGCCTTGTACCATGGCCTTGAATTCTTCACAATTTTGGATCATATGACCCGCCTTTCCATCGAATTCACAATGGTTCTCTATTCCTTCTCTTCCTTTTCTAAAGGTCAGCATACCTCTCTTTACCATCTCCTCCCATATTACTTTCATAGGTGTCTTCACCTCAGCAATATCTTCCTTAACTTTTGCTTTCTTTATTTCATCGATGACATTCACTCATTGATTGCCATGATTTGGTAACGGATTTTCAGTATTAGGGGTACTATCAAATTTCACCACCCCCATTGTGATGAGCCTCTCCACGACCTTTTTGAACCCAGTGCAGTTTTCAATTGAATGCCTCGATATTCCCGCGTGATATTTGCATTTAGCATTTGCATCATACCATTTGGGGTACGGTGGCTGCAGTGGTTTTAAGTGAAATGGAGCAATGGCATGTGCATCATATAAGCTTTGATAAAGCTCATGATATGTCACAGGGATAGGAGTGAATTGTATCCTCTCCAAATCCTGTCTTGTACCCGATTCCTATCTTTAAGTACTTTGTTGCTCACCCGTAGCTGCTTTAGGTTGTGCAACTGTGATTGCCCTAGAGTTGAAACTGTTCATGTTGCTTACCTTATTGTCTTTTCTCTTTGGGGCCGATCTTTTAGCCACTTCCCCCTTGATTTTACCGCCTCTTACGGCATTCTCAATCATCTCACCCGCCATAACTATATCCGCGAAACTTTTCGTGGTACTTCCAATCATATGTGTGATGAATGGCTCCTTCAAAGTATTAATGAATAACATGGTGGTTTCCTTTTCCAACAATGGTGGTTGTACTTGCATTGTCACCTCCCTCCATCGTTGTGCATATTGCCTAAAATTTTCATTAGGCTTTTTCTCCATGTTTTGAAGTGTGATCCTATCTGGCGTCATATCAGTCACATGGTCATACTGTTGCATGAAAGCTTGTGTGAGATCTCTCCATGAACTGATTCTTGCACGGCTCAACTGATTGTACCACTTAGCCACTGCTCCCACTAGGCTGTTCTGAAAACAATGGATTAATAGTTGATCATTGTTCACATATCCAGTCATCCTCCTACAAAACATTGTTATATGTGCCTCTGGACAAGTAGTCTCGTTGTACTTTTCAAATTCTGGCATCTTAAATTTATGAGGAAGCACCAAATCTGGAACCAAACTTAAGTCTTTGGCATCAATCCCATGATGATTGCCTGCGCCTTCCAAAACCCTAAACTTTTCCTCTAACCATCTACAATGATTTTTCAATTGTTTCACGGATTCAGTTGTCATTCTTTCCTTCTCTTTCAAGTCCAGATCAGGAGTGATAGGGTTGATCGAGCTATCACCCAAATTATTTCCCAACCCAGATGAGAAATTTATGGGGATTCCAGCATCAACTGGCCCATGTTGAGGCCTTACGGTGACAGATGGTCTTCTAGGAGGTGCCTCGGTTTGCAGTGGTACATGAGGTGGAGTAAAACCCGGAGGAGTACCTTCATTCTCCTCTTCAGTGATGGCCATAGGAGCTTTTCCTTTATCAGTGGCTCTCATCAGCTGAGCCATTTCAGCCATCATGTTTCTCTGAGCCTCTAGCATCTATTCCCTCATTTCATTCAACTACTCCTGCATTTGATCTTACATGTCTTTTTGTAATTGCTCGAACCTTTGATCCATACTCTTAGTCTTAGTACGAGTGTCGTAAGGATGCATGATTTCCAGATTTTCTTTTCTACCTTTTGAGAGTAAACTTTAACTAATCAGGGTCTTTCTATAACTTTGAATGCAATGATGTGATGAAATGCTATGAGATGCAAATGCATGAATGCAAAAAAGATATCGATTCTGGTTCAACTTCATTTAGAAAATTTTATTTAGAAAAAGAATATCTTTACATATAAGAGGATTACAAATACGCTTTCGCCCTAAGGCCCAAAGCTTTAACTCTATCTAATAAAAGGGCTAACTCTCGTCCTACATCAGACTCAATACATCAGCTCAAATTGCTAAGTCTTGCACATGTTCGGTGACCTCTCGAATTTGGGCTATGGCCTCACCAATGACATGATCCCTTTCTCTGACTTGTCCCCTAGCCTGATGAAGCTCTCCCTTCAAATAGTCCTCCTGCACCTCGAGCTGTTCAACCCGGAGTTCACCATCATGCAATGCCATTTTCAAATCCTCAACCTTGCTTTTTAGCTCCTTTAACTCGACCGTAGAGTTATGATTTTGGTGCCAATATAGGGATCTTCCAAGCTCAGTTACCCTAGTCTTCAACCCTTTATTTTCTTCCTCTAATGCCAAATTCTGTACCTGCATCTCTTGGAACTTCCTCTCCCAATACTCGGCCCTAGCCTTTTCCTCTTGGACCTCCTTTTGCAACTGATCTAAAGATCCTACTACTCTCGCCCTTCTTAAGGATACTTGTGCCCTTTTGTAAGGTTCCTTTAGATCATCTCCATCTTCCTCAATCTTCCTTTTTTCTTTTCTCTCTTTCTCAAGCTCCATTTTTTTGAACATCAACGTCCAAACTCAAGTACATCTTTTCCTCTTCGAGCTTTGCTATCCTTTTCTCGAACTCCAAGTTCTTTCTCTCGAACTCCTATTTCATAATTTCTGACTCTGAGGGCCTTACTTGCAGATATTCTTCCATCGGTCGAGCTTCTTCCGCACTTGGCTTAGGGATATTATCGTTAACCCTTCCGCACTAATAGCTACTCCTTTCAACTGACAAGTCTTTTTCCAAGCACTAGAAACTTCACTAACCTTCCTCTTGTAATCGGCTCCTCTATATACGAACTCACTTTGAGCCAACCCCTGAGTTGCTGGTACAAACTGTCTCAATCCATGCTGCCTCAGTACGAGCAAAGGAGCATAACCAATGGCACCCCAAATTCCCAATAGGGGTACCCAATCAAAACTGCCGCATCGATAAAGAACCTCACCAGGCATCATCCACGGAGCCCTCTACTCGACATCTTTTGACTGAAGGTTCTGAAGTAGCGCTATCCAATTCTCTTCTGGAACATCAACTCTCCTAGTTGAAGCTGCTATATCTTTCAACGGTGAATAGTCCTCGAAGAAAACCCAACAAACTACCCTATCTATCAACCGAAAATGACTGTAGAACCAAGCCAAAAGCAACTGAGCATACCCTATAAACCTGCCAGCACCAACCCTCCTACATGCACCTAAAGACCTGAATGTTTCCGCCAAAATTGCAGGGACAGAAGTGACCTTTTTACTGAGTCGATGAAAAAGATCCGTGGTTGCCTCATCCACCTATCCCAAAGCCCTAGGGAAAACTATCAATCAATATATACTTAAGGCAAAAACATCTACCTTCTTCGTCTCATCAGGGTGTGTCAAAATCAAATCTTTCAAAGCGTCCCATGAAATGCACTTGCACTCACCCTTTTCCTTAATTCGGGCCATGGCCCACTGCTCGCTCATCCCAGTAATAATCATCAATTTTTTCCAAAAAGTAGGGACATAAACAGCTCGTGAATAGATCCTATTGTTTTGAAACCTGGGACAACGAAGCAAGGCAGTGTACTCCTCCACAGTAGGTACCATGTCTACTTCCCCAAAAGTGAAGCAACTGTACGCCAGGTTCCAAAACTGAGCAAGGGCTCGGAATAAGTGCTCGTCTATCTGAACATCAAGCAAGTAAGGTAAGTCTCCGTAATTACCGTAAAATAACTGCTTGGTCTCTTTGCCCTACTGATCCCAAATTTCCTTAAGCTCATGGAGATTATTCTGTGTGACACTAATACGAGTATAATCTGATAGCTCCGACACATATCCCATAGTTATACTGTCTCCCTTTTCTAGTTGAGTTTGCTCGGACCATCTATGGACTTTAGTGTTGCCTTCCACTCTATCAAGAAGTCCGTTCTCCATAATAAAACTTCCTAACTTAGAAACTAATCGTGAACCAATATCTTTGTAAATGCAAAATGACATGCAAACAAAAGAAAAGAGATAGTCAGTATCACATGATATCAATAAATTTCAACGATAACCTATAAGGGTAATGTCTAAAGTTTAAACCTAACTAAGTTGGGCTCATACGGTCTTTCGATATGGAGGTTGGTTCTAAAGTTTGAGGTACCCGAACCCGCATATTCCTCGATTCTCACCCATTATAGGCTTATTTGAATCGAGTTCAGTTCAGGGGAATACATTTCCCTATGGCTACACGAAGATGAAAATCTCACGAAACCACAGGTACGGATGTATCCCGAAAGTGATCCACTATCCTGCACGGAGGTGAAAACCTAACGAAGGCGTAGTTTCTCACTCCCACTTAAGGGTGTGACCACAATGGTCATGCAAATGCAATGCGTATCAGAATATAGCAACACGTGCAATAATACAAACACATGTAATGCAAAGAGGATTAAATTTTAAAATTTTTAATTTTTGACATTAAGACAAAAGGTAATCAATTATATGGCTTGACTCTCTTATTAGTCCCTAGTGGAGTCGCCAAGCTGTTGAAACCATTTTTTAAATCGAGTTTTGGAAATGGGAATCGACTTTAAGAAAAACGAAAATGAGAGTCGCCACCAATCTTTTTAGGTGTGATTGGATCACCTTATAAAATGTTTTGTTTTAAAACATTAATTTTGGTCTATGAAAGTCGAGAAAACGGATTTGGGAGTCGGTTACGTACGAGGAAGGGTTAGCACCCTCGTAATGCCCAAAAATTGGTACCTAATTGATTATCAAGTGTCTTTAATGTCGGAAATTTGAAAATTTTAAGATGCAATCCTCTTTAAAATATTTTGATTTTGAAAATTGGGGTTCACTCGTATATTGATACTGAGCCTTTTTGGAAATCTCTATCTTGAAACAACAAAGCGCCATATCTAGTAAGTTAGGACACATCGCCTTGTAATTCCAAGACAGTCACTTGCACTTTGAAAACCTTTTAAAACTTAGAAGGGTGCTTGACTATTCGAACTCAACGAGAAAAGTTGCAACCCAATAAGTTAGGGCACTACTTTTCTCGAAGCTTCCAAACACCAAGCATTGCCTTTTTATTTTCAAAAACTTTGTAGTCCTTTTTTTTAAAACCGATGCATGAAGGAGCATATTAACATTATGGAATGACATACAATATTGCATATTATCATAATAGGTAAGTAAAAGCATGAATTTAAACAATATGATAGCAATAATATAAAGATCATGCATTAGATACATACATATAAAAAATAATAGATATAGCAAATCTTAACAACATACGTATAAAGATATACATAGCATATATTGAAGATAAATAAGCAAAACATACAAAGTAATAATTAAAATGACATTTAATACCCAAATGATATATACAATATAAAAATATAAAAGAGTTATTATATATAAAATAAAGTGAATGATTGTTTAACAAGATATACATATAATACACACAAAATATGATATTTAATAATAAAATAGTATTTAATATACAATATATAATATATAATAAAAAAATTTATAAAAGGATAATAATTATATAAAAATCAAAATATATTAGTTTAGAAAAATAATGTATAGAATATAAAACATGTAAAAGAATTTATATTTATAATGAAATTATTATATAATATGTATAAGTATAAGTTTAAAATGAATTATCAATGATGAAATCTATGTATTATAATATTATAATAACTTTAAAATGTGTAATAATAGAATATAAAAATAATTATTAACATAAAATTAAATATATAATACAAGTTTAAGACCTTTAATGATAATAATATATAGATAAAAATATAAAATAATACAAAAATGACTTAATAATATATAAAATAATTATAATATAATATAAAATCATATATATAAAAATAATATATAATATATAATAAACATATAATATAATAATAATATATAAATAATGATGCAAAATAATAATAACTTGTGAAGAATAACATATAATGAATAATAATAATATAAATAATATATAAAATAATTTTATAATATATAATATAAAAATAAGGTAAAAAAAACAAATAATGATATAATAAATATATAGGGTTAAATTTAAAGTTCAATGAAATCACAAGGCCAATTTAAAGAAATAACAGTGAATTAAAGCTCTAATTAAAACGTGCGTGAACAAAAGGGACTCATTGGGTAAATTACCCTATTCCTCAAAACGGCAACGTTTCCCAGAATGTAATTTAACAACTGTCGAGACTAAATTGAAACAATTGTAAAATATTAGGGCCAAATTAAAAATAAAATAATATTTAATTATAAATTAAAAGAGGCGTGAGGATGGATTGGGTAATTATCCCAATTTTAAAAAACACGCGGATCCTCCCCGGGTAATCGGGTCAACGCGCGGATCCTATGGCTTGATACGACACCGTTTTGAGCTTATTGAGTTAAGCAGAAACGATGTTGTTTCGAAGGGGCTATATAAGCCAACTTTGCAGCTTAAATATCATTTTAACACTAGTCTTAAAAAAAAACAAAGAAAATGCTCTGCAGAAGGGAAAAGAGAGGTCTCAGCTTCGACCTCCAGCCACGATGCAGTGCTTGCACACGTGCCTCACGCGCCGTCATACACGGTGGTCTGAAGGCTTAAAAACCTTCTTCCTTCCACAGGTAATCTCTCTTCCCTTAGATCCTTACTCATGCAGGTTAAAACAGTTCATATGTATTCAAAATAAAGCACAAGATATGCGATGTAAATCACCTTTTTGTGAGACTGTTGATATTTTTGAATGAATATCTGTGAATATATATTTCTATTTTGTAAAAAAAAAGAAGTGTCCTTTTACAATGTTTTCAATCGAGCTTTTATAGCCACTGTTACTATTACATAAACTGGGAAAGAAATCTCTGATTTCTTTCTATTTCTTTCCCACTGTATCTTTGACCGTGATCTGCTGAGATACTTTTTAGTTTCCTTTTCTTGCTTTATGTATCTGTTGTGTTTCCTTTTCTGCTTCGTGTTCTTTGTCTTGTCTTGCAGGTATTTGCGAGGAATCCGGAGATGGCAAAGGCCTGACGATGGTCCACTGGTGGCGTTGATCTCGGCGTGACTCGGAGCTTTAGGATTGTGACCTTGCTGGAGAGTAGCCGGAACGACGTGTCTGTTGGGATGGCTTCTGGAATCTTCTGCTTGCGGCGCGATGAGAAAGAGAGGCCAAAACCCTAGGGTTTCATGCCTCGGTGTAACGGTTCGGGCCAGTTGGGCCACTTTAGTCTTGGGTCCATTTGGGTCTGTTGTAATGGGTCTTAGGAGTAAGATTTTAGAAATGGGCCAGTAATGTAACGAGTTTGGGTCTACTGAGTTGTAACTGGGCATAAAGTTTAGGCCAGTTGGTTTTGGGTCTACTGGTTGGTGGGCCAATGTAAATGGACTGTTACATGGACTGTTTTAAATTATTTATTTATTTATTTATTTGGTTTACAGCCTGGTCAAATTTGGGCTATTACAGATATAAGAGGAATTTTAATAAAGAGAAAACTGGAAAATGAAGGAACATCATTTAAAGATAGATCTAAGTAGGCTGACAAACAAGGAGAGAAGGTGATGGAACATCATTTAAAAGAAAATGAAGGACAAACTGGAAGATTTCCCCAGTATTCAATGATATTCAATGCTTATTGCAGGATTTTACATTGATCCAAATGGAATAAAGCATCCAATAACCAGAGAAAGTAAAACATGTAGATACTATACAATAGTTAGCAGCTATACATTGATTGGTTTCTCGTTTTGTCTTCTATCGATTTTCGAATATATTTTCTAACCATAAACCAACATTGTTAATCAATTCCTAAATTGATTTCTAACCCAAATCCCTGTTAATTTTTTTGCAAATCAATTTTCTTTTCCTGCTCCCCTTAGTCACAATCGATTTCTGTTTTTTTTTTTTTTGCCCTAAACCAACCCAACTCTTTAGATTTTTTCCCTAAACCAATATCAAACCTTGGCCCTTCCACTGCTTCACTAACGTGGCAAGTTAATTGGCCACATCAGCTAGTTAACTTGCCACGTCAGTAGACCTATTAAGATAGTAACGAAAAATGTTAATGAGTGGCTGATTTGTCACTTTTTGATAACGTTAGTGACTATTTTGTTATTTTTCTAAAGTTCTGCTACTAAAATGAAATTTGAGTGACTGTTTTATCAATTACCCTAAAGTTGAGTGACTGTTGGTTTAATTTACCCTTTAATTTTAAATACATTGAGTTTTTTGTATTTTTTATTTAAATATTTTAGGTACTCTATCTAATTTTGCCGTTAAAATTAATGATGCCAAAGGTAAAATAATTTTTTTAGCTCACATTATTTACCATATTTTATCAATTTGATTAACCCTTTAAAATTATCTAAAAATTTAAAATTAAATTTATTTTTATATTATAAATAAAAAATAAAAATATAAAAAATGTAATATTCTTAAAAATAAACAACTGTATTTTTTAAAAAATTGTGAAAAATAAAAACTATTTAAAATTTAAAAATAAACATAAAAATGATTTTAAAAATATAAAAAAAATACAAAATTCAATGTTATCTAAACTGGACCCAACTAGCTAGTTTGACTAGGAACTGACTGAGGTATCGGTCTAGTGATAGGTAAAAAATAGGTTAACCTATTAACCGATATAGACTAGTTGAATCGAGGTGAAAAATTAATTGAATTGACAGTTGAACTGATTTCAAACGAATTTGACCAAATGATTCTTAAAACGACCAGTCTGACCGGTTTAAAACAAATAAAATATTAAAAATTATCAAATTTGACCAATTGAGTCACCCAGTTTTTACCTCATAAAATCTATACCTCGACCGATTTCTAGTCCAATAAGTTCGGTCTGGTTTAAAAAACAATTTTGGATTTTTTATATTTTTAATATAGTTTTTATTTTAAATTTTGAAGGGTTTTTACTCTTAAAAACTATATATTTTTAAAATTTTATTTTTTAAATATAAAAACAATTTTAAATTTTTTTAAAAATAATACATATTTTTAAAAGGTATGAATGTAGTAGGCTAAAATATTTTAAAAATTTTAAAATCGATTGACTCATGAACTAGTACGAAGTAGTTGAATCGGTCTATAAAAACTAGTTACTCGCAATTGAAACAACTTTTTTAATATTTTTATTTTTAATATTTGAATAATTTTTTTTACGTTGGAAAGGTCGGTTTGGGAGCCAGTTGGTTATACTTGTTCGAAATCGATTCAACTATCAATTCAACCGTTCTTTTTCGCTCGATTCAACCAATTCGTACCAGTTTGTAGATCAATCGATTTTTTACCTCTCATCAGATCGATGCTCCAATAATTTCTCGATCTAGCTGGCCAGTCCAATCCAATTTAACTACATTGAATTTTAGAATTTATTATAATTTTAAAATCATTTTTATTTTCATTTTTGAATTTAAATAGTTTATTTTTACTTAATTTTATTTTTTAAAAATATTTTTAACAAAATTATAAGTTTTTTAAAAATTATGTTTTATTCCAAATATGATAAATTAATTTTAAAACCTTTTAATTTTTATGTAATTTTAAAAATAAAGACTAAATTGACAAAAAAATTATAAATGTTAAAGGCTAAAAACTTGATTTTGTTATGAATATCTTAATAAGTGGATGTCCATTATGATCAAGATAAAGTTTTAATGTACTTTAAATTCTAATAGTTATTAGAATTAGATATCTACTTCTTTTATACTTCTTATACCTATAAATAAAGACTCGATGTAGTATTGTAATCACCTCTTTTGATCAATAAAATACACTCTATATTGTTTTCATATTTTCTTTGTTCTTTATTCTCTCCATCTCTCTTTATTTTATAACACGTTATCAGCACGATCTTGCTCAAAGTGATAGTTCCTTTTATCGACGATCAAATTTATCCTTCATGATTTTCAATATATTTGACGGCAAGATGCAAAGTGTTTACAAGAAGTTTCTTTTATCTAATATTTCATATCTGATTATTATTTTTCATTTTTCTTTCATTATACATTATCATTGTTTTGATTAACTTATTTTATTTTTTGTTCTTAAGGATGGTGAAAGATTTGATACCGTTATCTATATGAAATTGAGAAGTAAGATTTACTCTCAAAGTTTGCTTTTTGACATTTACTTGCAGGTGATTTCTTTTTCTTCATTACAAAGGATGCTTATAATCACTACTTCTCATCCATGGTAATGTACGTCAATCTAATCAACTTCTTTTGAAATTTGACTTGATTTCTATTAAAAAGTTCAATTTATAAAATTTACTATTCGTATCTCTATGAATTTATTAAACCCTTCACGCATTTAGTTATTGAGATTTTTATGTGGAGATAAATATTTTTTTAGTTTTAATAGAATTGATTGGTTTGATTTTGATTTTGATTAAGATATATGATTATTGCGGAATGTAAATAAAAATATTTATTTGTCATGAACTTTGGGATATTCACCTATCTATGATAATTCCATATCATTGTAAAATTTGAGATAAAATTATGTCATAAGAGGTGGAGGTTAGAAAATGTTTATGTTTAAACTTTTATAGTTGTAAAGTTATTTTAATTTGACATTATGATATTTTGTATTTTGTTGTGGTATGATATATAAAATATATATTATCTTACCACAATGATTTATTAGTGACATGAATTTATTATTTGTGGCTAAACAATCTCATACTTTCTAGTGGCTAAACAAAATGATAAGTTACTAATGAAAAACTATAAAATTCTTCCCACTAGTTTTGCTTCATTCCCTAAAGTGAATGTAACAGAACATAACAATTATGCAAAATGAAAATATAGAGATCATGATTGTTGTTATAATTGTTGGATGTGATTGGAGACTAATAATGACAACATGAATAGATAAATTTTGATTTGAAATCCACACATGCTTTGCGATGGTGATTATGAAATAAAGAATCAATGGAGGTGTTTAGAACTCTATCCTACTAGATTTATTGCATTCGTGAAGTGAATGCAAACATAAAGAAAATAAAAGATATAATCATAAACCACTAAAAGTGGGAACATAGTAATAAATAAGAGAACAATGAGAACTCTCAAGATAACTCTTCAAAGGGTAAAGATAACTTATGTTATCAATGTGATATGAAAGATTATTGGCCACATATTTGGCATATGCCTAAATATTCTGTTTCTGTTAATATTCTTTGAGGAAGGATATGAGAATGTAGTAATAAACACTATATCAAAATAGGTTTTTAGCGGCATTTTTTTTGGCCTTTAGCGGCACCTCTACAAGTGCCGTAAAAAATGCTGCTAAAAATAATGCCGTTAACATTTTGCGGCGTTTATGTAAAAAAAAACGCTGCTAAAGAACATGATTTTTAGCGACGATTTCAAGAAAACGCCGCTAAAGAACGTGACTTTTAACGGCGCTTTCTTGAAAACGCCACTAAAGAACGTGATCTTTAGCAGCGCTTTTTGGACAAACGCCGCTAAAGAACATGACATTTACCGGTGCTTTTTGACAAACGCAGCTAAAGAACGTGACCTTGAGCAGCCTTTTTTTGACAAATGCTGCTAAAGAACGTGACCTTTAGCGGCGCTTTTATCTCAAATGCCGCTAAAAATGTATGTTATTTTGCTGCGTTTTTGGTAAAAAATGCCACTAATTTTAGCAAATTTCTAATGCCTTAATTCCATTCATATACAATCCTTTCTGCAACATCAAATCCAACCAATAATAGCAAATCTGAGTGATACTTCAAAAATTCAACGAAAGATATATTTATAAATGAAATAACAAAATATTCTTACAGTAATGTTAAAAGTTATATTGTTAAAACATTCTTACAATAAGGAAATAAACGTCTAAGATGGTGGCTTTTGGGACTGCTGAAACATTTGCATCATATTCTGAAGTTGTAGCTAGAGTTCGTTGTATTTTCTGTTTTGCTCTGCTTCCTTCGCTGCTGTGTCATCATTAAGTGATGCTGCCTCCGCTTTAAGTTGAGCAATTTGTTCACCTATGCTCGCTTGCATCTGAGCCATTTGATCTTTTAACCTCTGAACTTCAGCTTGAGCTTGACTCCCCGAAGGCATGTATTACTGTGAGCTGGATCCAAAATATTGGGTTGGGTTAACACCAAACCTTGAATTCGAACCTGACCATACCTTTCAGGACCTAAAAAATCAGTAATAATTCTGTTATCAATGTTCTCAAGATTAACAGAACTATCACTCAAAGCAATCGCTTCACACTCCGCCTTTTTATCCTTTAGTTTCTCCTAATAAATCAATCAAAGAGTTAGAAACAAAATATATAATAAAAATAAATGCAACATTACTTAACATTGTTTAAAACTACTAACGACGAATTAAATCATTATAATTAAACATTATAAATATTTAAAATAAATAAAATTTTATTAGGTGAATATACCACAATTTCTCTAGCTTCTGAAGTCATTGGAGATCCATCTTTTTTCCAATGTGTAATGTCAAAAAGCTACAGGCGTCCAACTTTTTGACCGGATGAGAGTTCCTACAATATAGTAGTAAAAATATTATTTAGTAGAAAGTAATTAATATTTGACACAATTAATAAATTCAAACTACCTCGGCCTCAGCTACACAAGCAAAACTTTTTGACCCTGCTGTATGCATGAATTTTTTTTTTTGCCTGCTGCTTGTTCCAACTCGCTCACGGTCCTACATTATGAAATTATTATTATGTATATAGTAAATACTATAAACCAAAATAATTATAAAAGTTTGGAAGTATGTAATACCTCTCCTTTCTTTGAATTCCAGAATCTAACCGCTTCTTCCCATTGGTACTCAGCATCCCCGAGACATTTTACAATTTCTCTTCGAGGATTATATCTTTCTTAAAATATTCTTTCTTTAAAGTGCTTTTATGGTCTCTCCATTTTTTTCCCAATGCCTTATTGATATAAGTGTCCGAGACCTCCAAAGCAAATCTCTCCTAAAAAAACACAAGTTTAGAAAATAAATATAAATGAAACTTAAACCAAAGTATTATAAATTACATTCATGTTTTGTTACCTTAATATTATCGAGAGCTTGATTTTTGTTACTATCAGGCATTTGATGCCATCATAGTTGATAGGTAACATATTGGCATTTCGTGCTATAATGCCCAAATATCCTACTAAAAGTCGAGCTTCTGATCCAACAGGCTGACCAAGATTGTTCCTAGATACTTTGACACGCTCAACAGGAGTTAACTCTTATAAATCTTTAAGCAGCGTACATCCTCGACCTTTACGCGTCCCACCACTTTCAGCTGAAAAATGGTATATTATAATATAAGAAATTGAATAATAAATCATTAATAAAAGTCAACACACATGTAAATTAAATTTAACATTACTTTGAATTTCTGCAGACTCGTCAGGTGTTTCTGGAACATTCGAAGATCCAATGGTAGTCTGTTGTTCACTATTTGTTGCTTCCGAATTTGGAGTATTCTGAACAATACTTAGATCTCGTAATCTTCTTCTAGGCATTTTTCTTGCAATACACATAAATTAGTTGAAATTTTAGTAACTAATTACAATAATAATAGTACATCTAAAATAGTTGAAATATTTAACCAGACTAAGATTTAAATTATAATATTACATATAATTAAAAAATCGTAAAATCTTACTACATCATTATTCGTAAATATCTTCATCCACATCATGGCGAACCCATTGATGTTGTCTACTAGTACTAGGGATATTTTCATCTAAGTTATGTTCTGGAAAAGGAAAAGTTTCTGATCTTTCAATGATGTCATCTCCACTTCTATTGCCCATGTCAAACAAGTCTCTAGGGGTGTTCCGGAGTACAACGTACTAACCCTCATCAGTTGGATCTTTCGAATAAAAAACTTGTTTCACTTGAGAAGAAAATACATATGGCTCGTCCATCAATTGTTGTCCAGTGTGAATCAAATGAGAGAAATTAAACACTGTAAACCAAATTGATCTTTTTTAATTTCGCGAACAGTATTAGCATCAGCCCAATCACATCGAAATAAGACAACTTTCCATTTGCCATAGTAATCCAACTCAATAATGTCAGTAAGAAGTCCGTAATACTCCACATTTTCCTCAACAGGATTACTGTCCCTAGCACTAGCATAACTTGTAATTGAAGAATTAACAACAATTCCACAATTTTGAGTTCTCCTCATTCTCTTGCGATATTTTGTATAAAATCTGAATCCATTGATGAGGAAGACACTATATCTTTTTACTACTCTATTCAGACCTTTAGAAAGCCATTTAATTTCGTCATTGATGTCCTTCCCACTCCAAACCTATTGAAACGAAAGTAAATTGAGTAATTATAAATGAATTATGTAAAAACATTATTATTTGATTAACTAAATTTCGCGATTATGTGTAACTTATTAACTTTAGTTACATACCGTTTGGCTTAACAATTCATGAAAAGATTCTGTGAATAACTTTTTAATCTCTCGATGTTGTAAGTTTCAGGAGCGTGAACAAGATCTCAAGATTTGTTTGTACTCACTATGTTAAAAAGAAGTTTTAATTGGTTAGAAGATAAACAAATCAAAAAGATAAATATTTATCAAATTTTAGAACTTACTTGCGTAATGGCTCAATTGAATCGTGGTGAAAAAGAACATATCGATGTGCTTGTATCCAAGATATATCATCTAATTCTGCAATTTCAACTTTGCCGATTGGTTCTTTATAACTTTGGAATAAATAAGTTTCAGCCAAGTTATGATCATTAAGCCCAGCATTTCTACTTGGTCTATTCAATCGTGTTTCAACATTTAGGTCATACACTCCTCTACCAAGTAGCTTTCAGTAATTGATCCTTCTAGATAACGCTTATTACGGCAAGAAGACTTCAATTTGTTTAGGAACCTAAACACGATATACAACATTATTAAAAGTTGTAACTAAATGTATAGAGGTGAATGAATGAATACTTTACAAATAAATTAATGAATGAATACTTTACAAATAAATTAGCACCTTTCTATAGGATACATCCATCGATAAAAAAACCGATCCACCAAGTATTGCTTCACGAGGGAGATGGATTAGCAAGTGCACCATAATAGTGAAGAAGGGAGGTGGAAAGATCTTCTCCAAATTGCATAAAGTCAAAGCGGCTCGATCCTGTACTTCCTCAAGTTCTTCAATATCCAAAACTTTACCATAAATAGCTTTCATTATATTGGATAGTTCAATTATACAGGACGTCACCTTTTTTGACATACAACACCGTAAAGCAACTGGTAATAAATCTTGCATCAAGATGTGATAATCATGTGATTTTAATGAATATAGTCTTTAATATTTAAGACTCACACATCGAGATATATTTGATGCATACGCATCTGGGACCTTTATATCCTTCAACACCATGCAAAACACTTCTTTCTTTTCCTTTGACATTACAAAAATAGAATGTGACAACCGATATTTCCCATTCGGAAGTACTTGGGGATGAAGATCACGCCGAATTCCCATGTCAACTAAATCAAGTCGACTCTGAAGATTGTCTTTTGATTTTCCATCGACATTCAAAATTATCCCAATTATGTTCTCCCAAACATTCTTCTCAATATGCATGACATTAAGATTGTGGCGTAAAATGTTGTGCTCCCAATAAGGCAACTCAAAAAAAATACTCATTTTTTCCACAAGTCCACCTCATTAGGATCATCCTCTTTATCAGATTCATCCCTCGATCTTCTCTTTGTTTGCGTGTTAGGTGGTTGATTCATCTTCCCATAACTAAAATTATATCTTTTAACATAAACAGGATTTCAGATCCAAGCTCCTTTGTACTCTTCAGTACCGTCAAATAGAGTCTTCTGAAATCTAAATTTATGATTTCCATCTAACCATCGTCGATGCCCCATATAAGAGAACTTCTTCCCATTATACAACCACTTCGAACAAGTTTGCGCAGCATAACAAAGACAAACATAACGTCCTTTAGTACTCCAACCAGATAAATTGGCATAAGCTAGGAAATCATTAATTGTCCACAACAAAGCTGCACATAAATTAAAGTTCTCCTTTCTCAATACATCATATGTCTCAACACCCAACCATAACTGTTTTAACTCTTTAATAAGTGGCTGCAAATAAATGTCAATATCATTTTTGGAACCTTTCTCTCCAGGGATAATCATAGATAATATAAAAGAAGATTGCTTCATGCAAATCCATGGAGGCAAATTGTAAGGAACAAGCACTACAGGCCAAGACTGTACGAAGTACTCATGATTTTAAAAGGATTAAAGCCGTCAGCTGCTAGCCCAAGCCTCACATTCCGAGGATCGCTTGCAAAGCTTGGAAATTTACTGTCAAACGATTTCCAAGCTAAAGAATTCGTAGGATGCCTTAATAATCCATCATCGGTTTATTGATCATTATGCCACCTCATAGAATCAGTTGTTTTTAACGACATGAAAAGCCTTTGAAGTCTTGGTATTAGGGGAAAATATCGCAAAATCTTGGTTGGCTTCTTTCTTAACTGTGCCCCACCTTCATCCGCATTCACATCTTCTGTATTCCTATTCATCCAACAGGAATTATAGCAAACATAACAAGACTGTTGGTTTTTCTAATCACCCCAGTACAACATGCTGTCATTTGGGCAACTATGAATTTTATCGTACAAAAGGCCTAAATCATTTATTAGTTTCTTCATATCTTGACAAGACTGAGGGATTTTTGCAAACGAAAACATCTCTCTCAGAAACTCTAGCAGCATTGTAAAAGATTTTTCGGTTCACTCTCCCAAACATTTTAAGTGAAATAGACGAATGCAGAAGGACAATTTTGAATATTTTGATCCCTCGTAAAGTTCACGTTCATTTCATTGAGTAAATTTTAGAACTTCGCCGCTTCTTAATTTGGCTCATCATCAGGTGCACTTGTTCTCATTTCGGTAAAAACATTTCCACCAATATTACAATCATCGGATGCAATAAAGTCAGGTGGAAACGGTTGCTCACCATGACTGTGCACATTAAATGCATCCCACAACATACCTTCCATGTCATCTTGTCTAACATACTGATGGTAAGCAGTATCAGGATAAGTCAGATTATCTGTTCTACTAGATGTACACTCTCCATGGAAAATCTATTTTTTATACCCCCGAATAAAGCCATCAACAATTAGATGTTCGTAGACAACTTCACGAAAATGCCAATTGATGTTGCCACACTTCTTACACGGGCAAAGAATCATATTCTCTTGGCTTGCATTTTGAAATGCAAAATTTAGAAAATTTTGTACTCCATTTCGATAGCCGTTGCTTACCCTTGACAAATTCATCGAACTCCTATCCATTTTGTTGTTCTTGAAGTCTAAACTTGACAATAAATTACACGAATAAGTTATGTAAGTTATGTGAGTTACATAAGTTTTCTGAGGTATGTTAAGTTATGTAGTTATGTAAGTTATGTGAGTTATGTAAGTTATGTGAGGTATGTAAGGTATGTAAGTTATGTAAGTTATGTGAGTTATGTAAGTTATGATATGATATATGTAAGTTATTAAGTTATGTAAGTTGTGTGAGTTATGTAAGTTATTTATGATATATATTTATGTATTATGTAAGTTATGTAAATTATGTAAGTTATGAAATTTAAACTTTAAACTATATACTTTCAAGGAAATTATTAGATTAAATTTACAAGTTTAGGGTTAATTATACTTTAAATTTTAAACTATATACTTTAAATACAATTTAATTTAATTAGGTCATTTCAAAATAAAATATAAGTAGACAAAATATTTTTTGTGAATCGATTAACTCTAACAAATTGTTTAGACATTTTATATTTTAATATTTTTAGGAAAGCAGTTGTTTTATTTAAATGAAATCGTTATGGTAAAAACATAAAAAAAAGAAATAACTTAACAAAATAATTAACGAGGAAAAATAACTTTTCATTTTAAAAGCTTTTAAATCATTTTTGGAAAAAAATGACAATTTGATTTTATATTAAAATAAATATTATTTTATTTTATTTAAATTTTATAATATTATAATATTTTATAAAAAATATTTTATTACTCCAACACTATAATAATAAAAATACTTTTTTTGTTTAAAATGAAAAAGAAAAGGAAAGGGAAAAATAAGCCTATTCACGTGTTCCCTTTTGGCCTTCTTTTACGTTAAAATATTATTTCTTAAGTCCATTATTAAATAATTCTATGTATAGTAGGAGTGATACATATTATAACCAAAACACACCCTATTTTGGACAGCATTTATACTCCAATTAAACAAGCATTAATATTCGGTAATCATAGGAAACATGTCCTGTTTTGGACAGCTTCAACCTTCCAATTTACTATGCATTACAACAACTTTAATTTAAAAATAAAATAAAATCAGACAACATTATAATAACTACAAAAATAAAGCCATACCTGTTTTATTATCCAATTTACTTTTGTAATCAAAACTGCATACATATTTGTGTTAGAATAACTACAATAAACCGTGTATTTCAATGCGTGAGAAAAATGAGTGACAAACCGATGACAAAGAACAATGATATATATTAAGTAACTAAAAGAATTATGAGTTCGATTATTATATTTTTTGTTCAGAGCAATACCTGGCGAGGTATATTAGCCAAATACGAGAGGGTGAAGTTCCCTGGTGAGAGATTTATGTTATTATCCTTGCAATGCT
This sequence comes from Gossypium arboreum, assembly GCF_025698485.1. NCBI lineage: Eukaryota > Viridiplantae > Streptophyta > Magnoliopsida > Malvales > Malvaceae > Gossypium > Gossypium arboreum. Next base: position 100,056,295 of record NC_069079.1, read on the forward strand.
TATGAAAGAGTTAACTAAAAGAACATAAGCAGTCGCACGTCTCCATAATAACCTTCGCTTTGCAACCAATTAACCTTCGAAGTAAAAAAATTCGTGTTTCAGCCCATTTATATCGAACATGCAATGTAGATATCTATACCTATGAATGCAAGTGGAACCAGACATAATACAAGGGGAAATCTCATTACTAAAGCTCAAAAAGACCAATCCAAAAATAATGTTGCTTGCATTCAATAATTTGTCAGATTAAATGATAATGCATAAAAGACAAGCATACATGCATACAGACATACATATATGAGATTCATGTAATGAAGTTAAAATCTCATTACTAAAGCATCTAAAGAAGAAACAAAACAAAAGCATGTGGCTTGCGTTCCATAACTCGTCAGATGAAAGATAACACATAAAAGACAAGCATACATCCATGTGACTTGCTTTCAATCATATTAAAGATAACACATAAAAAACAAGCATACATACATACATGCATGCATACATTCTTATATACATAGATATATGAAATATAAATTAGCATCAGAAAGCCCAAACTGCAGAACCAATCCTAAACACTTCATCAACACGTGGTAACCATTAACCAAAGAATTTCTCGTATATAATCTACAACAGGTACCACAAACAAATTACTCTTCTTAAAGAGTTCTGAATCATAATCTTCAACACTTGAATTTAAAAAAAAGAAAAAATAATTCAGTCAATAACAGAGCATTACCAAATTCAATTTTGCTTCCATATTTCAGTTCAAAACTATATATTATATTGTTCACAACTAATTTTTAAAAAAGAACATGATTGTCAAGTGTCACATTTTACAGATAAATAACATAAAAAAAAAAAAAGCCAACCTGTTTCCTTGCTCGTGAACTTGCTGCAGATTACCTATTCTTTACCATCCTCTTTTGTCTCCTTTAAACATTTTTCTGAACTATGTCCTCAAGGGCACCTCTTTTCCTAATATTTGCGAATGCAAGATACAAAGAAGATTGACAGAAAAATATTTTAGGAAATAGATCAAGGTTAACGGTTATGGAAAACTACTGATATTTTTAGCAGAGCAAATCAAATGGACTTCGGTGAAAATCAAAGGTATTTTGATTTGGGGATTTTGGGAAACCAATTTGAGGATATCAAATTGGGGGAAATTTTAGGGGATTTGGGGAACCAAGGTTTGGGGAAACAGACGATCAAGGTAATCTGAATTGGGGAAAAGTAAAGAAAAATTGGGGCTCCAAAAAACGACGCCATTTTCAATCTATTAATAGATGTTTGTGGCGTTTTTTATGAAAACGCCACTAGTTTCAAGGCTATAAATGACGATGTTTTTGAAATCTGTTAATAGATATTTGTGGTGTTTTCTCGTGAAAACACCGGTAATTTACACCTTTTGCGGTGTTTATAAAAGCGTCACTTATAACAAGGCTATAAACGATGCCGTTTTACAATCTCTTAATACATACCTTTTTTGGCATTTTAGGTGAAAACGCCAGTAATACGTACATTTTGCGGCGTTTTTAGAAAGCACCACTAATAACAAGGTTATAAACGACGCCGTTTTACAATCTCTTAATAGATGTTTTGTGGCGTTTTAGGTAAAAACGTGGTAATACATACCTTTTGCGGCGTTTTTTTAAAAGCGCCACTAATAACAAAGCTACAAAACGGGCTCTTTAACCTATTAATACATGTTTTCAACGTTTTTGTTGAAAACGCCACTAAGTATGCAGTATAAACCCTAATAATTTTTCCTTTCTTTTTTTTCTTTATTATTATTATTATTATTATTATTATTATTATTATTATTATTTACTAAAATGGTTAAATTTTAATTTGGTCTCTAATATATTTAAATTTGATTTATTTGCATATACTTTAATTTTTAATATAATTTAGTCTATATATTTTATAATATTATTAATTAATCCAAATAGTTAATATTATTAACTTTTGATTACATGGTAATATATAATTGAATATTGAATCTTAGAGAATAGAGATTGAAATGTGGTTTTCCATTTTTTATAGGTTTGTGTCGTTTTTTACATTAATATCTATATATATACACATTAATATATATCCATATGAAATTTATTCTTACGGTTTATAGTTTTAGGATTTAGGATTTTGTATTTAAGGGTTTAAGGGTTTAGTGTCTATAGTTTAGGGTTTTATAGGTTATGATTTAGGGTTTTATGTGTTAGGATTTAGGGTTTAAGGTTTATGGTTTTAGGATTTAGGATTTCGGATTTCGTATTTAAGGGCTTAAGGGTTTAATGATTTAGGTTTAGAGTTTTAGCATTTAGGATTTTGGATTTAAGGGCTTAAGGGTTTAGTGTCTATAGTTTATGGTTTTATGGTATAGGATTTAGGGTTTAGTGTTTAGGGTTTAAGGTTTAGAGTTTTAGGATTTAGGATTTTGTATTTAAGGGCTTAAGGGTTTAGTGATTCGGGTTTAGGGTTTAAGGTTTAGAGTTTTAGGATTTAGGATTTTGTATTTTGTATTTAAGGGCTTAAGGATTTACTGATTCGAGTTTAGGGTTTAAGGTTTAGAGCTTTAGGATATAGAAATTTGTATTTAAGGGTTTAAGGGAGTGTTTATGGGTTTAGGGTTTAGGGTTTAGGGTTTAGGAAAATTTAATTCAATATTTTAAAATAAATACTATCTCTTTCACGATTATATAAGAAATTATTTAATATATAAATTGAAAAACAATAAGACATATACCTAAAAATCTTTTAAAATTTTTTGTGGCGTTTTTCAAAAAGCGCCGCTAATTCTCAATCTATAGTGGCATTTTTTGAAAAGTGCCGCTAATGCCACTAAATATCAACATAAAACATGTAATACCCCCAAACCCGGCCTAGACGCTATGGCCGAATCTGGCAGCGTCACATGTGAGTGCTTTTTAGAAAACCCTTAGCAAGTTAAAAGTCGTCCAATTTGTTATCTTTACTTAAGTCGTGAAATCTCTACTCCAAATATTAAGTGAAAACATTTCATTAACACAGAAGCTAAAACATCATTAGTTCATAAATTAATAATTTAACAATTTAAAATCCCCAAAATAAACCCAATAATAGTTCGAGTCCAAACACATATTAATCCCAAAATAAATATTTAAATAAAGCAGACAATATAAAGTGTTACTCAAAAATCCGTAAATGTATACCAGTGGTCACCATCAAGCCCTCCGTCACACCGATCCATCTACTATTGAGGATTACCTGACAACAAAATAAACAAAGGGGTGAGTTTTCACAAACTCAGTGTGTACATCCACACAAACAACATGTATACAAACAGATAACAGAATATAGTTATTCGGCCTTAGCCATACAGATATCGAATGCATAACAAATCAGATATCAGAAATATCATGCCCACCAACCCTGTACACCATCTCCGTCCAACCCATCACACTATGTGGGGATAAAATCGACCCACCCATCCCTGTACACCATATATGAGGATATAATCGACCCATCCAACCCTACACATCATAAGGTACCGCATCGCGGCTCATATCATAAGTATGCAGCTTAACTGCCAGATAATGGGCTTATGAATCCCTTCAGATACTCCCTTCACTTCATCAACCCGCCCCGATGCAATGTATCATACAAGTATGGCGTGATGTAATGCAAACAAATAGATCATACATTTATTTACAGAACAGATCAGATAATCATGCTAAGTATATCATGTGAACATATACATCACAGAATTAAGAGTCTAGTTAAGGCTTACTGACCCTACTACAGGTCACAGTCGACTTAGGCGACCCGTGCAACCTTACAGAACATTTCAAATTAAAGGGGCTCACACGCCCGTGTGCCTTTCCTGTATGGGCCCACACGTCCGTGTGGTTCACACGGCCCAAATTGGCCTTGCCCGTGTGGATCACACTGCCAGGCCCAGATTCCCACACGCCCGTGTGGTTCATCCGTGTGGGCCCATATGCCCTATTTGCTTGAGCCCGTGCCTCGCACACGGCCTACAAGCCAACACACGCCCGTGTTCGTCACGCCCGTGTGGCACGCGCATGGTCTGGCTCGTTGAACACACGGTCGTGTATCGCCACACAGCCTCCACACGGGCGGTCCACACGCACGTGTAGCGTCGACAGTAGCATTTTCAGCTTTCGCCGAAATGCGATTTCAAATCAATTGGAGTACACACCTGGTTTGCTTTCGTTGCTAATCCAACCACGAGCATTCCAAAGCCTAAAATCAACAATACCAAGCCTAATATCAATCACTTAAATTGACTTCCTTAAGAACTGCCAAATCCCAAAAGAGAGATCTACTTACCTTCAATGAATATGGTGATTCCTCACTGTTTGGAACCCCGATTAATGACCCACAGAACCTTGAATATCCCCTAAATAGCAAACAAAAACCCTCTTAAACGATCTCTAAAGAAAATCACGCAACTTAATAAAGCAATACTTACTGAATTGACAGAATCGCTAGCAATAGACCTAAGCTCATTGAAAAAGAAGAAAAACGAAGGAGAGGGGGAAAAAGAGAAGAGAATTTTCTGCAGCAAGGGGGATTTAAGGAAAAAGAGAAGACGGCCAAAAAAAGCTTTTTGGTAAAAAAAGGAAATAAGCCCTAATTTCCCCTAAAAACCCGCAACTTAGGATTCTGATAAAAGCCAACTCTTAGCCAAAACTTGCAGCAAAATAATTCCAAAGCCACTGCAAGGATTTGAACTCAGGACCTTAAGCAGCCTGACACTCCTCTTAACCATTAGACCAGTAGGCCCATTCTGTTAAGTTTTTACCAACAATTCCTTAAAAGCCCACTGACCTAAAGTCAGGCTTTATTCAAATAAAACCAAAATTTAGCCCAAGTTAAAGCTTGAACTTGGGACCCCCTCCTCCAAACACACCCTATAGTACATAACCTCCTAAACCAACAAATCTTTTAAGCTAAAATATCACAAAACAAGAGTTCAGAAACTTTCATGCCCAGCCATCACAAAAGCCGAAACTATAGAAATTTGGGGCGTTACAACTCTACCCTCTTAAAGAAAATTCATCCTCCAATTTTACCTGATCAGAAAAGGTGAGGATACTGTTGTCACATTGAATTCTCTTGCTCTCAAGTAGCCTCCTCAGTGCTATGATTCTACCACAGCACCTTCATCAAAGGAATAGACTTCCTACATAAGACCTTAACGTTGCGATCTAGAATCTGAACAGGCTCCTCCTCGAACGTCAGATCCAGTCTAATCTCAATCTTCTCCACGGGCACAACATGCGTAGGATCAGAGTGGTAGAGTCTTAACATCGAGACATGGAGCACATCATGTTTGCGGTCTAACTTTAGAGGTAGCTCTAATTGATATGCGACTGGCCCTACTAACTTCAGAATTCGATACGGCCCAATAAGCCGAGGGTTCAGCTTACCCTTGCGACCGAACCTCAGAACCTTTTTCCATAGTGAGACCCTAAGGAAAACCATGTCCCCCACCGAATACTCAATATCCTTCCTCTTTAGATCAGCATAGGACTTCTGTTTATCTAAAGCTGCTTTCATTTGTTCTAGAATCAAACAGACTTTATCCTCAGTTTCTGATACTAATTCCGGACCTAGAACACGTCGCTCACTCAACTCAATCCAGCACAAAAGAGTGAGACACTTACGGCCATAAAGTGCCTCATATGATGCCATCAGTATACTAAATTGATAACTGTTGTTGTAAGCGAACTCCGCTAGGGGCAAGTACTCCTCTCAACTGCCTCGGAGGTTGATAATACAACCTCTCAACATGTCCTCCAGTATCTGAATCACCGCCTCTAACTAGCCGTCTGTCTGAGGATGGAAAGCAGTACTAAAGTCAAATCTCGAACCCAGAGCCTCATGAAGTTTTCCCCCAAAATCGAGATGTAAAACTAGGATCCCTATAAAAAATGATCGAGACAGGCACCCCATGCAGCCTCACTATCTCAGCAATGTAAAGTTTGGCCAGCTTCTGTAGAGAGAAGTCTGTCCTAATCGGAATGAAATGTGCGGTCTTGGTCAATCGGTCCACGATAACCCAAACAGAATCCTTCTTAGTGGGTGTTAGGGGCAACCCACTAACAAAGTCCATCGTTACTCGCTCTCATTTCCACATCAGTATCTTAACTGCTTGTAGCAAACCCAAAGGTAACTGATGTTCAGCCTTAACCTACTGACAAGTCAAACAGCGAGCAACAAAGTTGGTAATCTCATGTTTCAACCCTGGCCACCAATACAACTCTCGAAGATCTTTATACATCTTGTTTCCACTAGGATGCATAGCGTAAGGACTACTATGCACTTCCCTCAAAATCGATAGCCTCAAATCCTCATTATTAGGTACACAGATCCTACCACGGAAGCACAATACCCCATCATTATTCAGCCTAAAATCTGTAGTAGTCCCAGTCTCAACCTGAAAAAATCGCATCTCAAGAGTTTTATCCTCTAACTACTTAGCTCTAATCTGTTCAATCCATATTGGCTTCACTTGTAGTTCTGCCAGAAGACTTTCGTTGTCATAAAGTCTCAATCGAGCGAACATTGCTCTCAGATCGGTCATAGCCCCACGGCTTACTGTATTGACCACCACATTGGCCTTTCTAGGGTGATACTCAATACTGCAGTCGTAGTCCTTGAGCTGCTCAACCCATCGACGCTACCGAAGATTTAACTCCTTCTAAGTGAGGAGATACTTGAGGCTCTTATGATTAGTGTAGATGGTACGCTTCTCTCCATACAGATAATGCCTCCAAATCTTCAATGCAAAGACCACTGCAACCAACTCCAAATCATGTGTCGGATAATTAGCCTCGTGAGTCTTAATCTGTCGAGACGCATAGGCAACTACCTTGCCGTCTTGTATCAAGATGCAACCCAAACCCACATGTGACGCATCACTATAAACCATGAAGTCTCTACCAGGCTCAGGCTGTATCAGAACTAGAGCCTGAGTCAAAACTGTCTTGAGCTTCACGAAGCTCTCCTGCTGCGCGTCAGTCCAAATGAAAAGAACTCATTTACGCAACAACTTAGTCAACGGCGCTGCGATCAACGAGAACCCTTCTACAAAACATCGGTAATACCCTACCAGTCTTAGAAAACTACAAATTTCTGAGACACTCTTCGACTGTTTCCACTCCAACACTGTCTCAATCTTAATAGGATCCACTCAAATTGCCTCCGCAGAAACTACATGACCCAGAAATGTCACTTACCAAAGCCAAAACTCATACTTGCTGAACTTCGTATACAACTGTTTCTCACGAAGGATCTGTAGAACCACTCTTAAATGCTCGTTGTGCTCGTCCTCAGACTTAGAATACACCAAAATGTCGTCGATGAACACCACCACAAATCGATCCAAATAGGGCTGAAACACATGGTTCATCAAGTCTATGAATGTCGCTAGTGCATTAGTCAACCCAAAAGGTATGACTAGAAACTCGTAATGCCCAAAACGAGTCCTAAATGTCGTCTTATGTACATCAGCCTCCTTTACCCTCAATTGATGATAACCTAACCACAGATTGATTTTAGAAAACATTGAAGCCCCTCTGAACTGATCAAATAGGTCGTAAATCCTTGGAAGTGGGTACTTATTCTTAATCGTCAACTTGTTCAATTGACGGTAGTCGATACACATCCTTATTGTACCATTCTTCTTCTTTACAAAGAGAACAGGTGCTCCTCACAGAGACACACTTGGGCGAATAAACCCACGATCCAACAGCTCTTGAATTTAAGCCTTTAGTTCTGCTAGTTTCTTCGGTGCCATTCGGTGAGGGGCAATAGACACCAAAGCTGTACCAGGAATCAACTCAATCCCAAATTCTACCTCATGGCTCAGAGGTAATCCTGGTAATTCCTCTGGAAAAACTTCTGGGAAGTCCTTCATAGCACGGATGTCTTTAATCGATAAGTTCATAGAATCCGAGACACTGATGTAGGCCAAAAACGCCTCACATCTTTTCCTCACCAGCTTCTTTCCCACTAATGCAGATATCATATTACTCAGATAATTTCATTGTTCTCCATCCACGACTATCTCATTATCCTCTTCGGTCCTCAGAACCACCCTTTTCTCAACATAATCCAGACTTACATGATGCTTCAGCAGCTAGTCCATACCCAGAATTAAGTCGAACTCCCCAAATAGAAGTTCCATTAGATCAGCTAGAAATATCGTTCCTTGAACTTCCAACGGAACGTCTCTGAATAGTTTATTAACCCTAATAGACTGCTTTAACGGACTCACCACTGAAATCTCACTAAAAGTGCTCTTATACGATATTCCTAAAGTCTCAGACACAGAACATGCAACATAGGAATATGTAGAGCCTACGTTTATCAGTGCAACATAAGGTATGTTAAGGATTAAGAACGTACATGTGATGACGTTCGGAGTATCTCCATCATCATGACGACATGCAGCATAGACAAGTGCAGGCTGCCTCACCTCAGTCGGCCCAGCACCTCTGCCCGGTGCTCTCTATCCTCAGCCTATACCGTTACCACCCCTAGCCTGACCTCTGCCCCTAGGTGGCTGCTCAACTCCCCTCGGCGGCTATGCAATCTTAGTCCGGAGCTTGCATCTGATTAGTCTTCAATAGACAGTCCTTAACACGATGCTCAGATGATCCACATCTAAGACAAGCTCCAGTAGACCTCCAACACTCACCCGGATGGCGTCTATTACAAAGCTGACACATCGCCACCCCAGCAGGTCCAACAGTAGGCCCAACTCTCAGGAGCCCATCAGATCTGGCCTTTTTCATAAGCCTCACCCCAGCATTTGAAAACTCTAGATCCTTCTTAGCCTTCCCTCTGTCACGGTTCTGGCGCTCAGCACGCTTAACCTCCTCCAAAATTTTGGCCTTCTCGACTAACACGACAAACTCACGCTCCCTCTATGGAGCTATCAGGTCCTTCAAGTTATCCTTAAGGCTATATTCAAAAGGAATACAAGGCTCATACTCAGACGCCACCATGCCTCGTGCGTAACAGCTCAGCCTCAAAAATTCGGCCTCATACTCGGCCACTGAACGATCTCTCTGAGTAAGATTCAGGAACTCACGCCTCTTAGGGTCGATGTAACTAGCCCCCACATACTTGCTCTGGAAAGCCATCTTAAACAAATCTCACGTCAGACTGTCAGGCTGAGTGTCATCCCTAACTATCAGCCACCACTGATATGCTTCATCACGAAGCAATAAAACAGCCCCCTTGAGCTTCTGCTCGACTGTAAAATCCAGATCATCCATATACGCTCCGTGGCCTCCCTCTAGTACTCAGCCACATTAGGAGCAACTCTAGCGATGCCCTTAAATACCTCAGCCCTGTTGGACCGGAGTCGTTCCGTAACCGACCCACGGCCTCCAGATCCAGCATTAGCCCCAGCGACCCTCTCTAGGATTTGTAGCATGGCCTCGGACAATGCGTCGTCCCCAGCTGCACGGTCTTGAGACTGAGCACCAGTCTCAGTAACAGGTGACACCGGCGTCTCGCTAGTGTCTAGATTAGGGATTATATTAGATGCAAAGGACTCAGCTCTAATCCCTTTACAACCTCTACCTCGGCCTCTAGTTACCCGTCCACGAGTACCATGTATGCTCTTTGTAATTTTGAATTAATCTATATTAAAAATTTTATGCAAGTCAGTTTACAGTTTCGATAGTTGTTATCGGGTATTTTATGCAAAAGAGTTATCAGAGTACTCAGAGTCTGTTATCGCAAATCGTAGTTTACTACAGTTTTTAATTTACACTACCTAAAGTGTTTCAACTACAGTAGTTTCATAGCAAGCATTAGTATTTTCAAACAAGAATTCAGTATATTCTGAGCATACTTCCAAACAATTTCATGCAAAGTTTCAGAAACTTACAAGATCGGCGCCGGAACTTGGTGGACCACATACTTAATTAGAATATTTGAAAACATTCGAAAGTGTTTCTCTAAAACCAATTTTGGAATCCAAAATTCACAGTCTAGTTTTGAACCTCGCTCTGATACCACTAAATGTAATACCCCCAAACCTAGCTTAGACGCTATAGTAGGATCTGGAGGCGTCACATGTGAGTGCTTTTTAGAAAACCCTTAGCAAGTTAAAAGTCTTCTAATTTGTTATTTTTATTTAAGTCGTGAAATCTTTACTCCAAATATTAAGTGAAAACATTTCATTAACGCGGAAGCTAAAACATCATTAGTTCATAAATTAATAATTTAACAATTTAAAATCCAGAAAATAAACTTAATAATAGTTTGAGTCCAAACACATATTAATCCCAAAATAAATATTTAAATAAAGTAGACAAAAGAAAGTGTTACCCAAAAATCCGTAAATGTCTACCAATGGTCACCATCGAGCCCTCCGTCATACCGATCCATCTACTTCTGAGGATTACCTAACAACAAAATAAACAAAGGGGTAAGTTTTCGTAAACTCAGTGTGTACATCCCCATAAACAGCATGCATACAAATAGATAACAGAATACAGTTATTCGGCCTTAGCCATATAGATATCACATACATAACAGATCAGATATCAAAAATATCATGCCCACCAACCCTGCATACCATCTCCGTACAACCCATCACACCATGTGGGGGTAAAATCGACCCGCCCATCCCTGCACACCATATATGGGGATATAATCGACCTATCCAACCCTATATACCATAAGGTACCGCATCACGGCTCATATCATAAGTATTCAGCTTAGCTGCCAGATAATGGGCTTATGAAGCCCTTCATATACTCCTTTCACTTCATCAGACCCGCCCCGATGCAATGCATCATACAAGAATGGCATGCTGTAATACAGACAAATAGATCATACATTTATTTACAGAACAGATCAGATAATCATGCTAAGTATATCATGCGAACATATACATCACAGAATTAAGAGTCTAGTTAAGGCTTACCGACCCTACTACAGGTCACATTCGACTTGGGTGACCCATGCAACCTTACAGAACATTTCAGATTAAAAAGGCTCACACACTTGTGTGCCTTACCCGTGTGGGCCCACACACCCGTATGGGTTACACGGCCCAAATTGGCCTTGCCTGTATGGATCACACGGCATGGCCCAGATTCCCATACGCCCGTGAAGTTCAATCGTGTGGGCCCACACAGCCCATTTGCCTAAGCTAGTGCCTCATACACGGCCTACAAGCCATCACACGCCCGTGTCCGTCGCACCCGTGTGGTACGTACACGGTCTGGTTCGTCGAACACACGGCCATGTATCGCCACACGGCCTTCACACGGGCAGTCCACACACCCATGTGGCGTCGATAGTAGCGTTTTTAGCTTTCACCAAAATGTGATTTCAGATCGATTAGAGTATACACCTGGTTCATTTTCACTGCTAATCCAACCACAAGTACTCCAAAGCCTAGAATCGACAATACCGAGCCCAATATCAATCACTTAAATCAACTTCCTTAAGAACTGCCAAATCCCAAAAGAGAGATCTACTTACCTTCAATGAATATGGTGATTCATCGCTGTTTGAAACCCCGATTAATGACCCACAAAACCTTAAATATCCCCTAAACATCAAACAAAAACCCTCTTAAACAATTTCCAAAGAAAATCGTGCAACTTAATAAAGTGATACATACCAAATCGAAAGAACCGCTAGCAATACGCCTAAGCTTATCGAAAAAGAAGAAAAACGAAGGAGAGGGGGAAAAAGAGAAAACTTTTCGGTAGCAAGGGGGATTGAGTGAAAAAGAGAAGACAACCAAGAAAAGCTTTTTGGTAAAAGAAGGAAATAAGCCCTAATTTCCCTTAAAAACCCGCAACTCAAGATTCTGATAAAACCTAACTCTTAGGCGAAACATGCAGCAAAATAATTCCAAAGTCACTGCAAGGATTCGAACTTAGGACCTTGAGCAGCTTGACACTCCTCTTAACCATTAGACCAGTAGGCCCATTCTGTTAAATTTTTACCAACAATTCCTTAAAAGCCCACTGACCTAAAGTTAGGCTTTATTCAAATAAAAACCAAAATTTAGCCCAAGTTAAAGCTTGAACTTGGGACCCTCTCCCCCAAACACACCCCAGAGCACATAACCTCCTAAACCAACAAATCTTTTAAGCCAAAATATCACAAAACAAGAGTTCAGACACTTCCATGCCCAGCCATCACAAAAGCCGAAACTATAAAAATTTAGGGCGTTACAAAACAACGGCATTGTGCTTAATTTTTTTGCAGCGTTTTTTAAAAAGTGCCGCTAATTCTCGATCTATAGCGGTATTTTTTTAAAAGCGCTGCTAATGCCACTAAAGCTCAACATAAAACGATGCCGTTGTGCTTAATTCTTTTGCAGCACTTTTTATAAAGTATCGCTATATATTGAGAATTTGCGGTGTTTTTTTAAAAAGTACCGCTAAAGCTCGACCTATAGTGGCGTTTTTAAAAATATGCTACTAATTCTTGATATATAGTAGTGTTTTTTGGGAAGTGCCGCTAATACCACTAAAGCTCAACATAAAATGACAAGTTGTGATTAATTTATTTGCGACGTTTCTTAAAAAGCACCGCTAAGAGTCAACCTATAACGGTGTTTGTTTGGAAAGCGCCGCTAATTCTCGATCTATAGCGGCATTTTTCAATTTGCGCCGCTAATACTAGTTCTATAGTGGCTTTTGTTTGAAAGTGCCGCTAATGCTCAATCTATAGCGGCGTTTTTTATCCAAATGCCGCTAAAAACCTATTTTGTTGTAGTGAAATACTATCATTATAGATAGAAAGTATTTATCTTATTTGATACTAAAATAAACAAATATTATTCAAATATTTGATAGTACAAAATTAGTCGAAAACTTTAGAAAAGCTAATATATTAATATCTTGTGATGGTTAATCCATTGGTTTTAAAAGATATTTATAATGGATTTTATATTGAGATTATGAATGAGGAAAATATTATATTTCATATGAATCACTATTGCTATAAATACCTATTTTGAAAGGATGAAAAATAGAGGATTGGGTTATTAATTTATATTTATTTTATAATCTTTGTGATCTTCTTTTGTCATTATCCCCATTAAGGGGTTGGAAGCAAAATATTTGACTGTAAAAGATCTATTTATGAGCAATAAAATATGATAATTCTATCTAAAGCTCGTTATGGTTGGATGCACTTGAAGTTGCAAATGTTTTTTTAGATATTCAAAGATTTTGACATATTCCCTGAAGTGAATATTGCATATAATTGTTTGGAAATTATATTTATTTTGTTAACTTAGTGACATTATAATATTCATATTGATTTAGATATTTTCAGTAGTAAATGTCATAATAGCACTTATATGTGGATACAAAGTAAAAGGAACAATAGTAAAATTATTAATTTGTTACAATTTAGTACAGTTGAAACACATGTTAAAGTAAACCAGAAGTTTACTGATACAAATCCATTTACTACTTGGCCTGACCAGTTAGACCATCATGGATCATATATGATATGAAAATTAATAAAGAATTCACATTGACATTCATTAAAGAACCAAAAGATTCTTTAATTTAAAAGAATTCTCATATGTTGCTTGTTCTCAATGAAAATTGATTATTAGAAACTCACTAGCTAAAGTTTAGATTTAATGTCTTGCATTTCTGAAACGAATATGGGCCCATTCATCCTCTGAAATGAATATGGGCCCATTCATCTACCATGTGGATGGTTTTGATATTATATTATTTTGGTAAATTTATCTACAAAATAATCACATATATGTTATCAATTTGCAACCTGTCATTTGCAAGATTGCTTGTTTAAATAATTAATTTCAAATCATCCAATTAAGACAATGCATCTTGCTAATATTGACGAGTTTATATCTCAATCTTTTATTGATTGAGTTTGAAAATTTTTTGTAAAAGTTTGCGCATAATGGTTTAGAGAAATTATTGATTAAACACCTTTGATTAATGTCTAAACCATTACTTATGAGAACTAAACTTCCTATTTCAACATGAGATTATGTTGATTTATTTGTTGTACTTATAAAGACAATAAATTATAAATACTCCCCATTACAATTGGTTTTTGATCAAGAGCTAAATATTTCTCATATTTGAATTTTTGTATGTGAGTATATGTTCCAATTGCTCCACCACAACGCACAAAGATGAGTGAATCCTTAAAGAAAGTTGGGAATATATATTAATTACAAGTTTCTTTATACTATTAGATGTTTTTAATGTATTTGAGATTCAATTATGATATGATTTGTGATTACAATATTGATTCAATAGTTTTCCCAACATTAGGGGGAGAGAAATAATAACTTGTAATAAGTTAGGGGAGAGTAATTTGAACCAGAAGTTCAATAAGGATAACTCATCACAAATTAATTGTTAGATGTATTTACAAAATTAATGAGAATTACCAACTGTTATATACCATCTAATATTTTAATTTTAATCAAAGACCCAGGAGGACAATTAGTTAGAATAAATAATAGATTGATCAGATCCAAAAATGAAAATTCTTCTAGATGGTCATATAGTGGAGGCAAGTGCTCCAGAAGAGACACAAGACATAACTAATCAGTAAAACTTCAGAAGATATTCACGTAACTGAAACTAAATTTTAAAATAATGAAAATAAGATATCGCGATAAGTTATGTCAATTTGGGAAAATGTGGAACCGAATAATAAAAGTGGTTGACAATGATTTTGCATGCAATATTATTATTGAAATAATGAAAAAAAATGAGGATCTTGAATAAATCAATTGCGAAATATAGATATGGAATAAATTGATCAAAATAGAAAGACGCAACTCAAGTACAATTAAATTCGTGGAGTTTTTGGGCTAGTAGTCCAAATATCTAAAGGTATAAAGCCAATGAGGTGCAATTGAAGTAGTTTTGCAAATGCAGAATAAAAATATCAAGTTTTTCGCTAAGTTCTGGAATTGATTATGAAAAGATATAATATTCTTTTGTGGTGGATGCATTAACCTTTAGATATATTATTAAATTGATAATTCATAAAAGATTTAACTTGCGTTTAATGGTTATTGTTACAACCTTTTATGAATCACTAATATTAAAATCCTTGAAGGATTTAATATACTAAAAGCATACTGAAATTCTCAAGAAATTGTTCATTTATATGAATTGAAATAATTTGAACATATGTGGTAAATTTGACTTAGTGAATAGTAGTCAAAGGATGATTATAAAATGATTCAAAATACCTATTTATGTTTTTATAAAAAAATATGAAACGATTATTGTTAAATCTCTTAAAGAGATCAAAATATATTTCCCCAAATTTCCCTCACTCGTGACTTTTAAAAGAATGGTAATATAAATGCTTAGCAAATACATTCAAATAGTCATTTGAAAAGCTATTATTCAAGATTGAATATGTAGAATATGAGAAAATATGTGACGTTTTCATGAGGGGGAGTAAATATGTGTTGCACTCTTTTTCCCTTAATCGAGGTTTTGTCTCATTGGGATTTCCTAGGAAGGTTTTTAATGAGGCAACGTATTATGCGTATTATAGATTGTGTACTCTTTTTCCTTCATTAGGTTTTTAACCCACAGGGTTTTTCCTAATAAGGTTTTAACGAGGCACATTATCTACCAACGGAAATCCAAGGGGGAGTGTTATGAATATCTTATTAAGTGGATGTCCATCATGATCAATATAAAGTTTTAATATACTTTAAATTATAATAGTTATTAGAATTAGATTTCTACTTCTTTTATACTTCTTATTCCTATAAATATAGACTTTGATAAAACATTGTAATCATCCCTTTTGATCAATAAAGTAGATCCTCTATTACTTTCATATTTTCTTTGTTCTTTAGTCTCTCCATCTCTCTTTATTTTATAACAATTTTACCTTTGACATCATTAATTTTAATGAAAAATTAGAAGGAAAAATCAAAATTTTTAAATAAAAAAATAAAAAATTTTTAAATAAAGTAGATCCATCTTAAAGGAATGCTTCTGTTTCCTCTGACCTTAATTTTCAATGTTTTTGAAGAGAGAAGAAGAAAACACCCTTTATTCAAACTAGAAGACCTATTAATATAATCTATATCTTTATTGGAACTTAATAAATGACATACCACTACCGAATTGTCTTATCCAAGTCCACAACTTCCAAGAACCCTAATTGAGTATTTCCCTTTATCTTTAACTATCCTGGTTCATATTCAATTAGCTTCTAACCAGCTTAACTTGTAATTTAACTTGTACAGTTCCATAGAAAAAGGCCGTACCATACCTTTGACATGGACTTAACTCTTAATACCGATTCACTTGATCACATCTTTTTTCCAACAAATCATAGCAACCTAGCGTAGAGCCCTCATCATCTTAAACACATAACTGTATCCGCCCACATTATGCGTCAGGAAGGGGCACTTAGGCGAATACCACTTTGCCAATCATACTACTTAAGGGCTACACCAAACCTTGTACCCGCTAGAACCGGGGCGTTACAGTTTAAACAAACCTCCATTGGATACGATTCTTGAAAAACTTACATATTTCGTTGTAAATAAAAACTATATTACAATTTGACGTGTTCACTTACAGATACTATACTTCTATATCCAATTGTAGTTTTCTAAGCCCTTACACGCGCACGTTGGGGCACGGTCATTAGGATCATTCTAATTTTAACGATAAAGTAAATTAACCCCTCATAAGCCCTTAAGTGAGTATTTTCCTTGATTACTTACTAAGCATTTATGCTTAATGCACCGTTGTTTCTTGCACGTTGGTTCGTTCAAGGATTTTGAGAAGTCACGATCATTTGGGAGTTTCTATCACATTTGCAAGGTTGAAAAGTATGTAATAGGATATCCTATAGCATGACATGTACATAGGATGTTTATATTTAATGATAAGTTTGTATGATTTGGTTTTAATTTAATGAATGATAAGTTGTGGTTGTTTTCGTAAAAGTGTTATGTATGTTTTCATACTTAAAAGAGATTTTATGAGTCATTTAAATGTGTTTAAAATTATTCAGAACCTAATGGTATGATATGGGGATGATTGGGGATTTTTTTTAGGTGTTTTAGGGTCATTTTTCAACTTCAAGGGCTTCAGGTTCAATATCTCTACCTAAGGTACCGCACCTCACCTGACAGAATGTCAAAAATGAATTGTTTCAGGTCTAGGTACCACACCCTAAAGGCTAGATACCAATACCTAGCCTCCTAGACATACCCACTACACTATTTTGACCGTTTTGAGCCTTCTAAGAACACCTTCAATCAATAGAAAAATATTTCTAAATGATCTTCAATTGATTTTAAAACCCTTAAAATGTTTGAAAAATATTTTAAAGTTTTTAAATTAAATGTTCTAAAGTTTTATTATTGCTAAAACCCCTTGATTCTTTCAACCGAAAAATCATGTTTTAAGCCAAAATGACCTAAATACTTGTCTTACAATTCAAATAAGTTTAAATGTATTTTCAAATGAAAAAAAAGGATGTGGTCAAGTTTTAAACACCATGGAAAATAATTTTATTATAAAAGAAAATTTTGTACAAAACTTGAAAGTTTTCCAGTAATGGCTCCTAGTCGTGTCATAAGCTAAGACGGGCGATGGGTGTTACAAATTTGACCCTCTGGCAAGTTCATTTAAAGCAATTTGTGGCTCACAAGCTACATCAAAGGAACATTTCCTATGACAAAGAAGCAGGACCAACCGATGGACGACAAGATGATAATGGAAAATAGCTCTTGCGAATGATTATAAATGTACCGATTGGTGGTAATGCAAACTAGGCCACCTTGAACTAGGGTTGAGCACAAAAATCGAGAAAATTGAAAAATTGATTCAAGCCAATGTATTTGATTCAATTCAAGATTTTTATTATTTGATTTGATCTCGAGTTGATGTTATCACCCAAATTGCACAATTCAATTCAAGTTTTGTTTTTTCACATGAATCTCATTTTATCCAAATCAGACCAAATGAAAAGAAAATTCTATTTTTAAAGGAATAGTTCCAATAGAATAATAAATTGACCATTTCAATGTCTATATGGGCTAATTCATTTAAATTTATTATTATTATTATTATTATTAAAATTAGATATGATCATAAAAATGATAAAGTTATCGAAATATTTCATAAAAGAATATAAAAGTGTGGTTTTATATTATAGTGAGTAGATTATTTCTTAAATATAATAATTATAATCATAAAAATAATTCTAATTTTAGGAAAATAATTTATTAAACTTTATAATATTTTATTTATAAAAGAAATCATTTTTCACAAGTTGCCAATTATATATATTTGATAGCTATGAATATAATTGATTTCATATTATAATGACTAGATTATAATTAATTAAAAGCTAGCAACTAATTAAACTAATTAAAAGAAATGATAGAAAAGACACTAGGTGTACGAATTATTTATGTATTACTTTTCCTTTTAACAATTTTGGATGCTTTATCAACTTAATAACTTAACATTAAATGATTTTTTAAATGGTTTTATTGATTATTATGATATTAGTTTAATTATTTAATTTATTTTATAAATATATAAATGAATTTAGAACATGTACTATGATTATTGTAAAAAAAAAAATAAAGAATTGCAATATTATATTTTTTAGGCAGAAAACAAGGTGAAAAGAATCCTCATGGACATAGGGAATTCAATCAACATTCTCATGGCTAAGGCTTTTTGCTAGATGGGCCTCAAAGATCAGCCCTAAAGAAAGCTAGTCTGGTCTATAGCTTCAACCAGACGATTGCAGTGAAAGGCTTGATCATCCTGTTGGTAACATTGGGCGACGACAGGCACATAGTCACAAAGATGGTCGAGTTTCTAATTGTGGATCATTCGGCCACTTACAACTCCATCTTTGGCAAGCAAAAATAAAATCAAAATTCAATGTTATCTAAATCGACCAATTGGATTAGGAATCAATTAAAGTATTGATCCGATAAGAGGTAAAAAATTGATTGATCCGCAAATTAATACGATCTGGTTGATTCGAGCTAAAAAACCAATTAAACCAATTTTTATTATTTTTTAATATTTTTATTTTTAATAAACTATTTACTTTAAATTGGTTAGACCAATTATTTTGAGAACTAATTGATCAAATCAGTTTGAAATCGATTTGGTTCAACCTTTTTTAGCTTAATTCAACTAATTTTTTACTTCTCACCGGATCAACACCTTATCCAATTCCCGATCAAACCGAGCAAACTAGTCAATGCAATCCAATTTAGATAACTTTGAACTTTTAATTTTTTTTTAATTTTTTTAAATCTTTTTTGTTTTTAAAGAGTTCTATTTTCTTTCATAAATTTTTATTTTAAAAAAATTTAAAATTTTCATGTACTTTTAAAAGGTAAAAATCAAATCAACAAAAAGAACTATAAATGTTGAAGACTAAAATATTATTTTACGGTTGACACCATTAACTTTAACGAAAAATTCGATTGAAGGATCAAAAATTTTAAATAAAAAAAAGTATGAAGACTCAGTGTCTCAGAAAATAAAGTATAGGGACTAAGTTTTAAATTTCAAAATAGTACTATAAACTTTAGCATGTTTAAATAAAATAAAATAAAATAATTCTTTAATCTCGAATTTAGCAAACAATTGGATGTCATGAATGCTGCTTTATGTGGTGTCTAGGCTATAAATGATTCATGGCTCTGTGAGGTTCATTTCTAAGGATGAAAGGACTCAAATATTACTTCAAATGACCAAGCCATGCACCAAAATGTCAGTTCCAGTTTACATGGACGCCTAAGTCTAACAAATCTACTAATTAGCATGTTGTCTCAAAATTTACAAGTAAAAAAAGCAGTAATATTTGAATCACTACATACATTACAATTTAGGCATAATAGTTGGGTCTTGGGACTCATAATATAACTCGTTAAGGATTTAGACACCATATTCCTTCATAACCCAAATGTCAAATTACATGAAATATGGACAGTAACATATAAATTGTTGGGTTTTTGAACAATTTATTCGGAAGAAGTATGAGGCTTAGCCAAGAACTTGAGCAACAACATAATAAATCCGGATAAAGAATGACAAAAACTTTGAAATTCAAGTCTGGAGGTTTTTGAGTAAACGAACAGAATTTGGCTTGAACTATGAAAGAAAAAATTGATAGAGTATTTTTCTTGAATGATTTCTATTGAAATTCATTAATCAAAAAGATGGCATAATGCCAATACATATACCGGTCATAAGCTGGTCAGCTTTGATAGGTTTCACTTACTATTTTTAGGCTTCATTGCAACTTGCACAACTTGCACATTACAACTTGCAAATCACAACTTGCACAATTAGGTAAGCCGATCTATCAATCTTATCAGCACCGAATGCATTAACTACATTACCTACTTAGTTCTAATTTAACTAAGTTACAAAATATTACTTAAAGTAACAAAATGAAACTGAAATTGAACAGTAGCATCAATTTCAGTAGCTGCATGTACTTCATCCGGAAATACTACAGCAGCTTGATCTTCATACTTCATCCACATAACTTGGACTGTATGTACTTCATCTGCATAACTTATGTGGCATTGTCTACTCCTTGGCTGCTTCATGTGCTGCATGCAGGCCAACTTCAACACCCCTCCTTGGCTTGCATGCTGCAAACTCCCATTTTGACTCTTAAATCTTCAAATCTTAACACACTAAGGGGCTTTGTTAAGATATCAGCAAGTTGTTCTTCAGAACTGCAATGAATCAACTTTACTTCTTGAGCTTGCTCCATCTCTCTAACAAAGTGAAATTTGATCTTGAAGTGTTTCGTTCTCCCATGGAACACTGGATTTTTTGCAATTGCAATAGCAGATTGATTGTCACAATTGATCTCTGTTGCTTCCTTTTGGTGTAGATTCAAATCAGCCATGATTTTTTGCAGCCAAATGGCTTAATTTACAGCACTAGTAACTGCTACATATTCTGCTTCAGCAGTTGATTGAGCAACAATATTTTGCTTCTTCGAACTCCAGGAAAAAATAGCTAAACCAAGGGTGAATAGATACCCTGGGATACTCTTCATATCATCTATCGATCTAGCCCAATCACTTTTAGCATAGCTAATTAATTTCATGTTTTCAACTTTGCTAAACAACATTCCATAGTTCTGTGTACCTTTGATGTACTTGAGCACTCTTTTGGCAGCTTGAAAGTGCTTTTCATTGCAGCAATGTATGAATCTGGAAAGCAAACTTACAGCAAACATAATGTCTGGTCTAGTGGCAGTTAAATAGAGCAAACATCCAACTAGAATTTTGTTGGTTGATTCACTAACCTTTTCAAAATCACCTTGGCTTGATAGTTTCTCTCCAATGGCAACTAGTGTACTTGTTGCCTTGCAATTTTGCATGGAGAAATTGCTTAGCATTTTAGAGACAAAAGCTTTCTGGATTAGGAAGATTCCATGTTGTGTTTGTGATACTTCTATGCCAAGAAAGTAAGATATTTGTCCCAAATCTGACATCTCAAACACTTGTTGCATTTTACATTTGAAGTCTGTCAGCATTGCTTGGTCTCCTCCTGTCACTAACAGATCATCAACATATAGAGACACTATCAGTTGAGTTTCACTACCTTGCTTTTTCACATGCAAAGTAGGTTCACTGATGCTTCTTTCAAATCCAAGGCTACCTAGATAGCCATCGATCCTGCTATACTAGGCTCTTGGAGCCTGTTTCAAGCTATACAAGGCTTGCTTCAGTTTGTACACCTTATCCTCTTCACCAACAATTTTGAAGTCTTCACGCTGCTCAACATATATCTCTTCTTTAAGAAAACTATTGAAAAAGGTTGACTTCATGTCGAACTGATGAATCTTTCATTGCATTTGTGTTGCTAAGGCAACTAGCAGCCTTATGGTATCAAGCCTAGCCACTAGTGCAAAGGTTTCAAAGTAGTCAATGCCATACTTTTGGCTGAACTCTTTTACAACTAGCCTTGCTTTCAGTTTGTTCAACCTTCCATCAGCATTGTGCTTGGCTCTAAACATCCACTTCACTCCAATGACTTTTCTGTTGAGTGGTCTTTCAACTAGCTACCAGGTCTGGTTCTTATCAATCATACTGATTTCATCAGCCATTGCCTGTTTCCAGCCTTGATGAGCTTCAGCTTCTTCAAAGCAGCTTAGTTCAATAGCAGCCACATGAGCTCTTTTATAAATCTCAGCCAGTGGTCTAGTGCATCTAACTGATTCTTATCAATGTCCATTTCATGACCATTTTGATCAGCTTCAGTCTGATTTGTCACCAAATCTTTAGCAACAGTTTCTGGTTCATTTTTATCCCAGTTCTAGCTTGCCTTCTCATCGAATACAACATCTCTGCTTATAGAGACCTTGTTTGTTGAAGGCCTATAACCCTTCTTGATACTGCTGTAGCTGACCAGAATACCAGGTTGAGCTTTCTTAGCAAGCTTTTCTCTTTTTGCTGCTGGAACATAAGCATAACAAATACAGCCAAAGATTCTTAGGTGAGCCAGTGATGGTTTAAACCTGAACCAGGCCTCGAATGGAGTTTTCTAAGCCAAAGACTTGGTTGAGAGCCTATTTTAAAGGTAAACAGTAGTGTTAACTACTTCTGCCCAAAATGTCTTAGGCAAATTTCTTTCAAACATTAAGCATTTGGCCATATCCATCAAGCTTCTGTTCTTTCTCTCACTTACACCATTTTGTTGAGGTGTATAAGTGTTGGTGAGCTGGTGTTTGATGCATGCTTCATCACAAAACGTATGTAACCCGGATGAAGTATACTCAGTCCTATTATCAGACCTCAATATCTTCAACTTGCAACCTATTTTAGTATCTACTACAGCTTTAAACTTCAAAAATACTAAAGCCACTTCTGATTTCTGTTTCAAAAAATAAATCCAGTAATATCTTGAGTAATCATCAATGAATAAGATGAAATACCTACTGCCATTCATAGATTGAGTCTTCATTGGACCACACACATTAATGTGTACAAGTTGCAGTCTTTCAGAAGCTCTCTAGGCTTTGTTCGTAGGAAATGGTAGTCTAGCTTGTTTTCCTAGCTGACATACTTCACAAACTTCTTATTTTTCAATCGAGTTAGTGAAGTTTTCAACCAAATCTTCTTTGGTTAGTTGAGTCATTGAGTTGTAGTTGACATGGCCAAGTCTTTTGTGCCACAGCTTGGATTCATCCTGAGCAGCTGTGTAGGCACTGTCTGTACCCCTGTTCCAGTCCACCACAGAGCTTTTGTCAGCCATGGTCACCAATATGAGCTTGGATCCATTTGGATTACTGATTAGGCACTAATTGCCTTTGAACACCATAGAGTAGCCCCATTCTAGCAACTGAGCTATACTGAGCAGGTTTCTATCTATTTTAGGCACCAAAAGTACATTTGAAACAAGTTTGGTACCTGTAGGAGTGTCAACCAGCACATCTCTTTTGCCTTCTGCTTTGATGAAGTGTCTATTTCCAACATTCACCCTTGTTTTGAAGCTTCTGTCTATTGACTTGAAGATAGCAGCATCTGAAGTCATGTGGTTAGTACATCTACTATCAATCAACCAACCTTTTGTGGTTTTTTGTTTGGCAGCTGAGCAAGAAACTGCAAAGACTTTCTCTTCTTTGTCACTACCTTCTTCTGCTACTCGAGCTTCAGCTATTGGCTGTTGAGGTTGATTTGGCCTCTGTTTGCATTTGTTTTTGCAAACTTTGTCTGCATGGCCCATCTTTTTGCAAATTTTGCATTGCACATCAGGCCTAAACCAACATACTTCACCCGGATGACTTAGTCTTTTGCAGTGTGGGCAAGGTGGATATTTTCTTGCACCATCTATTCTAGGCTTATCTTTCCAAGTTTTCTTCCCCTTGTAGGCAGAAAAGTTTGTGGCTGGTCTGGTTTTGGCTTGGAAGGCACTTTATTGATGCTCCTCCAATCTACTTTCTCTCCTTTGCTCTTGAGCATAAAGAGCATTGATCAGCTCTGTCAATGAGATGCTGGTTAGGTCCCTCGAGTCTTCAAGAGATGATATATTTGCCTCATACCTTTCAGGTAAGGTTGAGATCACCTTCTCTACAATTCTTGCTTCACTAAACTGTTCTCCAAGTAGCCTTATGCTGTTTACTACAGCCATGATTCTGTCTGAGTATTGCTTCATTGTTTCTACTTCTTTCATCTTCAAGTTTTCAAAATCCCTTCTTAAGTTTAGTAGTTGTTGCTGCCTTGTTCTTTCAGTCCTTTGGAACTCCTCCTTTAACTTATCCCAGGCCTACTTTGGTGACTCACAAGCCATGATTCTTGTGAAAATCACATCAGACACACTGTTTTGGATGCAAGACATGGCTTTGTTCCTTTTGGTTCTTTCATCAAAATGCTGTCTTATCTGAGCCACTGTTGGGTTGGCTCTAAGAGGTGCTAGTTCAACATCTGAGTTGACAACACAGATCGAATGCCTGCAGATAGGTCTTCATTTTCACTACCCAATTATGGTAGCCCTTTCCATTGAAGACTGGTGGTGGCACTGGTGAGAATCCTGAGGAAGGCATGGTTTTAAGGATTGAAATATGACAGGTTCACTAAGAATAGGGCTCTAGATACCAACTATTGGGTTTTTGAACAATTTATCCAGAGGAAATATGAGGCTCAGTAAAGAACTTGGGCGACAACGTAATAAATCCGGATAAAGAATGACAAAAACTTTGAAATTCAAGTCTAGAGGTTTTTGAGCAAACGAACAGAATCTGGCTTGAACTATGAAAGAAAAAATTGATAGAGTATTTTTCTTGAATCATTTCTATTGAAATTCATTAATAAAAAAGATGGCATAATGCCAATACATATACCGGTCATAAGCTGGTCAGCTTTGACAGGTTTCACTTACTATTTTTAGGCTTCATTGCAACTTGCACAACTTGCACATTACGCAAATCACAACTTGCACAATTAGGTAAGCTGATCTATCAATCTTATCAGTACCGAATGCATTAAATACATTACCTACTTAGTTCTAATTTAACTAAGTTACAAAATATTACTTAAAATAACAAAATGAAACTGAAATTGAAATTGAACAGTAGAATCAACTTCAGTAGCTGCATGTACTTCATTCGAAAATACTACAGCAGCTTGATCTTCATACTTCATCCACATAACTTGGACTGTATGTACTTCATCTACATAACTTATGTGGCATTGTCTGCTTCTTGGCTGCTTCATGTGCTGCATGCAAGCCAACTTCAACATAAACAGACAACCTCCCAGCACTCCAGTCTTTGTGCATTCTGAAGAATACTTATCCAGTTCTTGAAAATGATAAGGCGGTGGAACTATCCCAAACTGCTCAGTATCAAAGTCAAAAGAATTTTTGAATTCACCATGAAGAGAAGATTTCGACCAATAAAAGGCTCCATTCAAGAAAGCATTGAAAGATAAAGAAATAAAGTCAGTAAGTGAATTTACTATACGTCTCCATGTACCTCTCCCAATGCTGTATATTTCAGCCATTGGGAAATTCAATTAATCAGTAGGACAATAGCGTTGCAAAAGTTTGTATTGATTAGTGAAAGCTGAATAACTAAGCCCTCAAAAATCACCCTTACACCTATCCTTATAAGGTGGTTGAATTGTGATAAATTCACCCAAAATGGGTTACACACATAGAACACATAGAAAGGATCATCTCTTTTGGGTCTAACTAAACAAAGCAAACCATTACATGCACTAATATCAGAAATATCCCAAGTGAGTACATTAAATTTAGGTGTAAAGTTGAGTTTGGAGGCCTGGACACTTGCACTATCAGCATAAACCTGAGATAAATGAAGCCTCTTTCGAGATTTTTCAAGATTATTATACATCAGTAGCCAACAACCTGAGCCTCAGAAAGGATTCAGGTTTTTGACCTACGACCCTGATAGATCCCACTCGAAGACTAAGTATAAGACGAATCACGAGAAGATAGCAAGGCAGGTTCGCAAATATGGCTCGTAAGGAGAGCTCGCGGACATGGCTCGCAAAAGAGGGGTTTGCGAGCACAACTTACTGTTTGAGCTCGTAGGAGTCTAGGGAAAGCCACAGCCTCAGTTCGCACACACATAAGGAGTGCATAGATATGACCACATGCCTTGCAGGCCGCCCTAACACATGTTCAGCAGGTATGGAGCCCACTCAAGATGTTAGTTCTAGGAATAGAAAGGACCGCTTGCTCCTCTAGACACGTGTTCAACAGGTTTAAAGTTCGCAAAGAATGTCAATATTAAGGACAGAAAATGTCAATGCCAGATGAAATAGAATCAAAATAAAATAATGGGCCCTGCTGTGAGCTGTAATTGTGCTTGTAACCATATGTATAAATACCCAAATATTTACACGAGAAATATTACCTAACAAAACCATTTCAAGCTTCTTACTTGATAGTCAGTGTCTTAAGATTAAAGTTCAAAACATTTCAAGTCGAAAAAAAAATATAAGAAAATGTGGGGCTGATAGAAAGGAGCAATCGAACCATCAAGCTACAGACATGAACCAACGACAAAGATTTGCAGATTGTTTCAACTCCCACTCCATCTAATTTTAGACATTCTCTCAAGGCTTCCCATCAATTCCCTTCTCCATTGCAGGTGAGTTTGAAAGAGATTCATCTCTTTCATTTCTGATCCTGAATTTGCATGGCTCCACCTTCAACATCACCGCTCTACATTTTAATCAACACTATGCCACCCCAAAAATCTTGAAAGAGGCTCCACTTATCCCACATTGATTTCGACGATGCACGTTTCCAGGTCTTCAAACTCAAATTTACACTCAAATCTAATGTACCGACTTAGAATATTTCTGATATGAGTGCTTGCAATGGTTTGCTTTGTTTAGTTGGACCCAAAAAAAGATGACCCTTTCTATGTGTGTAACCCAATTTTGGGTGAATTTATCACTATTTAACCTAATTATAAGGATAGGTGTATGAGTCGTTTTTGGGGGTTTCGTTATTCAACTGCCACAAATCAATACAAACTTTTGCAAAGCTATTATCCTACACTTGAATTGAATTACCCAATGGCTGAAATATACACCATTGGGAGTGGTACATGGAGAAGCATAGGAAATACACCTACTGGCTCTGTTTCTTTACCTTTCAATGCTTTCTTGAATGGAGCCCTTCACTGGTCGAAATCTTCTCTTGGTGGTGAATTCATAAATTCTTTTGACTTTGATACTGAGCGGTTTGGGATAGTTCCACCCCCTGATCATTTTCAAGAATTGGATAAAGAATCTGGAGACACAACGACTGGAGTGCTAGGAGGTTGTCTGTTTATAATTCACCTCGCGATTTCGGAGCTATTTGAGATTTGGGTTGTGGAGTATGGTGTCAAGGAGTCTAGGACCAAACAGTTTGTTGTTCAATTTGCTGTACCCATAGGGATTTGGCTACGATTCCTATCAACCAACGGTTGTTTTGAGTAATGGAGAAATATTGATGTTGTACAATGAGGTAATAGTTGTAACCAATTCGTATCTACCAAAGGCTCTTTTGAGCAGTGGACAAATATTGTATTTGACCAAGAAGGTAATAGATTTTAACAACCAGAAAGTTAAACGTCTTGAAGAAACTAGATTAAGCCAGACTCGCGCACGTTTCAATGCAATCGCTTATACCCGGTGCTTTATTTCTCTCTATAATGTTGCAAAAGGAGAGCGAATTTCCAGGTACTGTAATATCATCCTGAAACTAGTATATGCTTCATCAATTTAGAGATTGCGGCCAATGAAGTGATAGCTTAGACCTCAAGTAACAAACTCATTTTTCTTTTTCTTTTTTCATTTTTTCCGGTACAGAATACTCATGCATTTGCTTTGTACAAAATGAGTGCAAACTGGCAATGAATCTTTTCTTTCTCTGAGGTTTTATTTACTATTTAGTTCCTTGGTGCTATAGCATATTTAATGATACAATGTTCTATTGATTCATGAATATAGCATGGAGTTTGCACCATATACGTCAAAATTCAACATAGCAATGAATCTTTACTTTGATTAGACTTGGTGTGATTTTGCGAATTTTCTTTCATCATCTGCAAGCTTGAATCACTGCTTTTGGTGTAAAATTAAAACTGCTGATCTGATGGTAATCTCTTTCATGCCTTTTTAATGATAGATAGAGCTTTTTGCCATTTGAAACTAGAGCTATAAACTACTGTTTGTGGATGATTGGATGACATGCTTGCTTGATGCTTGAGTTGTTAGATTGAGACATGAACTTTAGATCTCTGTTTCCATGTACAATTTACTCTGTTCTACTTGGATGTATCATACTTGTTAATTAATAAGCTGAAAAAGTTTATACAGGATGCAAAGCACCAGAGTCTATGACAAGATCTGTCAACAAGAGTTCCAAGACTGTACTGGTTGTGGAGATCAGGCTAGTTTTCCTGTTTTTGGGGTTCCCCATGGAGCTGTAAATTACCATGTGAGTTTTATTGTTCTCGAGTTTTTGTACGAGTCCCCCTTTCAATATGCATCTGTTTATGATTTAGTGATACATGAAAAGTAAAATTTTCAGGCAGAGTTATATGAAATAAGCTCGGAGATATGATGCGCAGCTTGTCATGCAACCGGTAGCCAAGCTGTTCCTTAGAAATTATTTCTGACTTTGCGGAGCCTATGAAGTCATTCAGATGTTATGCTTTTGTTGCTTGTAATCAAACATCTTCATGTTGAATCAGCTTAAGATCAGCAAGCTAATTGGTAGATTTATCAGTCTTAGGCGTCCATGTAAACTGAGACTGGTGCATTTGGTGCATTACTTTGTCATTTTAGTAATATTTGAGGCCAATTAAAGGAAAAACCAACCACTTAGGCCCCTTAAGGTGCTTGCTTTATGCTTTGTGAAACTTTAGAGAATGTGAACTTAATAATAAACGTATTGTTTGTGTCACTTCAAGTAAGAGTATCAGTAAACCTCATCACCTATCAGCTGAAGCAAATAGAAGATGAGCAAAAAATTTGCAGATTCAGAGCAGAGGGTGTGAATGAAGTTAATCATTGGACTTGGTCTGGGCAACAATAAAGACTTCGATTTGCAATATTTACTTCGATGACAGATAACAATTTACAACAATTTCCTAATTTTTCTTCCAGGAACCTAAGCCATTTCTTCGAGTTTCCACACGTACTTAGTACTTGCCTTATCCTCTGCATGTCCATCATACTTATGCAGTAGATGACCATTAGCAATCATCACGCTTCTAGCATCACAAATCAGAAGATTCCCATGTTTCACCTAACAGACTGTGACAGAAGCTCGATTGGCCATGATTTTTAGGCATTTGATGCAAACCATTGGAATATTTATCATGCTGCACGAGTAGTAGTTTGCATTTCTCCATGGAACAAGGCCTATCTAATCAATAAAAGGCCACCATCCATGTCACTTGCATCATGATTCTGATATTTGTATTTTCCCCCTCCTAGTATGACAAATTTTTCTCATTGAAGATTAGATTTCTTGATAATTTTAACTATGTCATATACAAGAAGTGCAACATGAGAGATTGGCAAGAAGAATATTTCCTCATTGGCTAGAGTAACCGTGTTGCAGCTTTTAACTTTTAAAAGAGAAGATAGTTTTTCTTTGGAGCGAGGACGAGGTTGATCCATTGACATTGTCTATGATAAAGCTCATATGAAGGAAAGAAGAAGAATCACAGTTGAACAAAAAGATAAGTTTGCACATTGAAAACTAGAGATAATACAGTAGATGCAGTAGTATCCTCATTGCATATGTCAAATGATTCCACTATAACGGATATATAGAGTTCATGTTGTGCATATATCTCTCACATGATTTTAATTGAAAATTTTTAAGATTTAAAGCAAGACAATGACTATGGAAGAATTAAGCATTCAATAGGATCTTTTGTTCAAGATCAAGAAAAAAATAAAGTCTATTAAGGGTTGTTGCATTACATTTCTCAGCCAAATCAACATTAAAAAAAAAGTTCTGAATTTGTGAATTTTTGAAGTAATTTCATCATCCTTACAACTTAAAATTTTCATTTCCTACAGCTATTTTTTCCTCCTTTCATTGCATGCCTTCAAAGCTTGAACCTCTGTTTAAGAAAAAAAAAAACTGGTCAAAGAGTCAAGTCTATTAACTGGGTTTTAATAGAAACAAGAAAATCAAAGAATCTAAAGCATACCCATTTGACAAGATTTCCAATTCCTGTTGCTCTTAATAAGACAATCCTGCCAGAACAAAATAAATAAATTGCAGTGAAAATAGAAAAGGGTTTAAATAAGGTTTTAGATTATGGTTTAACGATGGAAATAGAAGGGATATTTTATTAACTTGCAAGGATAAGTAGAGAGCAGAGCATTCCTTCAATTGCTTCACGTTCTCATCGTCACCAGCTGCGTCGTCTTGATGAAGCGCCGCCTGTTGTGGTGGCGACACTGGCGGAGATTCTGGTGCTGGCGTTGCTTTGTCCATTTTTATCTGTGGGGGCTTCTTTTAGTTCTGGCTTTGTGGATTGGGGGTTATTAGTTCACCTGGTTATGATCGGACCGGGCCGCGATCTATCTGAAAAAGAACAGAAAAGGTCCAGCTAAGTCTGTTTTCCACTATTTATATATTATAGGAAAACACATCACATGTGACCTAATTATTGCTCTTTTCTTTTTTTGTTATTCAGTTATTAATTTTTTTTTAATTTGGTTACCCACTCACCCCACTAATCAAGAGTTTTTTTTAGTACATTTTTGTTAAGTGCCATTAAATATCTTAAGGAGGGTGATGTGATAGTTAAAAAATTAATATAATAATAAATTTAGTTTTTAACTTATACATATTATATAGATTTAATCATAATTTTAAAAAATTAATCCTCAAAATTTACAAATAATCTCACTTTGATCCTTAAAATTTATCTTCCTTTTTTGCTTCTCACATCGCCACTACTGTAGTTGCCTCCACCTCCACCCCATCTTTCAAAAACAAAAAAAAAACTCCTTTTGTTCTTTCTATTTGAACCTAGTTTATTAAATAGTAGCACACATATTCTTATGACTCGTTCAAATAGAAAGTTGGAGTAATACTCGTTAACAAGCTATTAAATACTTTGTTTTTGATGGGAAATTGTGAGGTTTAAGTATAATAAGGGCATATTTGATTCATTGAAAATAACTTTCAAAAAAATGAATTCTTGAAAATAGATTGATTTTTCTGAAAATATGATGTTTTCTAATGTTTGATTAAATTTGTGTAAAATATGTTCTACTATCGATAAATTTTCTGAAATTATTTTTCGAAAATAGTTTTTTGAAATCTCTTAATATCTCATTTATTTATTTTCTCTTTACAAAGCCAAAAAACAAAAATCTTCACCTAAGTTTTCATATAAAGCATACAAATTATGAATAAAATAACTTAATCACATAGTTAAAAATGCTCAAATGTAATGAGAAATACCATTATAATTCATAATTCAAAAAATTCTAAAAACCTACAACAAAGGTTAAAAGAAGTTCATGACCTAAATCTCCTATCAACAAAAGTTTTAACAAATCCTAGAATGCAATGAGATGATATTGTAGTCAATACAAAAAAGGTTTGAAATCCAAATTTCTAGCATAGACATTTTTCAAAACCCACAACTAAAATAATCTAACTTCGAAGGAATTTTTCAAGCTAAGTTTTTTTAAGATTCTTAGTTTTAGCTAAGAATGCTTTGGCTTGTTGCTCGTGTTCCATGAGATAACCAAAAGTATTAGAAAGAAATTCCTCGTCAAATCTCTCGTTTGATATTACTTCTCTAAAAAGATGTGAAGGGATGATTTTATCCTCATTAATTTTTTTAATGGCACTAGCAATCTCACCAAGTTGTTTTGTCATAAGTTGAATGTTCTCATCATCGACACTTTCTTGTATATTTTTCCTTTTATGCTTTGATCTTCTAGAAAATGAAGAAAATTTTGTTCTAACCTCTTCATTTTCTTCAATCTTAAAATTTGGAGAAGCATCATTAGTATCAAGCAAATTTATATAAGCGAAAGTTCTAGCAAATCTCCCTATTGCCATGTCTTTCCCAACAACTACAACCATCTCATCATAATACTCAGTTTTTTTTATTCAAAAATGGGGCATACCTTAGGTGTGCCTATTTGAAATAATACATAATTATAATAAGAAGTAAAATGAAAGTTTAATATATTAAAAGAATAGTATATAAAGTTTACCATCACAGCTTCCTCATATGTTCTATTGTCACATATTATCTTCATGTTATCCACCTAAATCCACTATCTTCTCGAGTTTTGCATATAATTTGTCAAGTGTTTTTTACCATCCTAAGATGATTCTTTACATTTTTAAAAGTATTAGATGGTTTAATTCCTTTTGGAGCCTCCTCTAAAAGTATTTCAATGTGTTCCATCTGCACTGTCCACCTAAATTGTTTTGATGTGCCTCCTTCATGGTTTGACTTACCCTTGCCAATTGCTACATTAAAAATGATATAAAAAGAATCAACAACAAAGTAAGCCATAAAAAGTCTTGATAAGTCATTTTTAATTGAACAGTTAACTCAAATCTCATAACAATCCAACAAACTTAAAACATAAAATTTTCAATATCCACAAAAATTTAATATAAAAATACTCAACCTAATTTCTAAACCGAACTAACACAAAAATTTAACATAAAATACTCAACCTAATTTCTAAACCGAACTAACACTTCTAGCCATATAATCATTCCACATAACTTGTGTAATTTCCTCCCTCTTGATAGCCCATCCTCTAATTTCTCCCCTCTCTTCTTGCTAGGTAAGAGTTGGTATTATGAAATCAGACTCAGGCTCCTCAAATAATCCTTGATTGATTTAATCATTAGGATCAACTCTCATTACATGATTATGAATTATACAAAAAGCTAACAATATATAACATGTGTTTGAAAATCCCAAAATGGCTCAATATCTAACACATGAAAATGTTTCTTCAAAATCCCAAAGGCTCACTCAATAGTAGTTCTTAATGATGAATGACGAAGATTAAAGAGTTCCTTAAGATTTTTTGGATGATGATCAGTAAATTCTTTCAAATGATATCAAACACCATGACATAGAGAAAAAAATTTCATTTTGTATGTCACGTCTAGCATCAACAAGATAATATTTATCTACAAGTTTATAAGATGTCATTACAGTTAAATATTTTATTAATTTATTTAAAGTATTATGAATTATTAATAATAATTATTACCTTCTGAAATTTTAAAACCTCTTAGACGTGCAAGTGCATCACTTAAAATACAATAATCATGCGCAATACCTTCCCAACCAACTAATGCATAGGAAAATTTCAAATAAAAGATGATGGAAGCTAATACGTTCTATGTTGTTCTCCCTTTATGTCTACAAAATTTCCCTTTAATGCTAGGTGGAACGTATGCATGAGCATGAGTTCCATATAATACTCCTACACAATCTTTAAAGTATGAGTAAAACCTTGGATTGTTTATAATTTTTGGAGGAGTTGACTCATCAGGTAATCTAATGACAAGTTGATGTAATTTCAAAATAGCTCTTAACACAATTTTAAAGTAGCGGTGGATTGTCTTTAGTTGATCTATAATATCTTGAACCAATCACTTGGAACCTTACATTTTGACCAATAATATCTAAAATAAAAAATAAAAAATTAGCACTTGCACCCTAACATTCATTGATCTACTTGATTCTAACAAATTATTCATAGTAAGAAGGTCACACAAATTACAAATTGCTATTGGTCGCATTCTTAAGAGATTAACACAATTTTGATCACCTTGATATAAAATACTATTAATATAAATTTATCTCTCATAATCTCAATTCATATGATATTGATAAGCTATTTGCTTTTTAGATCTTAATCTTTTAATGAAAATCATTTCAAAAGCTAATATTGAAGCTACAACTCTATAATTATAGCTTTGATAGAAGTTTGATCCATCTACATACAAAATATTAAATTTATTAAGTTTAATTTTGGTACTAATGCGGTATCATAACAATAACATTTGCATATTAGAATTTTGAACTCAATTTCATTGTTTGTTCAAATGTAGGGGAGAGAATAAAAATGAATAAATAGATGGGAAAATCCATGAAAACATCGATATAAATCATGAAAATATAATACCAAAAAAAAGTGATAAAGCTTTCATAAAAGCTAACACATATTTTCATGAAAATTTTATTAAGATTGAAAACACGTAATATTATGTAAGGACAAAATCAAGCAATCACTTATAAAGTTAGAACAACTTTTGATCAAATGTCATCAATCATCATTTATGAACTTATTTAGACATTGAAACAGTAACAATAAAGTCCCAAAAAGGACAAATTTGATTTTTTTAGAGTTAAAGGGATGATAACATATTTTAGTTAGCACTTAAGCATTTAAGGTTATAAGTCTTTGCACAAAAGAGGGTATAGGCAGAGCAGTTAACCAATTATGATTGTTGAAACTAAAAAGAAGTGTTAATTAAACAAGTTTCATGTATTTTCCGAGGAGATGGTAGCGGTACACTTTTTTTCTTCAATTGTTAGGCCTAAAAGTACTAAGAGAAAGGTTAATTGGTATTTTAAAATTCTTTGCAAACTTTTCTAAATAATGAGAGAAGAAAAGAAAAGTTTGGACAATTTAGGCTCCGTTTGTTTCAACGTAAAAGCTTTTGCAAAAAAATATTTTCAACCTTTTTTTTTTGTGTGTTTGTTTCATGTAAATGGTCAATGTAAAAGGTTTTCTGATTAACGTAAAACTAATCCCTTATTCCCGTAAAATGTCTTATCAAATTTTTTTCCGTAAGATATTTTCCAAATTAATAAGGTTTTGTTCACTGTAATACCCCCATACTTGACCCGAACATCGGGTTAAAGCACTGGGATGTTACATTCTCTACTACATTATTCACTTATCAAATATTTTCTTATAAATTTTTATAACTTTTCGATTTAGTACTTTTTGTCATAAAAATTCAATATTCACTAATTAATAATATTAAATCAATTTTATTTCTTGTTACACTTTAATCATGTAATTTATCTCAATATCTTGTTTCACATATCAAATTTCTATGTATTTCATTTCTATTATTTCATTCACATATTTTCTCAAGTTTAACAATTTAGTCCTCGTTTATCATAAAAATTCCATAATTTCACGTTTACAATAAATTATGCATATTTCATCATCTCATAACACATTCATTATACTTTTATCATAATTTTCTTATTCACACATTAAATGGTTTCACACTTAAACTTTTGTACATTTTTTAATTTAGTCCCTATTGCCATGTAATTTATTTTTCACCATATAAGCACTTTAATCAAATAATTCATTATAATATCTTATTTCACATAAAACTTTCATGCATATCACTTCTCTTGTTTCAATTATAAATTTCACAAGGTTTACAATTTAATCCTTAACATCATGAAGATTCATTTTTACTATAATTTCACTTTTACATCACTTTGTAATCAATTAGCTACATTTAAACTCTTTATCATAATCTCAAATGTATGTTTGTTACATTGAAAATAAATTTTATTAAATATTTTTAGGAAATCTGTTAAACAACAGAAAATATTTTACACAGATTCATCCAAACACCATAAAATATTAGTTTTTCCAGAAAAAGTAAGTCATTTTCTAGAAAAAATTTCTGAAAACCACTTTTAGTGAAACAAAATGAGCCTTGATTTATAGTGGTTCGGTCCTAATTGCCTACCTCCACTACCTTGGTATACTTCAACCAAGGATTTACCAATTCACTATAATTGAATTATTACCTTTTAAGATGAAGGTATAACTTTTACAATCCTTATATTTTTTAGAAGGAAAAGATAGAACATTTTCCCCTAATTTTTGTGGCTAAATAGACTCAACCATAGCCATTTACAAATTAACTAGGCCTTATACCTCAAAAAACCTTAAGTAATTTTTTTTGGTAAGTACAAAGAAAGGATGTAAATAATGAAAACTTCTCAAAGGTGTGTGTTTACAAGTGTTAAGTTCTCTCAAAGAAGTAAAATAAAAAATGGTAAATAGATTTAAGAATAAGCACCTAAAGAGATATGTACTAGAGAAATGGAGAAATATATAATTTGCAGCTTTTCTCTTGATTACAATACTTGGATGTTCTTCTCTTGTGTCTTCAAGTGTTCTTGACTTGAATATATATCCTCTAACTGATTTTTGGATGTTTGGAGTCATTCGAGAGTGTTTCTGTAATACCCCAAACCCGGCCTAGACGTTATGGTCGAATCTGACGATGTCAAATAGTAGCGCTTTTCAAAAAATATGTCGTTGTGATATCCCCTTTTCTATTTAACCCTTTTTCATTATCTTATGTTAGTTTCAAATCATGTTGTTTGTTTTCAAAACATTATTCATCTACAAATTGGTATTCAATTTCCAAAACGTTTTTCATTGCGGAAGCTTTGAAACAGTTTGCATGGTCATGGTATTTTGGTAAAACATCAATCTCATTTGAAAACCCAAGTTTTACCTATCACTAGCAGATTTAAATCATAAAACCGTATAAATCCAAATTTAAACCAAAATCTGTAAAGGCCATAATTACAGCAAAATACCCTCAAATAAAAGTAAAATCACGAATAGGCAATAAACAGTGTAAAAGAAGTCGTGCGACCACCACTAAGTCCTCCGCTGCACCGACCTGCTTATATTTGGGGATTACCTGTACAGATTAAACAAAAGGGGTGAGTTTATGTAAACTCAGTGTGTAATCCCCATACAAACAGACAGCAATCAGATAATCACAGTCTGAGCTTAAGCTCTTTTCAGTATCAGTATCAATCCAGTTTGAGCCTTAGCTCATCTCAGTAAAAAAACGGTAATGTAGTAGGGCTTTAGCCTATCACAGTATCAGTAGCACTAACAGATATGCAGTCATAGAAATCCTACCCATCCAGCTTCTACATGCCATCTCCGTCCAACCCTACACTCCATGTGGGGATATAATCAACCCACCCATCCCTACACTCCAGGTAGTACCGAATGCGGCACTAAGCAAGACTTTTTGTTGTCTTTGCCAAGAATTAGGCTCGAAGCCTTTCAGTACACTTCCTCCGAACAATATCAATCCTTCGACTTACGTTAAAACTTCGTTTTCTGCATTTTTGGTACACACCTGGTTCGATTTTGACGCATAATCACTCCCAAGCCCTCCAAAACCTATACTTGACAATAGAAAGCCTAATTTCAGTCACTTAATCCAAATTGCTACGAATAGACAATTTTCAAAAACCATCGACGACCTTACCTCGCTTAAGCAACCCCAATTTCACACAACCATAGCATTAATTGGGATCTACTAGCCCCTTAATTTGTGCTTAAACAACAAGTGACCCTCGTCAAATGAATATTCATTGAATGAAATGAAAAGAACTCACTTATCACTTACCGAATACCACACAAAAAGCAGAGACGTGAAATGACGACGGGAATGAGGCAAAAATCGAGTTTGAAGAATGAGAAAATAGTGTGAAAAACAGGAAATAAAAGAAGAAAGAAACAAAAAAATGGCAGTAATGAGGAATTTCGGCTACAACAAAAAGAAAAAAAAAAGAGGAAGAAAAGGCATCAGTTTTTCTTTCTCTGGAGAGAATTTTAGTACACAAGTGCTTCCACAAATCCCCACTATATCAACAACCCTTAATTTTCTCCATCAAATTCTACTAACCACCACTACTCGGAGTCCACTAATAGCACAACTCTAGCCGAACCTAGAGCAAAAGTAATACTACTTGCCATCGCAGAGAATCAAACACAAGACCTCTAGCATACTAATCCCCCACTTAACTATTAGACCAGCAGGCCCATTCTGTTATATTTTAACACACTTATCCTTATAAGCCTACTGGCCAGATATAGGGATTATTTATATAAAAACAAAAATTTTGCTTAAGACAAGGCTTGAACCCAAGACTTCTTAGACACTCCCAGACTCATAACCATTGAAACAGACATACAATTGTGTCACAAACATACAAAAATAAATATAAGGCATTTTTTTGGGGCGTTACAGTTTCTAACCTTTGGAAAAATTTATTTTAGCATTTAATGCATCCTGCAACAATATGTCTCGAGACATATAACCCTTACCTAGTACAAATATGATTGTCAAAGCCTGAGGCCTCAAGACAATTTGCCTCATGTATTAAGAAAATTTTTTGATTATCTCGAGACAAGGATCCTCAAAAGAAAACCTTACCTTTGATGTTGGCTAGTCTCGAGACAAGGTTCCCTTGAAGCAATTTTAGCTTCGATGTAGGTTTGTCTCGAGACAAGGTTGGGAACCTTCAAAATTGTGGCTTAGAAACATTTTAATGAACTTAGAGGTTCTCAAATTTTTTTGTAAAAAGTTTAAGTAACTTAGAATATTTGTTTCTGAGTTTGTAACACTTAAAATATATTTGAATAACATTGAAATAATTTATGCAAATTTGATTAAGGGATTTTATAATTAAGTTTGTTATATCAAGACAATTGAAAATCAAAGCTAAAAATTTTTAATAGCCTTCACGGTTTAACTATTAACAATGGGGATGAATGGATGATATAAACAAATGATTTTTTTCCTTTTAATCAACAATTTTTTTACAGATAAAGAAATGCAACATTCCAGTGCACAAATATGGCCATATGCAACTAGGCAAAGAAGAGTAAAAAAAAACTAGAACAAACCTTATTCAACAGTTCTACCTCATACCCAAAGAGAGAAAAAGGGCATACAAGATTGTTTTGCTAAAATAATAGTCTAAAAGCAAAGGTGGATAAATTTTTGTATAAGATTTTAGACCTTATATATACAAGAATGAGTAAAAATATAAAAGAAAAAGAGAGAAATTTATTGTACACACCAAATATTGGATGATGACATAGACATTTTTCTCATTATTTAATGCTTATGTATCACTAACCAAGCATCAATTTTTTACTACAAAATTCCTTTCCATGATATAAAAATAAGCACACAGATATGCTTCTTTGATACGAGCAACTCGGTCCAATTCAAATGTCATAATAGAGATGAGACTAGTTTCCCTCAAGGCCCAATCACGAGAACCAAATCCAAGCAGCTAAAGTCACACCTCAACTTATTCGTTCAAGACTTGATCACAAAAAAAAAAAAAAATCGACAAGAAGAGTTGAAACTTCAAGATGATGGATTTTGGAGCAAGGATGAATTAGAAGGGGTTAATTTTGTTTTTGCACCTAAACTCTCAATCTATGATGACAAGCCTACGTGGAGAATGTTAACAAGCTTAGGCGTTTCATTATAAAGACCCTAATCAATCCCACAAGCTTAGATGTTTCATATTGGGTTCGGGTCTTAGGCTTAATTTTTATTATACATGAGCCCAATATTATATTTATTATCTTTTATTATTTTATTATTTTTATTAAAATTTTTTATAATTATTAAGTATTTTAAGTTATTTAAGAGTTTTATGTTAAAAGACAGTTTTGTTTAAAACTACTTCTTGTTTAAATTAATTAGAGTTTTAGTATACTTTAGAGTTTTATTTGGATGTACTTAGCTAGCCTACATAAAAACTTATTCATTGTTCATTAAGCAGACAGTTGTTTTCATTAATAAAGTTTTCAACTTTGGGAGTTTGTTTCTTGTGCAAGATTTCTTTCTTGTGGTTTTTAGAAGTAGTTTTCTTCTCGATTTTCTTCAAGGAGTTATGGGAATCCATTCTTCACCTTTAAATTTGCGAAGGATGATTTCTTGGAGGGTTGATTAAAGCAATTGAGTGTGTTGGGATTTATATCTCAAAGGGTTCAATTGGACATTTATCTTTCTATCCATCATAACCATCGATTTATTCAATCCGTCTTCCACTTTAAATTTTTTCTATTTATTTATTTTTATATTTTTATTTTTATTTGTTATTTGTTCTCAAATTTCTTCTTTTACTGTTTTCGACTTCTTTATTACTAAATTTGTTTATTTCTTTTTTTTTTTCAGATCAGATCCAAATCTTTCCTTTTCAAGTCAAACAACTTGAATTCGATCCTTCTTCTGCTTTCTCCATTCATTCAGTATCATTTGGTATCAGATTTGGGCATTTTAAGTGTTCTTTGTGTTCTTATAAATTGATTTCCAATGAACAATCTCAAAACAATTTTTTTTCCTTTTATCCAGAAAATTTCAGAAGAAATATTTTTCAGTAGGTACGTGTATTTCAAACAATCTAAAATTTTACATACTATTTCTTGGCACTATATTAGAGTATACAAAAATATTTCCCACAAAATAAAAGTGGTCGAAAAAACACAAAAAAAAAGAAAATTTAAAAAAAAGAAAAAATATTAAAAAATTTTGTGGATTGAATTTTGTACCAAATTTTTCAGATCAGATCTACATTATTCGATGAGACTCCATTTTAAATTTCATGATTTTTGGAAATCAGAAACACCTCGAACGAAAAATTCAAGTTGTTTTTCTATTGTTTCGGGTTTTCGATTGGGTAATTTATTTTCTTTGATTCTAGCATTAGGTTTTCTTTTGTTTTAGTTTTTTTTTTTAAATTCTATTACACATGCTAACACATTTTCATTTCTTATGTTAATAGGTACGAAAAGAGTTGCCTCTCCTTTCTCCGCGCAACTTACTTCCTTTGGAGTCGAGTTTTTCTTTGACTTTTTATAGCCTTAGGTCAACTTTGTTAGAGGGTAATCACACATCTTTTTGAATATTATTGAGTTTGATTACGCTTTAAAAGTTACAAGTGAGAAAATCTTAATTTCTTTGATTTTTCTCTTAGAGTTTTTTTTATTGCGATTGTATAACAGTGAGGCTTAATTT
This sequence comes from Gossypium arboreum, assembly GCF_025698485.1. Lineage (NCBI taxonomy): Eukaryota > Viridiplantae > Streptophyta > Magnoliopsida > Malvales > Malvaceae > Gossypium > Gossypium arboreum. Next base: position 100,097,226 of record NC_069079.1, read on the forward strand.
TCTTTGATCATTTTTTTTGAGTGTTTTTTATTTCAGCCTCTAATAATGGTATGTAAACGTAGTAAGGACGAGGTGCATGACCTATCTATGGTAACCATGGACCAACTTACAAGAATGCTCGACAAACTTCGATTAGAATTCAAAGAGGCGCAACAATGCTTGGAAAATAAGTTCACCACATTAGAAGCTCAAGTCCTTCATCATGAAGTGGTCCAACAAAATTTCAGTTAAACTTTAGCTCATATGGAAACTAAAAATGATGATGATGATGAGCAGCCTCTTCACCATGATGATAAGACTGATGATTATGATGATGGTTATGAGCCGCGACAGTCTTCTGGACGTATTAAACGTGGCTCGTGTACTTGTGATGCAACCTTCTGTACTAGTTCTAGTAGCCACTTTTCTGTGAAGAAACCAAAATTCAGTGTTCCACCGTTTAATGGCAAGCACGATCCTGATGCCTATTGTGATTGAGAGAATAAAATTGAGTTGTTGTTTGAATATTGTAAATGTACAAAGGAAGAGAAGATTCCATTAGCTACCTTGGAATCCTTTGACTATGCTTTAAGTTGGTGGACTCAATTATTACGGTCTCAACGAATGAACCATGAGAGATCCATTGACTCGTGGGATGATTTAAAGCAAATCATGTGAAAACAGTATGTACCACCTCATTACTATAAGGACAACAAATGGAAGCTTCAAAATCTTGTTCAAGGTAATAAATCTGTGATGGAATATTTTCATATGATGGAGATTTTGATGCAACAAGATAATAAGGATAAGGAGGAGGAAGATACAGTAGCTTGATTTTTAAATGAGTTGAATGAAAATATCATTGAGATTTTAGATCTTCAAACTTTTATTGATTTGGATGAAGTGGTTCAAAAAGCTTGTACGATTGAAAAATGATTGAAATGAAAATCTAAGACTCGTTCATGGGGTTGTGCATCTAATTGGAGTACATCAACCTCTACCTTTTAGGGCTTGAAATCCATTCCACCCCAAGTGAATCGCATACCTCCATCTAAAGATGAACCTAAATGACTTAGTTGGAAAGATGGGGCACCACCTAAAGGTACTTCTTCTATTGTACAAGTGCCTTCTAGTACTTCTTCTAAACCTATTTCGAATCGTTCTTGTGATGTTAAATGCTACAAATGTAATGAGAATGGACATTATGCTCATGATTTTCCCAATAAAAGGGTAATGTTGATAAGTAATGATGGTACACTTATTTTTTATTTTGAGAATGACGATTTAAATGCTACTAATGTTGTTTGTGGCTATAATGATGAGGAAGGATATGAAAAGGTTTTGGAACCTCCTACTGATGGGGAAGATTTGCTTAAGTCACATTGTCTTGTAGTGCGACAATCTCTTAGTATTCAAGTAAAGGACGATACTGACGAAGTGCAACGGACTAACACATTCCACTTGAGGTGCTTGATTCAAGGAAAATTGTGTTCTCTTATTATTGATAGTAGTAGTTGTGCCAATTTGGTGAGTAGTTTTTTAGTGGATACTTTATCTTTACCTTGTCAAAGACACCCTAAGCCATATCACTTACAATAGCTTAATTAAGGCCCAAAAGTTAAGGTAGTTAAACAGTCCTTAATTGCATTCAAAATTGAGAATATTTTGACAAGATTTGGTGTGATGTAGTTCCCATGCATACCGCCCATTTGGTTTTTGGTAGACCATGGTAATATGATTGTGATGTGGTGCACCATGTCAAATTAAACTGTTATCCCCTTGTGTTTAAAGGGAAGAAGTTTACTTTGGCCCATTTGGATCTAAAAGATGTACAAAATGATCAACTCAAGATGAAAAATTTTTGTGAGGGGGTTATAGGGAAGAAAGAAATAATTGAAAAGATATAGAGAAAAGAGGCCATTAGTGATAAAATCCAAAATACAAACGACCCAATGGTGAGTGAACCCTCTAATGGAAAAAACAAAATGCAAAATTTAATTACAAATAAAAAAGATGTGAGGAGAGCCCTATATCACAAACAACCTTGATCATTATGAGGTTTAGGAAAAATTATTTATCTTTAGCTAACCTTAACGATTTTTGCCTAGTGTCTTCTCATCTCTTTTGCAAGATTAAGGATGTTTTCATTGAGGCACCAGAAGGTTTACTACCTCTGCGAGGCATGAAGCACAAAATTGACTTAGTACCCGATGCAACCATTCCAAATTGTCCAGCTTATCAAAGCAATCTAGAGGAGACAAATAAGTTACAAAGGCAAGTCCAAGAGCTATTACAAAAGGGGTACATTAGAGAAAATTTGAGCTCTTGTGTTGTCCCTGTCCTATTGGTGCCTAAGAAAGATGATTCATTCTGAATGTGTGTTGATTGCCACCATATCAAAAAATTACCGATAAAATATAGACACCAATCCCTAAACCTGATGGCATGCTTGATACGTTACATGGTTCAACAATTTTTACTAAAATTGATTTAAAAAGTGGTTATCACCAAATTCGCATGAATGGAGGAGATGAATGAAAAACTACCTTTAAAATTAAGTTTGGATTATATGAGTGGCTTGTTATTCCTTTCGGTCTAAATAATGCAACCTAGTACTTTCATGAGATTAATGAATCATGTTTTAAGGCCTTATTTGGGTAAATTTGTGGTAGTATATTTTGATGATATTCTGATTTACTCAACTTCTTTAGATGATCATGTTTTCCATGTTAAATCTGTTTTAGACATTTTAAGAACTGAAAAGTTATTTGCCAACCTTGAATAATGCAATTTTTGTTGCAGTAAACTAATCTTTTTAGGTTTTATAATAAATGCTTAAGGTATTCATGTTGATAAGGACAAAGTAAAGGCAATTTGAGAGTAACCCACTCCTAAATCAATTATTGAGGTGAGATCTTTCCATGGTTTATGTTGTACGGAAGCGTGTAAAAGAGTAAAATTATTGTACTAAAAAATCACACTAAGTTCAATTCCTAGGAAAGAGAGGTGGATCACAAAGATCGCTTAAGTACCAGGTCTTTCCTAGTCAGAATATCCCTCTATCGTAATTTAATAGCACAATAAATCACTACAATCACACTCACAAAATATGAAAAATAATACAATAAAGAACACTAGAATTTTAACAAGGTTCAGCAAATTTTGCCTATGTCCTCGAGCACTACCAAATATATTTCACTCTAAAATAGAAGTGAAGATTTACAAAGAGAGAGAACAATGCCTTAAGTAGAGAATGGCAAATGTGGGTTGATAAAAAAATGAGAAATGGTTAAGCCTATTTATAGTGGAGGTTCAGGGATCAACTAGCAAAGTCACTATACAGTTAGGGACCAAAATTTGCAATTATCTCATGCCAGATCTCAATCCCACTCTTGGTGCCTTAAATCTCAAATTTCTAGTGCCAACATTTTGATACCCATATCTTTGTCTTTCCAAAGTATGGATGATTGCCAATAATCTCCACCTTGAAGATTTGATTAGGATAATCTTATCTTCACTCAATTCTTTCTGCCTTTGTCAACAATACTTGATAGTGCCTTCTTCAATTGTTAAACTTGCAGGATATTGATCAAGTTCAAACAATGTTCAAACTTGGTTATTGTTACCACCTTGGTCATCATATCTGCTGGATTATCTGCAGTCTTAATCTTCTGAAGATGAATTTTCCCCTCATCAATAATTTCCCGCACAAAATAGAATTATACATCGATATGCTTTGTACGTGCATGATAGACTTGCTTCTTTGCTAAATGAATAGCATTTTGACTATCACAATACACATTAATATGCTCCTGAACCAATCCTAAGGTTTTAACCATACCTTGTAACCAATTAGCTTCCTTTACAACCTCTGTTACAACCATGTATTCGGCTTCTGTGGTTGACAATGCAACTGTAGATTGTAGTGTAGACTTCCAACTTATTGGTCCTCTAGAAAGTGTAAATACATAACCGGTGGTTAATCTTCGTTTATACAAATCACCAACATAGTCAGAATCAACGTACCCAATAACACCTTTACCAAGTGTAGTATCCTGCTTGAACAGTAATCCAACATCCATGGTCTTCTGAATATACCGTAGAATCCATTTCACAGCTTGCCAATGTCCTTTTCTAGGATTATGCATATACCTACTCATTATACTAACTGTCTGTGAAATGTTGGGTCTTGTACACACTATTGCATATATCAAGCTACTTACTACATTAGAATATGGAACATGTAACATGTATTCTTGTTCCTTATTCGTTGAAAGAGATAGTTGTGCAGAAAGCTTGAAATGAGAAGCCAACAGTGTACTTATAGGTTTTGTCTGCTCGTTCATGCCAAACCACTGTAGTACTTTCTTCAAATATTGCTTTTGAGACAAGCTAACTCTGCTATGAGCTCTATCTCTACATATTTCCATGCCAAGAATCTTCTTAGCTTCACCTAGATCTTTCATCTCAAACTCAAGGTTGAGTTGAGTCTTCAATCTCTCAATTTCAACACACTCTTAGATGCTATCAACATGTCGTCAACATATAAGAGCAAGTATATGAAAATTCCTTCTTGTAGCTTCTGAAAATACACGCAATGATCAAATTTACTTCTTGTGTACCTTTGCCCTTTCATGAATTGAGCAAATCGCTTGTACCACTGCCTCAGAGATTGTTTCAATCCATAACGCGACTTTGTCAGTTTGTAAACCCAATTTTCTTTATTAGCAACCTTGAATCCATCTGGCTGAGTCATATAGATTTCATCTTCTAAATCACCGTGTAAAAACGCGGTCTTCATATCAAGCTGAAATAGTTCAAGATCATATTGCGCAACCAAGGCTAGCAAAATTCGAATAGACGAATGCTTCATAACTGGAGAAAACACTTCATTATAGTTTAATCCTTCTTTCTGAGCGTAACCCTTTGCTACCAATCTAGCCTTATATCGAATTTCATTTTTACCAGGAAATCCTTCTTTCTTTGTATATACCCATTTGCATCCAATTGCCTTATTTCCTTTGAAAGTGTCACTAACTTCCAAGTCTTATTTTTATGAAGAGACTGCATTTGTTCAGTCATAGGTTGCTTCCACTTTACACCATCAGGGTTACTTCTTGCTTCTATGTAAGTAGAAGGAACATCATCATCTACAATTGGAAGTGCATAGGCCACCATATCATCAAAGCGAGTAGGCACATGAATCTCTCTTCTTGGCCTTCTATATGCAATTGAATCTTGTTGTTGTAGAATTTCTTGGGTCAAAACTTCTACGTTATTTGTTCCTTCAATATTTGCAAAGTACTACTGGTTTTGTCATCCTTTTGTGAATCATTGTTCTTCATCATGGTTGAACCATCAAAAGTCACATCTCTACTGAGAACAATCTTCCTTGTATCAGGACACCAGAGACGATATCCTTTTACTCCACTAGTTATACCCAAGAATAATACTTTCTTTGCTCTTGGGTCTAACTTAGATTCTTTTATATGATAATATGCAGTGGAACTAAAAACATGTAAAGAATCATAATTAGTAGCAGATTTACCAGTCCACATCTCCATAGGAGTTTTTTCCATTTATTGCAGTTGATGGCAAATGGTTAAGTAGATGGCATGTATATGTAACTACCTCAGCCCAAAATTCTTTTCCCAATCCAGCATTAGACAACATACATCGAACTTTCTCCAGTATAGTCTGATTCATATGTTCTGCCACCCCATTCTGCTGTGGTGTATCCCGAATAGTGAAGTGTCGTACAATGCCTTCATCTTGACATACTTGTAGAAATGGATCATTCTTGTACTCCGTACCATTATCTGATCAAAGTCGTTTGACCTTTCGACCAGTCTGAGTCGCCACCATCTTCTTCTATTTCAGAAATGCATCCAAAACTTCACTTTTTCTTTTCATTAGATACACCTATACTTTTCTTGAATAATCATCAACAAAAGTAACAAAATAGTGCATACCTCCCAAAGAAGCCACTTTGGTAGGTCCCCACACATCACTGTGAACGTAGCCCAGAATTCCTTTCATATTGTGAATTGCTGAACCAAATTTTACCCTCGTCTGCTTGTCCAGAACACAATGTTCACAGAATTCTAATTTGCAAGAATTTGCACCTTTCAACAAGCCTTGATTCACCAAATTCTGCAAAGCTTTTTCACCAGCATGTCCCAATCGCATATGCCATAACCTGGTAGCCTCTGAATCTGTATCTTTCGCAAAAACTGTTGATGTTGATCCAATAAATGTCTTTCCATTTAAATAGTACAATTTATTTCTTTTTGTACCTTTCATCACTGTCAATACCCCAGCTATTGCCTTTAGTAATCCATCTCTCAAAGTGATTGTGAGCTATTTAGATTCTAGGACCCCTAAAGAGATGAGATTTTTCTTCAAGCTAGGTATGTAGTGAAAATCTGTCAAGACTTGGATTGAGCCGTTGTGATTCTTCAATTGGATTGTACCTACTCCCATTGTCTTACAAGCGCTGTCATTGCCTATAAAAACAACTTCACTTTCTAGTTCTTTAAAACTAGAAAACCAGTCCTATTAGGACACATATGGTAAGTATATCCTGAATCCAAAATCCACTCATCTGTATGACATAACATTGCCATGCCAACCAAGCTAAAGTCTGACTCCTCATCATGCTCCGCTACACATGAATTAGAAATAGCCTTGCCCTTTTGTAACTCAGGACAATTCTTTTTCCAATGCCCATTCTCACTTGGTAGGTCTCCTTTTGGATTTTCCCCTTCTACCAGGTTTGCTGTTGTGTGAACAACCTCTTACTATTAAGACTTCTGCAGTTGTATCTCTGTGATCCTTTTTATCTTTCTTTCGAGTCTCAGATCTATACAAGGCACTACAGACTGCATCAAATATGATCGTATCCTTCCCATAAAGCAATATGGTGGTAAGATGATCATATTCATCAGGAAGGGAATTCAACAACAATAATGTCTTGTCTTCATCTTCAAATTTCTCATCCAAATTTATCAAGTCTGCCAAAATTTTATTGAATGAGTTCACATGGTCATTCATCAACATATCGGGTGCATACGTGAATCGATAAATTTTCTTTTTCATATAAAGTTAGAAACTTTTCTTCTAGTGTATACCACAACTTCTTCGCTGATGTCTCCCTCATGACGGAATACTTTTGCTCTTTGGCCAAACATAGGCGAATTGTACCACACACCTGTCTATTGATCTTGGCCCACTCCTTGTCATCCATCTTGTTAGGTTTTTCTTCAAGGGCTATATCCAGCTCTTGCTGACATAAGATATGCACGATCTCACATTGCCACATACCAAAATTATTGGTACCATCAAATTTCTCTACTTCAAATTTTGCATTGGTCACAGTAGTCTTTGCTGATGATGATGCCTTTTCCATTTTTCTCCTCAATCCTAACTACTGTATATGTGAACAGTATCGTCAATGTGAATAGTACCGTGGATGAACAATACCGTATTCATAAATAGTATCATAAACGATCGTATTTCCCAAGTACGAATCTAGCTCGAATACCAATTTTTGTGCAGAAGCGTGTAAAAGAGTAAAATTATTGTACTTAAAAATCACACTAAGTTCAATTCCCTGAAAAGAGAAGTGGATCACAAGGATCGCTTAAGTACCAGGTCTTTCCTAGCTAGAATATCCCTCTATCGTAATTTAATAGCACAATAAATCACTACAATCACACTCACAAAATATGCAAAATAATAAAATAAAGAACACTAGAATTTTAACGAGGTTCAGCAAATTTTTCCTACGTCCTCGAGCACTACCAAATATATTTCACTCCAAAATATAAGTGAAGATTTACAAAGAGGGAGAACAATGCCTTAAGAAGAGAATGGAAAATGTGGGTTGATGAGAAAATGAGAAATGGTTAAACCTATTTATAGTGGAGGTTTAGGGATCAACTAGCAAAGTCACTATACAATTAGGGGCCAAAATTTGCAATTATCTCATGCCAGATCTCAATCCCACTCTTGGTGCCTTAAATCTCAAATTTCTAGTACTAATATTTTGATACCCATATCTTTGTCTTTCTGAAGTATGGATGATTGCCAATTGTTTAACAAGCTTTTATAGATGTTTTGTGAAGGATTTCTCCACTATTGTCGCCCTATTACTGAGGTTATTAAAAAGTCTGTGATTTTACATGGGGAGAAGCTTAGGAAAAGGCTTTTCAAGCCTTAAATGATAAATTATATTTTGCTCCGGTTCTTAATTACCTGATTTTTCTAGTACTTTTGAACTTTAATGTGATGCTTCAGGTATTGGAATTAGTGCCGTGTTGATTTAAGAAAAAAGATCAATCTCATATTTTAGTGAAAAATCGAATGGGGTAGAATTAAACTATTCAACTTACGCAAGGAGTTGCTTGCATTAGTTCGAGCTCTACAAGTTTGGCAACATTACTTGTTGCCACATGAGTTCATTATCCATATGGATTATGAATCCCTAAAATGGTTACAGAGACAAGGTAAGTTAAGCAAGATACATGCTCGGTGGGTAGAATTCACGAGACATTCCCATATGTAATTAAATACAAAACATGTAGAGAAAATGTAGTTGCTGATGCCTTATCTCGTAGATATTCTTTGATAGCTACATTAAATGCTAAAGTCTTAGGGTTTTATCATATAAAAAATTTATACTTAAATGACATTGATTTTGCAAATATTTTTTTTCCAATTGTGAGAATGGTGCCTTTAACAAGTTTTATCTTGTAGATGAGTTTCCTTTTCACCTAAAAAGGTCATGTGTTCCACAATGTTCCATGTGAGAGTTATTTAATTCGTGAGGCACATAATGAAAGCTTAATGGGACACATTGGTGTCGCCAAAACACTAGATGTTCTACAAGAACATTTTTATTGGTCATACATAAAGAACGACGTTGAAAAGGTATGTTCTAAATGTATTGCTTATAAACAAACAAAATCAAAAGTAATGTCTCATGGGCTCTATACTCCTTTTTCGATTCCTTCTTCGCCATGGGTATACTTATCCATAGATTTCATTCTTGGATTTCCACGAACTAAAAAGGGTTGAGATAGTATCTTTACTGTTGTTGATAGGTTTTCAAAATGGTTCACATCATTTCTTGTCACAAAACGGATGATGCTACACATGTGGCTAACTTATTCTTTAGAAAGGTGGTGCCTACATGGGATTTCTCTCACCATTGTATCTGGTAGAGACATAAAGTTCCTAAGCCACTTTTGGAAAGTATTGTGAGGTAATCTTGGTACTAAATTATTATATTCTACTACATGTCACCCCCAAACCGATGGACAAACTGAGATAATTAATTAAGTCTTAGGTGCTTTACTACGAGTTGTTATGGGTAAGAACCTTAAAAATTGGGAAGAATGTTTGTTATTTGTTGAATTTGCATATAATCAATCTATTCACTCTACAACTGCCTATTCCCAATTTGAGCTTGTTTATAGTTTTAATCCACTAACTGTACTTGATCTTGTACCATTGCCTATAGAAAACATTTCTAATTTAGATGGGGAGACAAAAGCTGAATTGGTGAAATCCATGTATGAGAAGGCAAGACAATGAATCACCAAAATAAATGAAGCGAATGCTAACAAAGTTAACAAGGGGCGCAAGCAAGTTATCTTTGAGCCTAGTGATTAGGTTTAGGTCCATATGAGAAAAGAACATTTTTTAAGTAAACGCAAGATGAAGTTAAAACCACGTGGTAATGGAACTTTTCAAGTACTCAAGCGCTTTAACGGCAATCCATATCAAATCGATCTTTTCGGTGAGTATAATGTTAGTGTCACGTTTAATGTTGCTGACCTTTCTCCTTTTGATATTGTATATTCAAGGACAAATCCTTTTGTGGAAGGGGGAATGATACGAGCAGCTCGATCCAATTAAAATGTCATAATAGAGATAAGATTAGTTTCCCTCAAGGCCCAATCACGAGATCCAAATCTATCCAGCTAAAGTCAAACCTCAACTTATTCGTTCAAGACTTTATCACAAAAAAAATTCGACAGGAAGAGTTGAAGCTTCAAGATGGTGGATTTTTGAGCAAGGATTAATTAGAAGAGATTAATTTTGTTTATGGGTCTAAACTCTCAATCTATGATGACAACCCCATGTGAAGAATGTTAACAAATTTAGGCGTTTCATTACAAGGACCCTAATCAATCCCACAAGCTTAAGCGTTTTATATTAGGTTCGGATCCTAGGCTTAATTATTATTATACATGAACCCAATATTGTATTTATTATCTCTTATTATTTTATTAATTTTTATTACGAAATTTTTATAATTATTAAGTATTTTAAGTTATTTAGGAGTTTTATGTTAACAAGAAAGTTTTGTTTAAAACTACTTCTTATTTAGATTAATTAGACTTTTAGTATACTTTAGAGTTTTATTTGGATGTACTCAGCTAGTCTATATAAAAACTTCTTCATTGTTCATTAAGCGGACAATTGTTTTCATTATTAATAAAGTTTTCAATTTTGGGAGTTTGTTTCTTATGCAAGATTTCTTTCTTGTGGTTTTTAGAAGTAGTTTTCTTCTCGATTTTCTTCAAGGAGTTGTGAGAATCCATGCGTCACCCTTTAATTTGCCAAGGATGATTTCTTGGAGGGTTGATTAGAGTCATTAATTGAGTTTGTTGGGATTTATATCTCAAAGGGTTCAATTGAATATTTATCCTTCTATCCATCATAACCATCGATTTATTCAATTCATCTTCAACTTTAAATTTCGTCTATTTATTTATTTTTAAATTATTATTATTTGTTATTTATTCTCAATTTTTTTATTGTTTTCAACTTCTTCATTACTAAATTTGTTTATTTCTTTTTTCCAAATTAGATTCAAATCTTTTCCTTTCGATTCAAACAACTTGAATTCGATCCTTCTTTCGTTTCCTCTGTTCATTCTGTATCATTCTTTCATCTTAATGTCAACCTAAAACAAAAAGCATAGCAATTCTGAATATAAAAAGAAAATAATCTAATAGATATTGAGTTACATATCAATTATGAGTTGACGAGCTTCACAAAACAGCAGAATGTTTAACCCATAAAAGATTTATCCAATTTTTGTCATGTATATTGAATACTAATTTAGAGAAGAAGAGTGCACTAGAAAGGAATTTGTGAAAACTTACTTAGAATTGGTGAGTTAACCGGTGAAAGAGTTGGAGGTGAGTCGACGATAGAGCCTGTGGGAGGGTCGATGAGGGGAAAAAAGGAAGCTGAGAGAACCTGGTACTAATAAGTAAGGGTCGAGTCAGTGCTGGGATATTGTTAATCACGAATCAGGTGTGGGATTCAAACCTCTTTTAATATACTTGCGTATTTTTGATTTACTGTGGAGTTCGACAATCTTTTTGTGTGTTCTGGTAAATGAGCAATTGAGGCTTGTGTTGTCTATAATTTCTTGAAATTTAGTGTGTTATGATTGGAGATCGATTTAATGATTAGAGCTTGATTTTCAGGTTGTTTGCGGGTGTTTTCATGGTCACACGAGCGTGTGCCAGTTCACACGGCCGTGTGGAGTTAGGAATTAGGATTTTCGGGCAAAATTTGGTGCCACACGGTCGTGTGGTCGATTTGGGGATTTTTTTCAATTTACACACGGTCATGTCCTCTGGGTACACGGGCGTGTGTATTTGGGAATTAGAGATTTAGTGATCTAGTGCCACACGACCGTGTGGCTGATTTGGGAATTTTTTTGATTTATACACAGCCGTGTCCCCTAGGTACACGGGTGTGTATTTGGGAATTAGGGATTTAGTGATCTGATGCCACACAGCCTGGCCACATGGTCGTGTCTGGTGGGCACACGGGCGTGTGAGACCCTCACATGGCCTTGTCAGCCTTATACTCTATTTTAGCATATGTGGATAGTGAGTTACACGACCTGTTCCCAAGGCCATGTCCCTGGTTCACACGGGCATGTGCCTTAGTCACATGGTGTGTAGGGTTAGATGGGCCTTTTGAGGTCCTATGTGGTGTGTTTTGGTTGGATGAGCTTAATCAACTCTTATGGGGTGTGATCGGGGGACGGAAAGGTGTATTGGCTGGATGGGTTTTATTACTTGACTGCATTTCATATGCATCTGTTTAAGAGCTCTGGGTGTAAGATTATCTATCTGTATTCTGTTTGTCTGAACAACACTTGTGTTGAGTATTCTGTATGAACTTGGTGTGCTCTGGCTGTTCCGTATTGGTATCTATTTCTGCGTATATTTGTAAATATAATCTGCTACTAATTTATCATCTGGAGTTCTCTTCTGTATGTATATTGTTATTCGTTTGAACTCACACTAAGCTCGGGTAGCTACCTTCTTAGTGTTTCCCTTTTCAGGTACTTTTTTGAATTCTGACGTTGGACTCGGTATGCGGAGGTCTCGGATAGTCTCAGTGAAAAATAAATTATCAGTTTGTATTTTCAGTTTTTATTTAGTTATTCGATTTTTGAACTATAAGGTTTTGTAAACACTGTGGTACAAGTTCTGTTTTTGGATTTATATCGTGAATCCTATTTTGTTCATATAAATTAAACCTAGCTTAAATTTTTTTAACTGAAGACTAAATGGATAAATGTTTTTGGTTCGTAAAGAGATAGATATGTTTTGTAATGTAATTTAAGATAACTAAGGTTGTAAAATTTTCCTACGATCACTTCGTGATCAATGTAACATCCGGGATTCGGTTTAAACTTCTAGGCCGGGTTTAGGGTATTACAGAATCTAATAAAAAAAATTCTAGTTAATCGAGTTGAGAAATCTTATTTTATCATCCTAATTTGATTTGAAAGTTTCTCGAATCGAGTCAAGTGAGATGTAATTCAAATCGAATATATTCGTTCGAGTTAAATTAAAAAAAAATTACTTTGGGTCCTTGTAACTACTGTCATCCACCATAATCAAATTTACCCACAGTAATCAAATTTGTTATTAACTTTCATTTCCTCATAATTTATTTATTAATCTTTTATATACTGGGTTAGCTTCTTTGCTTACTTAGTTGCTTCAATTATCTTCGATTTTTGTCACAATGTATTTTGAAATTAAAATATATATTAAATATGAAAATGTGATTTTTAATAAAATTTATCTTAAAGGTAAAATGTGAAATTGATATCAACATAAAATTTTAACACAAATATTTTATGGCATCATCAATAATTAAATTTTAATGAAATTTATAAACATTTAATATGATTAAATAATTTAATAATATAAATAGTACAAAATATGAAATTTAATTTAATAATATAAATATTAGATGTAAATAAAATTATTACTATTTACGTTTAGAGATTTTTTTGGACGATTTTTTATTTTGGGGTAAAGGGTGAAAAGTAAAAGTTTAAGGGTAAAATAAAAAAGTTTTGAGGGTTGGGGGAGTAAAAGTTTTGGAGGGAAAGTGGGAGGGAGTAAAAGTATTGGGAGGAAAGTAAAAAGGTTTGAAGGTTTGGGGCAAAAATGTAAAATATTATAGTTTGATATTCAAATTATTCGAATTCAAAAATTAAACTCGATTCGAACTCGAAATTTCAAAAAAAAATTGAGTTAGACTCGAATAATTTGATTCGTTTAACTTAAAGTTTAAATTTTTTTAAAAAATTTTTAAAGTCTAATCGAGTTTTGCTCACTTCTAACCATGCCATGCCACCTCACTTGGCCAAATCTATGTTAAGCTTAACTCTTAAATGGTTTTGGTTCACAAAAGGCAATATATTACCTCTGTTATTTTATTAATAGCTTAAAAGCACATTTTATTAAAGTGTGGTCATAAAATTTGTTTTATTATTATTTATTGCACAAAATTTGAAATTTATAGTATTTTATTTTGTTGATAAACTAATGGATTTCTTTATTAAATTAATTTCATGACTTGCTTATTTCTTAAATAAGTAAATTATTTTCATGATTTTGTCTCAAGAAAGTCAATAGATTTTAATACACATCTCTAGGGAGAAAAACCATTGTGCAAACTATATTGTCAAATTAGCTTTTGAAAGAGAGGAGGATTTACAACTAGTTGAGCTCCCCCTAGATGAAGTATTAGATTTCCTTAAAGCAGAAAAAGAAAAGATTTTTGTTCCTCTCGAATATCCCATGTAATTTAAATTTGTTTTGTTATTTTTATAAAAAAAAATAATAAGTTGAAATTGGGAAGCAAAAATAAATAGAAGGCGTTTCTTTTGATAAAAGTAAAAAGAACAATAGAAAGTACAATATATATATATATATATATATATATATATATATATATATTAAAACATGTTATTTATTAGGTTTTAAAGGCAACTTTAACCAAAATGATTTAAAAAATAATGGTAAATTTGTTATAAAAAGAAGAAAGGGACTTAAAATTAGAGCAAATTTAGAAAGATTGGATTGGGTTGTTGAGAGGTTTTAATGGAGTTCTTAGAACAGTAGAGTTAGTTTGTGATTAACTTGTTTATTGGTGATTGAAATAATTGAATGAGATTATACTAATGATGCAGTTGAGTATTTGATGATTTGACATGTTAAATTTTTTATATGATTATTAAATATGTTAAATGCGAGAATTTAGTTGATGTTTTGATGATTAATGTTGTGTTAAGTGTTAATTGTTGTGTTGAATTAAAAGTGTTAATGTTAATATTAGAAAGTTTTTAGGTATAATTGACATGTCATAACATATACAGATTTCTTTATAGATTTTGTATATGCAGGTTAGCTTAATGCACTTGGGAGCATTGTGTCATTGTGTTTTGCACATTCTTAAGGTATCAATTGGCTAAGTTGTGTTTTACACACATTGAAGTATTGTGGTTTATACATCACTTTTCGAAAAATTAGTTGGATATCTGTGTATTTGGATTACATTTCCATGTTTGAGTTAATTAGGACAAAATTTGACATATCTAATATGTCTAGTGTGTTTGGAAATCCTTTTGAAGCATGTTTGCATGACTTAAAGTCTTATTTTTCTACAATTTTGAGCATTAGTTTCGAGACAGGACAAACATGTCTTAAGATGGAAGAATATTGTAGGCACATGTCTTGAGACATGGCAAGCAAGTCTCGAACTCGAGACATGGAGGGCAAAGTCTCAAGACTTGGTCTATGTGTTTTGAGACATGGGACCATGTATCGATACATTGGATTTAGTATCGAGACCTAACTCCTATTTTAAAAAAAATGGACTCACAATTGACGTTTTAAGGTTTGATTGATCTCAATTTTTGTTTGTAATGATTTGTGGATGTTTGGAATTATTTAATTGATGTTTATAACTAAAGTTTAAATGCACTTTGACTATATGATTGATCATTCGGATCATCCTGGTGACCAATGTGATGCTCTCTGTTCGATTGGGTTTCCAAATTAGGTACAAGGTAAGGGTGAGGAGAAGTCGGTTTTAACCAAAAAATATGGATACATTTGGTTTTTTTTTTTATTCCGGTTTTGTCAGTTTTGGTGGTCTTGTCTATCTTAGCATCGATTTTTTTGATTTGGTCTGCCAGTTCTCGATTTTTGAATTTCGAAATCAAACTAATAAAAAAAATTGATTTATATGATATTATTTTTTTGATAGATTTAAGTTGGTTTGGAAAAAAGTTGATTACTCACCGTGTTACATCAAATTCTTGACCTAGAAATTATTTTTAAAAATAAAATAAATACATAAAATATTTTCTCAAACCACTTAAGGCTTGGGGATTCCTTAAAAACTTGAATAGGTATTAAGAATAAAAATAAAAAATAAAAAATCAAACTTTAAGCCCTTAGAGTGAGTTTGGATGAACGTACCGTTTATCTATTGTTAATGTAAAAACAATAGTGATGGTAAGATTAGATACTATAACGATACTGTAATGTGAGACAAAAAGTAAACTAAACGCACCGCATTGCACCTAATCACCCATCTAAACCAACTCTTACTACCTTCCTGGAAAATAGTATGACATAATCAAACTGAAAAATTTGTGAGCCTAAGATGATTTCGATCACCATATCTGTATGCTACAGATACTTTTATTTCAAGCTGTTTTTGACATTGATAAAAGCTTGGAATATTACCTAATGTTAAAGATGGAGGAATAGTTCCAAATCTCGAATCTAAACAGTAAAATAAACTTGAAAATCAAAATTTTGGTATATTTATATTTTCTTTTAACTATTTTTTACTTAAAATTTTGATTAAATTAGTTGAATATGCTGGAAAAAATTAATTGGCTAAATAAGTTTTTTTTTCTTTCAAAATTTAAAGAAATAAATCATTTTTAAAGAGAGCGTGAAAGTGCATCTAGTTAAATGAAGTTGAATATCAATTATATATACATAGTTGTTATATGTTTAGATTTATATTTTATCATTCTAGTAGATATTGGTTACTATTTTATATTTTTTATATTTTCGATTTTACTTGTATTATTTAAATTATATTTTTAAATTTTAAAATACAATAAAATTAAGTTTGAATTTATTTATATTTAAACTAATTTTTAATTAAATTTGTTTGAATTATATTCATTTTCTAATGGTTTTTTTTCGTTTCAGTTTAAATTTGTTAATTTTTTTAATAATTAAATATTTTGATTTTGAGGTTATACGTAAAAATAGGATAACGTAGAAGCTTTTGTGTGTCTATGATTGAACCACGTGGTGTGAGCCTATTGAAATGGAAAACAAAAGGCATCAGTGGAGTACTCGAGTTGATTTGTACTAAATTTAATTTCAATCATAAAAATTAAATCTTAAGTTTTATTTTCATAAAGAAATATAAAAGGAAAAAAGAAAGTCCACTTGTAACTCATCTTTTCATTATCACCAGTTTGAATTTCCTCTTCAACTTTTAAATATAGAGGTAATATAATTCAATGTATTTAAATTTATATTTTTTATATTAATAATAATATTTATGTCAATTGAGTTAAAAACTTAATTGACTCTTATTTTATTATTTATAAGATGAGTATTTGATGTATTGATAGTAAATTTTTATTTTATTTGTAGTGTCAAAAAATTAACATGTATTTTTTAAAAAATATTTTACTATACTATATAAAACACTTGTCAACCTTTTAAATTTATTTTTGGAATTTAGAAACTCCGTACTAAATAACTTCTTATTATTTATCATAACCAAATTCATTTTAGTATACATATATTAATATATAATTTCTAATTTATAAGCTATATTTTATTTCTTGAAACATATCTTAAATAATATACCAAACACTCACCCTAAAATATATGATTATATGATTTTTTTCTAAATAATATAATTGTATGTTGAACCACAGAATAACAAAATATTTATGTTCAATTCCTCTACAAATCTTTTCTCTACCACTTATGAAAAGAAGAAATTTAATTCACATGATTTTTAGCTTCACAAACAATATCAAATTTTATTAAATACCTTTTTCTTTCTTGTACTATATTATTTTCATTATTTCAGTATTGAAGAAAACAATATTTTTTTATTTTTAATAAAATTTAAGTAAAATACATCAATTTAGAACATAAACTTTGAAAAATAAAGGTATATTATTTAGTTAGTCACTCAATTTTTAAAGTGTTTTTATGTTATTCACTCAAAATTTTTTTAAAGTATTGATTAGGGGTAAAAAAACATTAAGGACTAAAGTAAAAAAAATGATAGAAACTAAAATAATGCATTAATAAATTTTTCATATTGTACTTTTTACCCCATTTCAGAGAGTTTTAATTTTTTCAATATTAAAATTTAAATTTTAAAACATCAAAATCAATTCAATAAATTGTTGAATTTTTATTTATCTCTCGCAGTTTTAGCTAATTTTTACTACAACATTAAAATTAATTAATTTAATCTCCTAAATTTTAAAATGTTATTTTATGTTTCTAAATTAAAATAAAATCAAAGAACGCATCTTTAATAATTTTCTATGAACCCCGAATTTTTAATCATATGATCTTAAATCTTCTATGCTAAGCTAGAAGAAAAGTACAAATCCTTACAATTAATTAAATTAATTAATTTTATCTTCCTTGCCAAACAAAACTCAAAAAATATTTTCATTATTTCTTTACCAAAATGAAGAGCAATCAATTAATTTAATTAATTGTAAGGATTTTTTTCTTTGTTTTTTAGCATGGAAGATTCAAGATTCTATAGTCAAAATAAATTTAAGTTTCATAGAAAATTAAGAAATTTGAGTTATTTGAGTTAATTTAATTAAAGATAATTTATGACATAAAATAAAATTTTAAAAGTTAGAAGGACATTAAATTAGTTAATTTAATTAATTTCAATATTATAGTAATTTTTGCTGCCTTAAGTTGCTTGATTGCAATGGAAGTGGTAGACTAAAGTGGCCACTAAGGCTTGGCGTTGCCAAAACTGTACAGACAAAAACTCAAAGAACACAAAGGATTGTTTATGCAGTTCAGTTTCCCTATGTTTGTGGAGCCTAACTTAGTCAGTAATTCTATTCTCTTTAATCAACAATAAAAAAAAGAAGAAGAAGAAGAAGAAGAAGTGATTCACTCTCTACCACTCTCAAAGTATAGAGATCTCACATTTTTACCTAAATACTAAACACTCACCTCTAAATCCTCCATCTGGAAACTTGGGCAATAAACACTCAACAATGTTTACAACAACAATTTTCACTCTCTCACTAAGTAGTTCCACAATGAACAACTTAGAATGCATTCAATAAGCTCTTATTGTAACACCCCTAGCCCGAATCCAACACCGGGACAGGACTCGAGGCATTACCGGAACTTTACATTTTCAGTATACTAACTTGGATCACAAAATTTCATTTGGATTTAAAACCTTTCAATCATAAACATCTAGTCCCTTGTATAGGCCTTCGAGACCTATAACATACCGGAGAGCAATGCAGGACAAATACGGGCACGTTCGATTTACCTTGGGCTACTTAGAAAATTTTCCTTAACATAAAGGGACACACGCCCATGTAGGTGGGCCGTGTGGACTCACACGCCCGTGGGCTCATCCCGTGTCCAAAACTTGAGCATTCTGTTAAATTAACACGGCTAAGACACACGCCCATGTGTCCTACCCGTGTGCTAATTTAGCTTAAAGTTTTAGGTGCAGGGGACACACGGTCATACCACACGCCCATGGAGATGAACCGTGTGTCTCACATGGCCTAGACACATGCTCGTGTGTCTAACCATGTGGACCTTAATAGGCTGTTTTCCAAGCCTTTAATCACCCCTTTCTACCTCTTATGCTTAGAAATTTCCAAGTTTGAGAGAAAACACAATTTTACACTTGTAAATAATTTTAATAAAACTCATTGTATGGAAACCTCATATCATTGGTTTCAACATGATAGGTTATTTCCCATTTAGTGTTTATGGGTTCCCATGCTGCATTAATCCATCCGAAATTGGCTCGTTCAAGAGACTCATTGCTAATTGATAGCAATCCATCGTTTGTAAATAAAACCATGCATAAAAATCGTAGGTCATAGCCTATTTAAATTAAGCCAACTTTCATAGCTATAGAGATAAATATATTTCTACATGCCTTTATTTGGAAAATCAAATGACACATATAACAAAATACTCAAAAATACTATACATGCCATTGAACAAAATAAATAAAGTCTCGATACCAAAGCTTATTTAGTTGATTGTTTGTTGACTCTCCAGTTGTCCTCCAATCCTTTCGAGTCCTCGAGCTCTGTGAAACAGGAGTAAGCTCAAATAACCGGAAAGTAAACTTATAAACTTACCGAGTAATTAGCATACATCTAGGCTCAATTCATGAAATCATCCATTATGAAATGATTTCCTATCACATGCACTCAATCAATGAGTTAGTCACATTTTCATGTATCATGTAATTTAACTAGATGAGCTCATCATTTAAAGTTTCATTCACATATATATATATATATATATATCCAATGTTAACCTCGTTGAGTTTCTAGGAAATCTCGATGGAATACCCACTATCCGTAAATTCATATGAATGATCATTCCATATATGCACTCCCGTGAACCTCACATTTCATGGCGGAATTACCAGTCCAGGCTAAATTCCTCATATCATGAACTCGTAAGGTGATGTTGGGATTACCAGTCCAAGCTAAATCCCTTATAGAGACAAATATCCTTAATGATCTCATATCTGAATTACTAGTCTAGGCTAAATTCAGACCCTAATTGGATTACCCGTCCGGGCTAATTCTCTTACTGCAGCACATGCAGGATCTCGTTACACATATCAATCAGGGTTTATCCATCAGATCCCCTTTATCAACCTCAACTGAGATGATTATCAACAAGTCATTACCAAAGATGCATTTCATGCATCTTCATACTATCAATAAATGCAAATTTCATGCATTCATAAATCATACAATTATGCATATTAGGGGTTTACTTTAAGTTATCTGAACTTACCTGGTATTCTTTTCGGGAATTATGTTTCGGTTACTCTGAAACCTTGCGTTTACCTCGATCGACCTCTGGAATTTGTTCCTCGGGGTCTATAACAACAAAATTAACTCATTATACACTAAATTATGCATTTTGAGTTTAATATCTACCGCCGATCCAAATGACCATTTTGCCCTTAGCCTATCACATTTTTACGATTTAGTCCCTAAGCTCGGATAATGAAACATATACACTTTCTATCTCACCCAAGCCTAGCCAAACACTTTTCCTTCTTATGGTAGCCCACATTATCCATTAATTTCTCATTTCTACCACACATTACATCTTTTGCAAAATGGTCCCTATAAGGGTTTCTTATGAAAATCAACTAGAAAAAGATGTTTAACACACATTAATCTTTCATATTCCTTCATAATCTATCAAAATACAAGCAACTCATGCATGGTTAAATTTTTAAACATGAACCCTAGCACAAAATTTGGGTAGAAATGGAGAGATCAAGCTATTGGGATTTCAAAAATACAAAGAACGTTAAAAACGGGGCTTGGGAGCACTTACTATTAAGCTTGAAAATGTTGAAAACCCTAGCTATGGTGTCTCTTCAATTTTCAGCAGCCATGGAGAAGAAAATGGCTGATTTTGGCTTGATTTTTCCCATTTTAATTCATTAAAATGACAAATGACCAAAATGCCCTTATGCCATTTTTTTAAAAATTTCATCCATGCAAGCCCATTTTTGTCCAAAAATTTAAAATTTGGGCAAATTGCTCTCCAAGACCTTCTAATTCATAATCTAAAGCAATTTCATACGAATTTCTTCTAGAAACCAAGTTTTTCAATTTATTCAATTTAGTCCCTAATTTCCAATTAGACACCTTATACTTAAAATTTCTTCATGAAACTTTAACACATGCATATACTCATATTCTAGGCCTCATAATAATCATAAAATAAATATTTTGATGTCGGATTTGTGGTCCCGAAACCACTATTCTAACTAGGCCCCATTTCAGGATGTTACACTTATATAGAACCTAGAAAATCCTCAGAGCATATATTTATTTTTCGGCTTGCTAGCATACAATATAAGTGAATATAAAGTAACTATTTGAAAATAGCTATTACAATCTCAATAATAAAAATACAATCAATCAAAGACATGATTTCCAAGACAATGCACAGTCTTGATTAATCCTCTAAGTTCCAAGGGTTAATTTGATTCACTTGAATCCAATCCAATATTCAAAAGCTAAGGATTGGTTTTCATAAATGTAGCATAATATCTTAAATAAACAACACATTAACAAGTCCAAATATTTATTTTTATTAAATTGACAAACCAAATAAGGCAAGTATTTAACCACCTCAGTGGCAATCTGCAGTTGGCATTGTCGAGTGCCACTTAGCAACTCTCAGCTCATCTTGCCTCAACAATCTCCCCTTTGGCTATTTATTGAACATAACCAAACAATTTAGGAAGCTAACTACCACAATCAACAATAGCTCCCCCTCAGTATAACCTTACTCTACTTAGCTCAACTTAATACATAATATAATAATTCTAACTATCAATGTTATGTCTAAAATTCGCGCCAACAATCAAAATACTAAATTATAACTAAGTAAGCACCGAATAAGGTAAAGTGCAAAAAATTAAACATACACCATAGCATAATCATAGTCCCATATTTGTACCACAATGCCACAACATCATCAATATCAGTATCAACAAATAAGTATCATCATTTCAATTATATAGACCAGTTTGAATAAGATTTCAAAAGAAAAAGAAATCATCACCATATCAAGGTCTAATTCATCTTCAATATCAGCAACATCATCTAGAAATGTAAGCAACTTCATAAAATAACAAAAGGACATATACTTCCCATATAGCATGAAAACAACAATAACTCAAAACTAGTTTCCATCATTTACTTCTACTCTTTATTATCTATACTCCAGTCCTCCTTTTTGTTCAGTAAACTTGCCAATCAGAATGTTAAAATTTCGTACTCTTTTGACTGGACCAAGACAAAAAAAAATGTTGAAGAATATTATGATTGAAACAATACCATCAAACTAGGAGTACAAGATCACTAGATTGAGCAAACAATTGTGCAAGGATCACTTGCTTTGCAGATCCTTCCTTAATGCAACCTTTATGTCCCTAATCTATTGAATTATCTTTATCTCAACCCTCATATTGACTATCATTTGATTATGAGATTCAATAGAGGATGTTAGATGATTAATCATTCTTTTGTTGAATCCTGCATCATCGCTCAAGGGCTAATGAGAGTGGGCACTTTAGCCTTCTCTTCAATAGCTATTATTTTATGGTCTGCTTGTTATGTCTGTTCAGCACCCTTTTCACTTGCCTGCTCTGCTAACTTTACACTAATATGCTTACCCTCTAACCACTTGAGAGACAACTTCAGCTAAAAAACTATCATTTCATATCTTTCAGTGATTTCTTACAATCTTTGGATTTTGCAAATTTAGTGCTTGGAAAATCAAAGAAAGAAATGGTAAGAGGTTTCTAATGTTGGATCTGATGCCCTGAGTTTAGTATTTTCGTTTGTAAACTTGTAATTTTTTTGAATATATTGGTTAATAAAATAATTCATAGTTACATTAATTATATTCTGTATAATTGTCCTTATGTGGTTTTTGCATGCAAAGCACAATAGAAGTAAATATTGGCTTACTGGTTGTCTAATGTTTAAACTAATACTAACTAGTATTAAGTGGCTGGGTTATAATACGAAAAGACTGCTTATAATAGTAGATGAACCTAAACATGTCCTTAGTCTAATCAGAAATTAGCAAACTGATTAAAAGACTAATATGTCATCTATCAAGTTCAATTGAGAGATGCCTTGTCTTGGAAATCAGAGCGGATGGATTCTAGAAGATAGAGACATAGATGTAATTAGACTAGTAGTACATTGGACTTGGCCCAAGAAGAATAAATCCTGAATCCGTGTAACATCCTACACTCGGTGTAACACCCAGCACCCGAGTCTGTTACCGGAGTCGAACACAAGGTGCACACAGACTTAACTTAATCATTTCACAGTCCATTTAAAATTTTCCAGACGAGCTGGTTACTGCATCACTGTCACCTTAAAAATCATATCTTGAGTTCCAAAGCTCAAAAATCAGTTTCGTAATTTTTCCCTGAAATTAGACTCATATGTCCATCTATTATATTTTTTTCTAGAATTTTTGGTCGGGCCAATTAGTACAGTTTATTAGTTAAAGTCTCCCATGTTACAGGGGTCCACTACACTGACCTTCGCGCATTACAACTTGAATATCTCCCTGTACAGGGATTCAATACTGATGCCGTTTGTTTCTATAGAAACTAGACTCAAAGAGGAATCTATACATATATGGCCTGACTCATAATTATCTCTGGTTAATTTACAATGAATTTCCAAATTCGGAACAGGGAATCCAGAAACCGTTCTGGCCCTGTTTCACGAAAACCTAAATATCTCTTAACATACAACTCATATGACCGTTTCGTTTCTTCCATATAAAAGTAGATTCATCAAGGTTCATTTACATAATTTATTCTCCATTTAATTCCATTTCTACAAATTTTAGTGATTTTTTCAAATCCACACCACTGCTACTGTCAGCATCTGTTTTCAAGGTAACTTTACCTATTTCGTGGTTTCCATGGACCAACTAGAGTTTTGTCATACATAGGTCTACCTATGATCATATTTAACCATTCCAAGGGCTGATCATTGCCCAACACTTCCATTCCAGTCCATAGTCACATCATGAAACCATATATACATACATAAACACAAATGGTCTAATGCCATACTCCACTTCTACGAGCTATTTTCGCATGGCCGTACACACATACATCACAAAAGTACTTGAAAAACAACAAAGGGTAGTCCTATACATGTCATATCTAGAGTTCAACTAAAGAGTACCAAAAGGGCTTTGATAGTGTGGATGACTTCGACTTCGATGATCCCGAATCCGATAGCTAACGAGCAAAATCTATAAAACAGAGAGCCAAAGCAACGGGGTAAGCATTTTAATGCTTAGTAAGTCTCAAGTAATAAAATCAGCTTTGACTAAAGTATTACATTCACATAGCTAAATGAATCACTTTAGTAATACACATTCTCATAATCATACTTACTTCACACTTCATCAATATATACACACACAAGGTATCAACCTATCTAAGAGCCGAAAGTTCGTTAGTCGATTGAACGAATACTATATCAAACGAATCGACTTTTCCGATGCACATGTAAACATACCTTATCGTATGGGTTTTTCGAGCGTATTAATTGAATTTATTATAGCACCAAAACGCTCACCTTCAAACCGAGTTTCTTCGGAATTTAGCCGGATATAATCCACAAGCACAATTGCCTTCGGGTCTTAACCCGGATTTGGTAACTTGCACAAATGCCTTCGGGTCTTAGCTCGGATATGATCACTAGCATAAATGCCTTCGGGACTTAGCCCAGGTATCATTCAAATGCTCATGTACACATATATCAATAAGCACGACACATCCATATTTCATTTTCGTTACTAAGGCTCAAACACAAAACATTTATCAAACCTTTCCAATTTCGGCTCAATAGCCACACATAAAGAGCATGATTTCAATTGACTTTACAATGTAGTCCTTACGCACATTCGGCTATTCGCCATAATATGACAAATCATTTCAATATAATTCAAGTAGGGTTATTACTCGAAGACTTACCTCGGACGTGGTCGAGCGATTTCGACGGCTACTCGACTACTTTTTCCTTCCCTTTATCGGATTTAGCTCCCCTTTGCTCTTGAGCTTAATTTAACAAATAAATTGATTTAATCATTTGAGCATCGAAAGAGGAATTCAAGGTACTTAGCCCACATATTTCCATTAGACATTAAAGTCACATATGTACGGAAATCATGAATCAAACTCAACACATTAGTTAGTACTCTCCTTAGCCGAATTTTCTAAGCCAAGAATAGGCATCAATATGCTTGCCTCTAACCGAATGCATGCACACCAATTCTCCTCATGTGGCCGAATATGCATGTCCATGTTGAGGCCAATTATACACTTAATACCACACAAAAACAGCATACATTTTACTAACTAACGCATTCCATATTGTAACTCTCAATCATTTATTTCATAACCGAAACATCATCATATGCAAATATATACCTTGAGATGGTATATATGTCATACCAATACATCATGTGCAAACATGTATATCTATATATATATATGCTAGAGCCGAATCTCAAAGTTGCTTATCCAAATATAAACATATATCCAAAGCTCAAATCTTACCTACCATGCAATATGCATAAACCATACTTATGGATATACCATGGCCGAATACACCACAACACCATACCGTTTCGATTTTGGTCATGGTTAAACAAAGAACTTAATGTCTTACTCAAAAATGCTAAAAAGAAAGTCCAAGAGCCATCAATCCACCATCACATGTATCATTAGCAAGCTTCATATTTAACATGCAATGGCATTAACACAAAATCCACCTTGGCCAAATACCATCCCCATGATATAACAAAGATTTGAACCATGGGCTAATAAAAGCATCAAGCTATCAACTAAAAACATGCATGAATCTCATGGCACAACCTCAAACATACCTTAATCTAGATACAAGTATGGCCAAACCTCCTCCTAATCCTCTTCCAAACCAAGCATGAAGCAAAAACTCCCTCCTTCTTCCTTAGGATTTTCGGCCAAGAGAGAATGAAAGGATGAACAATTTTTTTTTCTTTTCTTTTCTTCAACTCACGGCAATGGGGAGGGAGAGAAGCCTTCACACACATTTTTTTATTTTTTATTACCCATGCACCTTATTTTATTTATTCCAACATGAAACACTTACACAACATGTTTCATGACATGTTTTGCCCATACTCCTTGTCATGGCCGGCCACTAGCAATTAGGGGGAAATTTGACATGCAAGTCCTCCCTTTTGATTACATGCACTATTAGGTCCTTATAGATTAGCCTATCACATTTCAAAGTGTCACACAAGTCCTATTGACTAAATTCACATGAAATTTACTAAATCGAAACTTGAAATTTTCACACATTCACATATACATATTCTAGACAATAAATATTACGTCCAAACATTTCGGTGACTCGGTTTAGCGGTCCCGAAACCACTTCCCGACTAGAGTCAATTTTCGGCTGTCACAACTCTCCCCCACTTAAGAAATTTTCGTCCCCGAAAATCTTACCGGTAAATAGGTTTGGGTATCGCTCTTTCATAGAGTTCTCGAGTTCCCAGGTAGCTTCTTCTATCCCGTGTTTGAGCCATAACACTTTCACTAGCGGAACCCTTTTGTTTCGCAACTCCTTCACTTCACGAGCTAGGATACGAATCGGTTCTTCTTCATAACTCATATCGGCTTGAATTTCAACCTCTGATGGACTAATTACGTGCGATGGATCAGATCTATAGCGTCGAAGCATCGAAACATGAAAGACGTCGTGAATCTTTTCGAGTTCAAGGGGCAAAATCAAACGATATGCAACTGGACCGACTCGTTCGGAGACTTCATATGGCCCGATGAACCTCGGACTCAATTTGCCTTTACGGCCAAATCTGAGTATCTTTTTCCAAGGCGAAACTTTAAGAAACACTTTATCTCCCACCTGATACTCAATGTCTTTTCGCTTCAAATCCGCGTATGATTTCTGACGATCTGTGGCCGCCTTCAGACTTTCACGGATTACCTTTACTTTCTGTTCAGCATCTTTAATCAAATCAACTCCGAAAATTTTACTTTCACTGAGCTCGGTCCAAAACAATGGTGTACGGTATTTACGATCGTACAAAGTCTCGTAAGGTGCCATCTTAATACTTGATTGAAAACTATTGTTGTAAGCGAATTCAATCAAAGGTAAGTACCATTCCCATGAACCACTGAACTCGAGGATGCAACATCTCAACATATCCTCAAGTATCTGAATTATCCGCTCGGATTAACCATCGGTTTGGGGGTGAAAGGCGGTGCTGAAATGCAACTTGGTACCCCAAAGCTTCTTGCAATTTCTTCCAAAATCGCGAGGTGAATCTCGGATCTCTATCCGACACAATGTAAATCGGTACCCGTGTAATCTCACAATCGAGAAACGTACAATTCAGCTAGTTTATCCAATGAAAAATCCAGACGACGGGATAAAGTGATCCGACTTAGTCAGTCTATTAACAACAACCCAAATCGCATCCTTCTTACTTGCGGACAATGGCAGTCCGGACACAAAGTCCATTGTGACTCGATCCCATTTCCACTCATGTATCTTGATCGGCTGAAGTAATCCTAAAGGCACTTGATGTTCCGCTTTCACTTGTTGACATATTAAACATCTCGAAACAAAGTCGGAGATGTCTCGTTTCATACCATCCCACCAAAACCGACGTTTCAAATCGTTGTACATCTTCGTACTCCCCGGGTGAATTGACATTCGGCTACAATGGGCTTCGTTCAGAATCATCGAAATGAGTTCCGAATTTCTTGGAACACACAAACGACTTCTGAACCTCAAACAATCATCATCACCAATTTGAAACTCCGATTCCTTGTTCGGAACACACTCAGCCCATTTTGCAACCAATTCATCATCGACTTTCTGAGCTTCACGAATTTGATGAATCAATAATGGTTTGGCTTTTAATTCAGCTACTAACACATTGTCGGGTAGAACAGACAAGTGTACATTCATCGCTTGCAAAGCGAACAGTGATTTCCGGCTTAAGGCGTCCGCAACCACATTAGCCTTTCCCGGGTGATAATCAATGACCAGCTCATAATCTTTCAACAACTCGAGCCAACGTCTTTGTCGCAGATTCAAGTCTCTTTGAGTCATCAAATATTTGAGACTTTTGTGACCCGAATACACATGGCACTTCTCACCAAATAAGTAATGTCGCCATATCTTTAAGGCGAATACGATGGCAGCCAATTCGAGATCATGGGTCGGATAATTTTTCTCATGTGGCTTTAATTATCTCGACGATAGGCCACAACTCGACCTTCTTGCATCAATACGCAACTTAACCCAAGTAGGAGGCGTCACTATAGATGACAAACTCTTTGCCGATTCGGCTGCACTAATACTAGAGCTTCCGTCAAATGAGTTTTCAATTGATCGAAACTTTTCGACACTTTTCCGTCCATTCAAACTTGACATCTTTTCAAGCGGTTTCGTCATGGGTGTGGCTATCATCGAGAATCTTTTTACAAACCGTCGGTAATGTAAGCAAGTCCCAAAAAGCTCCGAGCCTCGAGAATATTTCTGAGGCTTCCAGTTAAGTATGGCTGAAATTTTGCTCGGTCGACTCGAATACCGATGTAGATACCACATGACCCAAGAAGCTAACCTCTCTTAACCGAACTCACACTTCTTGAACTTAGCATATAACCGCTTATCCCGTAAAATTTGCAACACTAATCTCAGGTGCTCAGCATGTTCGGTCTCATCTCTTGAATAGACCAAGATGTCATCAATGAACACAACTACGAACCGATCCAAATATGGTCTGAAGATCCGATTCATCAAATCCATAAATACCGCAGGGGCATTAGTGAGCCCAAACGGCATCACTAAGAACTCGTAGTGACCATATCTCGTTCTGAAGGCAGTTTTGGGTATGTCCGAATCTCGAATTCGCAACTAATAATAGCCCGATCTCAAATCTATTTTTGAGAACACTGAGGCTCCCTTCAGTTGATCGAACAAATCATCGATACGCGGTAACGGATATTTGTTCTTTATTGTCACTTTATTAAGCTGACGATAGTCGATGCGCAACCTCATGGTTCCATCCTTCTTTTTCACAAACAACACAGGTGCACCTCAAGGTGAAAAACTTGGTCGAGCGAAACCTCTATCCGTCAATTCTTGCAACTGAGCTTTCAACTCCTTCAACTCGGTTGGTGCCATACGATACGGAGCTATCAAAATTGGCGTAGTCCCAGGTACAAGCTCAATACCAAACTCTACTTCCCGAACAGGTGGTAAACCCGGTAATTCTTTGGGAAAAACATCCGTGTTCACAAACCACCGCACAGATTCGGTTTCTTTTCCAATTCCTTGTCATCAAGTACATACGCAAGGTATGCTTCGCACCCTTTCTTACATATTTCGGGCCAACATTGCTGATATTACGGTGGCAACCCTTTAAGTCCGTAGACTCAACTCGGATTATCTCGTTATTTGCGCACCTCAAATCAATAGTCTTGCTTTTGCAATTCACAACCGCATCATGCACGGTCAACCAATCCAAACCAAGAATAACATCAAATTCATCAAGCGGCAAAAGCATCGGTCCACGGAAAGCGGGAACCTCAATTACTAGGGGCATTTCTTACACACTTTGTCAACAAGCACGTAACGACCCAAGGGATTTGACACCCGAATTACGAACTCAGTAGACTCAATAGGTAAAGTCTTACTGGATGCTAAGGTTTCGCATATATAAGAATGAGTAGAACCAGGGTCAATCAAAGCAATCACATTAGTATCAAAGAGAGTGAAAGTACCGGTAATAACATCTGGCGGGGAAGCATCCTCGTGTGCGCGTATTGCATAAGCCCTAGCAGGAGCGCGAGCCTCGGATCTGGTCGTAGTATCTCTAGATCCTCTCTGACCACCACTAGCATTGCCCATATTTCTAGATGGTCTACCTCGAGCAGTGGTAGCGCCCGGTTTCCCACTCTGATCTACATTCTGTTCAGACAACCTCGGGCAATCTTTAATGAAGTGGTCAACTGATCCGCACTTGTAACAGGAGCGGTCACGGAATCTACAACTTCCAGAATGCCATTTGCCACAATGCTGACACTCCGTTCTGTCTCGACGTTCATTCCTAACACTGGCGACCGAAGTGCCTCGTGTACCCACAGTGGGTCGATCACGATCTCGTCTAAAAAGGCCCGAAGTGCCTCTAGACCGGCCCACATCATCTCGAAATTTCTTCGATGCCTGTTGAAGAGACTTTCCCGAGGATCTTTTACGAAACTCCCCAGTTCCCACATCAACTTTTTGTTTTTCTTTTCTAAGCTCTTCGGCTTTACAAGCTCGCTCGACAAGTACTACGAACTCTCGTATTTCAAGAATGCCAACAAACATTTTTATATCTTCATTCAGCCCATCCTCGAAGCGTTTACACATGATAGCCTCGGACGAAATACATTCCGGCGTATCTACTAAGTCTAACAAATTTTCGCTCGTAATCGAGAACCGACATAGAACCTTGCTTAAGCTCAAGAAATTCCTTCCGTTTTTGATCAACAAATCTCGATCGATATACTTTTTCGAAACTCGGTTTGGAAAAACTCCCAGTTACTTGCTCTCGGGGCACAATGAAGTCGAGTACTCCACCAATAGTAGGCGTAATCGCGTAGCAAGGAGATAGTACACTTTAGGCATTCATCGGTGTACAAGATAGCTCATCGAGTGCCGGATAGTGTTGTCCAACCAAAATTCAGCTTGCTAGGCATCGTCGCTATCCGTAGCTTTAAATTCAGAGCCCCATGTTTTCGATTCATCAACTGGGGCTTATTCGACCTTATTTGGTCGATTCTGGGAGGAATTGTAGGTCTTGGGTGTGTTTGTTGGGAATGGAGGTTGTGGAACACCAGATTAGTTCGAATGTATTGGTTGAACCAATCATTCATCACGCTATAAAAGGCTTGCCTAGCCTCATCATTCGGATTGCTAGCAATAGGTTGAGAGTCCGCCAAGCACTTGTCCCTTGTGCGGAGCAGCGCCATACTCTCCACATCATCGCCTATCGCTTCGGTTGGGATCGGGATCCATTACTATAAATAAACACAAATTCAAATGTCGAAATCACCACACTATCAATTAATCACATAATGGCATGTATAGCTAGACCCAAACGTATTACGGTAGTCCTAGAATTGACTAAACCGTAGCTCGATACCAATAAAATTGTAACACCCGCACTGAGTCCGTTACTGAGTCGAACACAAGGTGCACAGACTTAACTTAATCATTTCACAGTCCATTTAAAATTTTCCAGAAGATCTGGTTACTGCGTCACTGTCACCTTAAAAATCATATCTTGAGTTCCAAAGCTCAAAAATCAATTTCGTAATTTTTCCCTGAAATTAGACTCATATGTCCATCTATTATATTTTTTCTAGAATTTTTGGTTGGTCCAATTAGTACAGTTTATTAGTTAAAATCTCCCATGTTACAGGGGTCGACTACACTGACCTTCGCGCGTTACAACTTGAATATCTCCCTGTACAAGGATTCAATACTGATGCCGTTTGTTTCTATAGAAACTAGACTCAAACAGGAATCTATACATATATTGCCTGACTCCTAATTATCTCTGGTTAATTTAAAATGAATTTCCAAAGTTGGAATAGGGAATCCAAAAACTGTTCTGGCCCTGTTTCATGAAAACCTAAATATCTCTTAACATACAACTCATATGACAGTTTCGTTTCTTCCATATGAAAGTAGATTCATCAAGGTTCATTTACATAATTTATTCTCCATTTAATTCCATTTCTACAAATTTTAGTGATTTTTTCAAATCCACACCACTGCTGCTGTCAGCATCTGTTTTCAAGGTAACTTTACCTATTTCGTGGTTTCCATGGACCAACTAGAGTTTTGTCATACATAGGTCTACCTATGATCATATTTAACCATTCCAAGGGCTGATCATTGCCCAACACTTCCATTCCAGTCCATAGTCACATCATGAAACCATATATACATACATAAACACAAATGGTCTAATGCCATACTCCACTTCTACGAGCCATTTTCGCATGGCCGCACACACATACATCACAAAAGTACTTGAAAAACAACAAAGGGTAGTCCTATACATGCCATATCTAGAGTTCAACTAAAGAGTACCAAAAGGGCTTTGATAGTGTGGATGACTTGACTTGATGATCCCGAATCCGATAGCTAACGAGCAAAATCTATAAAAGAGAGCCAAAGCAACGGGTAAGCATTTTAATGCTTAGTAAGTCTCAAGTAATAAAATCAGCTTTGACTAAAGTATTACATTCACATAGCTAAATGAATCACTTTAGTAATACACATTCTCATAATCATACTTACTTCACACTTCAATATATACACACACAAGGTATCAACCTATCTAAGAGCCGAAAGTTTGTTAGTCGATTGAACGAATAATATATCAAACGAATCGACTTTTCCGATGCACATGTAAACATACCTTATCGTATGGGTTTTTCGAGCGTATTAATTGAATTTATTACAGCACCAAAATGCTCACCTTCAAACTGAGTTTCTTCGAAATTTAGCCGGATATAATCCACAAGCACAATTGCCTTCGGGTCTTAACCCGGATTTGGTAACTTGCACAAATGCCTTCGGGTCTTAGCCCGGATATAACAACTCGCACGAATGCCTTTGGGTCTTAGCCCGGATATGATCACTAGCATAAATGCCTTCGGGACTTAGCCCGGGTATCATTCAAATGCTCATGTACACATATATCAATAAGCACGAAACATCCATATTTCATTTTCGTTACTAAGGCTCAAACACAAAACATTTATCAAACCTTTCCAATTTTGGCTCAATAGCCACACATAAAGAGCATGATTTCAATTGACTTTATAACGTAGTCCTTACGCACATTCGGCTATTCGCCATAATATGACAAATCATTTCAATATAATTCAAGTAGGGTCATTACTCGAAGACTTACCTCTGACGTGGTCGAGCGATTTCGACGGCTACTCGACTACTTTTTCCTTCCCTTTATCGGATTTAGCTCCCCTTTGCTCTTGAGCTTAATTTAACAAATAAATTGATTTAATCATTTGAGCATCGAAAGAGGAATTCAAGGTACTTAGCCCACATATTTCCATTAGACATTAAAGTCACATATGTACGAAATCATGAATCAAACTCAACACATTAGTTAGTACTCTCCTTAGCCAATTTTCTAAGCCAAGAATAGGCATCAATATGCTTGCCTCTAACCGAATGCATGCACACCAATTCCCCTCATGTGGCGAATATGCATGTCCATGTTGAGGCCAATTATACACTTAATACCACACAAAAACAGCATACATTTTACTAACTAACGATTCCATATTGTAACTCTCAATCATTTATTTCATAACCAAACATCATCATATGCAAATATATACCTTGAGATGGTATATATGTCATACCAATACATCATGTGCAAACATGTATATCTATATATATATATATGCTAGAGCCGAATCTCAAAGTTGCTTATCCAAATATAAACATATATCCAAAGCTCAAATCTTACCTACCATGCAATATGCATAAACCATACTTATGGATATACCATGGCGAATACACCACAACACCATACCGTTTCGATTTTGGTCATGGTTAAACAAAGAACTTAATGTCTTACTCAAAATGCTAAAAAGAAAGTCCAAGAGCCATCAATCCACCATCACATGTATCATTAGCAAGCTTCATATTTAACATGCAATGGCATTAACACAAAATCCACCTTGGCCAAATACCATCCCCATGATATAACAAAGATTTGAACCATGGGCTAATAAAAGCATCAAGCTATCAACTAAAAACATGCATGAATCTCATGGCACAACCTCAAACATACCTTAATCTAGATACAAGTATGGCCAAACCTCCTCCTAATCCTCTTCCAAACCAAGCATGAAGCAAAAACTCCTCCTTCTTCCTTAGGATTTTCGCCAAGAGAGAATGAAAGGATGAACAATTTTTTTCTTTTCTTTTCTTCAACTCACGGCAATGGGGAGGAGAGAAGCCTTCACACACATTTTTTTCATTTTTTATTACCTATGCACCTTATTTTATTTATTCCAACATGAAACACTTACACAACATGTTTCACGACATGTTTTGCCCATACTCCCTTGTCATGGCCGGCCACTAGCAATTAGGGGGGAAATTTGACATGCAAGTCCTCCCTTTTGATTACATGCACTATTAGGTCCTTATAGATTAGCCTATCACATTTCAAAAGTGTCACACAAGTCCTATTGACTAAATTCACATGAAATTTACTAAATCGAAACTTGAAATTTTCACACATTCACATATACATATTCTAGACAATAAATATTACGTCCAAACATTTCTGTGACTCGGTTTAGCGGTCCCGAAACCACTTCCCGACTAGGGTCAATTTTGGGATGTCACACTCGGCCTAGACGTTATGGTCGAATCTTAAAGAATTACACTAGCTCGTTTGAAAACCCAAAAATTTAATTTGAGATCATGAGGTAAAACAGTGCTAACTTTGATAAATCATTTTCCAATTTTAGGGAATAATCCTTGTAAAAACCATTTACTTTATTACAAGAAACCATTTAAATTGTCATCTCATTTTGCAACAGAATTTTCTAAGTTATGACGTTTTGAAAACTGTGGTTTGAATAGCACGCAGATAGTTTTTCCAATATATGCATAATACCACTTATTCCAGAAAAACATGTCAAATCGAAAGGTAAAGTCCAAAAACAAATTATAGTCCAAAAGTCCAAAAAAAGTCCAAATCATTTAGATACAAAATCATACATTAACCATTACACATCACAACCAACCAAAGTACCAATTAGGATTCTTATCAATACACATATTATATACTTCAAATGGCACAAAATATAACCATAGCGCTTATAACATAGATAACCAAAATCGTATTTACATGCCACTTATAACCAGACCAAAATGAACAATTAGATACCGAATAATGTGATCTTCAAAAGCAATCTAATCGACAGCTTGAATCTGATGATCTATAAGGAAGAAAAACCAACACGAGGTAAGCTTACGTAAAACTTAGTAAGTTTGTATTAAATATAAACTTTAACTTACCGTAACGGTTGTAACTTAAACATTCCTCAACTAAATACCATAACAAGAACAATAGTTCATTATTAACCTATAGATATCACAAGTTTCAAATGGTTAGTGAGTTCATATACACATAACATGAAACTTTGTTATCATGTCATTGAACATACAAGTGAACACAT
The DNA here is from genome assembly GCF_025698485.1 of Gossypium arboreum. NCBI lineage: Eukaryota > Viridiplantae > Streptophyta > Magnoliopsida > Malvales > Malvaceae > Gossypium > Gossypium arboreum. The sequence continues at coordinate 100,132,737 of NC_069079.1, forward strand.
TTAAAACTTAATCCAACCATCATCCATTCATTTAACAACTCACATTTCATTTCAAATATTCATATCCAATGTCTCAATTCATACATCTATTTCCTTATAATCAATTCATATAACATTTCATGTAATCATTTCATAAAACTATTTTGTATAACCATTTCATCTAAACATTTCATTTTATCATTTCATTTACATATTTAGCACATAATCATTATGTATATCACATTTAGTTTTGATAATTCATATAAATTTCTCCATTCAATTTCTAATTTCATATAATCATTTCAGATATTTTGTTTCATTTATACATTTAACACCCAATGAACAAAATAAAATAAAGTTGGATACGTGAGAAAGATGCTCACACAAGTTGTAACTGTAATTGCTCTTATGAGCCATATCTGCAAATGCTCACACAAGCTGTGAAATGGGCCTGTTTGCAACAGCCCATTTTCGGTAAAATCAGAACATCGATTTTGGGACCACAATTCCAATTCCAGAAAGTAAATTTATTTTAATATTATTTTATGATCTATTGTGTGATAATAATGTCATATAAAAATTTTGTAAAGAAATTTTACCAAGTACATGTTTAATTTGATAAAGGACCAAATTACACAAAGTAAAAATGTTGAGTTCTAATAGCTAAAGGTATTAAATAGCTATGGAATTCAAAATTTGAGGTCCTTATATGGCAAATAGGCCATTAAAAATACTTAGTTGTTAAGGATGATGGTTCGTCCATGGAAAATTAATTAAAGAAAAGGACAAAATTGGAAAGATGATAAATACAAATGATAAATAATAAAGTAAAGAAAATATCATCATTTTTATCATCATCTTTCCCAAATAATAATGGAAACCCTAGCCATAGAGAAGGGAAGAAAGATAAAACTTATTTGGCCAAATCTCGTTTTTAGTAATTTTTATATTTTTGAGATCAGGATAACCTAATCTAGCTATTTTGGGGATTAATTTGAAAAGTTATCAAAGTATAGAAATTTTTTCATGGATGAATATGCTAAAATTTTGAAATTTTTATGGTAGAAAATGAAAGTTGTTGATAGATAAACAACTTTTGTAAAGTGAATTTTGATGAAAATGTGAATTAAGGACTAAATTGTAAAGTTGTAAAATTTATGAAAAAATTCTAAATTTTGTTAAATACATGGGCTGTAAATGGTACTTGTAAAATTTGGCTAGGTTTGGAATAAGGATTATATTGCATGAATTTCATTTTCTAAGTCTAGGGACAATCGTCATTAATTAAAAGTTTAGGGGTAAAATGGTAATTTTACCTAAGATACGAATTGGACTGAATTAAGTATGAAGTATATTAATTTTTTTTTTAAATTATTTCATATAGATCTGGATAAACCAAATTCGGAGTTAGAACGAGGAAAAGAGAAAATGTCGAATTTATCTATTTTATGTACACGAACATTTGTCGAGGTAAGTTCGTGTAACTAAATTGTGTATATTTATATGCTTGTATTGAATGTATTTTTGTGAATTTTTTAAATGTTATAAATATATGAAATGATCACATATCCGACAATGCTAGAAAAATGTCAAATCCTGTGTGAATAGATGAAAGTCGATGGATGCATGATTTTCCGTATTGGTTGTGGGCCAACATATGTTGCGGACACACCAGAGCTCTTACGAGCTTCCTGTTATAAGCCATCTCGCGCTTTCCTTTATATGGTTCTTACGAGCTTCTTGATAATAGCTCTTCAGAGCGTCCCGATAGGTTATGATCCTACATTTGTTGTGGACACACCTTAGCTCTTATGAGCATTCTGATTAAAGGTTCTTTGTGAACTCCCCATTAAATTGGCTCTTTGGGAGCTTCCTGATAATGCTCACTTAAATAACCTGATATTGGCTATCTGGAGCTTCCTGTTACATGCCTCTTTGTGAGCTTCCTGATAGTGCTCGCTTGAACAACTTGATATTGGCTATCCGAAGCTTCCCGTTACATGGCTCTTTGTAAGCTTCCTGATAGGCTTTTCGTGAGCTTCCCGATATGGTTCTATGTGAACTTCCCAATTATGGCTCTTATGAGCTTCCTATTATATAGCCCGGATAAGTTTCCTGATAGGCTCTTTATGAGCTTCCCGAAATTGCTCTGTGTAAGCTTTCCGTTACAAGGCTCGAGAGTGTGCTTCCCGATTATGTGCCCTAAATGGGTACCCCTGAATATGAATTGACGAATCCTGATTTGTACACCTCGAGTGTACTACCTATATATCCATCGATATTCAAATAAATTCAATGGGTAAAAATCCTGACATGAGAAAATATGAATACAAAATGAATTATTACATGTATCTGCCGAAAATACATGAAAATGATAAAACATGATATATGGAAATATAAGATGATGATATATGTGAACATGGAATTTGTTTGATGAATATGTTCATCAATGGTTATATATTTGTACACCTTGAGTGTACTACTCGTATGACATTGATATTTCAAATAAATTAATGGATAAAATTCTGATATGAAATAATCTAAACTTGATATGAATTATTATGAAAATGTACTTGAAATACATGGATAGGATTTGCATATGTTATATGAATTCAGATTTCATGATATGTCAGATTGTTTGAATCTGTGATTTAGATTCTTGAAAATATGTTTCAGTGTTGTATTTTAGAATTTGAAGGCAATTGGAAAAGAAATGATTATTGTTAGTTGAATTCGCATATAATAATAGTTTCCAGTCAAGTATTAAAATGGCACCGTACGAAGATCTATATGATCATGAATGTAAAACTCCATAGTATTGGACTGAGCTTAGTGAGAAAAAGAATATATGGAATTGATCTGATCCGTGAAATCGAAGAAAAAGTGAAAGTGATATGAGATAGTTTTTAAGCAGTTTCTGATCGTCAGGTATCTTATACAGATCTTAAATGAAAAGAAATAGAGTTTAGAGTTAGCAACAAAATGTTCTTCAAAATTTTGTCATAGAAGAAAGTTCTCCAATTTGGCCATAAAAGCAAATTAAGTCCGCTGTTTATCAGGCCATATGAAATCATTGAAAAGAATTGGACATGTTACGTACTAATTGGCATTATTGTCAGAGATTGATAGAATTCATAAATGTTATTCATGTGTATATGCTACGATGGTATCGATCATATCTGTCATATGATATTTATCTCATAGATATTGAAATTTAGCTTGACAAGTACAGTGAGAGACTGATTGAAACTCTGGCATGTGAAGTGAAAGAAATATCCAGACTTCTTTACTGGTACAATTTTCGAGGACAAAAATTTTTAAAGGGGAGAGTTGTAACAACCAGCTTTTAGTAAAATTAGAATAGTGGTTTTGGGACCACAAATCTGATTCCAAAAAAAAAGTTCATTTTAATATTATTTTATGATTTATAGTATGATAATAATGTCATAAAAAATCTCGTAAAGGAATTTTACCGGTTACATGTTTAATTTGAGAAAGGACCAAATTGCACTAAGTGCAAAAGTTGAGTTCTAATAGTTAAAGGGATTAAATAGCTATGGATTCAAAATTTGAGGTCCTTATGTGGTAAATAGACCATTAAAAATACTTAGTTGTTAAGGATGATGATTCATCCATGGAAAATTAATTAAAGAAAATGATAAAATTGAAAGATAAAAATAAAGATGATAAATAATAAATTAAAGAAAATATCATCATTTTTATCATCATCTTTCCCAAATAAATATGGAAACCCTAGCCATGGAGAAGGGAAGAAAGAGAAAACTTATTTGGCCAAATTAGGTAAGTATTCAAGTCCCGTTTTTAGTAATTTTTATATTTTTGAGATCAGGATAACCTAATCTAGCTATGTTGGGGATTAATTTGAAAAGTTATCAAAGTATAGAAATTTTTTCATGGATGAATATGCTAAAATTTTGAAATTTATGGTGGAAAATGAAAGGTTATTGATAGATAAACAACTTTTGTAAAGTGAATTTTGATGAAAATGTGAATTAAGGACTAAATTGTAAAGTTGTAAAATTTATGGAAAAATTTTGAATTTTGTGAAATACATGGGCTTTAAATGGTACTTGTAAAATTTGGCTTGGCTTGGAATAAGGATTAAATTGCATTAATTTCATTTTCTGAGCCTAGGGACAAAATTATCATCAATTAAAAGTTTAAGGGTAAAATAATAATTTTTCCTAAGATGTGAATTGGACTGAATTGAGTATGGGTTGTATTAAATTATTGTTAAATTCATTGATATAGATCTAGATAAACCAAATTCAGAGTTAGAATGAGGAAAGGAGAAAATGTCGGATTTATCTATTTTATGTACACGAACATTAGTCAAGGAAAATTTGTATAACCAAATTATGTATTTTTATATGCTTGTATTGAATGTATTTATGTGCATTGTGTAAATGTTATAAATATATGAAATGATCACATATCCGATAATGCCAGAAAATGTCAAATGACATGTGAATAGATTAAAGTCCGTGGATACAGGATTTTTCGTATTGGTTGTGGTCTAGCATATGTTGCAGACACACCACAGCTCTTACGAGCTTCTATTTATAAGCCCTCTCGAGCTTCCCGTTATATGGTTCTTCCGAGCTTCCCGTTATATGGTTCTTCCGAGCTTCCCGATAATAGCTCTTCGGAGAGTCTGATAAGCCATAATATATACATACTTTTACCCTATGCATGGCATATTTATGGATAATTTTTCCTTGGTTTTATTGAATTCGATGCTCCTAATCCTTTAAATTCATATCTTATCCTCAGGAGAGTTTGGGATGGCGGAAAGAGTAAGAAACGGGCCAAAAAGGGACAAATTTGGCCTAAATCAGTGTTTCACACGGCCTAGGCACTTCCACACGGGTGATCCACACACCCGTGTGTGACACATGGGTAGGCCACACGCCCGTGTGACATGACCGTGTCGACATTAATCCAAGTCAGAATTGCACACGGCCTGAGCACCTTCACAAGGGCATGGCACACGGCCATGTCCCTATCGAGCCCAAGTCTAGTTCTACTCGGAAAAGGGCACTTTTGAGGGTTTTGAAGCATTCTAAAGCCTATATAAACACTCTAGAAGAGAATTAAAGGGGGACACGCAACATTGAAGGAAGAAAATACTCAAGGACAGCCATCGGAATCACCTCGGAGACAGGATCTACATCAAGAATGAAGATTTCCATCCAATTTCATAGAAGTTCTTTGGGTTTCTTTATGTTTTTTTATTTTCTATACTTTGAGATGTTTTCCATTATTATTATGAACTAAACTCCCTAAATACCTAAGGGAGATGAAACCTAAGACGAATCTTATTACTCTTTGATTTATATGATAAATACTTGTTCTTATTCTTAATTGTGAGTTTTAATTCTTGCTTTAATAGTTCAGGATATTAATTCAAGTTTTTTGATGTGCTTATTTAGTTGAGCAAAAGTCCCTGTTTAAGAGTGGATCATTCATAATTAAGCGGAGTTGCATGCAATCTTAGAGATAAGACGACATAAATCTACTGAATTAGAGTCAAATCTAATAAGGGAATCCATAGATCGGGTTAATGTGACAATAGAGGTTTTAATTAGAAAGAGATTTTGATTAATCAACCTAGAGTCAATTGTTTTTAGTCTCGAAAGGGATATTAACATAAATCAGGGATTTCTACAGAATAAGTCAAGTAAATAAATCGTCTAATTCAAAGGTAATAAGTGAAGTCTAGGTGAATTCTTTCTAGGGTATTGTCTTCTCAATCGGTTTTTCAAAAGTATTTTTCAACTTTGATCTCTGTCGCTACTTTAGTTAATTAGATAATTAGTCTTAGATAAAACATTCCCTAAATTTTTAGGCTAGATAATAAAGAGATAGTAATTACTAGTACTTTTAGTCCTCGTGGATACGATATTTTCGGTCTCACCATAACTATACTATTTTTTGATAGGTGCGCTTGCCTTAAGTCAAATTTTTAATTAGTTTAGCGACCATTAAGTTTTTGGCGCCGTTGCCGGGGACTAAGATATTAGGAACACTTAATTTTTATTACTTTAGCCATTTTTTTATTGCAATTTAATATAATTCTTAATTTTTCTTAAATTTCTAATTTTTTTATCTACTTTTGGCAGGTTTTTTATAGTTTATGACTAGAAGAAACCCGTCAGGACCTCTACTTTTTGATAGTGAGATCGAAAGCACAGCTCGCATGAACTGAAGAGAAATAAGGCAAAGCCTATGATACTTAGAGGAAGGGCAAGAGGACGATATTCAAACCACCCGAGGAGATGGCTGATAATCAAAATAATCCGTTACCTCCTATGGTCGCTGCAAACCCAGTATATCAAAATCTTGCTCCTCGTACTATGTATGATTATGCTAAACCTAATTTAACAGGAGCTGAATCGAGTATAGTTAGGCCTGTTGTTGCTGCAAATAATTTTGAACTAAAACCTAAAACGATTCAAATAATACAACAGTTTGTTCAGTTTGATGTTTTGCAGGATGAGGATCCAAACACTTATTTAGCGAATTTTCTGGAATTCTGTGACAGCTTTAAGATCAATGGCGCTTCTGACGATGCCTTCGATTGTTTCCCTTTTAATTAAGGAATAAGGCTAAACAGTGGTTGAACTCATTACCACGAGGGTCAATCACTACTTGGGAACAAATGACTAAACAATTTTTACTAAAATATTTTCAGCCGACCAAAATGGCTAAACTAAGGAATGCTATTTCTTCTTTTGTGCAGATGGATTTAGAAACACTTTATGATGCATGGGAGAGAAAAAAGGACTTATTGAGAAGGTGCCCTCACTATGGATTACCTCTATGGTTGCAGGTTTAGACTTTTTACAACGGTGTAAACCCCTCAATAAGGCAACTGATCGATGCAGCCGCCGGTGGAACTTTAAATAATAAAACACCTGAAAAGGCTTATGAATTTATTGAAGAAATGTTACTAAATAACTATCAGTGGCAAGTCATGAGAACAAAGACGACAAATGCAGCTGGTGTTTTCAACCTCGACGTGGTTACTATGCTATCTAACCAGGTAGAACTTTTAAATAAAAAGATTGATGGTTTGTATGGTTCTACTCAGGTACATCCAGTGCTTAGGTGTGATTCAAATGGAGGAGGAGTATATAAAACAGATTATCCATCCTTCAATCCTAGCACCAAGGAGGAACAAATCCACTATATGGGTAATAATTCCAGACTTCAAAACAACCCGTATAGTAACACTTATAATGCAAGTTGGAGGAACCATCACAATTTCTCATGGGGTGGTCAAGGAAATCAAAGACTATAACATCCTCAAGGTTTTCAACAATCACCTTACCAACAAGAGAAGAAACTGAACCTTGAAGAGATGCTCACAAAATTCATCTCAGTGTCAGAAACTCATTTTCAGAATACCGAAACAGCGCTTAAGAATCAGCAAGCGTCGATTCAAGAGCTCGAAACTCAAATAGGACAGCTTGCTAAGTTGATTTCTGAATAACCACAAGGTAGCTTGCCAAGTAATACTGAAACTAACCCAAGGGAGCAACTTAATGCGATTACTGTTCAAGATGAAGAAGGGTTAGTTGAACCTGAACCAGAACCGAGGCAAGGATTTATAGTAAGTAAAGGTAAGGATGAGGTAGACTACAGTGAGCAAAAACTGGTAGGTAGAGAATATAAACCTCGTGTGTCATACCCCAGTGCGACAAGGAAAGACCACACGGATGAACAATTTGGTAAATTCCTTAAATTATTAAAGAAATTACATATTAACTTACTGTTTATTAAAGATCTTTCGCAGATGCCAAACACAGTGAAATTTTTAAAGGAGCTCTTGGCAAATAAACGAAAGATAGATGATGCGTTGCATGTGGAGTTGAATGCAGTTTGCTCAGCCATTCTACAGAATAAGCTACCCAACAAGTTGAAAAATCCAAGGAGTTTTACGATCCCTTGTTTAATTGGTAGTTTGAATGTTAACAATGCTTTAGCTGATTTAGGGGTGAGCATTAACGTTATGCCTTATAAAATGTTTAAACAATTAGGTCTTGGGAAACCCAAACAAACTAGAATGAGCATTCAATTGGCAGATAAAACAATTAGATTTCCTAGGGGTATTATTGAAGACGTGCTAGTCAAAATTGATAAATTCATATTTCCAATTGATTTTGTTGTTTTAGACATGGAAGAGGATAGTGACATGCCTTTAATTTTAAGAAGACCCTTTTTAGCAACTACTAGAACTATCATAGATGTTGGCACAAGTGAATTGATACTTCGTGTAGGTGATGACACGATTAAACTTCAAGCTTGAGATTTTGCTAAAATATCTGATAATCGAGATGATTGTTTAAGTTCGGTTAATTTAAATAATGTTACAACTCAAACTTCTTTGCAGGAGTCCCCTAGAAAGAACGTGATGGCACCCCATTCTAATCCATGCAACAAAAACAAAGCGACTCATGAAGAATGAAGGCTTCAGATAGATGAACTAGATGAATGGCGAACACATGTCAAGGAGAAACCAAAAGCACATAATGAATCAAAGCGACACAAAATAAGCGTAAGTATGAAACAATGCAATTTAAGGTTGGGGATAAAGTATTGTTAGATGAAAAGGACCCCTGAATTGCTACTTCAGAGCTTAATACAAACGGAGCGACTCCCTTCACGGTACTAAATGTTTTCCCATACGGTACAGTAGAGGTAAATCATTCTCAATTTGGCACTTTTAAGGTAAATATTACTCGACTTAAACTTTATGTGGATAATAGAATTGATAGTGAGAAAGAAGAGTTTCGACTCCATGATCCGCCATAATCATGCGAATGAGAGGTAAGTTAAGCTTAGACTTTAAATAAGCACTTCTCGGGAGGCAACCCGAGCACTAACACTACTAACTAGTTTATTTTAGCTATTTTTAGTGTTTTTTTTATGTAGGTAAAATAGCTCACACGGCCTGGACACACGGGCGTGTCCTTGGCCGTGTGAAAATAGGGCTAAAAATTCCCCAAATATCAAGCCACATGGCTGTGTGACACGGCCGTGTGAAGCACACGGTTTTGACACACGGGCGTGTCCTAAGCCGTGTGAAAACTGGAGCTAATTTTTAAAATTTTTCATAAGTCAGAGAGGTACACGGGCAAGGTACATGGTCGTGTGTTTGGACACACGAGCATGTGGGATACCACATTGGCGTGGGAGAAGCGAACAACAAAGAACACAGGCGTGTGATACGACCGTGTACACCACACGGCTTATACACACGGGCGTGTCCCTAGGCCGTGTGGTAAATAGTTATAAAAATTTTACGATTCACACGGGCAATAGTCGAGCCACATGAGCATGTGACATGACCATGTGGCCCAACACGGGCTTTACACGATCGTGTGCCTTTTTAAAACCCCCCTAAACCCTAACATTTTGTCTTCTTCCTCTCAAATTTTCCCCCTAACCCTAGCCGCCGCAGCCCCCTCCCCCACCGTCCGGCCACCCCTAGCTCTCCCTTCTTCTTTTCTTTTCTTTTCTTTTCTTTTCTCCCTTCCCCCATCTCTTCCCTCCATTTTTCTTTCCTCTTAAACTCCTTGTCGCGTAACCCACGCCCCCACAGCGCGCTGCACAACCTAACTCCCCACGTCCGTGTCCTCCCCTACTCACCACCGTCAACGGCCGCACCAGCTCCGACCGCGCTCCTCCGACGACCTGCCACCACCACCGTCAGTCACGCTTTCTTTACCCATTCCTCCATCATCTTCATTATTTATTTTTATTTTTGTTTTTGTTATCATTGTTATCATTTATATTAGAAGTATTATTATGTTATGCCTTTTATTTATTCATCTTTATCTCTTATTTAGGTCTTTTTCTTTACTTTAGCCTTGCTTTATTATGCCATTGAGTTGATGTTTATGTTACTGCAGATTAGTTTAGGATCATTCTATTAAGTCTAAATTACTGCTGCTATTTTCTTACAAACCCCATATTTAGTTTATCATGTTAGTCATATCTATCTCTTGCCAAATTGTATAGTCTACTATTCGTTCTTTTGTTTACTTCATCACTCATTATCATTCCTTTAAATATAAATTGAAGATTTAATTAGCAGCTACTTAATTCTTTTAATATAGTTAGATCCATAATTTGTCTACATCGTTCTTCACTTGCTATTTCATTGCCTAGTTGTTTTCTTATTTGGATTATGTTATTCTTGCAGGTGTATAATAACAAATACACGAGGCAAGAAGACTGCCGTCCCCGCTTCGAAAAAGCGGAAGAGTCCTGGCACAACCTCCTCAAGCGCTTCGATCGAAGCTCGCCATCCTCTACTTTGGTTCTCGTCCGGCCCACAGGACGACCTGCTTCAGCTTCTTCGAGTACGACCATTAGGAGTGGGACGTTGTATTGATTGGGCCACTTTGGAGCAGGTCCAACTTGCTGACCTCGTTCGATTCCATTTCAATATCGCCCCGTGGGATCGGTTCTTTGCAATTATCGAGCTACTTATTCAGAACTGACATTGGAGTTCTGCACTACTTTCCATCTGCAACATGTGATGAATACACATGACGAGGCTAGGACTATCATTTTTAGACTTGGTGGACTAGTAAGGCATATGAGTGTACCAGAGTTTGGAGCTGTTTTGGGCCTCTACACAGAGGAGTTCATGGCTTTCGAGAACTTCTTACAGTTTCACCGTCATAGACATTACTCACCCTCTTGTTGTTGGACTGACCTTACAACTAGTACTGTCCCCTATGACGCGAGTCGCTCAAAGGCGACTTCTCTTCCTCCAACACTATGCTATATCCATACCATCTTGGCTCACACTTTGACTGGGAGGAGAGAGAGAGCACTGGAGTAGTTAGCACCACCGATGATTATTTTTTATGGAGCATGGCCACTGGTCATGTATTTGATCTAGCATATTTCATAGCGCTTGCTTTTCGCCACCAGATAGATTACCATAAGAGGGGCCCCATCTGCCTTGGCCCCTACGTGACTCACCTCGCTCACCACTTCGGCCTCTTCGACACTCTAAAGATGTCATCGACACTCACATTAGTAGGCCAGATGTCTCCTTAAGGAATATCTAGCATGATCCACATGCAGATGATAGAGCGGCGCCGTGGATTCGACCCTCCTCAGTATAGACTCATTCAGTCTGATGACCAAGATGGGCCAGAGGACATTATTGATGATGTCCCTCCCCCTCACGAGGAACCACATCCACCACCACTACCGAGTCACCGACCCCCTACTGATACCTTGACAGATTTATCCGAGCGATTCACTCGCTTTGAGCAGCAGTGCTTCGAGCGGTTCGACAGCATTGATAGCACTCTTCGACAGATTTGCCACCACCTCCACATCTCTCCATTGGCACCGTCGACCCACGAGGCATCTGATGATGAGGACCTTTGAGTCCCTTTATTTTACTATTATTTTTATTTTTATTTTTATTTTTATTTATTTTTTATTTTATCTTTTATTTATTTTTGAAGATATTATGTTTTATATTTTCACCTATATTTATCTTTATCGAGTGATCCCTTAACTCTCTTCCATAATGGTGTTTATTTTCTTATTAGTAGCTCAGAATCATGCCTTTTATTCGGCTTTCTCTACAATTCTTGCTTGTGCTCTTCCAAGGATTCCATCCAAAACTTCAGGCAGTTTTGCTTCTCTCCCTTTCTTCTAATATTATGCATATATTGTTATTAACTATTTTTGTACATCTTAAGTCTGGGGAGGTTATTTATGTGATTATCAGAAAATCCCTAAATTTTTATCTTGTTCTCAAATAATTTTCTCATATCATTATTAGAGTAAATTCTGATTGATTTATGATTTTATTGATGTGTTTTTAAATTAAACCATAGGTAACTGTGCATTGATTGTTTAAACTTTGAGACATTAGAGAATCGAGTATGATAAGTTGAAACTTTTGAGAATTGAAATTGCTAGGTTGTTTCCCTGAATTGAGGTATTATCTTGAAGTTTTAAATTTAAAGAATTGTCATCAAATACCCTTAATTTTCGTGAGATTTTGAGCCTTTTAGAGCATATGCTTTCTTGCTTACTGGTTTTATTGGTTATGAGTGTGTCAACATTGATTTGTTATTCTAGAACTTGCTTCGATTATGCATGTCAAGACCACACCTTTGATTTGATATACGAAAATGATAAAGGCACTTATGTTTAACCCATTTACCCTATAAAAAGCTTACCCACACAATTGACCCGTAGTGAACCCTTTTGAGCCTTAACTATTATTTATTGATTTTTCCCCTTAATATTAACCCATAACTTAACCCTTTTTGATTCGTTAAGAATTTTTACCTTTTTATTGACCCCTTTTTTGTCGAGATTTAATTTGATTAATTATCTAGCTATGTTTATTCATTTCAGTCCCTGAATTATTTCTTTTTATGTACTTTCCATACTTGTTCTTATTCTAAAAAAAAATACATACATACATACATATTAGTATTAATTCTTTGTTTTTGAGCCTAAGTATTTAATTACATATTCTGAGAAGAAGCTCATGTTTATTCATATAATGATAGTTATTTTTCTACTTAGGTAATTTATCAATTTAAATCTCGATTTTAACCGTCTTTTTCAGCCTTTATCCACACCTTTAACCCAAAGCCCTGTTACAACTCTTCAAAGACCTTTTGATTTGTTTATCATCTCATTTATAGTGGTGGAGATTTGATTTTCATGCAAGCCTATGGTAATAACTTTTCATGTTTGACTAATGAGTGCTTAATCATTGAACCTTAAACACATTGAGTGATTTGAGTGAATCTTTAGTGAGGATGTCAACCCTTGTCAGTTTGGAATTAAAGGTAATTACTTAGATAAAGGGGGATACCTATGATTTTATGATTAAAATGCTCAACTCTGACTATTTGAAACTTTAATGTTCTTTTAATTAAATTTTCAATGTATGAATGCTTGTGGATTATTTTGAAACATTATAGATGAGGATTATAAGTTGAAAAGAATTTATTTTAATTGTGAGTTGAGGATTTTGCTTGAGGACAAGCAAATGCTTAAGTGTGGGGATATTTGATAAGCTGTAATATATACATATTTTTACCCCATGCTTGGCATATTTATGGATGATTTTTCCTTGGTTTTATTGAATTCAATTCTCCTAATCCTTTAAATTCATATTTTATACTCAGGAGAGCTTAGGATGGCGGAAAGAGCAAGAAACGGGCCAAAAACGGACAAATTGAGTCTAAATCAGTGTTTCACACGGCCTAGGCACTTCCACACGGGTGATCCAAAAGCTTGTGTGTGACACACGGGTAGACCACACACCCGTGTGACATGACCTTGTCGACATTAATCCAAGTCAGAATTGCACATGGCCTGAGCACCTTCACATGGGTATGGCACACGGTCGTGTCCCTGTCGAGCCTAAGTCTAGTTCTACTCGGAAAAGGGCACTTTTGAGGGTTTTGAAGCATTCTAAAGCCTATATAAACACCCTAGAAGAGAATTAAAGGGGACACGAAGCATTGAAGGAAGAAAATACTCAAGGACAGCCATCGGAATCACCTCGGAGACAGGACCTACATCAAAACTGAAGATTTCCATCCAATTTTCTAGAAGTTCTTTGGGTTTCTTTATGTTTTTTTTTCTATACTTTGATATGTTTTCCATTATTATTATGAACTAAACTCCCTAAATACTTAAGGGAGATGAAACCTAAGATGAATCTTATTACTCTTTGATTTGTATGATAAATACTTGTTCTTATTCTTAATTGTGAGTTTTAATTCTTGCTTTAATAGTCCAGGATATTAATTCAGGTTTTTGATGTGCTTATTCATTGGAGCAAAAGTCCTTGTTTAAGAGTAGATCATTCATAATTAAGCGGAGTTGTATGCAATCCTAGAGATAGGACGACATAAATCTCCTGAATTAGAGTCAAATCTAATAAGGGAATCCATAGATCGAGTTAATGCGACAATAGAAAGAGATTTCGATTAATCAACCTAGGGTCAGTTGTTTTTAGTCTCGAAAGAGATATTAACATAAATAAAGGATTTCTATGAAATAAGTCAAGTAAATAAATCATCTAATTCAAAGGTAATAAGTGAAGTCTAAGTGGATTCTTTCTTTGGTATTGTCTTCTCAATCGGTTTTTCAAAAGTATTTTTCAACTTTGATCTCTGTCGTTACTTTAGTTAATTAGATAATTAGTCTTAGATAAAACATTCCCTAAATTTTTAGGCTAGATAATAAAAAGATAGTAATTACTAGTACTTTTAGTCCTCGTGGATACGATATTTCCGGTCTCACCATAACTATACTACTATTCGATAGGTGCGCTTGCCTTAAGTCGAATTTTTAGTTAGTTTAGCGACCATTAGCGTCCCAATAGGTTGTGATCCTATATTTGTTGTGGACACACCTTAACTCTAATGAGCATCCCGATTAAAGGTTTTTTGTGAACTTCCCGTTAAATTTGCTCTTTGTGAGCTTCCTGATAGTGCTCGCTTGAACTTCCTAATATTGGCTATCTGCAGCTTCCGCTTACATGGCTCTTTGTGAGCTTCCTAATAGGCTTTTCGTGAGCTTCCTGATATGGTTCTTTGTGAACTTCCCGATTATGGCTCTTATGAGCTTCCCATTATGTAGCCCGGACAAGCTTCCCGATAGGCTCTTTATGGGCTTCTCGAAATGGATTTGTGTGAGCTTCCCGTTACAAGGCTCGAGAGTGTGCTTCCCGATTATGTACCCTAAATGGGTACCCATGAATATGAATTGACAGATCCTGATTTGTACACCTCTAGTGTACTACCTGTATATCCATTAATATTTCGAATAAATTCAACGGGTAAAAATCCTGACATGAGAAAATATGAATACAAAATGAATTATTACACGTATCTACCAGAAATACATGAAAATGATAAAACATGATATATGGAAGTATGAGATGATGATATATGTGAACATGGAATTTGTTTGATGAATATCTTCATTTATGGTTATAGATTTGTACACCTTGAGTGTACTACTCGTATGACATTGATATTTCAAATAAATTAATAGGTAAAATTTTGATATGAAATAATCTGAACTTGAGACAATTATTATGAAAATGTACTTGAAATATATGAATAGGATTTGGATATGTTATATGAATTCATGATGTTGAAATTATATGTATATGAAAATTTGGTTATTGTTGAACTCATATATGTTTCTTGATAATTAATTGAAATATATGACTAACAAGGGTGTTGATAATATGTGTTAGGACTTGTGACCAAATTGGTTGATTGTGTTTAGTATGTCTATCTTAAACATGAATGAATGGTAAGTTAATTTCTATATTATATGAACTTACTAAGCATTTCATGCTTACTTTGTTTTATTTTCCCCTGTCCTATAGTAATTCAGAAGCTCGTTGGATTGAAAGCTTGGTAGAGATCACTCACTCTATCCATCGGTCCCTTTTCAGTATATACAGTAAATCAATTATGGTTATAATGGAATGTATAGGTTAATTTGCTAATATTGGCATATAAATGCTTTGACTGTAACTAGCCATTGGTATGGCTTGTAATGGACATGTTTGGTATATGTTTGTAATGGTTGATTGATAGAAATTATATTTGGCATATTGATAGTTGAATTAAGTTAGCATATATAATAAAATATGCATAAATGTGAATTTGGTACCTAGATAAGCATATGTATAAGATTGACATAGTAATAAATTGTCATCTGAGGTACTTATGGGTACATTAGTTGTATGTATTGATATGTCATGCATGAGACTCGGTTTCAACTTGAATTTAATTGTCTTAAAATGGCTTGTGAATATGTTAAAGTGTTGGTGTAAATGGATGAAAATTTGGGTGAGAAATGTGGCTTGGAGATTAGCCTATTTTCATCCACACGGGCAGAGACACGGGCATGTGTCTTAGCCGTGTGTGACACACGGCCTTGCACATAGGCATGTGGTTTGGCCGTGTGTCTCCTGCATCTTTAAAATGTCAAAACAGAATGCTCAGAATTGATCACACAGCCTAGCACACAGGCGTGTGGCTAGACCGTGTGACCCCTACACTTATACACGGTCTAGCACACGGGTGTGTGACCTAACCGTGTGAGTCAAGTCAGAGAGTTACACGGCCTGAGAAACAGCGTGTCCCTGGCCGTGTGAACTACACAGCTTGACCACACAGGCGTATGACCTTTGCACTTAGGAAAAATTTTGAGATTTTGCAAAAAATTCTCTGAGCACTCAGTTCAGTCCCGACATGATTCTAATGTATGGTTTGGGCCTCGAGGGCACATGTAAGGGACTATATGATGAAATTTTATTGAAATTACATATGAATACCAAAGGATTATGGAATGTCTGTTATTTGTTCTGTAAACTCTGGTAATGCTCCGTAACCCTATTTTAGCGTTAGATTCGGGTTAGGGGTGTTACATTGTTCACACGAGCTATGGGTCAGGATGGTAAGCTACACGATGCTGCTCACATGAGCTATGGAGAATCCACAACAAATACAAGATCTCAGCCATTGGTAGGACATCTAAAACCAACACCCGAAACGGTAAATAACCCCAATGACTTGTCATTTGTATCCTAAGTATTCACAAGTTCCATACGGCCACATTATAAATCCAAATAATATAATCTTATTCATATTATACCATTACAACTACACATCTATATAGTTCCTTTTTTTCAGATATAATTATCAATTTAGCTAACACTGCAATTTAGTTCAATTCTCTAATTATTATATATCAATAAATTTTACTCATTTCTATCATGAATAATAATTAACATATGAATAAAAATAGAAATTAATAATTTAAATCAATGTACAAACTTACCTAGTAAAAAACAATTACAAACGCGATGCCGACGACTATTTCGCTTCGTTTTTTAACGATTTGCGACGGTTGATTTGTTTCTTGATATATATAATAATTTCATTCAATTATACAGTTCAAATACTTTTAAATACTAAAATTCATGTAATTGATATTTTAATCAAAATTTTAGATTTTTACCTTGAACTTTTAACTTTTATTCAATTTAGTTCCTAAATCCAAAACTTTTGAATCTATCACAATTTAACCAAATAAATGCTAGTTGAATTTTACATAGTCCCTATACAGCCAATATTTATCAATTGTTCATAAGAATTTCATGTAATTTTACTATTTTAACTAGGGGTAAGCGTTCGATCGAATCGAATGAAAAAATTTTGAGTTAATAGAGTTGACGAATCATATTTTATCATCCTAATTTGATTTGAAATTTTCTCGAATCGAGTCGAGTGAGATAAAATTTGAATCGAATCGAATCGAATGAAAAAATTTTGAGTTAATAGAGTTGACGAATCATATTTTATCATCCTAATTTGATTTGAAATTTTCTCGAATCGAGTCGAGTGAGATAAAATTTGAATCGAATCGAATCGAATCGAATCGAATATATTTGTTCAAGTTAAATTTTAAAAAATAATTTTGGGTCCTTGTAACCACTGTCACCCATCGTAATAAAATTTGTCTACCTTAATCAAAATTTTCATTAACTTTAATCACCTCATAATTTATTTATTAAACTTTTATATACGGGTTAGCTTCTTTGCTTGCTTAGTTATTTTAATTATCTTCATATTCTTGTCACTATGTATTTTGGAATTAAAAATATATTATGTAAAAATGTGATTTTTAATAAAAATTATTTTAAAGATAAAATGTGAAATTGATACCGATATAAAATTTTAACATGAATATTTAATGGCATAATTAATAATTCAATTTTAATATAAATATTCAATATGACTAAAAATTCAATAATATAAATAATATAAAATTTGAAATTTAATTTAATAATATAAATAGTAGATATAAATAAATTTATTACTATTTATGTTTAGTGATTTTTTGGATAATTTTGATTTTCTATTTGAAAGTAAAGGGTGAGAAGTAAAAGTTTAGAGAGAAAATAAAAAAGTTTTGGGGATTAAAAGGTTGACAGAAAGTAAATAAATAGGGGGTAGTAAAAGTTTGGAGGGAAAATATTAAAAAAAAATTGGGGAGGGGGGAGGATTTGGATAGATGGGAGGTGGGATGGGAAGGAAGTAAAAATTTAAGGGGGAAAGTGGGAGGGAGTAAAAATTTTGGGGGAAAATAAAAAATTTTGAGGGTTTTTGGGAGTAAAATTTTGAGAAAAAGTAAATGGGATAGTAAAATTTTGGTGGGAAATAGATTTTGGGTAGATTGGGGGTTGGGATGGAAGGGGGGTAAAAGTTTTGGGGGAAAGTGGGAAGGAGTAAAAGTTTTGAGGGAAAAGTAAAAAGGTTTGGAAGTTTGAGGTAAAATATAAAATATTATAGTTTGATATTCGAATTATTCGAATTATTCGAGTTATTCGAATACGAAAACCTAACTCGATTTGAACTCGCAATTCAAAAAAAAGCTCGAGTTGACTTGAATAATTTGATTAACTCGAATAACTCGATTTGTTTAATTTTTTTTCGATTTTTTCGAGTCGAATTGAGTTTTGCTCACCCCTAATTTTAACAACTTCATCCTTAAACTTTAAAATTAACCAAAATCATTTTACCAAATAGTCCTATTTAACTATCAAGCTTAATAATTTATCATTAAACTTCAAAAACATAACAAATTCATTCAGAGCATAACTCACAACATTTAATAGTTTCACAAATTAATTCATGTGTTAACTAAATTAAGTTACAATGGTTTCAAAAACATAAAAATTACTAAAACCGATTAAAGAATCAACTCACATGCAAGAAGACTGAACCTCCAAGTTCTTTCAACAATGGTGTTTTGATGGCAGAGAAACAAGAAAGAAGAAGATTATGACAATTTATGCTCATTTTCATGTTTTACCATTTTTATTTTAATAAAATAATTTAATTTTTAATACATTAATCATTAAAACCCACTAGTAACCGTCCACAATCAATAATTATGACATATTTGACATTTAAAACCATCAAATTATTCATTTTATACCCATTCAACCCATATAAACTAAAAGAGATTTATTTTTGTAGTTTTTATGATTTAGTCCTTTTCCTTAATTAATTATCGAAACATCAAAATTTCTGGACTAAATTTAAATATACTCATTTAATCACGCCGTAAATATTTAATAAAAATATTTACGAGTTCTGTTTACAGAAATGAGGTACCGATACCTCATTTTCTAAAACCACTTAACTTTAAGGACAAACCACTTGTACTTAACTCTTCGTTCAATTAACTAAAATTATAAAATGAAAATTCAACATAATAATATATTTGACTCGTAAATATTAAATGATAAAATTTACGAATACATTTGTCGGGTTTGTGACCCCGAAACCACTGAAAAATAGGTTGTTATACCATGAATGCAGTTGGAGCATTCGTCAAACTGAATGGCATGACAAAGAACTCATAATGACCATAATGAGTCCTAAAGGCAATCTTATGTACATCAACTTCCTTTACTTTCAGTTGAGGGTACCCAGAACGAAGGTCAGTCTTTTGCAGCGGAATTTTCTAAGTTACGACATTTTGAAAACCGTGGTTTGAATAGTAAGCAGATAGGTTTGTCGATATATGTATAATTCAACTTATTCCAGAAAAATAAGTCAAATCAAAAGGTAAAGTCCAAAAAAAATTATAGTTGAAAATTTCAAAAAAAAGTCAAAATTGAGACATAAAGTTCATTTAAATTGTTTTAAGACAAATCGATTTCGAGTTCACGGGCGCCATTATATCTTAGGTCTACTAATTACTTGAGAAGAAACAGAAAAAAAAGGGTGAGATAACAAGTTCAGTATATAACTCAACCCAACTACAAATCAGATGCATACAAAATATCAGATGAGTATATAGTTGCAACTCAGATACAAAATTAAATGCATTTTCATAATCAAACATAGATGCATAATCAAATCCATAATCAGATACATATTCAGATCCTACCCCCATTCGTTACACACAATCTCTGTCCATCTCTACACACCAATTAGAGTATTAAACACCCATCTAACCCCACACACCTATAAGTAAGCGTATGTCACTTTTCAGAATAACGCAATCAGGCTGCCAAATATTGTAACACCCCGAACCGAGACCGTCGCCGGAGTCGAACACGAGGTGTTAACGGACTTCAAACCACTTATTGAAAAGTTCCAGACAAGCTGCCAATCTGTGTACTAGTCGCTTCAAAAATCATAACTTGAGTTTTAGAACTCGAAAATCAGTTTCGTAATTTTTTTCTGGAACTAGACTCACATTTCCGTCTCCAGATTTTTTTCTAGAGTTTTTGGTTGGGCCAATTGGTACAGTTTATTAGTTAAAGTCACCCGTGTTACAGGGGCCGACTACACTGACCTTCACGCGTTACAACTCAAATAACTCCCTGTGCAGGACTTCAATACTGGTACCGTTTGTTTCTATAGAAACTAGACTCAAAGAGGAATTCATACATATATGGTATGACTCCTAATTATTTCTGGTTAATTTATAATGAATTTTCAAAGTCCGAGCAGGGAATCCAGAAACCGTTCTGGCCCCGTTCCACTAAAACCCAAATATCTCTCAACATACAACTCATATAACCGTGTCGTTTCCTCCATATGAAAATAGACTCATCAAGGTTCATTTACATAATTTATTCACTATTTAATTCTATTCCTACTATTTTTAGTGATTTTTCACATCCACGTCACTGTTGCTGCCAGCATCATACTCTAGGATAGACTTTCTCTAACACATAGTCTCTATGATTCAACCACCCCTTTTTCATATATGGTCCAAAATATAAGCATGATGACCCATTCTAATGGCTGGTCATTGCCAAACACTTCCATGCCTCTTAATGAGCATATACATACCAAATAATTATAACATTATGCTCAAAACATTCATAAGCCATTTTCGCATGGCTAGGCAATATTTTACATACCGAGTTCAAACAAAACATAATAGTCTATACATGCCGAAATGTTTTCTTAGACCATCTAAGAAGAAGATACCAAAAAGTCGCTAGACGGTGTGATGACTTCGATGACAGTCCCGAGCACGCAAAATGGATCAAGAACCTAAATAAACAACAAATAAGCACACCAAATGAGTACATAACTCAGTAAGTCGTAAGCACTACTCTACCATCAACAATAACAATCATAAGTGAATAATCAAATAATACAAAGTAGATGTTTCCAGCCATATCAAACTATACTGCAATTTCTAAGATTTTGGTTCGATCTCATGCCCAATCCTTCAACCAAATCAAACTACAAGTCAGCCCAATCGATTTGAATCTGTTTCCTCAAGTTGGAACAACAATGCACTAGATAATTTTATGCGTACACGTACAATCCCAATTTCGATATTTAGTTAGTAACTCAATCACTTACCTCGTTCATGCACAATTTACTTCCACAACCGAATGTGACTATAGCAAATCGCACACATAGTGCTATAGCAAATCGCACACATAGTGCCATAGTAAATCGCACACATAGTGCCATAGTAAATCGCACACATAGTGCCATAGTAAATCGCACACATAGTGCCATAGTGTATCGCACACATAGTGCCATAGTAAATCGCACACATAGTGCCATAGTAAATCGCACACATAGTGCCATAGTAAATCGCACACATAGTGCCATAGTAAATCGCACACATAGTGCCATAGTGAATCGCACACATAGTGCCATATGGTCTTTGCACACATTGTGCCTTATGTCAATTCATCATGGTAAAGCAACTTACTAAATTCAATTTGTACATATAATCATAATAATAAATAGGAGAATCACTCCGAAAAATATCTATCCAAGGAGTTCTCACAAAAAGTGCTTAAGGACTTACCTTGTGTTGAGTATAACGGTTTCGACCCGGCTACTCGATGTCCTTGGCTTTGCCCTTGCTTGTTTCTCCTTCTTTAACTTCTCGGGCTTAATAGATAAATAAACTAGTTTAATCATCTTGCTATACATTTATAGTTCAATTACACATGCATATGTATATTTGTATATTCGCAACCATCCTCACTTATTACCCATTTGGTCAACAATCTAAGCCAAGATAAGGCTTCAATATGGTTGCCTCTAACCGAATACATGCACACCAATCTACTTCCTTTGGCCGAATATGCATGTCTATGTGGAGGCAAATTTTACCCTTATACTACACAAAAAAACAGCATACAATTTCCTAATTAACGCATTACATATTGTAATTCTATACACATCTCTCATTTATTTCATAACCAAACAACATCACAAGCAAATAGACACCTCAAAATAGTATACATGTCATACCAATTCATCATGTGCAAACATATATTCATGTAGGTGAAATGGCCAATTCTCAAGTGGCTTATATCCAAATATACACACATATCCAAAGCTTAAATCTTACTCACCATGCAACATGCATGAATCATATTTATGGATACAACATGGCGAATACCACAACACCATACCGCTTCAATTTGGTCATGGTTAAACAAAGGACTTAGTATCTCATTCAAAAATGCTAAAAGAAAATCTAAGAACCCTCAATCTACCATCACATGAATCATTATCAAGCTTGATATTTAGCATGCAATGGCATTAACACCATAACAACTTTGGCCAAATACCATTTCCATGGCATAACAAAGATTTGAGCCATGGCTAACATGCACATCAAGTTAGCAACCAAGACATGCATGAAACCCTAACACAACCTCATACATACCTTAATCTTGATGCAAACTTAGCCAAATCTCCTTCTAGATCTCTTCCAAACCAAGCATGAAGCAAAAATCCTCCCCTTTCTCCTTAGTATTTTCGCCAAGAAGTGAAAATGGATGAGCAAAATTTTCTTTTCTTTCCTTAGGACATTCGCCAAGAGCAATGGTGAAAGATGAACACTTTTTTTTCTTTTTTTTTTCATACTCTTATTTTATTATTTCTAACATGCACCACTAGCAAAACATGTTTGAAACATGTTTTCTTTGCCCATATTCATCACCATGGCCGCCACTATAGTCAAAATTTGGGGAATTTGACATGCAAGGACAACATTTCCTAGTGTGCATCAATAGGCCACTTCCACATTTGCCTATCTAAATTCTAAATTTTCTCACACAAGTCCTTTCTAGTGAAATTCACCTTTATAACACTAAATCAATCATCAAAAAATGTCATACATGAATACTCACATATTATAGGCATCGAAATAAATTTTAAATTATTGTTATGCCTCGGTTTTGTGGTCCCGAAACCACATTCCGGCTAGGGTCTATTTTGGGCTGTCACAACCCCCCCCTCTTAAGGAATTTTCGTCCCCGAAAATCTTACCGGTAAATAGGTTTGGATATCGTTCTTTCATAGAGTTCTCGGTCTCCCAAGTAGCTTCTTCTATCCCGTGCTTGAGCCATAACACTTTCACTAGCGAAACCCGCTTGTTTCGCAACTCTTTCACTTCTCGCGATAGGATACGAATCGGTTCTTCCTCATAACTCATATTAGCTTGAATTTCAATTTCTGATGGACTAATCACGTGCGATGGATCGGATCTATAGCGTCGAAGCATCAAACGTGAAAGACATCGTGAACCTTTTGAGTTCGGGGCAAAATCAAGCGATATGCCACCGGACCGACTCGCTCGATATCTCATATGGTCCATGAACCTCGGGCTCAACTTGCCCTTACGGTAGAACTCGAGCATCTTTTTCCAAGGCGATACCTTGAGAAACACTTTATCACCCACGATACTCGATATCCTTACGCCCAGATCCGCGCACGACTTCGACGATCGGAGGCTATCTTCGACTTTCACGGATTACCTTCACTTTCATTCAGCATCCCTAATCAAATCCACCCGAAAATCTTGCTTTCACCGAGCTCGGTCCAAAACAATGGCGCACGGCATTTACGACCGCATAAGGCCTCGTAGGGTGCCATCTTAATACTTGATTGAAAGTTGTTGTTGTAAGCGAATTCAATCAACGGCAAATACCGTTCCCATGAACCACTAAACTCGAGGACGCAACATCTTAACATATCCTCAAGTATCCGAATTATCCGCCGGATTGACCATCGGTTTGGGGGTGAAAGCGGTCTTTGAAATGCAACTTGGTACCCAAAGCTTCTTGCAACTTTTTCCAAAATCGCGAGGTAAATCTCGGATCTCTATCCGACACGATAGAAATAGGCACCCGTGTAATCTCACAATCGAGCAACGTACAATTCCGCTAATTTGTCCATTGAAAATCCGACGACGGGGACAAAGTGGGCCGACTTAGTCAATCGATCTACCACGACCCAAACCGCATCCTTCTTACTTGCTGACAATGGCAGTCCGGATACAAAGTCCATTGTGACTCGATCCCATTTCCACTCGGGTATCGTGATTGGCTGAAGTAATCCTGAAGGCACTTGATGTTCCGCTTTCACTTGTTGACATATTAAACATCTCGAAACAAAGTCGGAGATGTCTCGCTTCATACCATGCCACCAAAATCGACGTTTCAAATCATTGTACATCTTCGTACTCCCCGGGTGGATTGCCATTCGACTACAATGGGCTTCATTCGAATTATCGAAATGAGTTCAATTCTTTGGGACACAGACGACTTTTGAACCTCAAACAATCGTCATCGTCGATTTGGAACTCCGAGTCCTTGTTCGAACACACGCAGCCCGCTTTTGCAACCAACTCGTCATCGACTTCATCGAGCTTCTCGAATTTGGTGTGTCAATAATGGTTTGGCTTTCAATTCACCACTAACACATGCTGTCGGATCGGATAGACAAGTGCACATTCATTGCTCGTAAAGTGAATAACGATTTACGACTCAAGGCATCCGCAACCACATTCGCCTTTCCCGGTGATAGTCAATGATCACTCATAATCCTTTAACACTCGAGCCAACGTCTTTGTCGCAGATTTAAGTCTCTTTGGGTCATCAAATACTTGAGACTTTTGTGATCCGAGTATACATGGCACCTTTCACCAAATAAGTAATGTCGCCAAATCTTTAAGGCGAATACGATGGCGCCAATTCGAGATCATGAGTCGGATAATTTTTCTCATGTGGCTTTAATTGCCTCGACGACAGGCCACAACTCGACCTTCTTGCATTAATACGCAACCTAACCCAAGTAGAGAGGCGTCGCTATAGATAACAAACTCCTTGGGACTCGGGTTGCACTAGAATTGGGGCTTCATCAAATAAGTTTTCATTGATCGAAACTTTTTGGCATTTCTCCATCCATTCAACTTAACATCCTTTTGGAGTAAGCCGTCATCGGCGTGGCTATCGTTGAGAAGCCTTTACAAATCGTCGGTAATAACCAAGCAAGCCCCAAAAGCTTGAACCTCATTAATATTTCTCGGAGGCTTCCAATTTAGTATGACTGAAATTTTATTCGGGTCGACTCGAATACCCGATGCAGATACCACATGACCCAAGAAGCTAACCTCTCTTAACCAGAACTCACACTTGCTGAACTTAGCATATAATTGCTTGTCCCGTAAAATTTGCAGCACTAACCGCAGGTGTTCAGCATGTTCGGTCTCATTTCTTGAATAGACCAAGATGTCATCAATGAATACAACTACGAATCGATCCAAATATGGTCTAAAGATTCGATTCATTAAATCCATAAATACCGCAGGGGCATTAGTGAGCCCAAACGGCATCACTAGGAACTCATAGTGACCATATCTCGTCCTGAAGGCAGTCTTGGGCACGTCTGAATCTCGGATTCGCAATTGATAGTAGCCCGATCTCAAATCTATTTTCGAGAACACCGAGGCTCCCTTCAATTGATCGAACAAGTCATCAATACGTGGCAACGGATATTTGTTCTTTATCGTCGCTTTGTTAAGCTGACGATAGTCGATGCACAGTCGCATGGTTCCATCCTTCTTCTTCACGAACAACACCGGCGCACCCCAAGGCGAAAAACTCGGGCGAGCAAAACCTCTATCCACCAATTCTTGCAACTGAGCTTTCAACTCCTTTAATTCCGTTGGTGCCATACGATACGGAGCTATCGAAATTGAGTGGTACCAGTACCAATTCGATGCCAAATTCTATTTCCGAACAGTGGTAAACCGGCAATTCTTCGTGGAAAACATCCGGAATTCACAAACCATCGCACAAATTCGGGTTTCCTTCCGACTCCTTGTCATCGAGCACATACGCAAGGTACGCCGCACCCTTTTCTTACATATTTCGGGCCAACATCGCCGATATTACGGTGGCAACCCTTTAAGTCCGTAGACTCAACCCGAACAATCTCGTTATTAGCGCACCTCGGATCGATAGTCTTGCCTTTGCAATTTATAACCGCATCGTGCATGGTCAACCAATCCAACCCAAGAATAACGTCAAATTCGCCGAACGGCAAAAGCATCAAGTCCGTAGAAAAACAAAACCTCAAACACTAGGGGACTTTTCTTACACACTTTGTTGACAAGCACGTAATGACCCAAGGGGTTTGACACCGAATTACAAACTCAAGAGACTCAATAGGCAAAGTCTTCTTGGATGCTAAGGTTTCGCATATATAAGAATGAGTAGAACCGTGGTCAATCAAAGCAATCACATTAGTATCGAAAAGAGTGAAAGTCTGGGTGATAACGTCGGGGAGGATGCCTCCTCTCGTCTTGCGCGGATGGCATATGCTCTAGCAGAGCGAGTCTCGATCGAACAGTCGTGTCAAGTAGCCCTCTCGACTACCACCCCTACCTCCTGAAATTCTTGGTGGTCTACCTCTAGTTGTCATTCCACTAGGTCTCGACCTTGCATCCTATTCTTCTCATCGAGCCCGTGCAATCTCTAATGAGGTGGTCCTTGAACCGCATCCGTAACAAGCCTTATTGGTAGTCTTACCCCAACATTCTCCTATGTGTCTTCTCCCACATTGGGGCATTCAGATTTCTCTTGACGGTTATTACCCACACTAGCTACCAAGTAGCTCGAGTCCGTCAATGGTCGTGGTCTAATGGAAATCCCTCGATCGTCCTCGATCTATTGGTGTCCTCCCGAACTTCTTTACACCGAAAACGGAGCTTTACCCGTCGATCTTTTGCGATAGTCTCTAGCTTCAAATTCAGCCTTCTTCTTCTCCTTTCCAAGTTCCTCCGCCTTGCGTGCTCGCTCAACTAGTGTTACAAATTCTTTTATCTCCAAAATACCCACTAGTAATCTTAGATCTTCATTCAACCCTTCTTCAAACCTCTTGCACATAGCAACTTCATCAGCCACACACTCGGGCATACCGATCGAGTCTTACGAACTCATGTTCGTATTCAGAGATCTTGTCATGCGGCCTTGCTTGAGTTCCGTGAATTCCTTACGCTTTTGATCAATGAACCGTTGACTAATATATTTCTTTCAAACTCCGTCGAAAGAAATCCCAAGTAACTCGCTCGTTTGGAACTATGGAAATCAAGGTCCTCCACCAATAGTAGGTGAGTCCCGTAACAAGGATATAGCACACTTTAGACATTCATCGGTGTGCATGATAGTTCATCAAACACCGAATGGTGTTGTCAAGCGAACTTCGGCCCTTTCGGCATCATCGATAATTACGGCCTGAACTCTTCAGCCCGCGCTTCCTAATCAAATCTGGTGGCTTACTCAGCCTCACAGGTCGAGAATCGATGGCATTACGGGCTCTTGGGGTGGATTATTCAAATTCGGATTTGTTGGACAGCCGGATTGGTTCGGGCATATTATGCGACCCACTCATTCATCATGGTAAAGAAGGCTTGTTTAGCCCCTCACCTTGATTATTCGCAGATGATGAGGTTCAACAGTGGCGTCCCTTGTGCAGGAGCAGCCGCTACACTTTCGACATCATCCGCCAAGGTTCTCTCTACTTGGGATCCATTTACTAATCAAAACAAAAAACATTTTACCGTCAGAAGTCATCACACGTTTAAACATTAACATTAAGGCATGTATAGCTAGACTCATACGTGCCATGGTAGTCCTAGAACCGACTAAACCATGGCTCTGATACCAATAAAATTGTAACACCCCGAACCGAGACCGTCGACGGAGTCGAACACGAGGTGTTAACGGACTTCAAACCACTTATTGAAAAGTTCCAGACAAGCTGCCAATCTGTGTACTAGTCGCTTCAAAAATCATAACTTGAGTTTTAGAACTCGAAAATCAGTTTCGTAATTTTTTTCTGGAACCAGACTCACATTTCCGTCTCCAGATTTTTTTCTAGAGTTTTTGGTTGGGCCAATTGGTACAGTTTATTAGTTAAAGTCACCCGTGTTACAGGGGCCGACTACACTGACCTTCACGCGTTACAACTCAAATAACTCCCTGTGCAGGACTTCAATACTGGTACCGTTTGTTTCTATAGAAACTAGACTCAAAGAGGAATTCATACATATATGGTATGACTCCTAATTATTTCTGGTTAATTTATAATGAATTTTCAAAGTCCGAGCAGGGAATCCAGAAACCGTTCTGGCCCCGTTCCACTAAAACCCAAATATCTCTCAACATACAACTCATATAACCGTGTCGTTTCCTCCATATGAAAATAGACTCATCAAGGTTCATTTACATAATTTATTCACTATTTAATTCTATTCCTACTATTTTTAGTGATTTTTCACATCCACGTCACTGTTGCTGCCAGCATCATACTCTAGGATAGACTTTCTCTAACACATAGTCTCTATGATTCAACCACCCTTTTTCATATATGGTCCAAAATATAAGCATGATGACCCATTCTAATGGCTGGTCATTGCCAAACACTTCCATGCCTCTTAATGAGCATATACATACCAAATAATTATAACATTATGCTCAAAACATTCATAAGCCATTTTCGCATGGCTAGGCAATATTTTACATACCGAGTTCAAACAAAACATAATAGTCTATACATGCGAAATGTTTTCTTAGACCATCTAAGAAGAAGATACCAAAAAGTCGCTAGACGGTGTGATGACTTCGATGACAGTCCCGAGCACGCAAAATGGATCAAGAACCTAAATAAACAACAAATAAGCACACCAAATGAGTACATAACTCGAAGAAGTCGTAAGCACTACTCTACCATCAACAATAACAATCATAAGTGAATAATCAAATAATACAAAGTAGATGTTTCCAGCCATATCAAACTATACTGCAATTTCTAAGATTTTTGGTTCGATCTCATGCCCAATCCTTCAACCAAATCAAACTACAAGTCAGCCCAATCGATTTGAATCCGTTTCCTCAAGTTGGAACAACAATGCACTAGATAATTTTATGCGTACACCGTACAATCCCAATTTCGATATTTAGTTAGTAACTCAATCACTTACCTCGTTCATGCACAATTTACTTCCACAACCGAATGTGACTATAGCAAATCGCACACATAGTGCTATAGCAAATCGCACACATAGTGCCATAGTAAATCGCACACATAGTGCCATAGTAAATCGCACACATAGTGCCATAGTAAATCGCACACATAGTGCCATAGTGTATCGCACACATAGTGCCATAGTAAATCGCACACATAGTGCCATAGTAAATCGCACACATAGTGCCATAGTAAATCGCACACATAGTGCCATAGTAAATCGCACACATAGTGCCATAGTGAATCGCACACATAGTGCCATATGGTCTTTGCACACATTGTGCCTTATGTCAATTCATCATGGTAAAGCAACTTACTAAATTCAATTTGTACATATAATCATAATAATAAATAGGAGAATCACTCCGAAAAATATCTATCCAAGGAGTTCTCACAAAAGTGCTTAAGGACTTACCTTGTGTTGAGTATAACGGTTTCGACCCGGCTACTCGATGTCCTTGGCTTTGCCCTTGCTTGTTTCTCCTTCTTTAACTTCTCGGCTTAATAGATAAATAAACTAGTTTAATCATCTTGCTATACATTTATAGTTCAATTACACATGCATATGTATATTTGTATATTCGCAACCATCCTCACTTATTACCCATTTGGTCAACAATCTAAGCCAAGATAAGGCTTCAATATGGTTGCCTCTAACCGAATACATGCACACCAATCTACTTCCTTTGGCGAATATGCATGTCTATGTGGAGGCAAATTTTACCCTTATACTACACAAAAAAACAGCATACAATTTCCTAATTAACATTACATATTGTAATTCTATACACATCTCTCATTTATTTCATAACCAAACAACATCACAAGCAAATAGACACCTCAAAATAGTATACATGTCATACCAATTCATCATGTGCAAACATATATTCATGTAGGTGAAATGGCGAATTCTCAAGTGGCTTATATCCAAATATACACACATATCCAAAGCTTAAATCTTACTCACCATGCAACATGCATGAATCATATTTATGGATACAACATGGCCGAATACCACAACACCATACCGTTTCAATTTGGTCATGGTTAAACAAAGGACTTAGTATCTCATTCAAAAATGCTAAAAGAAAATCTAAGAACCCTCAATCTACCATCACATGAATCATTATCAAGCTTGATATTTAGCATGCAATGGCATTAACACCATAACAACTTTGGCCAAATACCATTTCCATGGCATAACAAAGATTTGAGCCATGGCTAACATGCACATCAAGTTAGCAACCAAGACATGCATGAAACCCCTAACACAACCTCATACATACCTTAATCTTGATGCAAACTTAGCCAAATCTCCTTCTAGATCTCTTCCAAACCAAGCATGAAGCAAAAATCCTCCCCCTTTTTCCTTAGTATTTTCGCCAAGAAGTGAAAATGGATGAGCAAAATTTTCTTTTCTTTCCTTAGGACATTCGCCAAGAGCAATGGTGAAAGATGAACACTTTTTTTTTTTTTTTTTTCATACTCTTATTTTATTATTTCTAACATGCACCACTAGCAAAACATGTTTGAAACATGTTTTCTTTTGCCCATATTCATCACCATGGCGGCCACTATAGTCAAAATTTGGGGAATTTGACATGCAAGGACAACATTTCCTAGTGTGCATCAATAGGCCACTTCCACATTTGCCTATCTAAATTCTAAATTTTCTCACACAAGTCCTTTCTAGTGAAATTCACCTTTATAACACTAAATCAATCATCAAAAAAATGTCATACATGAATACTCACATATTATAGGCATCGAAATAAATTTTAAATTATTGTTATGCCTCGGTTTTGTGGTCCCGAAACCACATTCCGGCTAGGGTCTATTTTGGGCTGTCACAAATATAATATGTAGTAATCCACCAGAAATAGATAAGTGTGGCTTTGCCACTAGTACAGTCACGTGGTATAACCATTAGATAATGCAGATTATTAAACTGCCAACACTTCCTCTATCACATCATTATCTTACCCCAATATACATGCACAAACTAACAAATATCATATGCATATAAGTCATACATGCTTTCCACATCAAAACGTGCTAATAGAATTATCTAATTACAGATCATATACATAATTCACATACATTATCCACATTACATATAGCAGCATAATATCATATGTCATGTTTTCAAATCCTATTTATACAGTATGGACCCTACGAAGTGGCTAAAATATGAATCATACATTAATATGACCTTAAGCAAAATTTTAAGAAAATAGACCCACAAGCCCATACGCCCGTGTGGCCCACATGTCCCAACTGACCTAGCCTTTGTGGTTCACACGATCATGTGACCTATATGGCCTAGCACACGACCGTGTGGCATGGACAGTCCATTTTCGACTTCGCGTCATTGCTATTTTTTGGGTTTTTCGTTACACGCCTGGTCAATTCTGAACCACGATGTTAAGTCACACTTCCAGACCCTATAATCAGTATTCAAAATGAATAATTTGCACGGATACACCCTAATCCAAAAATGAGTTCGGCCACAAGCGAACAATATTATCGGCTTTAACACAAACAAAGACTGCCCCCACAAGGCATTCGATCACTTACCCCAATTGTAGCAATAGTTCTTAAAGCTCACTAATCACTGGAGGAAAATCCGTCTCACGATTTTCTTTTAAAAATTCACAGAACTAATTAAAATGAGAACCGTTGAACCCCTAAGAGTCACCTACCTTGTACGAGAAGAGCTACATACAAAAAACCTACTATAAAGAAGAGGTACTTATGATGACGTACTTATTAATAACTGACATGCAACAACCCCACAATCCAATCACACAAAACCCTTATGAAACACATGAAAGAGTGACTGCAAGAGAATAGCACAAAAGCAAAAGACAACAAAAGTAACAGGCTAACAATGGTAGAGAGGGTTTTCTTTAGCAGCCACAATGAACAAAACAAAAAAAAAAAATCAAAGAAAGATGACGGGGAGAGTGTGAATGTGGAATGACAAGCAAGGAAGTTGGTTGGGGATAATTTTTTTAAAAAAATAAAGATATAGATATTTTACTAAATCCAACCAAGTTCCTATATATTCTAACAAATTATTAGGAATTTGAACTTATCCAACATACTAATACTAGGGCGGCACCACGATAAGGAGTAAAAATAAATTTGATTTAGACATGATAGGGTTCGAACTCAAGACCTCATACACATGAACACCACTCTTAACCACTGAACCTAACTAAATCACTTAATAAATTCTAATAATTCAAAACTAAAATTTTGGGACGCTACAATCCGTTTATGAATTTACTCACTTTTGATGTTCAAAGCATGACATATCTTAATCCTAAGTGGATGACGGACTATGTATGCATGACTCGCATACTTTGATGTAAGCAAAAGCCTAAGTTCAAATAATAAGAAACTAAGAACATGGTACATTTGGTATACGACTTCTGCAGTATGTAGTGTCATTTATAATAGTGGAAATCATAGCTCAAAATATGGGTAATTGATATCCTTTGTAACACCCTATACTCGACCCGACTGTCCGGTCCGAGCTACAATGTCACAACCGTTTTCGAAGAAACTACGAATAGTTCGCAACCAATTTTTTTTAAATCAATGACAAAATCAATGAATTTACATTCCTTAGACACACTCTAGTAAATACGAGTTTCATTTATATACGTATCTAATAATATACACCTGATCAACCATGTATATACATTAGTATTAGACTATGAGATTAAATTCTAATTATAATATTATAAAATACTGCGAAACCTAACCACTAGGTACATGCCAATAATAATTAAGAATGGAGCGACCCAATAATATTGAGACCAGAATTGTGGATGGGATGCTGAGGTCGACGCTCAAAAAATCCCGAAATAAATCTTACTTTTACATGTAGAAAACAAGCCATACATTGAATGCTCACCGATAATTCCATAACTTAAACATGTAATATTAATATAACCAATACCATCCCCAAATAAAACATGTATAACTATATATATATATATATATATATATATATAACTACCACATACTTGGAACTAAAAGTGACTAAGCTATACCTATTGAATATGAGCATGTTAAGTGCCCAAATCTCATAACGATTCTTTCCACTAACCTATTAACAAATTTATTCTTACCTTAGTCAACAATACTATTTCACAATTCAAATACATCACAACACATTTATATACCAGTGATTCATAATTTGAATACATAACAATTTAAATATAAATATAACATATCAAATTTCTGACATTTAATTTTTCTTAACCCTTGTCTTAACTTAGACAATGTAGACAGCAATATCATATGGCATTAGCCAGCAGAATGAATCAGTATGTCCCTCATTGGACCGCACAAACACCAATAATGCTAAGCACAATTAAATACATTTACAGCTTAGTTAAGACTAATTGACGTAAAAATAATTGTTGTAAATCCATCTTACGGACAATATTAGGTTTAGCATTTAAACCGTAGGACTATCCTCCATTTGGAACAACTTAAGCATGCTTTAATTGGACAACATTAAATCACGAAAACAACAGCCTTCAAACCGGATCTTTCTATGCATTTCCTCCAACCTGAACATCAAGATTGTACTAGTAAAATTTGAATATTTGAAATTGACGAAGACCAGAAGAAAACTCACCAAGACATTAGGGAAAAATTTTAGATCGAGATTAATCAGCCGTACTTAGACAACATAAAAATGAACGTTTGAAATCATTAAGACAACATCCATTAACCAAAATTTGGTTAGCATGAAAAAACACATTTAAAATCATTAAGATGCTAATTCAAACAGCAACCAAGCATGCAATCTGATTAATAATTAAATCCATTGATTCGGTTAACTACTAGCCAATAACTTTCAAGCAGCAACTTAGTATTTATTTTTAGATAATCGGCAATATAATTTTTCAATTATTATTATTGGCAAATAATTAAACATGAAATATTGAACTACATTTATATACATTTATTCCAACCACCCCATTATGCACAAAATAGATAGTCCTTATTATACATATTGGACAACATTGTTATGTCCAAAATAATCATCATTTTATCACCATTCAAACAGCCTCGTTATTCACTAAAACAATGGACAGCATACAATCATGAAATAACGACTAAAATGAAAAATCAAGAGTTCAAAGTTCATAGACTTACTTGCAAAGCATTTCGTTTTATACCAATATATAATTACAACATTTCATACACACGATACTCATATAAATTTAGCTTATAAATCGACAATGATACATCAATACCACCGGTATTTTACATCAATATTCATACAAGATCATGCAATGTACTAATTTAATTTTAAGCACTTGAATTCTTGTCCTTTTTTGAAGTGAAATGATAGAATGGAATTTGTGACACATTTAATCCACTTAAGTAAAACATTCGAACATTTTACTTTCCAGCCTAGAATTTGCAAAATTTAATTAATTCAGCTTACCGATTTCGGACAGCTTAAAAATTCATTCGTTTGTACCACAATAATCATGGATTAATCAACAAATTAATACTACATTTAGTCATCAAAGTAACAGCCCCTAGACATCATAAGTTACAACATTAGTACCTCAAATTTCAGCTTTCAAAACATGATAAATTGCAGCATTTAATTACCTAAATTTCCGACTTTCAAACCTCATAATTTGCAGCATTTACTTTATTTAGAATAACTATCATCATGTTTAAACTCCAATAAAACTTAAAGAGGAGGGAGTTTTGGTCCCCAATACTCAACACTGACATTACAAACAACAACAATGTAGATCATTAAGCGTCAGCACGAAATAAATACGTCTTACCTTGGTCAAGATGTATCATCCACTAAATCCAGAGCACTTAATGGCTAATAACGTAACTACTTTGTACACATGGACGATATAAAACATCAACTATGCAGGCATAAACAAAACATATTAATAACATGATTTGGACACATTAGCATAGCATTTATGCTATATATCTAACTTCTGCACAACATCAATTTTAGCAAATTCAAATCTAAATTTCCCTTCATCTCAAACAACAGAATTAGTAAAAAAAAAAAACATACAATCCTAGCTACTTAAAATCGATTTAACATTCCATATAGCCGAACATTACTTGTATATGTACCCATAAATTAAACGTGAAAATTTAACAAAGTTACCTTTGAAAGACTCACCCGAACAACATGGAAATGTCCAGCTTTGGACAGCATTGAATTTTCAAATGAGACATGCATTAAACTTAACCGAATTTGTCATAAAATTTACAACATTGGACAGCATGTAAAAGCAAATTAAGGCAGCATAATAAGATAGTCACAATTGCACACGTCAACACATATTTGAGCAGCCATACCACACCATTTACTTCACCATAAATTTTTTTACATTCACATGCTGAAAACAATTGTTTAAGTAGCGGTTTCAGCATTTATATAAACCTCAAGTTTTTATGATTTTTCTTCATCATTCCAGCAGCAGTAATTACGCACACTTACAACCATTTTTCACCATTTAGCCACGGTTTCCAGGAGTAAATTAATCCACACTCATCAAACAAAACTATCAAAATCTTAAATGCATGTCGCATGCAACAACAATCTCAAGCATCGCAACACTTAAAACCGAACAGCTTAGGAAGAAATATAAAATATTTGCAAAGAACTGACCGAAAATTCCTCCAGGATGGAAACTACCTATTTGGCTTGCTCCATTGTATTTCTCTATTATTGCTTCCTCCCATTCCTTGATGGCAAAGAAAATCATACTTATCATGCAACAGTGGTTCCTATCAAGAGCTCTCGACCTTTTCTCCCCTCTTCATTCCCGTTTGCTAATGAAAAAGAAAAAGACATTCCCCCCCCCCCCTTTTTTCCTACCGTGGTGTTCCTAAGTAACCCATAGAAAAGTTCCCCCCTTCTAAATTCAACCGGCCACCAATGCTCAAACATGCATTCCCTTACTGCCCTTTTCTTTTAATTACTAAAATTCATTTCATAGTCAAATTTTAACTAATGTTTTAATATAAAATATACATAATTTCAATTCCTCAACCAGACATCTTAAAAACTAAGGGTATATTTACTATATAAGTCCCTTTCATGAGTTCTAATTAAAAATGCTTATAGTAATTTCACTTTTATTACTATTTTGATCTAGTCCCTATACCTTAATTAATCACTAATTCAATAAAATTACCAATAAAAATTCAATTCACCTATAATATAATCCCGTAAATATTTAATAATAATAATTATTTTGGTTTATGCAAACGAGTTCCTGATACCTCATTTTTCAAAACCACTAACTTTCGGTACAAACAACTTATACGTTGACTAACTGACCAATTAATAAAATCTATAAAATCAAAATTCACAATAACACTATATCTATCTCATAAATATTATTAATTTATAATATTCATGGACTCTACCATCAGAGAACGGGGTTTCGAAACTATCATTTTTGACACCACTGGAAATCGAATCATTACATCCTCTCATTGGCATTACTTGGTTGATGAAAAGTAAACGTGATCATGGGTCATTTATCTTTGTGATGAATGACTTGATTACTATTTGATAGTAATTGACTTTTCATAAAGATATAATAGTTACCATGAGATAAAATACGATTATATTGAGAGAACAAATTTATCCCAAAAAAATTAAAAAGACATCCTATGAGGGTAACACATTTATGACAAGGTCATTAGATGATTTTTTTTTTGGTGGCTTGGAGCTATTTTGACTTGTTTTAAAAACAATTTGACTAGTTGAAAAAAATTTGTACTTGATTAAAATCATTTTAACTTGATTTTAAAGTTGTTTCAAAATTTTCTAAGAGTTCAAAGTAAAGATTCAAAATTTTATCTCTTAGACTTCATTTGAAAAATCATTTTGTCAATTTTTTCAATTTTAACTTTTATTCAAAAACACTTCAATTTATTATATCAAAACTTATTGTCAAATAAAACTTAGTTTAACAATCTCCCCTTTTGATATAACAAAACATTTGTTTTTTTTTTTGAATAAATTTCCCCTTAATTAAAGTCATTTTCAATTTAAGGCCTAAATAAAAAAAATGAAATAAATTTAAAATTTGACATTTATTTTTACTTTGAAGAAAATGGTCACATAATTTACATAATATCAATCAATCAATTTATCGTTTCTCCCTTTTTTGTTATATCAAAAAGAAAAATAAAGCTTTAGGAGAAAAAGATGGTTAGTTCAAGATTATATATAAAATAAAGAAATAATAAACATATAAAAAAATTACGAAAGTATCTTATAATACTAATAAAAAACATTAAGGTTCAAAAAGCCATAGTTATAGGAAATAAGCAAAGTAATAGTGCAAATGTTCTGAACAATGATATGAAGATGCAAACTTAAAAATCTACTCTAATCGTCATTATGAGGAGAAAAAGGAGATGTCGAAGGAAAATGAGTGAGGAGAGATGTCATTTACATCTCTAACATCGAAAGCCGAGAGTTAACCTCATCTCTAAGTCCTCGAACATTGTTGCTCAAAAAGTGTAGAGCATTGATGATGGCAACATTAATTCTAGAAGAAGGTTGATTAGCTTGAGATGAAGTATCCAGAAGAGGAACATGCTAGGGTGAAGGAGCATGCTTGGATGTCGGAATGTCTTCAAATGCCCCTTTGACGTTATCGTCTTCATTTGTAGTCGGATGACCACTCTTGACCCATTCACCGGTGTTGGCATCATAATGATAACTGGTATGGTGAAGTGCCTCATAACTAATAGGTTGATTAGAAGAAATGGGGGGTGTCTCCAAGAGTACTAATGCTTAACCTCCTAAAAATATATGACAAATAAGTGTCACGAAGAAGGGTGAGGTTTGTATCCATTACCCTCTGATAGCCTTAGTAATGTCATTGGACATAATAAGGGCTAGGTTGGGATGCCTATTAGAATGGAAAGAATCAAGCCACCAATAATTGGTGTTACAAAGCTTGACGTGTTTCTTTATAGGACATAAATTTCAAGTGATAATCAATGGAGAACACGATCATGGATATTGAGTTCAGATGTGAATCTAGACTAAATAAAAAGAGTGAGATTGAACGGTCCTTTTTCGTTGAGTTACCTTCGGGAGGCAAATAAAGAAAAATTTCAAGCTCTTCCAATGTTAGACAAATGAGAGTGTTAATTAAAAATATGCGATGGCAATAACGGTATCGTTGGACTCATCGTGTTTGAGTTTAACGTTAGAGAAAAAGGCTCGAACAAGATTGTAAAAGGTCAGTGAGGAAATTTTAAGAAAATCCATCCAACCCCAATTTTGGAAAGCGAAATTTATCCCTTCTAACATGGCTACATCTACCTTTCTAGACTCCTAAAACCATTTTGAGGCAAATTTTCTATTGAAACGTTGATGTTCATCATTGGAATGAAAACACTCATTAAAAGATTATCTAAAACCACTAGGAGGATTGACAATGAGGCAACGGTTCTAGGATGCTTCTTAAGGGCTATATTAGAGATCTAAGCACTAAAAATGCATTGAGACAATAAAAAAGTTCGTTTAAGAATTTTAACAAACACTTGGTGTGGGGTTTGAAACAAAATGTTAAGAAAAGTTTTAGTAAAAGGATATCTCCTACAACAGAACATAATATATACAGTCTAAATCAACCCAATAATTCATCAAAAAGGCAATATTTCAAACCAAAAGTGTTAAAATATTGACAACCTTGAAGCAATGTTAAAGAAAATTGATGCTAAGGTGTTAGGAAGGATTTGGATGTCAAGATTTCACGAAAAAATTGAAATTTTTGTAGAGATTTGAGACTTGGGAAAAAGAATTTTGGGATGAAAGGCAAAAAAGGTTTTTAAAACTATTTTTGAAAACACATGGTGCAGGTGCCCTTAAAGCCTAGTAGGTATCGTTATTTTTATACGAGTATCAATATTTTTATAAAATTATTGATATTTTTGAAATGGTATCGATGCCAAAACGCTATTCTATTTTCCAAGTGTAGAAAAATTTCAATAACATAATTTTTCAGTCCTAAGTGTTCTAAGTGTCCTAAAATGACTCTAGGATAAATCACAATGATTTCATATGCATGAAAATGCACAAAGTAAACATGATTCATATGATTCATGAGCATAAAAATAAATCATGCTAGACAAATAAAATCAAAATAGATTAATTAACCACATAAAATAACCCCTATCATATTGCAAACAAGAGCCATAAACACCATATTATCATGTTTTTTTTGCAAACAAAGACAATATTAAAGTAAAAAAAATTAAACTGGATGGAAAATATTCAACACAAAGTTAAGGCAAGGCAGTCAAACCTAGTCCACTCCTAAGTGTCCAAAATCTCTCATTGTCTAAAGGTTTTGTAAAAATGTCAGCTAATTGATGCAAAGTATCTACACACTCTAGAACTATTTCTCCTCTTTGGACATGATCTCAAATGAAATGATGTCTTATTTCAATATGTTTAGTCCTAAAATGTTGGATCGGAGTTTTAGTGAGACGAATAGCACTAATATTGTCACACTTAATAGGATTAGTATATATATCAATTCCATAGTCCTTAAGTTGTTTCATCCATAAAACTTGAGCACAACAACTAACGACAGAAATATATTCAGCTTCGGTGGTGGACAATGCAACACTATTTTATTTATTTGAAAACCATGATATATACATGTTCCTAAGAATTGACAAGTAAAGGAGGTGCTCTTCCTATCTAGTTTGCAACCTCCAAAATCTGCATTCGATAAAGCATGCAAGCTAAATGAAGAGTCTTTAGGATACCAAAGGCCTAAATTAGGAGGGTCTCTAAGATACCCAAAGATTTTCTTAATGGCTTGTAAATGTAATTCCTTAGGACATGATTGGTATCTACACAAGCAAACACTAAACATAGTATCCAGTCTAATTGCGGTAAAATAAAGCAAAGAACCAATCATTGACCTGTATAATTTTATTCTACATATTTACCTTCTTTACCTTTGTTAAGCTTTCTAGAAGAGCTCATGGGTGTAACTTGTGGTTTGAGATTGTCCATCCTAAACTTCTTGAGCATTTCTCTTGTGTGCTTAGCTTGATTAATGAAGATATCATCCTTCATGTGCTTGATTTGGGGTCCCAAAAAGAAATTTAGTTCTCCCATCATGTTCATTGTGACGCCCTGACTTATTTATTTCAGATTCTGTAGATATCTATCACAACTATGTATTTGCTTCAATGGTTAAGTGTTTTGGGTATGTGTGGGAAGTCTTGGGTTCAATTTCCCCTTTGGTAATTTTTGTTATTTTTGAACCAAGCCTTACCCTTTTTGATTGGGTTTATAGAAAATTGTCTATTAATTCATGTCAGAATGAGCCTGTTGGTTCAAGTGGTAAGGGAGTTAGAGTGTTGGAGGTCTTGTGTTCGAATCCCTATGCAAGTGAGGATGTTATTTTTGCTCAGTTGCATGTAAGAGTTTCTGTGGAGTTGGATTTCTGAGAAGGTTGTTGTTAGTGGGTTAGTGGGGAGAAATTTGAGGGATTTGAGAGTTAATCTTTTAATATTTTTTCTTTTCTTTTATTTTTATTCTCATTTTTCAAAATATTTCTCTCTTTCCAGAAAAGAAGCTGACATCCATTCTGTGTTCTCTCCCATTTTGCTCTTTCATTTTTCAATTACTATTTCCCCCTATTCTGTTCGATCGGTCATTTCATATCTATAATTTTTTTTCTTCATTTCCTTCGGCTGTTAGTAAGTGGCTTTAGTGCTCTGTAGTTTCGATTTCTAAATTACCGATTAGAAGTTTATATTTTTTGTTTGGCAGCAGAGAATTGTAAAGAGCGGAACTCTCTTCGTGCTGATTTGTAGTCGAAAAAGGGTGGGTTTTTGGGGTAAGTGATGAACGGTTGAATTAAACTTTTGTTGGTTTTGTGGTGTCGATTTAATTTTGGTTTTAGACTGATTTTGGGGGGACTGTTATGTCAATTTTTAGGTTCTGTTGGCTTAGAAGTGTTTTTGCATCACAACTGTAACAAGTGTATTCCCTTGGACAGGAAAAGCAGAGTTTCGACAAAAGCCAAAACTAGTCACTGTCGATGCCACATAGGCATGTGGTCGGCCGTGTGGGTGGCCGTTTGCGAGACATAGCCGTTTGATCGACGAAAACATAGTCGTGGACAAGACACGGCCGTGTAACAATGTGGGTGTAGATGTGTGGGCCACACGGGCTAGGCCAAATTGGGCGTATGGGCCCTCATGAGCGTATGGTTTCTGGGCCAAGCCGTGTGGGCCACACGGGTAAAGCTAATCTAGGTGTGTTAGCCGATACGGGCATGTGGGCCCATAATTTTAAAATTTTCCCTAGGGTTGCATAGGTCATTGCGATTGACTGTGGGCTTACTGTAAGGTCGGTAAGGGCTAACGAAACCCTAGATTATATGATCTATTATTTTGATAGTATCTGTCTATTTTACTATTGTAAGTCTGTTAACTATATATAAGCATGTTAAGCATATCTAATCTGTAAATTCTGTATCTGATTTTTGTAACTACTTTGGGGTGGGATTGTATATACGGAGGAAGTGTTCTAAAAGGTGACCTTTGTCTAAATTCTGGCAGCTTGGCTGCACTTTATCTGATATGTGCCGTAATGGCATGATATGGAGTGTAGGGATGGGTGGGTGTTTTTAACCCCACGTGGTGTGATGGGATGGTCAGAGTTGGTGTGTAGAGGATGGGGGTAAGATTCTATTTATCTGTTCTGCATGTCTGATTCTAACATCTGTATCTGAAAAAGAACTTAAGGTCTTATCTATATTTGACTGGTTATGAGACCACCGTATGTATTGCATGACTATTTTTGTTGGGTTACACACTGCGTTTATGTAAACTCACTTTTGTTTGTCTATTCTGTATAGGTAATCCACAGACTTAGACGGATCGGTGTGATGAAGTCTTGTGGTGACCATTAGTCTATGAACTAGATTTAATTAAAGGTTTTATTTTCTTAAATATTATTGCTGAGACTTTTTTATTAATTGGACTCTTCGAACTGTTGATTTAATTTTTGAGATTTGGATTTTTGTTTAATATTTTATCCGGGAAACTCCCTAAAAACACGGTTTTCACTAACAAAGGTTTTCTAAAAATACGAACTGTATTTTTAAAAGATAATGGCTTTATGACTTCCGTTGTAAGTTACGTTTTGGCAAATAGATGGATTAAGTAACACTTTCG
Organism: Gossypium arboreum; assembly: GCF_025698485.1. Classification (NCBI taxonomy): domain Eukaryota; kingdom Viridiplantae; phylum Streptophyta; class Magnoliopsida; order Malvales; family Malvaceae; genus Gossypium; species Gossypium arboreum. The sequence goes on from NC_069079.1 coordinate 100,175,414, forward strand.
AAAATTTATATAAATGAATATGAATAATGGAACATGAATGATTTGACAAGGCAACTCTATTTTTTAAGCCCTACCTTGTGACAACTCCAGATTCGACTATAACGTCTAAGCTGAGTATAGGGTGTTACATTTAGTGGTATTAGAGTCAGGTTACAAAACTTGAGCTGTGAATTTTAGGTTCTAAAATTTTGTTTCAAAAGAATTGGTTTTCAAACAATTTGAATAATTTGAGAAGGTATGTGGTACACCGAGTCTCCGGCATTGATCCTGTAAGTATCTCTGTACATAGATAGGACTGTTCTGAAAATACTGTAGATAGCATTTCCTAAAACTGTATTGAAATAGCTAGAGACTGAAACCTTTGAAAATACTTTTGAACTTCTGATAATTTATGCATAAAATACCTGCTAATAAATATTGGAACTGATGCATAAAACTTTATAATACAGATAAAAATTTAAAATTTATGATAAGCGCTTGTGGAACTCACGGTTGTGGTATTCGTGGCCATGGTAGAGGCCGTAGAGGGCTCGAGCTGAGTCTTCTTCTCTGGGCAGTATGCCAAACTTAGATACGAGTGAGACACTAGTTTCGCTTGCTATTGAGATTGGGTCTCAAAGTTGTTCAGCTGGGGATGACACATTGTCCTAAGCCATGTTGAGGATATTGGAGAGGGTCGCTGGACCCCATGCTGGATCTAGAGGCCGTGGGCAGGTAATTGAACGACTCCAGTCCAATGGAGCTTAGTTGCTTAGAGTTGTTACTAGAGCCGCCCCTACCATGGCCAAGTATTGGTTGAAGGCCACTGAAGATATCATGGATGATATAGACTACACTCTCGAGCAAAAACTTAAGGGTGCAATCTCGTTGCTTCCCGATAAGGCATATCAGTGGTGGTTATCGGTTGAGGGGGTACTTAGCCTGATCATCTGAATTGGGATTTCTTCAAGACTACCTTCCAAGAAAAGTATGTGGGAGTGAGATATTTAGATGCTCGTAGGCATGAGTTCATGAATCTCACGCAAGGTGATAGATCTATGGCCGAGTATGAGGCCGAATTTCTAAGGTTGAGCCGCTACACTCGAGGCATGGTGGCATCTGAGCATGAGAATGTGTTCATTTTGAGGATAGTCTGAGAGATAGTTTGAGGGTTCTGATTGCTCCACAGAGGGAGCGTGAGTTTATAGCTCTAGTTAATAAGGCAAAGATTGCCGAAGAAGTTAAGTGCGTGGAGCGCCAGAATAGGAACCGTAAGAGATGCAAGAATAAGAGGGAGTCAGAGCCCTCTAGTTCTGTTCAGAGGCCTAAGAAAAAGGTCAGACCTGATGGGCCAGTTAGAATGGGGGTTCTTGTTGCTCCTACTAGATTTAGCCTTATGGAGATCATGGTAGGCGCCATCCGAGTGAGTGTTGAATGAGGATAGGGGCTTGTCTGAGGTGTGGATTGTAACAGCCCAGTTTTGGGCCTAGTTAGAATAGTGGTTTTGAAACCACTAACCCGATGTCAGAGAAATTATTTTTAATATTATTTTACGTGTGATGACATGTTTATAAAGGTACATGAAAAAATTTGGTAGTTTAATTTAGCGTTTGTGAGCTTGATTGCAAAAAAGAACTAAATCACATAAAGTGCAAAAGCCTATTTTGATATCTAAGGGTGTCAAATAGCTAGAGAACCTAATTTGGGGGTCTTTAAAGGGCAATTAGACCCTTTAAAGAGGCATGGCCGACCATAGGAGACAAAGATGGTCAACAGGTCAAAGTTTGGTGGGTTTGGTGACTAAATTGACTAAAATAAAATAAAACAAAGAGATAATTATATCATATTTTCTCTCATCTTCTTCCCACCAAAAATATCAGCCATAAGAGGAGTTTTGAAGCTTGAAAAATTTTAGCCACTTAGTCCCTCTACAAGTAAGTGATCTTGATGGTTTTTCTTGATGTTTTTTGTACTTTTAGAACCCTTGTAGCATGAGCTTTCAAATAAGGGGACTATTTTGCAAAATGGTTAAAAGTCTAAGGTTTTACCATGAGAGTTCTCATGTTGTTTTCTAAAATTTTAAGGAAGAATATGAGTTATGATTGTGTAATAAACAACTTTTGTGAAGTAGTTTTCATGGAAACCCTTACTAGGGATCATTTTGCATAAGTTGAAAATTTGATGATAAATATGAGAAATAATGAAAATTTTGGGCTTCTATAAGAGTAAAAAAGGTTCGGTTAGGCTTAAGATATGAAGAGGTTCGATAAAAATTAATTTTTGAACTTAGGGGTAAAATGGTCATTTTGCCCAATTTTTAAATGGTTGAGTACCTAGATTAATAAAATGATTAAATGTGTGAATTTTTATCATTATAGATCAAGAATTACAAAATCCGGGCATAGACTGGGGAAAAGCAAAGCAAGTGGATTAAGCCGAACTAGTTGTCTACATTTTGTAATCCGAGGTAAGTTGTATGTAAATAATAAAACTACATTGTTATTATATATGTTTGAATTGATATAGCATGAATTGGTTGTTTGCGGAAATGAATATGTATGATAAACATTGAGATAGTAGAACTCCCGAGTGAACCATAGGAACAAATCGGATATTTATGCGATGACATTTGGGTCATTTGTGCACTAGTGTAAGACATGTCTGGGACATGTATCGGCCACATTATGAGAGCCAGTGTAAGACCATGTCTCGGACATGGCATTAGCATTGAGACGAGAGCTAGTGTAAAACATGTTTGGGACATACATCGGCCTTGAGATGTAAGCCAGTGTAAGATATGTCTAGGACATGCATAGGCTACGATATGTGTCAATGTAAGACCATATCTGGGACATGGCATCAGCACGTATAGGGGTGTTAGTGCATGGATATGTGAAAGCTAGTGTAAGACCATGTCTGGGACATGGCGTCGGCCTCGATTTCGATAGTTAGTGTAAGACCATGTCTGGTACATGGTATCGACTTGATAGATAAGCCAGTGTAAGACCATATCTGGGACATGGCACTCGTATTATACCCTATGTTTGAGGCTTAATGAATATCCGATAGCATTCCAAATGGTTCAATGGTGAGAGCTACAGTTTAAGTTAAACGAGAAAAGTATAACCATGTTGTGAGTGGTACAGGTACCTATTTGAAATGTATGAGATGTGAGCTCAATATATGCTATGTGAATTGTATTGGATAGTGATGAGTAAGTTGTGCTTATGCCTACTTTTGTATTATGAACATGATGATGAATGGTAAATTTGTTGCTACATTTATTTGCATGCAACTTACTAAGCTTTATGCTTACTCCCTCTCCTTTCTATTTTCTTATAGTGCCGCCTAATTAGCTCGATGATCATCGGGCGTCGGAGGCATCGATCACACTATCAACCAAAGCACTTGGTATAGTCAGATATTTTATTTTGATTATGGCATGTATAGGACCCTGACTTTTGAGTTTTGTGTCATGGTTAATTGGCCAAATGTGTTGGCTTACTTTAGCATTTGATTAATTTTGTATAAGGCCATGGAAAATGGCTAATATTGAAAGTTATTATATGAATGCAAGCTAGTCTTTCATGAATATGAAACTGTTGGCATGGTTGAATATATGTAATGTATATAGGTCTTAACTATAGTTGTTTGGTTGAGAAATCATATTAAGTTAAACTTTGATATGTTGGTTGATGTTAGATTGCGTTTCAATGTGGCAAAGGCTTGGTAGATACAATTATATTGTAGACACACGGACGTGTGTAAGGCTATGTGAAAACCCATGTAGGTTCGAATTTAGAATTTAAATCACATGGGCATGGGACACGAGCGTGTCCCTAGATGCTTAGGTCGTGTGTGTCACACGGGCCATCAACACATCTATGTTATAATGTCCTCACGGGCGTGTTACCCTTCCACACGGGCGTATGCCCTGTTTCAATCGTTATTTTTCTAAAGTTAGTTAGAGGATCCAGGTTGGTCTCGAAAGGTTTCCAATGGATGTTTGGGGCATCGTAGGTCCATATTAAGGAGCTTAAACAAAGTTTGAAAGAGTTTTAAATTTGATCAAGTTTTGGTGGCTTAGAAACATTTAAATGCATGTGTTTAAGTTTAGTAACGCCTCGTATTTCGTCTCGACGTAGGGCACGGATGTAGGGTGTTACATTTAGTGGTATCAGAGCTATGATTTAGTCGATTCTAGGACTAACCTAGCGTGAGTACGAGTCTAGCTATACATGCCATAATTGTATATTGATAGTGTGACGACTCCTAACGAGATAAGTTGTGTTTTTATATATAGTAAATGGATCCGGACGTAGCTACGATGGATGACATGGAGAGTAATACGTCGGCTTCTGCAAAAAGGACTGCTCCAGTAGATAATGGGCCAGTGTCAATGAGTCAGGGCAGAGGGGCTAGAAAAGCTTACCTCCATATGATGGACGCTTGGTACTCGGAGTTTTTTCATGTGAATCCGAATACTCCACAAGGAGCAGAAATGGCTAGAAGAGAGAAACCTCCAGTGGATAGAATTCGAATACAAGGGGCCGTGAAATTTTGGGCTAATATTGATGATGACCCAAAAAGAGCAGAGTTTTGGTTGGAAAATACCATTAGGGTATTTGATGAGTTATCATGCACGCTTGAAGAGTGCATGAAATGTGTGGTGTCACTCCTACGAGACTCAGCCTATCAATGGTGGAATACTCTTGTGTCAGTGGTACTGAGAGAGAGTAACTTGGGAATTTTTCCTTTCATAAAAAGTATATTAGCCAAAGGTTTATTGACCAAAAGAGGAAATAATTGCTTGAGCTAAAACAAGGCCATATGACGATGACTGAGTACGAGCGTGAGTTTGTGAGACTCAACAAATATGCATGGGAGTGCATATCTATAGAAGCCATTATGTACAAAAGGTTTGAAAATGGTTTGAATGAAGACATCCGTCTACTAGTTGGCATCTTAGACTAAGAGAATTTGTGGTGCTCGTTGAGAGAGCATGTAAGGCCGAAGAATTGGCCAAAGAAAAGAAAAAAGCTGACATTGAGTCTCGTAATTCAAAGAAAAGACAAATGGGGAATTCACACCAAACCTTATCCAAGAGATCGAGAGAGTTTTCTACTCGATCAGAGAGTTTTCTACTCGATCAATTGCATAAGTAGGATTTTCGAGCAGAAACAAGAGCAAGCAGCATGCAGTGTCTAAAGCTCAAACCACTTTTATCGCAAGTGTTGGTAGTGCCCGACCAAATGGACTAGAATGTTCATAGTACGGTAGACGTCATGTCGGTGAATGCCGAGGTAATGAAATAGGCTGCTTTAAATATGGGTCGTTGGACCATTTTATTCGTAGCTATCCCGAGATGGTCGAGAAAGATAAGGATCAAAGTGTGAGATCAGGTAATGCTTCTTCAAGGGGTAGACCACATAAGAACCCGAGGGGCTAGCAGTAAAGGCACTCATAAAGATGCTATTACGAGGTTCGAGGGCAGAGTACCTGCAAGGACTTATGCTATACGTGCCCGTGAAGAGGCAGAGTCTCCTGATGTGATTACGGGTACTTTCTCTATCCATGGTATATCTGTTTTTGCGTTGATTGACCCAGGCTCTACCCATTCTTATATTTGTATAGAACTGATACCCCGTATGAACATGCTAGTCGAGTCCACTGAATTTGTAGTAAAAGTGTCAAACCCTCTAGGCAAACATGTGTTAGTTGACCAAGTGTGTAGAAATTGTCCTTTAACGATTAGAGGTCATTGTTTCCCGGCTAACTTGATGTTATTTCCATTTAATGAATTTGATGTAACCCTTGTGATGGATTGGTTAACTTCTCATAGTGTTGTAGTGGACTGCGGAAGGAAATCTATTGAGTTGAAATGTGAAGATGGGGATGTTCTTCGGGTTAAAATGGGTGAATTAGACATTTCGCCTGTAGTGATATCGTCCATATCGACAGTGAGATATTTGAGAGAAGGATATGAAGCTTACCTCACTTTTGTGTTGAATACTCAACTATCTGAATTGAAGATTGAGTCGGTACCAGTGGTATGTGAGTTCACAGATGTGTTTCCGGAGGAATTACCCCAATTGTCTCTAGTGAGGGAAGTCAAATTTGGAATTGAGTTAGTCTCTGGTACGACACCCATCTCGATTGCTCCGTACAAGATGGCTCCTATGGAGTTAAAGGAGTTGAAAGTTAAACTACAAGAGTTAACTAACAAGGGTTTTGCGAGACCGAGTTTTTCCCCGTAGGGTGCTCCAGTGCTATTTGTGAAGAAAAAAGATGGGTCGATGAGATTGTAAATAAACTACCTACAGCTCAACAAAGTGACTGTGAAGAACAAGTATCCTTTTCCAAGAATCAATGATTTGTTCGATCAATTGAAGGGAGCCACCGTGTTTTCTAAGATAGATTTAAGGTCAGGCTACTACCAACTAAGGGTTAAGGAGCAAGATGTACCAAAAATCGCGTTTAGGATGAGGTATGGGCACTATAAGATTCTTGTTATGCCTTTCGGTTTAACAAATGCCCCTGTGGTGTTTATGGACTTGATGAACTGTATTTGGATAAGTCAGTCGTCATTTTTATCAATGACATACTGATTTACTCATGCGATAAGAGTGAACATGCGGAGCATCTGAGAATGGTTTTACAAACCTTGAGAGATAAGCAGTTATATGCCAAGTTCAGCAAAAAGCGAGTTTTGGCTCCGAGAGGTCGGATTCTTAGGGCACATTGTATCGGGTGATGGAATTAGAGTTGACCCAAGTAAGATATCAGTCATTGTTGAGTGGAAATCGCCAAAGAATGTGTCGGATATCAAAAGCTTTCTGGGTTTAGCTGGGTACTACAGAAGATTTTGAATGGATTCTCCATGATAGCTACTCTGATGACAAGGTTGTTACAAAAGGATGTCAAGTTTGAATGGACGAGGAAGTGCCAACAGATTTTTGAGAAACTAACGGCTTTATTAACTGAAGCCCCAGTTTTAGTGCGACCAGAACCCAGAAAAGAGTTTTGTAGTGTATAGTGATGCATCCTTGAATGGGTTAGGGTGTGTGCTCATGCAAGAAGACAAGGTAATAGTCTTTCCCTCGAGACAACTAAAACCATACAAGAAGAACTACCCGATGCATGATTTACAGCTGGCCGCCATTGTGCTCACGCTGAAAATTTAGAAGCACCATTTGTTTGGCGAGAGATGCCAAGTATTTACTGACCATAAGAGTTTAAAGTATTTGATGACTCAAAAGGAGCTGAATTAATGGCAACGGTGGTGGTTAGAGTTGATAAAGGATTATGAGTTGATTATTGACTACCACCCGAGAAAGGCGAACGTGGTCGTCGATGCATTGAGTAGAAAATCCTTATTTACTTTGAAAGAAATGAATGCCCAATTGGCCTTGTTAGAGGATTGTTCGATTCTAGCAGAGTTAAAGGCTAGACCAATATTTTTCCAAGAAATTTGTGAAGCTCAGAATAATGATAGTGAATTGCAAGCCAAGAGAACTCAGTGTGAGTCGGGTGTTGAATTAGATTTTTGGATTAGTACCGACGGATGCTTGATGTACTAAGATAGAGTTTGTGTATCCAAGGATAATGAGCTCATTCAGAAGATTTTATGAGAGGCACATAGTGGTTGTTTGTCTATCCATCTGGGTAGTGTGAAAATGTACAATGACTTAAAGAAAATGTACTGGTGGTCAGGAATGAAAAGAGACATTTCAGAGTTCATTTCTAAGTATCTAATTTATCAACAAGTGAAAGCCGAACACCAAGTACCTTCAGGTTTACTTCAGCCTATCATGGTTCCCGAGTGTAAGTGGGATCGGATTACTATGGACTTTGTGACGGGTTTGCCGATAACCCCGAGGAAGAAAGACACCATGTGGATTATGGTTGATCGACTGATGAAGTCAGCTCACTTTATAACGATACGTACAGATTTCTCACTTGATAAGCTAGCCGACTTATACATTTCTGAAATTGTGAGACTTCATGGAGTGCTCTTGTCAATTATTTTAGATAGAGACTCGAGGTTTTGGAAGAAGTTACAAGAGGCTTTGGGAACAAATTTGAACTTTAGCACATCTTTCCACCAGTAAACCAACGGTCAGTCAGAAAGAGTAATTCAAACATTAGAAGACATGTTACGGTGTTATGTTTTCAAGTTTCAAGGCAGTTGGGAAAGGTATTTATCACTGGTCGAATTCTCCAACAACAACAGTTATCAGTCAAGTCTAAAAATGGCACCTTATGAGGCTTTGTATGGACACAAGTGTCGAACACCCTTGTATTGGACTGAGTTGAGAGAGAATCAAATACACGGGGTTGATTTATTTAGAGAGACCAAAGAGAAAGTTAAGGTGATTCACGACTATTTGAAGGCTGCTTCAGATAGACAAAAATCCTATGAAAATTTGAAACAGAAAGAGATCGAGTTTCAAGTCGGGGATAAGGTGTTTTTAAAGGTATCCCCGTGGAGGAAAGTCCTCAGATTCGGTAGAAAGGGCAAGCTAAGTCCTCGTTTCATAGGACTTTATGAGATTATCGAGAGAGTAGGTCCTGTTGCCTATCGATTAGCTTTTCCCTCGAAATTGGAAAAGATTCACGACGTGTTTTATATGTCCATGTTACGTCGTTATATATCAGATCCTTTGTATGTGATCGCGCCAACAGAGGTTGAGATTAGTTCAGACATGACTTATGGAGAAGAGTCGATTAAGATTTTGGCTCGAGAGGTTATCCAATTGAGAAATAAAAGTATAGCACTCGTGAAAGTTTTGTGGCATAGACATGGGGTCGAGGAAGCCACATGGGAACCCGAAGAGACCATGAGAGACCAATACCCGAATTTATTCACCGGTAAGATTTTCGGGGACAAAAATCCCAAACGGGGGAGAATTGTAACAGCTCGATTTTGGGTCTAGTCAGAACAGTGGTTTCAAAAATACTAACCTGAGGTCGTAGAAATTATTTTTAATATTATTTTATGTGTGATGGCATGTTTACAAAGGTGCATGAAAAAAATTTGGTAGTCTAATGTTAGCGTCTGTGAGCTTAACTGTGAAAAAGGACTAAATCTATAAAGTGAAAAAGCCTATTTTGATAGCTAAGGGTGTCAAATAGTTAGAGAACCTAATTTGGGGGTCTTTAAAAGGCAATTAGACCCTTTAAAGAGGCATGGTTAGCCATAGGAGACAAAGATGGTCAACAAGTCAAAGTTTGGTGGGTTTGGTGACTAGATTGACTAAAATAAAATAAAACAAAGAGAGAATTATATCATATTTTCTCTCATCTTCTTCCCACCAAAAATATCAGCCATAAGAGGGGTTTTGAAGCATGAAACTTTTTAGCCACTTAGTCTCTCTACAAGTAAGTGATCTTGATGGTTTTTCTTGATGATTTTTGTACTTTTAGAACCCTTGTAGCATGAGCTTTCAAATAAGGGGACTATTTTGAAAAATGGTTGAAAGTATAGGGATTTACCATTAGAGTGCTCATGTTTTTTTTTCTGAAATTTTATGGAAGAATGTGAGTTATGGTTGTGTAATAAACAACTTTTGTGAAGTAGTTTTCTTGGAAACCCTAATTAGGGACCTTTTTGCATAAGTTGAAAATTTGATGATAAATGTGAGAAATAATGAAAATTTTAGGTTGCTATAAGAGTAAAAAGGGTTCGGTTAGGCTTAAGATATGAACAGGTTCAATAAAAATCGATTTTTGGACCTAGGGGTAAAATGGTCATTTTGCAAAAGTCAAGGGCAAAATGGTAATTTTGCCCAATTCTTAAATGGTTGAGTACCTAGATTAATAAAATGATTAAATGTGTAAATTTTAATAATTATAGATCAAGAATTACAAAATTCGGGCCTAGACCGGGAAAAAGCAAAGTAAGTGGACTAAGTCGAACTAGTCGTCTACATTTTGTAATCCGAGGTAAGTTGTATGTAAATAATACAGCTACATTGTTATTATATATGTTTGAATTGATATAGCATGAATTGCTTATTTGTGGAAACGAATATGTATGATGAACATTGAGATAGTAGAACTCCCGAGTGAACCTTAGGAACAAATCGGATATTCATGCCATGACATTTGGGTCATTTGTGCGCTAATGTAAGACATGTATGGGACATGCATCGGCCACATTATGAGAGCCAGTGTAAGACCATGTTTGGGACATGGCATCGGCCTCGAGATGTAAGCCAGTGCAAGACATGTCTGTGACATGCATGGGGTACGAAATGTGTCAGTGTAAGACCATGTCTTGGACATGGCATCGACACGTATAGAGGTGTCAGTGTAAGACCATCTCTAGGACATGGCATCGGCACGGATATGTGAGAGCTAGTGTAAGACCATGTTTAGGACATGGCGTCGGCCTCGATTTCGATAGTCAGTGTAAGACCATGTCTGGTACATGGTATCGACTTGATAGATAAGCCAGTGTAAGACCATATCTGGGACATGGCACTGGTATTATACCCTATGTTTGAGGCTTAATGAATATCCGATAGCATTCCAAATGGTTCAATGGTGAGAGCTACAATTGAAGTTAAACGAGAAAAGTATATCCATGTTGTGAGTGGTACAGGTACCTATTTGAAATGTATGAGATGTGAGCTCAATATATGCTATGTGAATTGTATTGGATAGTGATGAGTAAGTTGTGCTTATGCCTACTTTTGAATTATGAACATGATGATGAATGGTAAATTTGTTGTTACATTTTTTGCATGGAACTTACTAAGCTTTATGCTTACTCCCTCTCCTTTCCATTTTCTTATAGTGCCGCCTAATTAGCTCGAGGATCATTGGACGTCAGAGGCATCGATCACACTATCAACCAAAGCACTTGTTATAGTCAAATTCTTTATTTTGATTATGGCATGTATAGGACCCTGACTTTTGAGTTTTGTGTCATGGTTAATTGGCCAAATATGTTGGCTTACTTTAGCATTTGATTTATTTTGTACAAGGCCATGGAAAATGGCTAATATTGAAAGTCATTATATGAATGCAAGCTAGTCTTTCATGAATGTGAAATTGTTGGCATGGTTGAATATATGTAATGTATATAGGTCTTAACTATGTTTGTTTGGTTGAGAAATCATATTAAGTTAAACTTTGATATGTTGATTGATGTTAGATTGTGTTTCAAGGAAGCAAAGGCTTGGTAGATACAATTATATTATCCACATGGGTAGACACACAGGCGTGTGTAAGGCTATGTGAAAACCCTTGTAGGTTAAAATTTAGAATTTAAATCACACGAGCATGCGGCACAGGTGTGTCCCTAGATGCTTAGGTCATGTGTGTCACACGGGTCATTAGCACTGCTATGTTATAATAACCATACGGGCGTATTACCCTTCTACACGGGCGTGTTCCCTTTTCAAGCGTTATTTTTTTGAAGTTAGTTAGAGGACCTGAGTTGGTCCCGAAGGGTTTCTAATGGATGTTTGGGGCCTCGTAGGTCTATCTTAAGGAGATTAAACAAAGTTTGAAAGAGTTTTAAATTTGATCAAGTCTTAGTGATTCGGAAATGTTTGAATGCATGTGTTTAAATTTAGTAACGCCTCATATTCCGTCCCAGCGTAAGGCACAGGTGTGGGGTTGTAACACCCCGAACCCGAGACCATCGCCGGTGTCGGACACGAGGGGTTAACAAGCCAAGTCCACATATTTTGCCCACCAATTTGACATTTCCAGTCAGGCTGGAAAACTGCGTCACTGTCGCCTTAAAAATCATATCTCGAGTTTCAAAACTCGGAAACTGGTTTCATAAATTTTCCCTAAATTTAGACTCATATATCCATCCATGGACTTATTTCTAGAATTTTTGGTCAGGCCAATTGGTACAGTTTATTAGTTAAAGTCACCCATGTTACAGGGATCGACTGCTCTGACCTTTGCATGTTACAACTTGAATATCTCTCTGTACAGGGATTTAATACTGGTGCCGTTTGTTTCTAATGAAACTAGACTCAATATGGAATCTGAACATATAAGGAACGACTCCTAATTCTTTCTGGATAATTTATAGTAAATTTTTAAAGTTGCGACAGGGGACCCAGAAACCGTTCTGGTCCTGTCTCACAATAGCTTTAATATCTCTTAACAAGTAACTCCTATGACCGTTTCGTTTCTTCCATATGAAAATAGACTCATCAAGGTTCATTCACATAGCTCATTCACTATTTAATACCATTCCTACAAATTTTGGTGATTTTTCACATTCACATCACTGCAGCTGGCAGCATCTGTTTTTAAGGTAGGTCTTACCTAGTTTGTAGTCTCCATGAACCAACTAGTCTTGCCATACATAGGTTCACATATGATCATTTTAACCATACCAATGGCTGATCATGTGACCAACATTCCCATTTCAATCCATAATCACATCATGACACCATATATATATATATATATATATACAACCATAAATAGTCTAAGTTCAGTACTTCACTTTTACAAGCCATTTTCGCATGGCGAACACATATACATCACAACATATTTAAACCAACAAGGGTAGTCCTATACATGCCATTTCAAAGTTCAACCAAAATTTATACCAAAATGGAGGCTTTGATAGTGTGGATGACTTCGACTTTAATGATCCCGAATCCTGATTGCTATCGAGCACAATCTATAAAGCAGAGAGCCAAAGCAACGGGTAAGCATTTTTATGCTTAGTAAGTCTCAAGGAATAAAATCAGCTTTAATTAAAGCAATACATTCACATGGCCTAATGCATCATTTCATTAATACACATTCACATAATCATTCTTACTTCACACTTCATCATTATATACTTTCACAAGGTATCAACCAATTCAATAGCTGAAATTGTTAGTCGATCGGCGAATGTTGCTCAAACATGTCGACTTTCCAATGCACGTATAAACATACCTTATTCTTTGGGCTTTTCGAGCGTACCAATTGAATTCATTACAGCAACCAACACTCACCTCCAGCCCAAGCTTCTTGAATACAACCGGATATAACCACGTGCACGAATGCCTTGGTCTTAGCCGGATAGAACGACTTCATACGAATGCCTTGGTCTTAGCCGGATGTAGCCGCTAGCACAATTGCCTTGGTCTTAACCGGATATAATTTCCAGCAATAACGTCTTGGGACTTAGCCGGATATCATTCAATTGCTCATGCACACATACATCAATAATCATTAGACATTCATATTTCATTTTCGTTACTAAGGCTCAAACACAAATATAATCACTAGCATAATCGCCGGGACTTAGCCGGGTATCATTCAAATACTCATACACACATAAATCAATAATCAATACACATCCATAGTTCATTTCACATAATTCAAGTAGGGTCACTTCTTGAGGACTTACCTCGGATGTTGTCGAACGGCTTTTACGGCTATTCGATCACTTTTTCCTTCCCTTGTCCAATTGTGGCCCTCTAAGCTCTTGAGCTAATTCAAACAAATTTAATTTATTAATACCTCATTATGCTAGCTTATGGCGAATATGACAAGGAGTTTAAATGGTCATATGGCCACCCTTTAGCTTGAGTACACAATGGTCATGCACATTTTATACTACATCAAGCAATTCAATACAATCCATTCAAGCATCAAGGAAAAGCTAAGGCCATCAATCGGCTACTTAAGGCCGAACATACATGTCCAATTTGAGGCCAATTATACACTTAACACCACACAAAAACAGCATGCATTTTACTAGTTAATGCTTTACATATTGTGGCTCCATACTTATAATACATCATCAAGCACTCATATGGCCGATTATACTTAGTCATACTTGCACCAAATCAACAATAAATTCCAAGATTTCCACATCATGGGTATTCTAGGCCGAATGTACTTGCAATTTCACAAACATTCTTCAACATTTTCTTCTTTAAACAAACATATTCATCACTTACTTCATAACCAAAACATCATGTGCAAACATATATATACATATATGTGCATGGCAATTTCAAGGTGTCCATAGCCATCCAAAACACAAATTTTAACTAACATGCAAGAAGCATGAACCATGCTCATGAATGCATCATGGCGAATACATCACAATCATGCCCTTTCAACTTCAATCATGGTTAAACAAAAGAAAGCTCAAAGTCTTACTCAAGGTGGCTACAAAGAAATTTCAAGAGTAGACAATCCATCATTGCATGCATCATCATCAAGCTTCACACTTAGCATGCAATGGCTTTATCACAATATCAACTTTGACCAAATACCACTTCCATGGCATAACAAGGATTTGAACCATGGCTAACATGAACATCAAGTTGGCAACTAAAACATGCATGAATCTCATGACACAACCTCATACATACCTTAATCTTGGTGCAAGTTTAGCCAAATCTCCTTCTAGATCTCTTCTAAACAAATAAAATGAAGCAAAAATCTCTTCTTCCCCTTAGTTTTGGCTCAAAGAAAGGATGAACAAATTTTTTCTTTCTTCCTTTACAACTCACGGCAATGGGGAGATACCACACTCACACACACATTTTTTTTCATTCTTTTCTTACCCATGCTTATTTGTTTATTATTTCTCCCTAATGCCCAACAAAACATGTTTCATGACATGTTTAGCCCATATTTCTTGGTCATGGCCGCCACCACCTATAAAAGGGAATTTGACATGCAAGTCCATTGTTTTGCATGCATGCTTTAATTAGTCATCACACATTTCCTATCGTACTTTCAAAGTTCACTACTAAGTCCTTTCTAGTGAAATTCACCTTTATAACACTAAATCAATCATCAAAAAATGTCATACATGAGCATACACATATTATAGGCATCCAAATAAATTTTAAATTATTTTTATGCCTCGGTTTTGTGGTCCCGAAACCACATTTCGACTAGGGTCAATTTTGGGCTGTCAAGGGGTGCTACATGGATCTTTAGAGAACTATATTAGAGAGTGTCCTCACCGATCTGATCAGGTGCAAGCTTTAGGATCGGGTTCTGTACTGCCTTAGAGGGTAGTTCAGCAGCCACCTAGGGGCTGTGGACCGGCTAGGGTGGTAATGGTATGGGCTGTGGGCAAAGAGCACCGGGTAGAGGTGCTAGTCAGACTGAGGCGAGACAGCCTGCGTTGGTTTATGGCGCTTATCGCCGAGAGGATAGAGATACATGAGATGTTATTACTAGTACGTTCTTTATTTTTGATGTACCTTCTACTGCTCTGATAGACATAGGTTCTGCACACTCCTATGTAGCTAGTTCTATTTTTGAAAACCTAGGCATTTCTGCTGAGAGCACTTCTAGAGAGATCACTGTATGGAGTCTGTTGGGGCAGTCTGTTTGGGTTAGTAAACATTATAGAGATGTTCCTTTAGAGGTGCAAGGGGTTGTATTTCTAAAAAACTGATGGACTTACTGTTTGGGGAGTTTGATCTGATTTTGGGTATGGACTGGTTGGTTGAGCATCGAATCAGTTTGGATTGTGTGACTAAGAGGGTTGTTCTAAGGACTGAGGATGATAAGGAGGTGGTTGTGATCGGTGAGCGTCGAGAATATCTGTCCAATGTGATCTCCGCTCTTGTGGCTAAGAAACTGGTTTAAAAAGGGTGTGAGAGTAGTTGGCTTACATTAGTGTTTCTATTTTTAGGGACTCTTTTATTGAGGATATCAGAACAGTGAGGGATTTTTCAGATGTCTTTCCTGATTAGCTACCGGGTTTACCTCCGAATCGAGAAGTTCAGTTCGGCATTGAGCTTCTATAGGGTACAACTCCGTTGTCCATCGTTCCCTACTGAATGGCACCAAAGGAGCTTAGAAAGCTTAAGGCTCAACTTCAAGAGCTTTTGGATCGTGGTTTCATTTGCCCTAATGTGTCTCTATGGGGGCACTGGTTTTGTTTGTGAAGAAAAAGGATGGCACCATGAGGATATGTATTGATTATTAACAACTGAATAAATGAGTATGAAGAACAAGTATCCATGCCCAAGGATCGACAATCTATTTGATCAATTTCGAGGGGCTTCTGCGTTTTTAAAGATTAATTTTCGTTCTAGGTATCACCAGTTGAAGGTAAAGGAAGCCAATGTTCATAAGACTGCATTTAAGACTCGTTATAGACATTACGAGTTCCTAGTTGTACCTTTTGGTCTGATGAATGCTCTGGCTGCATTTGTGGATTTGATGAACCGAGTCTTTCAGCCATATCTAGATCTTTTCGTTGTGGTCTTCATCGACGATATTTTGGTTTACTCTAAGACTGAGGATGAGCATCTTAAAGTAGTGCTTCAGATACTTTGAGAAAAATAACTCTATGCTAAGTTGAGCAAGTACGAGTTTTGGTTGCGAGAGGTAACTTTTCTAGGGCTCGTAGTTTCTGCTGAGGGGATCCGTGTTGATCTGAGAAAGATTGAAGCTGTGCTTGATTAGAAACAACCTAAGAATATATCTGAGATTCGTAGTTTTCTAGGCTTTGCGGAGTATTATCGGTATTTTTTTAGGGGTTCTCTCTGATTACAGCTCCTTTGAGTAAGCTTCTGCGTAAGGGTGCTCCTTTTGTTTCGACCGATACACAGCAATCGAGCTTCGAGAAGCTCAAGTCTGTTCTGACTCAGGCTCCTATTCTGATACAGCCTGAACCTAGTAAAGAATTTATGGTCTACAGTGATGCGTCACACGTCAGTTTGGGATGTGTATTGATGCAAGATGGAAAAGTTGTGGCTTATGCGTCCCGTTAGCTTAAGACGCATGAACGGAATTATTCGACACATGATCTCGAGTTGGTTGTAGTAGTTTTTGTGCTGAAAATCTGGAGGCACTATCTGGATGGTGAGAGGTGTATCATCTACACTGATCACAAGAGTCTCAAGTATCTCCTTACTCAGAAGGAGTTGAATCTTAGGTAGTGGCGATGAACTGAGCTGCTCAAAGATTATGACTATACGATAGAGTATCATCTTGGTAAGGCCAATGTGGTGGCCGATGCTCTAAGTCATAGAGCGATTTTTGCTCGACTTAGTCTATTTGATGATGGGAGTCTTTTAGCTGAGTGCAAGTTAAGCAGACTTTGATTGATCAGATTTGGACTAAGCAGTTAGGAGATGAGTCTTTGGGTTTGCAGTTCCGTCAGATTGAGAGTGACAGTAATGATGGTGTTTTGTGTTTCCGAGGTCAGATTTGTTTACCAAATGATTCAAATTTGAGGTAGTCGATTCTGAGGGAGGCCCATAGTAGCCCTTATGCTATGCATCCCGATGGTAAGAAGATGTATCGCGATCTTCGTGAGCTATGTTGGTGGTCAAGTTTAGAGCCTGAGTTTACGAATTTCATTGCTCGTTTTTTGACGTGCCAGCAAGTTAAGGCCAAGCACCAGTTGCCTTGGGGTTTGTTACAACCCGTTAAACTTCCCTTGTGGAAATGGGAACGAGTAAAGATAGACTTCGTTAGTAGGTTGCCCTTGACACTCACTAAGAAGGATTCTGTTTGGGTCATCGTGGATCGATTGACCAAATCTGCTTATTTTATTCCTGTTCGAACGGGCTACTCTCTGCAGAAGTTAGCGAAGCTCTATATCTCTGAGATTGTGAGACTGCATAAGTTCCTGTTTCGATTAGTTCTAATAGAGATCCTCGCTTCACTTCTCGATTTTGGAAGAAGTTGCATGAGGCTCTGGGTTTGAGATTGGACTTCATTACTACATTCCATCCTCAGACCGATGGTCAATCTGAGATGGTGATTCAAATACTAGAGGATATGCTTTTTAGAGTTGTGTGATTGATTTTCGAAGTAGTTGGGAGGATTATATGCCGCTAGCTGAGTTCTCCTACAATAAAAGTTTCTAGTCTAGCATCCAGATGGCACCTTACGAGGCTTTGTTTGGTCGTAAGTGTCATACTGCGCTATGTTGGACTGAGTTGGGTGAGTGTCGGATTTTGGGTCCTGAGTTGGTTTCTGAGACCGAAGATGTAACGACCCAAATTTTAAGGTCAATGGAAAAGTGAGTTTTCAGGTCTTCGATTCTGAAAATTAGATTCGTAAATATTTATTAGAAATATTTACGAAGTTAAGTGATTGATTAATTAGATTTTAGTTAAGTAAATTTAGCTTGAATTAAGGTTAATTAGGTATAAGGATTAAATTGAATAAAGTGTGAACGTTTAATTATAGACTAAAGAAAAGCTAAGGGACTAAATTAGCAATTAAACCATAAGGTGACAAGTGTGTGGCAATAGTGAAATATATGTAGAATTAGTATTAAACATATATATGCAATTATTAAGTATTTACTTATAATATAAGTAAATTATATTATATTGTTATATATTAATTAAATAAAGAATGAATAAAAGAAATAAAAACAAAGAAAAAGAAAAACAAAGGCACGAATGAGCAGGGAAAGAAAGAAGGAAAAAAAAGGAAAGAAAAAGAAAAGGAAAAATTAAGGTTTTAAGATTTCAAGCTTGATTGGTGAGTCAATTTGATCCCTTTTCTTGTAATTTTAATGTTTTTGGAATCCTATGACAAATTTCTATATGAATTATGTTGAAAATTAGAAAGTTAATGAAATTTTAGATGTTGATTAAGTTGTATAAATTGATAGGAATTCAAGTTAGAAGTGGGAGAATGATTGAATTGTAAAAGAAGAAATAAATTTTGACATAGTAGGGATTAAATTCAAGGGAATTCGGAATTTATGTTTTAAGATGAAATTTAGAATTTGAAACTTGCTTAAAGTAAGTATTAAATGAAAATATAAGATTTATTTGTAGAGAAAGAATAGCTATGGTGATAGGACTAAAATGGAATTTATGTGAAAGTTATGTGGAAAACAAAGAATGTGTTATTAAATAACATACATTGATAATTTTAAATGTTAACTTTTATGTAGCTAACGTAGCACCGGAAACATCATCGAAAAAGGGAAAGGAGAAAGTGAACGAGGATATCAAGTAAACTCGAGAATTACGATTTGTATTTCTATAAACTATGCTTAATAATTTAATAAATGTAATTGCTAGTTTTAATTAGTTAGTATGTATGATGAATAATGTGATAGGAATTGTTATTGTTTCTGTATTAAAACGAAATGATTTGAATACCTTATTAATAGTGTCGGGCTAATCAGATATAGTTGGCATGCCATAGGATTGGAAGTGTACAGGGATATTCCGACTGTGTGTCAATGAGACACTATAAGTGTCAATTACTGTTACTATCCCGGATTTGTTCCGAAGAGGTACTCCGTACTTGATTGTTACTGTTACTGTTATTGTTACCCTTACGGTGTATTCCGACTTCGGCCGATGAAACACTATATGATATTCCAGTGTGTGGGTTGGATCCATGTATCCGTCCAGGTCCGAGTTATGTTAATAGGGGTAAATGAAAGTGCTGAAGACTGACTGCTATCGATTATATGATTACGATTAAATGTTGATTTTTAGTACATATAAATACTATACTAATGTATAATTGTTGAAAGAGATATAGAATGATATGAAATGTGTAAAGAATTGTTTAACTACATTTAAGGGCTAAGGGTTAAGATCATGAAAGTAAAGATTTAGGATTTAAATGTATGAATGATTTATTAATGCTTACATGTTAGTTTATAGAAATACCACTGAGTGTATACTCAGCGTATGGTTTTGTTTCTGTGCGTAGGATTAGGTACTAAAGAGCTAATGACTCAGCATCCAAACCAATCCTGGACTCAAAGTAGTGAAATACCTTTCTTTTTGGTAAAATGGCATGTACCTAGGCTATTAAGTTGTTGTTTTATACATGATAGTAAATGGTATTAAAAATGTTGGACTATGGTATGGAATATGTTTGTTTGAAGTTAAATCTAAGTAAGTTTGATTGTTGTGAAGATCTAGTATATTTGACATAAATTGTGGTACCAATGAGGGTACATTGGTTGGATGATTTGCTATTGAAAGTTAAGAAAATTGTTAGCTTGAAGCTTAAGTTTTGTAGGGACGGTAAGATTGTGATAAAAGGTTCATTTTAAGTTCACATGGCCTGGCACACAGGCGTGTGACAAGACCGTGTGAGACACACGGCTATCACATGGGCATGTTGTTAGGCCATGTGTCCCCTGCACCTAAAATGCTACAAACAGATTGCCACACAAGCTGAGCACACGGGCGTGTGTCTTGGCCGTGTGAAATTAATTTATTTTTAGGCAAAAGTCAGAGAGCTCCATGGATTGAGGACACGGGCGTGTCACATCAACCACACGAGCGTGTCACATAAGCCATACAGGCTTGTGGTCATATTCGAAAGAGAAAACTTTGAAATTTCACGCAAAATTTTCTAAGCTTTCGATTGAGTTCCGGTTTGTTTTAAATGTACTTTTTAAGTACCGTGAACCCATTAAAGGTTACATTTATTCCTATTTTACGTGTAAACGTACTATAATGATCGATAATACTCCGTAGTCCTGTTCTGGCGACGGGACGGGGTTAGAGAGTGTTACAGAAGATAAGGTTGGACTGATTCGGAATCGTCTGAAGGCGGCTTCTGATAGATAGAAGACTTATGCAGATCTAAAGATGAAAGATATTGAGTACTCTGTGAGTGACTTTGTGTTCCTCAAGGTTTATCCGTGGAAGAAAGTTCTGAGATTTGGTCGTAAGGGCAAGTTGAGCCTTAGGTTTATTGGGCCACTTCAGATTTTGAAGTGTGAGGGGCCGGTCGCTTATCAGTTAGAGTTACCTCCAGAGTTGGACCATATCCACGATGTTTTTCACATCTCGATGTTAAGGTGGTATCGGTCTGATCCATCTCATATTGTTTCTGTTGAAGAGATCGAGATTAGACCAAATTTGACTTTTGAGGAGGAGTCGGTTCAGATTCTGGATCGTGATGTTAAGGTTATGAGGAGGAAGTCCATTTCGTTAGTAAAGGTTCTGTGGTAGAATCATGGCACTAAGGAAGCCACGTGGGAACCTAAAGACTCGATGCATCAACAGTATCCTTATATGTTCTGATCAGGTAAATTTCGAGGTCAAAATTTCTTTTAGAGGGTAGAGTTGTGACACCCTGACTTGTTTATTTTTTATTCTGCAGATATCTATCACAACTATATATCTGCTTCAGTGATTAAGTGTTCTGGGTATGTGTGGGAGGTCTTGGGTTCAATTTCCACTTTGGCATATTTTGTTATTTTTGAACCAAGCCTTACCCTTGTTGATTGGGTTTATAGAAAATTGTCTGTTAATTCATGTCAGAATGAGCCTGCTGGTTTCAGTGATAAGGAAGTTAGGGTGTTGGAGGTCCTGTGTTCGAATCCCTGAGCAAGCGAGGATGTTATATTTGCTCAGTTGCATGTGAAAGTTTCAGTGGAGTTGGGTTTTTAGTAAGGTTGTTGTTTGGGAGTTAATCTTTTAATATTTTTCTTTTATTTTATTTTTATTCTTTTTTTTCAAAAAATTTTTCTCTTTCTAGAACAAAAACTAATGTCCATTTTGTGTTCTCTCCCCTTTTGCTCTTCCATTTTTCGATTATTGTTTTCCCTTATTCAGTTCGATCAGTCGTTTCATATCTATAATTTGTTTCTCCGTTTCCTTCGGCTGTTGGTAAGTGGCATTAGTGCTTTGTAGCTTCAATTTCTAAATTGCCTATTAGAAGTTTATATTTTCTGTTTTGGCAGCAGAGAATCATGAAGAACGGGGCTCTCTTAGTACTAATTTGTACTCAAAATCGTGCAGGGTGTTGGGGTAAGTGATTAACAATTGAATTAAACTTTTTTTGGTTTTGTGATGTCGGTTTAATCTTGTTTTTAGACTAATTTTGGAGGCTTGCTATGTCAATTTTTAGGTGCTGTTGGCTCGGGTGTATTTTTGCATCACAACGGTAACAGGTGTGTTCCTCAAAACGCAAAAAGCGAAGTTTTGGTGAAAGCCGAAACTGCTCATCGTCGATGCCACATAGGCTAGGCCAAATTGGGAGTGTAGGCCCGAGCATACCATACGGGTGTGTGGTTTCTGGGCTAGGTCGTGTGGGCCACACGGGTAAGGCTAATCTAGGCGTGTGGGCCCACTCGGGCATGTTGGCCCATAATTCTGAAATTTTCCCTAGGGTTGCATGGGTCATTCTGATCGACTGTGGGCCTACTGTAGGATCGGTAAGGGCTAACTAAACCCTAGAATATGTGATCTGTTATTCTGATAGTATGCTCTGACTAGGACACTATTATGCACGTCTGTCTGTTCTGCTATATGTAAGTCTGTTATTTGTATATAAGCACATTGAGCATGTCTAATCTATAAATTCTGTATCTGGTTTCTGTAACTTTTTTGTGGTGGGATTGTATATACGGATAAAGTAATCTGAAAGGTGACCTTCACCTATATTCTAGCAGCTTGGCTGCACTTTATCTGATATGGTCATAATAGCACGATATGGTGTGTAGGGATGGGTGGGTGTTTTTAACCCCATGTGGTGTGATGGGATGGTTGGAGTTGGTGTGCAGAGGATGGGGTAGGATTCTATTTATTTATTCTGCATATCTGATTCTAGTATCTATATCTGAAAAATGACTTAAGCCTGTATATGTATCTGACTGGTTATGAGACCACTTTGTGTATTGCATGTCTATTTTTGTTGGGTTACATACTGAGTTTACGTAAACTCACTTCTGTTTGTCTATTTTGTCCAGGTAATCCACAGACTTGACGGATTGGTGCTGTGGAGTCTTGCGGTGACCACTAGTCTATGGACTGAATTTAATTAAAGGTTTTATTTTCTTAAAGATTATTACTGGGAGTTTTGTATGAATTGGACTCTCCTAACTGTTGATTTAATTTTTAGGATTTAGATTTTTTTTAATATTTTATCTGGGCAACTCGCTAAAAACACGGTTTTCACTAATAAAGGATTCTAAAAACACGAACTGCATGTTTAAAATATAATGGCTTTATGACTTCTGCTATAAGTTATGTTTTAGCAAATAAATGGATTAAGTAACACTTTCAAAAATTGATATAAATGCATATGAATAATGAAACATGAATGATTTGATGAGGCAATTCTATTTTCGAAACCTACCTTGTGACACCTCTAGATTCGGTCATAAAGTCTAGTCCGGGTTTAGGGTATTACACTCATCTCCAATTTACCTTAAGTTTTGAAAATTCTTGACACAAAAGATAAGGAGTAGAAAAAAAATAATATCATCAACATATATTTGAACTACTAATAAATCATTGACTTTTCTTTTAATAAAAAGTGTTGTGTCAACCTTCTCTTTACTAAAACCTTTTTGAACAAGAAAATTTGATAATCTTCATACCAAGCTCTAGGAGCTTATTTCAAACCGTATAATGTTTTTTCAAGTTTGAAAACATAGTTTGGAAACTTTGGATCTTCAAAACTGGGTGGTTGTTCAACATACACTTCTTCATTTATCAAATCATTTAGAAAAGAACTTTTTACATCCATTTGATATAATTTAAAATAATTAAAGTATGCAAAATCTGAAAGCATCCTAATGGCCTCCATCCTAGCTACAGAGCATATGGTTCATCAAAATCTATTCCTTCGTCTTGAGTGTAACCTTGAGGAAAAAGCCTAGCCTTGTTCCTCACTATGTTTCCACTCTCATCTTGTAACACTCTAAATATTTTATTTATGTTTCTGTAAATATCTGACACAAATGTGTATCTGCTTCACTGGTTAAGTGTTTTAGGTGTGTGTGTGAGGTATTAGGTTCAAGTATCACTTTTTCAAAAAAAAATTATTTTTGGATCTAAGACTCACCCTTGTTGGCTGGGCTTATATAAAATTGTCTGTTAACTCACATCAGAATGAGTCTGCTTGTAACATCCAAAAATAGGGCCTAGTTAGAATAGTGGTTTCGAGACCACAAATTTGATATCAAAATATTTATTTTATGATTATTACGAGGATTAGAATATGAAAATATGCATGTGTTAAAGTTTCATGAAAGAATTCTTTGAGTAAGTGCCCGATTGGAAAATTTGGGACTAAATTGAATAAAATGCAAAACTTGGATTCTAGAAGCAATTTGTATGAAATTGCTTTAGGTTATGAATTAGAAGGTCTTGGAGTGTAATTTGCCCAATTTTTAAATTTTTGGACAAAAATGGGCTTGCATGGATGAAATTTCAAAGAAAAGGCCTACGGGCATTTTGGTCATTTGGCATTTAAGTGAAATAAAATGGGAAAAATGAACCAAAAATCAACCATTCTTCTTCCCCATGCTATCGAAATTTCTAGGGTTTCCATAGCTAGGGTTTTCAAGCTTTCCAAACTCATTAGTAAGTGCTCCCAAGCTTTGTTTTTAATGTTCTTCGTAATTTTGAAGTCCTAGTAGCTTACTCTCTCCATTTCTACCCATATTTCATGCTAGGGTTCATGTTTAAAAATTTACCCATGCATGAGCTACTTGTATTTTGATGTTTTATGGAGGAATATGAAATTTTAAAGAGTGTTAAACAACTTTTCCTAGGTGATTTTCATGAAAAACCCCTAAAGGGACCTTTTTGCAAAAGTTGTAAAATGTGTGGTAGAAATGTGAAAATAATGGAAAATGTGGGCTACCATAAGAGGGAAAAGTGTTCGGCTAGGCTTGAGTAAGGTAGAAATTGCATGTGTTTCATTATATGAGTCTAGGGACTAAATCGTAAAAATATCAAGGATTAGGGGCAAAATGGTCATTTCGACCGGGGGTGAAAATTAGACTTGTGATGTATAATGTGGGGTATTAATGATATAATTTTGTTGTTATAGACCCCGAGGAACAAATTCTGGAGGTCGATCGAGGTAACCGCAAGGTTTCGGAATAACTGAAACACAACTCCGAAACAATTACTAGGTAAGTTCAGATAACTTAAAGTAAACCCCTAATATGCATAATTATATGATTTATGAATGCATAATGATTGCTTTTATTATTGGCATGAAATATCATAGAAATGCATATTTGATGGTAACATGTGAAAAATGTCTTGGTTGAGGCTGACAAAGGGAATTCGATGGTAACCCGTAATTACATGTGGTTTGAGATCCTGCATGTGTTGCAGTAAGGATTTAGCCCGGACAGGTAATCCATGATCTTAAGTATGAAAAGGACCTAGCCCGGACGGGTGTTCCTTGAATGATCAAGCCTCCCGAAGAATATGTGTGCATTACGGATTTAGCTTGGACAGGTAATCCGATATGGGGTCTGAATTTAGCCTGGACTGGTAATTCAGATTTGAGTTCATTAAGGGTGTTTGTCGTTATAAAGTATTTAGCCTGGACTGGTAATTCTAACATCACCTTATGAGTTCATGATATGGGGGATTTAGCCTGGACTAGTAATCTCGCCATAGAATGTGAGGTTTGCGGGAGTGCATATATGTGAAATGATCATTCGTAAGAATTGACAGATAATGGGTTTTCCATCAAGATTTCCTAGAAGCTCAATGGGATTAATATGATGTATGTCAATAAGATGATGAATAATGAGCTCACCTACATAAATTACATGATGCTTTGTTTTGTGACTAACTCATTGATTGAGTGCATGTGATAGGGAATCATTTCATGATTGATGATTTCATGATTTATATATGGATGTATGATAATTACTCGGTAGTTTACTTTTCGGTTATTCGAGCTTACTAAGTATGTAAATGCTTACTCCTCTCTTTTTCCGTATTTCACAGAGCTCGAGGACTCATAAGGACTGGAAGACGATTGGAGAGTCGACACACTATCAACTAGTCAAACTTTCGTATAAAGACATTTTTATTTTGTTCAATAGCATGTATAAGATTTTTGAGTATTTTGTTATATGTGTCATTTGATTTTCCAAATGAAGGCATGTAAAAATATGTTTATCTTTTTGTATGTGGCCATGAAAATTTGGCTTAATTGAAGTAGGTTATGACCTACGAATTTTTGTATGGTTTTATATACAAGTTATGGGTTGTTACCAATTGGCAATGAGTCACATGAACGAGCCAATTTCGGATGAATTAAAGTGACATGGAAACCCAAAAACACTAAATGGGAAATAACCTTTCATGTATGAAACCAATGATATGAGGTTTCCATACAGGTAGTTTTATCAAGATTATTTACAAGTGTATAATCATGTTTTCCTTCTAACTTGGTAACTACTAGGTATAAGGAGTAGAAAGGGGTGACTTAAGGCTTGGAAAATAGCCTATTAGGGTCCACATGGTCAGACACACGGGCGTGTATCTAGGCTGTGTGTGACACACGGTTCCATCCCATGGGTGTGGGCTATGGCCGTGTCTCCCCTGCACTTAAAATTTTAAATCAAAAACGCACACGAGTAGGCCACATGGGTGTGTGTCCTTGCCGTGTCTAAAAGGCAGTGCTGCCCACGGGCAGGCAGCACGGGCGTGTGCTACTGCTTGTGCCACGGGCGTGTTGATAAGTCAGTGTTACACACGGCCGAAGGGCATGAGCACGTCCTAAGTCACACGGGAGTGTGAGTCCACACGGCCCATCTACACAGGCGTGTAACACTTGAAGAGAAGGAAAATTTTCCAAGGTACCCAAAGTTTATCAAACGTTTTAGGTTTTGTCCTGCGCCGCCTCTAGACATGTTTTAGGTGTCGAAAGCTTGTTTAAGGGAAATGATATATGCATGTTTGAAAAGTTTTAAATTAGAGTGCAACTTAGTGACTTGATTTAATATGTTTATGAACGTGAAATCCTGGTAACGCCTCGAGCCCTATCCCGACATCAGATACGGGTGAGGGGTGTTATATTTAATAGTATCAGAGCTACGGTTTAATTGGTTCTAGGACTACCGTAGAGAGTATTGAGGTTAGCTATACATGCTATTATTCGAATATTGATAGTGTGACGTCTCCTAACTATTCAAATTGTTTTGAATATAGTAAATGTCTTCTAATTGAAGACAAGATGAGTTTGAGGGAGCCGAGAGCCATGCTCTAGCTTTCGTACAACGAGTTGTATCTAGTAGTAGTAGAAGGCTTATGTCAGAAGCTCGAGAAAAGGCCCGAGCTGCCTTCTTTGATATGATGGACGAATGGTTTGGGGATTACCTGAGAAATCGCCCCAATATACCAAGACCTCTCCCGCCCCCTAATCAACCTGGTGATGATGTGCCGCAAGGTATGGCACCGGTTAGAATTGGTAAGGCCCCTGTAGATAAACTTAGAAAGTATGGGGTCGAGGAATTCAGAGCTAAAGTTGATGATAAGGCTGAAAGAGCTGAGTTCTGGCTCGAGAATACTACGCGGGTGCTAGATGATTTTTTGTGCACACCCGAGGAATGTTTGAAGTGTGTTGTGTCCCTTTTGAAGGACACTACGTACCACTAATGGAAGACCGTATCCTCAGTAGTGCTGAAGGAAAATATTACTTAGGATTTCTTCCAAGCAGAGTTCAGGAAGAAATACATTAGCCAGTGGTTTTTGGACTCGAAGTGAAAGGAGTTCCTGGAACTCAAACAAGGGAACAAGACTGTAGCGGAATACGAGAGAGAGTTCGTACGACTAAGTCAATATGCAACTGAATGGGTCCAAACGGAATAGAAAATGTGTAAACACTTTGAGGAAGGCCTGAATGAGGACATCAAGTTGTTAATTGGGATCTTGGAAATATGGGAGTTTTCCGCATTGGTCGATCGAGCCAAAAAGGTCGAAGAACTTAATAATGAAAGAAAACAAGCTAAAAGAGAGGCTCGAGTTGCGAGCAAGAGGTCTACCAGTAAAACACTCTCGTTCTCCACGAAGAAAGCCAGGAGCCAGCATGAACGCTCCACTTTGTCAGTGGGATATTTAGGCAGGGCGAGAAGCTCTAAACGATGAGGGCAAAAGTCTTCCTCCCCGATGGTAACTAGTGTAGGGAGTGTAGATGGTCAAAAGCCGAAGTGTAATATTTGCAACAAATTTCATTTCGGAGAGTGCCAAATGAAGAGTGGCGCATGTTTTATGTGTGGTTCTTTTGATCACTTTCTCAGAGACTGCCCGGAACGAGTCAAAAAAGAAGTGGATGTAACTCTAAAATCGAGTACTCCTATTCTTTAAGGTAGACCTCCGAGATACCCTGGGAGTGCTAGTGGCAGTCGAGTTGTGACTAAGGACACTGCAAAATTAGAGGTTCGAGCCCTGGCAAGAACGTATACGATACACGCCTGAGAGGAAGCCTCTGCTCCTGATGTTATTACAGGTACTTTTTCCCTTTTTAATACAAGTGTTATTGCTTTAATTGACCTGGGGTCGACGCATTCATACATTTTCATGAGCTTGGTCTCTAGAATGAACATACTTATTGAGCTTATGGAATTTATTATTAAAGTGTCGAACCCGCTAGGAAGGTCAGTCATGGTTGATAAAGTCTATAAGAATTGTCCTTTGACGATTCAGGGTCATTGTTTTCCCGCTAATCTTATGTTGTTACCATTTGATGAATTTGATGTAATACTTGGTATGGATTGGTTAGCACTGCATGATGTAATTGTAAATTGTGGTAGTAAGTATATTAAATTTAAATGCCCGAATGGTGAGATTCTACGGGTTGATTCAAGAGAGTTGGATACGCCTCCGGTTGTGATCATGGCAATGGTTGCTCAGAGATATATGAGAAAAGGGTATGAAGTCTATCTTGCATTTGTACTGAACACTAAGGAAACAGAGTTAAAGATTGAGTCTGTGCCTATATTATGTGAGTACCCAGATGTATTTCTAGAAGAAGTACCCGGGTTATCTCCTGAAAGGGAAATAGAATTTGGTATTGAGCTGGTGCCAGGGACAGCTCCCATTTCTATTTCTCTGTACAGAATGGCACCAACTGAGCTGAAAGAGTTGAAGGCACAGTTGCAAGAGCTAATAGATAAAGGTTTTGTAAGGCCAAGCTTTTCACCTTGGGGTGCCCCCATATTGTTTGTAAAAAAGAAAGATGGATCGATGAGGTTATGTATCGATTATTGGCAACTGAACAAGGTAACTATCAAGAATAAGTATCCTTTACCAAGGATAGATGACTTGTTTGACCAATTGAGAGGAGCCACCGTGTTCTCTAAGATAGACTTGAGGTCTAGATATTATCAGCTACGAGTTAAAGAATCGGATGTACCTAAGACAGCTTTCAGAATGAGGTACGGTCATTATGAATTTCTCGCCATGCCGTTTGGGTTAACGAATGCACTGACCGTATTCATGGATCTAATGAATAGGATCGTCCAGCCATATTTGGATAAGTTTTTCGTTGTGTTCATTGATGACATCTTGATTTATTCCAAAGATGAGTCAGAACATGCAAAGCATTGAGAATTGTGTTACAGACTTTGCGAGAAAAACAGTTGTATGCTAAGTTTAGCAAGAGTGAGTTTTGGCTTCAGGAAGTTGGATTTTTGGGTCATATTGTTTCGTGTGAAGGCATCCGAGTCGATCAAAGTAAGATTTCTGCTATCGTCAAATGGAAACCACCTAAGAATGTAACCGAGGTTAGAAGCTTTTTGGGCTTAGCCGGTTACTATCGAAGATTTGTGAAAGGATTCTCCATGATAGCAACTCAAACGATGAGATTGTTACAGAAAAACATTAAGTTTTAATGGACAGAAAAGTGTTAACAAAGTTTTGAGAAGTTAAAGACACTGCTGACCGAAGCTCCTGTTTTAGTTCTACTTGAATCAGGAAGAGTTTGTGGTCTATAGTGATGCATCCTTAAACGGATTGGGTTGTGTGCTTATGCAAGATGGTAAGGTGATAGCCTATGCTTCACGACAATTAAAGCCTCACGAGAAAAATTATCCAACACACGACCTAGAACTTGCAGCCATCATTTTTGCTTTGAAAATTTGGAGGCATTATTTATATGGTGAGACTTGTCGCATATTCACCGACCACAAGAGTTTGAAGTATTTGATGACTCAAAAAGAATTAAATTTGAGGTAGCAGAGCTGGCTAGAGTTAATCAAGGATTACGAATTGATCATTGACTATCACCCGAGAAAGGCGAATGTGGTCGCTGACACGTTGAGCAGAAAATCCTTGTTTGCATTATGGGCCATGGATGCTTATTTGGCATTGCTTGATGATGGTTCAGTCTTGGCTGAGCGAGAGGCTAGGCCGACATTCCTTTAGGAAATCTATGATGCTCAAACTAATGATGATGACTTGCAAGCTAAAAGAACTCAATGTGAGTCAGGTATTGAATCAGATTTTCTGATTGGTTATGATGGATGTTTAATGTTCAGAGATAGGGTTTGTGTACCCAAAAACAATGAACTTATTTAGAAAATTTTGCAAGAAGCACATAATAGCCATCTGTCAATTCACCTGGGAAGTACCAAGATGTACAACGATTTGAAGAAAATGTACTGGTGGAACGGCATGAAAAGAGATATTTTTGAATTTGTGTCGAAATGCCTAGTATGTCAGCAAGTTAAAGCTGAACATCAAGTGCCTTCAGGTTTGCTACAGCCTGTGATGGTCCTCGAATGGAAGTGAGACAGAGTTACTATGGATTTCATGACAGGATTGCCATTGACTCCGAAGAAGAAAGGTGCCGTATGGGTCGTGATAGATAAGTTGACGAAGTCGGCTCATTTTATTCCGATCAGGACTATTAATCCGGTGAGGACATATACACGTTTGAAAAGTTTTAAATTAGAGCACAACTTAGTGACTTGATTTAATATGTTTATGAACGTGAAATTCCGGTAACGCCTCGAGCCCTATTCCGGCGTTGGATACGGGTGAGGGGTGTTACACTGCTAGTTCGAGTGGTAAGGAATTCGTGTGTTAGGGGTCTTGTGTTCGAGTCACTACGAGTGCGTAGTAGATATTTTTTGCTTTGGTGGTGGTTAGAAGTTCAGTGGAAGTGGGATTCTGAGTTAGTGGGTGGTTATGGATGTGGATGTAGTGAGGTTTGTACAAAATTTATTTTCCTAAAAATCTCTTTCTCTTGGAAAATCTGACGTGTCCTTTTCTTCATCCTCCATTTTTCCCCTTTTCTTTTTGACAAATTTTTCTCTTTTTCTTCCTTGTTTTAACAAAAATTATGCTTCCTTATTACGGTATTTCAAATCATTGTGTTTATTCGTTTACAGTGAATCAAGAAGTTTGTGACTCTCTTTTTGCGGAATCATTGTCCAAAATCGTTCGGGGTGTTGGGGTTCTAGAGGGTTCATGTTTGCAGTAGCATCAAAACTGTACCACGTGTGTACCTGAAATACAGAAAATCAAACTTCAGTAAAAGCTGAAAAACTGTTCTGTCGATGCTACACAAGCATGTGGTCGCCCGTGTGGTTGGCCGTGTGCGAGACATGACCGTGTGATTGACTAGGGCATGGCCAATGCAAGACACAGCCATGTAGTGGTGTGAGTATGGCCGTATAGGCCACGCGAGCTAGGCTAAGTTGGACGTGTAGGTTTTGGGCCAGGCTATTTGGGCCAAAGGGTAAATCCAATCTGGGTGAGTGGGCCACACGGGCATATGGGCCCAAATTTTTGAAATTTTCCTTAGGGTCGCACGAGTCATTTTGATCGACTGTGGACCTACCATAAGGTCGGTAAGGGCTAACCAAACCTTAAAACTATGTGATCTACTAGTCTGATATTCTGTTCTGAACATAACACTGTTATGCATGTCTGTTTAATCTAATGAATGCATATATTCGATAACTATATATTAGCATGTAAGCATGATAATTCTGGTTATGTATGTCTGATTGGGGTGAGATTTATATATGTGGAGGAAGTGTTCTGTATGGTGTTCATCACCTATATTCTGGCAACTTGGCTACATTTTATCTAACATATGTCGTAATGGCACGATATGGTGTGTAGGTTTGGGTAGGTATTTTTAACCCCACGTGGTGTGATGGGTTGGATGTAGAGGATGGGAGTAGGATTCTTTTTATCTGAACTGCATATTTGTATCTGTTATCTGTATCTGAAATGGACATGAGTCTGAATCTGTATCTGACTGTATGTCTGATTTCTGTATAATTTGTTTCTGTTGGGTTACACACTGAGTTTAGGAAAACTCACATTTGTTTGCCTTTTCTATTTAGGAAATCCACAGACTTAGGCGGATTGTTGTGACGGAAACATAGTGGTGACCTCTCAACCATGAATTGATTAAACTTAGTAATTCATGGCTTTTATTTTAAATTTTGGTTTATTTGAGAGTTTGTAATTTATGGGACTCTCTGGATTGTATGGGTTTTTAACTGTTGATTTCGGTTTTGTTTGTTTGATAATTTGCATGCTCGACAAAACAGTTTTTTTGAAAATAATAGTTTTTATGCAAATAAAGGTTTTTCCAAAATGTATCGGTTTAATTAAACTTCTACTGTAAATGGTGTTTTGGCAAATAAATAGAATAAATAGCGTTTCAATAACAATTATATAAAGCAATAAGAGCTATTAAACTGTAATAATTTAACAAAATGTATCCGTTTTCGAAACCCATTCTTTGTGACATCTCCAGATTTGGCCATAACATCTAGGCCAAGTTTGGGGTGTTATACATTTAGCTTATTCCTAAAATCCCACTTAGTACCTATAGTAAATTTTCACTAGGTCTTTCAACTAGGGTTTATACTTTACTTCTCTTAAATTGATTTAACTCTTCTTGCATGGTCAATATCTGATATTCATCATTAAATTCATTTTTGATATATATTTTTAGGCTCTACATGAAATAAATGCAACATTATTACATGTACTTCTAAGAGAAGGTCTAGTGGTTACCCCTTTAGATAGAGCTCCTAAAATCTTACCATCCTTAAACTCTCTTGGATGAGTAACTTCCCTCTCCTCTATTATAAACTCCTTTAGAAAAACTTGTGTTTGTCATTGTATCTTCTCACTTGATTATTGATCCACTTTATCATTATTATTAAAAAAAATTTCATCATCATCATCAATACAAGAATCCTTTCTAGGAAGAAGGTTAGAGTCATAAGAAACATGTATTGACTTTTCTACTGCTAACGTTATTTTGTTAAACACTTGAAAAGCTTTAAATTTTAAAGAACAACTAAGAAAAATTCCTTCATCATTTTTTGCATCAAATTTACCAAGGTTGTGTTTTTCATTGTTTAAAACAAAACACTTGCATCCAAAAGGATAAAAATAGCTAATGTGAGACTTTCTATTTTTAAAAAGTTCATATGGAATTTTCTTTAAAATAAGTCTAATTAGTACTCTATTAACAATATAGAAAGCAGTGTTTGTGGCTTCCGCCCAAAAATATTATGGTAAATTATTTTTCCTCTTAACAACTCTATTTTGTTAAAGGGTTCTAGGTGTAGAAAAATTATGGCTAATTCCATTTGAGTAGCGAAAATTTTCAAAATGAAGATTTTGAAATTCGATTCCATGGTTACTTCTAATACTAGCGATAAAATAACTTTTTTCATTTTGATTCATTTTTAAAAATGTGATGAATTTTTCTAAAGCTTCATCTTTAGTACTTAAGAAAAGAACCCAAGTAAACCTAGAATAGTCATCCACAAGCACAAAACTATATTGTTTTCCACCCAAGCTAGTTGTCCTAATAGGACCAAATAAGTTTATGGAATTAGTTGAAGAACTCTACTAGTTGATACATCATTAATAGGTTTAAAAGAAACTCTTATATGTTTACCTTAACACAAGCATCACAAACTTTATCTAAGTCAAATTCAATTTTAGGCAAACCCCTAACTAAGTCATTTTTGGCTAATTTATGCCAAACTCTCCTGCTAGCGTGTCTTAGTTTTCTATGCCACAGTAAAGAGTTATTTTCATTTTTAGCAACAAGGCATATGAATGAATCATGTAAGTCATCTAAATTCACTATATAATTATTTCTTATCCTATTTCCTACAAGCATAATCTTATTAGACACAATGTCAATTACTTTACATCCATTAAACTCAAAAATGACGTTGAGACCTTTATCACACAATTGGCTAATACTAAGTAGATTATGCTTAATACTGTTGACATATAAAACAATTTCAATAAGAATTGAAGAGTTTTTACCAATAAAGTTAATTCCTTCAATTTATTCTTTGGAGTTGTCACTAAATGTAACTTCTCATCTACTTTTTTGTCTTCAAATTGATATAGTGGCTCTTGTCACTAGCCATGTGCTTTAAGCATCCACTATCAAGGTACCATGAGTTTTTGCTTGAATTCCCCAACTTGAAGCAATGCCCCTCTTCTTACAAACATAAAATTAAACTTTGATTTTTGGTACCCAAATTCTTTTGGGTCCATAAGCATTAGTTCCTATGATTTTAGTCCATTTGTGTATCCATTTTGAAAGGATGTCCTTATCTTGAATAGTTATGAGTCCTTTAGGGAACCATACACTTTTAATATATTTTCCTTTGTAAAAACTTTAGGGACCTCTATGTTTATAGAAATAAAAGTTAATTTTAACAAAATTTTGTTTTGAGCTTTCTCTTTTTAAAAATATTTTTTAAAAACTTTGTTAGAGTGAGTTTTTTTCATTCTTAAGCAACTCAAGTTGCTTTTGATGATCATCATGAACTTTAGAAAGTAAATTATGCAAGTTACAATTTTTTTCTGAAAATAATTTATAATAGCTTACATATAATTTATTTTACTTTCAAGTTCATGCTTGACTTTGGAGAGTGAATTATTTTCATCTTTTAGTTTTGAAATAGTTTTTCTATATTTTGAAACCATTAATTTAAAATCCTACCCTAATTCATCATAGACATCTTGCAACTCATCAAAAGAATAAGAATTTCAAATAGATGAGTTAGAAGTTACCTTAGGATCATCAATGGCCATAAAGCAAAGTTGGCTACTTCTTGATCATCATTGTCGGATGAATTTTAATCACTCTAAGTAGCAACATGACCTTTAAGCTTTTGTTTGCTTGACCTTTTTATCTTCCATTGGGGACAATCAAAGATTATTGGTTAATAGAGAGTCAAAGTCGATGTACCAATGAATCACGAAATGCCTTGATGTGTCCCAGCTTCTTGCATTCATAGCATATGATAGGGTTCTTCTCCTTCGTAGATTCAAACTTGAGTCTTTTCTTCTTTTGGAACTTTCTCCCTCTATTAGACCTCATAAACTTCTTGAATCTCCTAATAAACATTTTCATCTCTTTATCCTCATCCACATTGTCACTAGAATCATTTTATTCAATTGTTGTGGATTTGAGGGTAATACCAACCTTCTTCTTTTCAACTTTTTTTCTTCAACCCCTCCTTAGTTCTTATCTCATAAGTGAGCAAAGAACTAATAAGTTCGTCTAATAAAAGTGTTTCCAAATTATTTGCTTTTTTTTTTATAGTAGTCAATTTAGCTTCCCATGACTTTGGCAAGTTTCGAAGCATTTTCCTCACAACTTCTTCATTGGGATAAGTTTCCCATAGTATTTGAACCTATTGATAATAATTTTAAACCTATCGAACATAGTCTTGATGTCTTCCTCGATCTTCATCCTGAAGTTTTCGTAGTTGAGTGTGAAAGTTCCTACTTTAAACTGCTTAACTTGACTAGTACCCTAATGAGTGGCTTCTAACTAGTCCCAAATTTCCTTGGCATTGGAACATGATGATACCTACTATTTTGGACCAAGTGCACAAAATAAAGTATGCATGGCTATGGCATTAAGTTGAATGCTCCTTCTATCTTTTTTATTCCACTCTTTCTTGCTTTTTGGCACTAAAAGCTCTCATTCTTGTTTTTTAGGGATGGAGGGACCATCCATGATGATGTCCCAAGCAGCAAGATCATTAGCTTGAATGAACAACATCATTCTTATCTTCTAATAGGAATAATTGACTCCATTGAAGTATGGAGGTTCAGTTATAGATTAAGATCCACCATAGAAAACTAACCCAGAAGTGGATGTCATCTTGTGTAGTTTGAATTGATGAAGGTTGAGCTACTTTAAGGATTTTCTCTTCGTTGTTAGACCATCTTTTAAAGCCTAGCTCTGATACCAATTGTTAGCTTAAATAATCAAACCTAATTTGTCAAAAGGGGGTGAATTAGTGTAACATCTCAAAAAATGGGTTAAAAGAAATTGAGTTAGTGAAACCAAGAGCGGTTACCTTTTGATTTCGAGTTAAAATTTTAAACTTTTGTAACGGGATTTAATTTGGTTCAGTGGATAGGTGCTTTGGATGTGTGTTTGAGGTCCTATGTTCAAATCTCTTTTTTGGAATTTTTGTTATTGTTAATTAAACCCCTATATTTAAACATTTGGGTTATAAGTTACTTTCGAACAACTAATGTCAAGAAAAAGCATGTTGGTTCAATGGTTAAAATTTTGTATACACTTTGGTCTTATGTTCGAGTCTCTGTGAAAGTAATAAGGAAATACTTTTGCGATATTTTTATCAATTAGTTTTATTTTTACTAAATTATAATTTATTTATTTCCCAAAAAACTCTTATGTTTCTCCAACTATTTTTTCTCATCTTTTTCGTTCTACATGTTCTTTTTGCTTTCCTCCATTTCAAATTCCTTGTTCCCTTTAACCTTAGTAATTTACTATCTGAATTCTTTCATATTTGTTACTCGAAGTGTCGTTGTGTTGTAATTCTTCAATCGGATTGTGTAAGTGTTCTTTGTCAAGTTTTTCGGTTTTTGAGTTGTTGATGAACGGAGTTATATTTTTTTCATATAGAGTAGATTTCTTATTTGCATAAGTCTTTATTAGGCGAAGTTCTTAAGAATAATTCTTTTTAGGCCAACGACTTAAGATCCGCATAATTGAAATTTGGTTATCAGTAAGTGTGTTGTCTGATTTGGGGTTTTGCGTCTAATATTTTTAACGTAGTTTCGAGTTTGAATGCTAGTTAGTGATTTGGTTCGATTATTTTGTCTAAATAGTCAATTGAATGCTGTTTTTGGTTCCAAGATCATCGTTGTTGCTTCTACATCAAAACCATATCATGTGTGTAACGAAAACTGAAAGAATCAACGAATGGTGAAAGCCAGAAACAGGGCAGTCGATGCCACACGGCCATGCTCTAGGCTATGCGGTAGGACATATAGGATACACGATCGTGTGACAAACTATGTGTGGCATTGTGTTAAGCCATACAGTCGTGTGCCCAAGCCATGTGAGGCACTAACTTTGGTCACCCAGGCATTTGACACAAGCATACTAGACATAGTCAAGTGACTTTAGCCAAATTCTATTCTCGTGGCAATGAGCCCAATTTGGAAATTTGCGAGTCTGCTAAGACGCCAAAATTTGAGAGCAGTAATCAGGAAGTTGGGGATGCTATTGTGTTCCAAGTTGTGTTTAATGATTTGCAAAGGGTCGATTGGACCCAATTTGGATATGTGGGTCAAAAGTCTGTGATTGAGTGAACTCTGACAAATAAGAGGAGTACTAGTCCTATTGATTTGAATCCATGACCTAGGAAGTGAGATAGAATAGTCAAGCTTGTGAACACTGGCCGAGTTTCGATTTGTGATTACTGTGATAGGAGTCACCTGGGAGATTGTTGGAGCTGAATAGGGGTGTGTCTTATATGTGGATTCGAGGAGCATCGAGTTAGGGGTTGCTCACTATACTCTTTTAGTAGGATACGAGCTTCAGCTCAGAAACAAAATTAGAGATGTTGATATACGACTAGGCATCATGGAAATCAGAATGTGTCTGGTATGATACAGGTATTTTTATGATCTGATTCAATTGTACTTTTCATTGATAAGAATTGTTTGCATCTATGTGTTGTAGTAAGTGTCCAACTGTGTATTTGAGAATCTGGGGTAAAAGAGATGTTAGTGATATTCCGTAAAGAGTTCTTATGATAATCCGAATTGGTGAGTAGATAGTTTGTTAGAAACATTGGTTGGATTTGTATTAAAATCATAATTGCGTAGCGGTAGCGTGGTGATCTGTATGAATGAGTATTTTAGATTCTGTGGTTTGGTGAGTGGTGAGACCGTGGGAATTTCGAGGACGAAATTCTTTTAAGGAGGGGAGAGTTGTAACATCCCAAAAATTGGGTTAGAAGAAATTGAGTTAGTGAAATCAAGAGTGGTTACCTCTTGATTTTGAGTTAAGATTTTGAACTTTTGCAAAGTGATTTGATTTGGCTCAGTGGTTAGGTGCTTTGGATGTGTGTTTGAGGTCATATGTTCAAATGCCTTCTTTAGAATTTTAGTTATTGTTAATTAAACCCCTATATTTTGAACATTTGGGTTATAAGTTATTTTCGACCAACTAATGTCAAAAATGAGCTTGTTGGTTCAATTGTTAGACTTTTGTATACCCTTTGGTCTTGTGTTCAAGTCTCTGTGAAAGAAATAAGGGAATACTTTTGCGATGTTTTTGTAAATTAGTTTTACTTGTTTATTAAATTATATTTTTATTTATTTCCCAAAAAAATCTCACATTTCCCCAACTTTTTTTCCTTGTCTTTTCCGTTCTACATTTTACTTTCCTCCATTTCAAATTGCTTGTTCCTTTTAACCTTAGTAATTTACTGTCTAAATCCTTTCATATGTGTTACTCAAAGTTTCGTTGTGCCGTAATTCTTCAACCAGTATAACAACCCGTTTTTTAGTGCTATCAAAAATAGTGATTTCAGGATCATGAATCCGATGAGTAAGTTCGTATTGTTATTTAATATTTATGAGCCAATTACAATATTATATTGAAATCTGGTTTAATAATTTTTATAAATTGAACGAATAAATAAGTATAAGTGGTTCAGTCCAAAAGTCAGGTTGTTTTTGGAAAGAGGTATTGGGACCTCGTTTCTGTAATTTAATTTCATAAATATTTTTATTGAATATTTACAGAGTCGTATTATAGGTGAATTGAAGTTTGGTCCGGTAATTTTGACGATTGATTGCTTGATTAAGGTAAAAGGATTAAATTGTAAAAGAAGTAAAAGCTAATCGCTATAGATTTAAATTAGTCCATGGTCAAAAAGTCCAAGCAGTGGGTGGATATGATTAATCCACTAGCTTTTGGGCTATTTGCTCATTATGTCCTAATTAGTTTAAGGTTAGATTAAAATAAAGTTTGTTTAATTAGATTTTAATAAAATTAAAGGACCAATTGTGTAATTGGACTTTCCTTAAATGGCCAACCGAGGGACTAATTTGTAAAATTTTTAAATGTTATAGATTATGCCATTGATGAGTTTGAGTTGTTCTTTAAGTTTAATGGTAGATTATTAATCTTGGTTGTTAAATATGACTATTTTGTAAAGTAGTTTTCGGTAATTTTAATGTTTAAGGACTAAAATGTTAAAGTGATAAAATTATAAGGACTTGATGTGAAATAACAACAAAAATGGGTTGTAGTGTAGTGCTATGCAATTCTTCCGAACTTAGTTTTAGTTAAAATTGGTTAAATTCCAAGTTTTGAGCTTAGGGACTAAATTGCATAAAACTAAAATGTTGGGAGCAATTTTGAAAAATGTCAAAACGACTTAATTGCATAAAATGAGTTAATTTTACTGTTGGAATTAGTTAATTGAATGAAAATATTATTTTAGATTAAGAATGGGTTAAAAATCGGGGCATAGAGAAGTTGTTAAATAGTCTTTATACCTTTGTCATTACTGCAGTTTAGTTTGGTAAGTTCGTTCGGTTAATTCTAATACATTTTATGTAACATCCCTAACCCGTATCCGTCGCCGGATTGGGGTTACAAGGCATTACCGATCTTAATACAATTTAGAACAGACTTCCATTACAAAGTTAATCATCTAATAAAAAATTGTAAACTGAACTAACATGTTTTGGTTATACCATTTATCTAATTATTCGAATTTCTGTTAACTTAATACAAACAAATAATCATAGAAATCAAATACTTAACTTATAACCCAATATACTTCATTTCATATTCAAATCATATATGCAAACTTAACATTTAAAGCATTGAATGACTTATATATGAAATAATCTATCAACTTACAATTTATATACACGAACTTTAATTAATAGAATCATACATCATCATACTTCATATAAATAACATATATCACAATATCCATTTCCTTTATCAAATATTTCCAAACCTTATAATATATATTACTTAACCACAAATATTCCATTCCACTAGTATAACATGGGCATACAAGTAAACATATAATGACCTATTTTAATCACATTTGCGAACCATAAATATAGTATACTAATAAGTTTAAATAGCATATCCAACTTGTCTCTACTTGGCCAATTCATTACATTAATAACCATGACTTATGGCATTCATATATACTCATACATTGCTATTACAGCCGAATTAAAACAACTAATACCCATTCAAAGATATATACATATCATAATCATTTCACTTCAATACTAAGCTGAATTTAATAAACTATCCTCAAATACAAAACATATCATATAATACACATATACCTAAATAAATCCCAAACACTTTAGAATATAGCGAATACTCTTTAGTACCAATTCATGATATAAAATATACCTTTCAAAGATAAATCCTTAACCAATTATAGATATATATATATATATATATCCAAGACACATATCATACAAATCATATGGAAAACATAACAAAATAACTCCAGTCATGTTCGGTTATTACAAAATATCCTTCATTACCAAATCATTTATAACACATTAACTAAGCATAATAACCAAATTCACATATATACTTTATCTTAATAAGAACTACATCTAAAATAATTAAGCAACTTCAATGCACAAACACATATCACAAATACCATTTATCCATAGCACATAACATTATAATCAAAATGAACTCAAACCATAATCAAACATAACCGATTTCAAGCAAAGAAGTTAAGCCATTTTCGCATGGCTTAAATTATACAAAAACCAAATTTCCACATTTCAAGGTATAATCTAGCCTATACATGCCATAATTACTAATATTCAACTTATAAGATACCGAAGACAGTCGATAGTGTGATAGACTTTGCTGACAATCTCAGAGCTCATAACTTAAATCCAAAATCTATAAAACAGAATCAAACACACACACAAAGTAAGCTTTTATAGCTTAGTAAGTCATAAGCAAATAAACAACCCAATGATATAATCAACTCAATTAAATTAAATCAAATTATAATATCATTATCATTTTAGTCACAAACTTACAATTTCATAAATAATATATATACTTTCATACATAAATGTTACCTTGGTGAATGCTTATTTAGGTATATTAACAAAATATCATTTAAATTTCAAAGCCAAAATGTCATTATGTAACTAAGTATACTTATACACACATACACAAGCTTATGAATCAAAATACAACATCGTATACATATACTAATTATATGGCCGAATATACAATATCATATATACACATATTCAAGAATCAATTCAATAATATTCATATTTTTTATCACAAGGCCGAATACACTTACCATATTCGCATTCATTCTTCCTTAACTTCATACATGATTTGCAACAATTATCAAGTAACTTACTTACCTTATTTCAAGTAGGTAATAAACTAATTCATGCCTAATCATTTCAGCTCATTTTACACATTCGATTACAACTTATCGTTGATTGATGAACCATTCGGAATTGGATAGGACACTCAGATAATCACATATATCGTACAATTCCAACATCCCAGACGTGGTCTTACATGTAATCACATATCGATGCCACTGTCCCAGACAGGGTCTTACTCGCACACATATATCAGAGTCACATATCGATGCCAACGTATAAAACGTGGTCTTACTCGCACACATATATCGATGCAATGGTCTTACTCTTACATCACATATCAAAATCCTATGTCATGACATATGTATCCTAGCTATTCCTAAGGTTCATACGGGGCTTTCGGACGTCATAACCCGATCGAAACGAATTCATAAACATTTCTGCCAAACTTATTCACATTCGGCTATTACATAAATATATTTAAATAATTCAATTCAGCATACACAATTCACATTTAATTAAAATTAAGTGCATCTATTTGCTTATAAACTTACCTCGGACAATGAAAAACGGAATAGGACGACTAGTCGACAACTTTAGTTTTCCTCAATACAAATCTGATTTCTTTGGTTCATGATCTAAACATATTCAAATTAAACTCATTCAAACATATTTTCATTCAATTTAGTCCAAAAACACATAAATGAACAAATTACACTTTTGCCCCTAACATTTCACATTTTTCACAATTTAGTCCTTATTTCACAAAACACAAAATATTCAAGATTTGGATATACCTATGTTAGGCCGAATGTTCCTAGTGTTCATATGAGTCCATATATTTTATTTATTTTACATTTTAGTCCCTCAATTTATTATTTTTGCAATTTGGTCCTACTTACTCAAAATCATCAAAAATTCCAATACAAAACATGTTAATCTATCACATATCTTTTATTTTCTACTATCAAACAACAAAAATCACAAGCTTTCAACAATGGCATAACTCAAAATATTCTCCAAAATAAAAAATTCAAGCATGGGTCTTGTAAATAACTTAGCAACGATCTCAAAAACGTAAAAATTATCAAAAATCGAGCTAGTTACATACCTTGATCGAGCTTGAGAATAGCTGAAATACCTAGACTTTGTTTCTTTCTTTTTCTTTTTATTATTCGGTCACAAAAGGTATGAACAACACTGTTTTAATTATGTTATATTTTAACATATATAAACATATTATTTATTTTACCTTTTTAACCTTTATTTTATAATATAAAACTATTATAGTCATGGCCAATACCGTCCACTCTAATTGTAAATGGCTTATTTGCATTATAAGTGCCTCACATTACAAAGACAACAACAATTAAGCACTTCCACATTTAACCACCAAATTTTCATTTTACGCGATTAAGTCCTTTTATTCATTCGGGCACTCAAACGACAAAATTAAAGCACAAAAAAATTTCACAGATATAAATTCACACATAATAAACATAGAAAATAATTTTAAAATATTTTTCTGACTCGAATT
Organism: Gossypium arboreum; assembly: GCF_025698485.1. NCBI lineage: Eukaryota > Viridiplantae > Streptophyta > Magnoliopsida > Malvales > Malvaceae > Gossypium > Gossypium arboreum. The sequence goes on from NC_069079.1 coordinate 100,218,299, forward strand.
CGTGGTCCCAAAATCACCGTTTCGATTAGGGTCTAAATCAGGCTGTTACATTTTAAATATATATTAGATGAAACTTATCTGTTGGTTGTTGATTAATATATTGATATCATGTAAATGAGAATTGAAATTAATGATTTGATAAAAAAATAGTTACTATTGATATCTCCTGAGTCGATAAATGTAGGATAGAGTACGACTGGCATGCCAATAGGTTATTTTGCGCGCGGTACGGGATTGATAGGAGATGTGACAATGATTTCTGTATATCCTCTGTTCACTAAATATATCGAGTTCCTACATTTTTTGTGGATATCGGGTTATATTATAGTGTTTCTGGTGTGTTACGGGGGCGGATGTTAGCCCCCGGGCTAGGCACTTGGTGCCGAGATGTGTTATCGATCAGTCTGGATCCTATGAGCGCCTAGTGTGTTTGGATGGTTAACTGTGTACTCATGTCCTTATATCATTCATTGTCCTCATTTTATTGATCTCTAAATGTTATTGAAATGTAGATAAATGATCTGTACTATTTTTGAGCATTACTCACCTATTGTGAGCTGTGATTGAAAAGAATTTTGTTGATAACCTTGTTGATAGGAACTCTATTCATTAATATTGTTATTTGAATTATTATGTTTGATACGGTAAACTTTATCGTTAATTGACGAACTTACTAAGCTTTACGTAAGCTTACTTGTGTCCTTGTCTTTTTCTTTGTAGATTACGTTTTATAGAAATCAAGAGATCAGATCAACTTGAAGAATCACACTACCCGAAGACCTCTTTGGTAGACTTTGATTTTAACTTGGCTTATATGGCATGTAATAGGACCATTTTGTCATGACTGTATTGGTTCATAAGTATTTTGTAATGTGTAAGTGTTGTCCTTTTGATATTGTGGAATGAGTAACTAATATGGTATGCATGTTAAGTTCCAAGTTTAAACATAGTCAAGTATGGAACGTTAAGTTTGATATGAATTAAGCAAGGTATGTTAGAATTGAATGCAAGTTGTTTTGAATAGAATCGAATGCAAGTTGTTTTGAATAAGTTGAGGCAAGTGTAATGTAATTTTAGATAGGTAAAATGTTAAGTGTTTGAAATTTGGTGTCATTGATGACACATTGGTTATGCTTTAAGTTAATTGTTTGGCATGCTTTAGGTATCATTGAAGTACATTTTGAAGTCTTATAATCATGTGTTGAGAATTGGTTTAGGTACTTAAGCATTTAGACATGAAATGAGCACATTTTAGGTCATTTTTAGGCACACACAGCTTGGGACACAGGTTGCCACACGACCGTGTGTCACACATGGGCAACTGACACAGGCATGTGCCTCTAGCGTGTTATGGTACAAGTTAATCCACACAGTCATAGAGAGTTACACGGCCTGGCCACACGGCTTGTAATCTTATATTACACGAGCACAGTAAGTTACACAGTCTACGCACATGGGCTTATGGAGTAATCACATGGGTGTGTAGAGTAGCCACACGGTCTGGCCTCTATCATAAGGCTGTGTGACCCTGTTTTAAAAATTTTTAGCTTTTCCCTGAATGTTCTATTTTACTTCGAATTGGTTCTTAAACTATTTTTAAGGCCTCGTAGGCTCGATTTAAGGTCTATGATTATTTGTTTTACTCCAATCTGATTATTTATGAATTTTTTAATTAAATTTGTTAAACTTGATATTATTTGTTACTATTTGTTTTGAATTATACGTTAATATTCTGTAACCCTAATTTGGTGATGGTTACGGGTTTTGGGTGTTACAATCAGATTGTGTAAGTGTTCTTGGTCAAATTTTTTGGTGTTTGAGTTGTTGATGAATAGAGTTATATTCTTTTCATATGGAGTAGATTTCTAATTTGCATAAGACTTTGTTAGGGAAAGTTCTCCAAAGTAACACTTTTTCCTCCAACGACTTAAGATCTGTGTAATTACAGTTCGGTTATCGATAAGTGTGTAGTTTGATTGGGG